>NC_091471.1:95349537-95957751 GCF_036971445.1 Narcine bancroftii | reverse complement strand
TGGGATATTGGATTAAAAACAAGGACTTGCTTGCTGTGTCAATGCTCTAATGTCTTCAGACACATGAAGTCCAAGCTGGAGGGTTTTGTTGTTCCAGATTCTCGTTTCTAGCACTTGCACCTAGACTTGGTAGACCCACTTCTGCCATCTCATGTGTGAAGACCAGACTACCAGGTGACAGGAGTCCATTCCTATCACTAACATCTCTGCAGGAACAGTCACTAGGGCTTTCGTGGATCATTGGATTCCATATTTTGATGCTCTGGTCACTATTACAATGGATTGAGGGTCTCAGTTTGAGTCAGCATTGTTCCAAGCTCTCACTAATCTTCTGGACACTACCCATATTCACACTACAGCTTACCATCCACAGGCCAACAACCTCATTGAGCATTTACATTGACAATTGAAGGCAGCATTAACAACAAGTTGTGATGCATCTACGTGGAGTGAATGTTTGCCCATGGTTCTCCTTGGAGTGCATACTGTTCAGCGGCAGAGCTAGTATATGACACTACGTTAAACTTGCCAGGTGAGTTTGTGAATCTGAGTCGAAGCCCAACACTCAATGGTCCACTCGTTACATTGATCGTCTTTTGGAGAACATGAGATTACTCCACCTACTCCACACAGCAGGCATCACCTGCAGTGTATGTGCTGAATGATTTACAATGCTGTACTAGTGGTCCTCTAACATGATGCTGTTCACAAAGCAATTCAGCCTGTTTACAATGGTCTTCTTCAGATCTTATATCGCCACCCGAAGATTTTTGTGATCCACAGGAATGGAAAAGCTGATGCAGTTTCCATCGACAGTTGACGTCAGTGTATATCGATTTTCTGTGTTTCACATCAGAGCCAGAATCTGAGGATCAGTCACCCCTTTACCAGGTGGTCTGTGTATTGCCTGTCCTGCGCTATCATAGGAGGTTGAGCTGAACTGTCAGCCCTTCAGACCGTTACATAGTGGGACAGTTCCAATCAGTCGCTTCCTTGCATGGCTCAGAGGCGGAGGGGGTGCTGTCATGGCCATGTACTTACCTTCATCAGGAGGAGGAGAATGTGAGTGTCAGGATCACCCATGTGGCAGTGAGCCAATGAGAAGGTCAGAGGAGTTTAGCTGAGGGGTGTTTGGGAAGTTGACTTCATAGTGTGCTGAAAGAAACGAGTGAGCATACAAGCAGTCCTCAGGTTACAAATAAGTGCAAGTGTAAATTGGGGATCAGCCTGTTCGTAAGTACGAGTTATTCGTAAACCATATGTTCATAACCTGAGGACTGCCTGTATTCTTCATTTGTTTGTACACTGTGGTAAATCAGTGCCGTTATAGTGTCCTTGGAGAATAAATTTGCTCTACTTAAATAGTACTTTAATAGGTTTCTTTTCACTTTATACAATTGTCTGACTCTCCCTTTCCTGATTGAGAAAATCCATCTTTTCCCTAAAACCCATGCCTTTTGTAAAGCTTTTGGTTAGATGTGCCGATGATTTTTTTAGCTGAGTAATTTGTCTGATAAATTTCCATTTGCCTTTAGGAAGAGGAGCAGATGCTGGAATCTAGAGAAAAGCCAAACCACAGTAGGAACTCAGGGGTTGAGCAATATCAATGGGGGAGAAGGTTTTGTGGATGATTCAGGTTGAGATTCTGCATCAAGACAGAGTGGAGAGGGAAGGTAGCCATTATGAAGAGAAGAGGACAAGTGTGAGACACAAGCCAGTCAGTGATAGGTGGACAACTCAACCCCACCCCACTCCATCTGCCCATTATCTTTCATCACTCCTCAGTCTATATATATCCTATTGGCCCTTCCACCTCTCCTCTTCACTTTGGCTCTCTTCCCTCTGCACTCTCAGTCATGATGCAGGGCCACGACACAAAACTTTGACAGTTGTTTCCTGTCAGCCCACACACATGCTGCTTGACTCACTGAATTCCTCCCCCAGTTTATTTTGGAAACTTGCTAATTAGTTTGTGTGTAAATATTTATTGGGCAAGTTAGGAGTGAACACTCTACTGTCACTAATCTGTCCAGCCTCATACGCTAAAAGTTCAAGTTCAAAGTTCCGATTTACTGTCAGAATAATGTGACAGCGTATATCGAAATGTTTTTGGGAGATAAATTGGGAAAGGTTTGTTAGAGTAGGTCACATGTAAACAGCTTAAAACAGATCTTATTTGAAATAATGGAGACATAGTGGCTTCTCACGCCTTTTTGCAAGAGCTTTGAAGAGTGCTCCAGAGACATCACTAATGGATTATTCTTTTTCAAGGCAACAGATGCTGTTGTAAGAGGGTCATGTGATTTTGCAAGCAAAGAGAGTCAAACAGGGTTTCTCTCAGTCTCAGTGTGTGTGTGTGTGTGTGTGTGTGTGTGTGTGTGTGTGTGTGTGTGTGTGTGTGTGTGTGTGTGTGTGTGTGTGTGTGTGTGTGTGTGTGAGAGAGAGAGAGAGAGAGAGAGAGAAAGAAGCAGAGATTACTTGACAGTGTCTGCCAGCAGAAGTTTCCGGGTAGAGGAGAGGACTAGCTGTCTAATGTTTCACTTGAAATAAGAAAACAAAAAGGAACTCTGTGGTGACCTGAAAGAAGGAGGTTATCATGTGGAGAACCCTGATGGGGCAAGTTTTGTCAGCAAGACACTGAGGTGACTGATGGAAGTACATCAGTTGTGGATGTCCTGGAACAAAACATCTCTCTCTGAAAACCAACAAGAACCTTCCTGAGCGGTAACCATTTACCTTTTGAGCACCAAAGCCTAGTGAACTTTATAAATGTTTAATTCTGTGCACAGTATAAAAATTGCCTGCAACCAGTGAACTCGGAGGAATGAGATGTGAGATTGAACTGTGAACCAAAGAACCTTTCTGAACTTACACACATATTACATATATGTGCGCTTAGAATTAGAAGGGGGTTAATTTAGGTAAAGTAAGTTAATAGTGATAAGTTAAAGTGTGATTCTGTTTTCATGTTTAAAGATAATTAAAAGCAACTTTTGTTTACGTAATCATTTGTCTTGGTGAACATCTATTACTGCTGGGTTTTGGGGTCCTCTGGGCTCGTAACAGTACATACATGATTTCAAATACAACCCTGAGATTTTTTTTCCTGTGGGCCAGGCAGAATTTCCACTTATCAGTAATGCAAAAAAATTGTATGCAAGGAAACAGCAACACAGAAATAAATAATGTGCATGGGAAGATTTCTAAAATGAGTCTCTGATTAAGTTTGTTTAGGAATCACAGGGTGCAGTGGTAGGAACTGTTCTTGAACCTGATGGTATGATTCTTGAGGCACCTAGACATCTTTCCTGATGGCAGCAGCAAGAACACCCAAGAGGTCCTGGGTGGTGATTTTTGCTGCTGCTCTTCAACTGCTGCATTCCATGTAGATTTTCTAGATAGTAGGGAGAGTTTTGCCTGTGATGTACTGGGCTATGTCCACTACTTTGAGCTGGGCTTTCCACACAGAGATATTGATCCTCCCGTAGCAGGCTGTGATGCGGCATTCAGTGAACTTCACATGACACATCTCAAAATTTTGCAAGGTTTTCGATGGCATGCCAAATCTCTGCATACTCCTGAGGAAGTAGTGGTGCTGACATGCTTTCAGGAATTTAAATTTTCTCACCCTCTCCACCTCTGATCTCCCAATGATCACTGGTTCATACACCTCTAGTTTTCCCTTCCTAATATCTGCAATCAGCTCCTTGGTTTTGGTGGCATTGAGTGTGCTCTTGTTGGTAGTACACCATTCAGCCAAGTTTTCAATCTTCCTCCTGTATACTGAGTCATATTGTCAGCAAATTTGTAGATTGTGTTACTTTCATAGTAAGCCACTGGTTTAAGTCATAGGTTTAGTGGAGCAGGGGACTAAAAACTTATCCCTGTGGTGCTCCAGTACTGATGAAGATTGTGGAGGAGGTGTTCTTATCAACCCTCACTAATTGTGGCCTGGAGGTGAGAAAATCCAGGATCCAATTACACAGTGAGGTGTTGAGTCCCACGTCTTGGAGTTTACTGATCAGTTTTGAGGGGATGATGGTGTTCAGTCCAAACTGTAGTCAATAAAGAGCATCCTTATGTTGCATTTTTGCTGTCTAGATAGAAACATAAATGATATCAGGTGCAATATTGCTTACATCAATGAGTATGTTAAAATTTATTGTATTATGTTTTTACTTATACGACCCGACATAAAAAGAATTTCTCCAGTCCATGGTGCATATAATATACATATATATATATATATATATATATTTATATATTATGCACAAATACACACACACTGCACCCCATACATAAACACATACTGAATATAAGTAGCGAAGCAAAATAAATATATACATAAAAATCATTTATGGGTTTATAGGATTGATGCACAGTTTCACTACCTGCAGGAAGAAGCTGTTTCCCAGCCTGGCAGTCCTGGTTTTTAACTGCTGTATCCTTTTCTTGAAGGTATTGTTTTAAATATATAAGGGTCCTGAATGATTCTCTGAGCCCTCTTTAAGCACTGGTCCCTGTAGATATCATTAATAGAGGGGAGGGAGACCCCAGTGATCTTCTCAACAGTTTTAATCACTCTCTGTCCTGATGGTTTGCAACTGCACTATGATGGAGCCAACTAGGACACTCTGATCATTGTTCCCTTGCCAGTTTG
The DNA here is from genome assembly GCF_036971445.1 of Narcine bancroftii. Taxonomy (NCBI): domain Eukaryota; kingdom Metazoa; phylum Chordata; class Chondrichthyes; order Torpediniformes; family Narcinidae; genus Narcine; species Narcine bancroftii. The sequence goes on along the minus strand of NC_091471.1, from coordinate 95,953,091 downwards.
CATGAAATCTAGTATGTTTTGGGCCACAGAGCAGCAGAAACTCAATTTTTTTCAGTGGAGCCAACTCCCATGTTATTTCTTCTCACACATTAGGATTTTTCATCATTCTGTTGTAGTATCAAGAAAAGTTCCACACAGTAAACTATGGCATCTTTGGAAATTATAAGTGGTGTTTTCACTATCTCAACACATTGTAAAAGAATACTTTAGTTGAAGTCTTACATTACATTGTAAATACTATTGTTGCTTGTAAATGGTGTAACGTTACCCAGGAAAATTCACTGTTTGACCACTAAGTTGCCCTTAAATAAATTCTTTTGAAGCTGCACTGAATTTATTTTATTAATTTCAATTTATCATTTTCTGACAGTTATCTGCCTGGTGGGATTAGGCTTGGTGGTGTTTTTCTTCAGTTTGCTGCTGTCAATATTCCGGTCCAAATACCATGGGTATCCTTACAGGTAGGTTCATGATCATATCTCCAATCCTATTGTATTGCTTTGAAGAATTAATTTGAGTCAGCAAAATGCATATTCTTCCTGCTTTTCAAAGAACCTGTCATCGCCCCTTCATCTCAGCAGAAAATAAGTTGGAAATTTGAAATGTTGGGAATTAATTTTTGCTGACAGTAAGAAATTATTTTTGCAGCTAAGGATCAAATTATGAGAAAGTATTGACTGACAATGTTTCCCCTTTGGTGTTTGGGATATTCTGGCATCCTAGGCTAGATGAAAACCAGTTAGAGACAGTGGTACAAATATCAGTACAGAGCTTAGCCAATTTATCAAAAAATGGAACAAGGATAATGTTGGTTTGCTCCCTCCCTGATTTTATTTCCATAGAATCCAGAATCTAGAACAGTGTTGTGCTAATGGGGTGGTCTCAGGCTTTCATTTTATGCTTCCATCTTTTAAGTTCCCTAACCTAACTTTTGTCATGCTGGATTCTCAAAGATGGTTAGGGAATGCCGATGAATGTTGTCTAGTTAGCAACACTTCTAATTTGAAAAAAAATCTTTAATATCTCATAAGTAAGATGAACACTTAGAACCCATGCCACCTTCTGCTGCTGCAGCTACAATGACCTCCTTCCTCCAATCCGACCCTGCTTAAGAACTGTAGGATGGCTTTAAATAGGGCAGACCAGTCTTAATTAATTTTTCCATTCAGGAAACTAAGCCTCCTGTTGAGACAATAATCCATGTAATTGAGAGTTTGAGAGTGGCTGCAAGTAACAATTGAATAAATGAGCTGGAAGCCTGAAATTAATGTGTTGCAATGTCAGAAAGGGAGCGTGATGGCCATTTTCCCTGTTTCTGTTTTCTGGGTTATCATCTTTGACCTCTGCTGTGTGGAGAGCATCAAATAAAATCTGCACTGTAGGACTGGTGTTTTGACAAGTGAGATAAAGATAAGCCACCTTTGTATGTAATAACTGTGCCTCACATTGCTTCCTGCCTCCCTCTGTGAGCAGGTGCTGGTTGTAAAGCAGCTGATCTACCTAATGTTCATCCAAATATATTGAAATAAATTGGACTTGTGAGAAACAGCCAGCTTCTGTGGCAATAACATCAGATGCGTGTGTAGAATCTTACTTTCACATTATGATGTCTGTGAGAGGATGTGGGATATGCAAAAGGCAATTTTTCAGTTGAATTACTGCTGTGAGTGCTTAGCAAGAGCCACCAAATAACATGCATGAGTAACACAGCTACAAACAGCTGCTAACTAGGAATTCAATGGTATGTCAAGGCAAGTGTTTATTTAAATGAAGGCACTTAGAAATAGCATGGAACAAAAACTCCACGGGTTGCTTTTCCACTGCATTCATTTAGTTCAACGTTATTAATCAAGAATTGCAGATTAAAAATCTTACATTTGCTTTGGTTTTCTTCCCATTATTTGTTCTGCACATCAACAGGTTAAATATTTTCATAATTATTAAGATACAATCTTGTATTATTCTCTAAACATTGCATTGTTTAAATTCAGTAAAAGAAAATCAAATGGAGGGACCTCAGTCATGTTTTAACCATTTCTCTTGCACAAGCTGCAACATACTGACCTCATTTAAACGATTAGAGGTGTGAAAATATCTTGAAAACAACATCAATATGTCATATATAGAACCAAGATCATTTTTGTTCAAAAAAAAGACAGATTTTTTTTCCTGTTGGAGACTACATGGAGAGTTAGCTCCCAACTCCTACTTGAAAGTCTACAGAAAAATGGATTTAGGTGAACAGGAATTTCCCCAAGCATAGTTTGGCTCTCCATTTCCTTAAAACTACAGCACTCTTCAATTTTATGGAAATTGACAACTTTGAGCAGGGATTGGGAGGGAAGGGAAAGATGCCAATGTGTAAATAGATGAAAATAAAAACTGTGAACCAGCATGAATGCTTCATGAGCCAGGAAGGAGTTGGGATGACTTGGCAGTCTTTCAGAGATGGAGATGGATTTTGACATGAATTGGGGAACATGCAAATTGAGGGAATGAGTGGCCATCTAACAACAAAGGAAGGGAAAAATAATACCACTTTGAACTACACGTGATGAAGATTGCCATCATAAAAGAGGACCAGAGAGGAAAGGTGAAGAGAGCCAGAATGGGAACCATATAACAACATCAAGATGAACAGCTTTAGTGCAAATTATCAATCAGATTGAACAAGGGAATGTTGTGTCATTCTCAATGTCAGCTCTTTGCATCAAATGTGACACTTTTTAAAGTTTTCTCACCTTTGGCAAGTAGGAAAGTCCTGATATTTAATGAGATAATGACCAGATAAACTTTTTTTAGGGATGTTAGTTAAACAATATATCACTCTTCGGTTCTTCCATTTGGGGGTCATGGAATTGTTTACCTGAGAGAGTAGATGGGATCTCAATTTAAAGTTTAAATGTAAGATGAAGTTCTGGTATTGCAAAAGAGTTTTAAACTAGATGTTTGGGTTGAAGCCAATGAAAAACATAGTCTAAACTCTTCACTATTTCTAATATAGCTGTCCAGTTCAAGTTTATTTATCATTCAGTTATACTTGTACAACTTGACGAAACAGTATTTTCCAGTCCATGGTGCAAAACAGTGTAAGGACACATATGAACATAGCACACAGACAAATGATACATAAACAGAGTACATACAATATACAGTATTAATAATAGAATCTTGTAGAGTTGTTTTAGCAGTTCAACAGTCATCCAGCAGCTTCACAGCCCATGAAAATATGCTGTTCCTCAGCCTGGTGGTTCTCATTCTAATATTTCTCTATCTCTTTCCTGGTGTGAGTTACTGGAAGATGCTATGTGCAGGGTGGTAGGGATCCTTCCTGATTTTGCAAGCCCTCTTAAACAATGATCCCAATAAATCACATCAATGAGAGTGATTCTCTCTGCTCTTTTATGGTTCTGTGGATTGACCTCTGATCTAATTCTCTACAGTAACCATTCCTCACTGAGATGCAGCCAGGCAGGAGGCTCTTGATAGACTTCCTGTAGAATAGTGGCAGGTAGCCTTGCCCGCCTTAGCTTTCTAAGGCAATGCATTCGCTTTTGGAACTTCCTAACCAGTGAGTCCATGGACACTGAGGAGGTTGTTGCTCTCCACTCTCTTCACTATTAATATGCAGTGGAGGGTGGTTGTCCACGTTGAGACTCAGGTTGTTATACTCACACCATTTCAAAAGATTTTCCACCTCTTCTCTGTAGTGCAACTCATTTTTGTTGCTGATGAGGCCAACTTTCAGGATCTTGCATCCTCACCCATTGGCTGTAAGAAGTTTGTATGTTCACTGCATGTCCTGCATGGGTATTCCCCAGGTGCTTTGTCCGTTTTCCTCCCACCCTCCAAAATGTACAGGAGTTGTAAGTCAATTTGGGTTTAATTGGACTGCACAGGTTTAAATTGCCAGAATTGGCTTTTATTGTACTGTAAATAAAATTTAAATTTAAAAAAATTAAACTACTGTTGTGTCATCTGCAAACTTGATGAGTCTGCTCGATCTGGCTTTGCAAGTCCTGGGACAATAGCCTGAACAGGAGCATGCTGAGAACATAGCCCAGCACTCAGCATGATGGTACTCAATGTTCTACTGCCACCTGGACAGATGGTGTCCTTCTGTTAGGAGATCCAGAATCCAGTTGAGTCCCAGCAAGGACAGCTTCTCCACCTGTCTCTGGGGATTGATTCTACTAAATGCCAAGTTGAAGTCAATGAACAGCACCCTGGTGTATGAGGTGTCATTAACCAGGTAGATCAGGATGGAGTGGAGATTATAGCATTTTCAGTGGAATGGTTCTGTCTGCAGACAAATTGAAATAGGTCCAGTGTCTCTGGGAACTGCACTTTGATACATTCCACCACTAGACACTCAAAGCATTTCATAATGGTGTAGGTCAGTGTCACTGGGCAGTAGTTATTGAGTCTGTTATTGTTGCCCTCCTTGGTACTGGAATGATGCTGACTGCCTTGAACTCCACAGAGATGTTGAACTGCAGTAGTGACATATTCAAGAAGCCCATTCATCAGTTGGTCTACACAGTCCTTCAGTAGCCAACCTGGGATGTTGTCTAGTCCCGCTGCCTTGTGTGGGTTCATCCTAGATAGCATTTTGCTCCCCTCAGCTACAGCTGTGCAAGAGGCCTGCTCTTCAAAGGGAGACAGAGCTTTCTTTGTTGTCAGTTTGTTCTTCTCGTCAAACTGTGCATAGAAAATGTTCAGTCTGTCTGGAAGGGAGGCATTATCATTGACTCATAAGGTTGTCTTGTGATCTGTTATTGTTTTGATGCCTTGCCTCATGTCACCAGTGTTACACAGCTGTCTGTTGATCGCCTTTGCATACCTATACTTTGCCTTCCGGATTGCTTGGGAGAGTTCAGCCCTGACTGATCTTAGTGCCATCTTGTCTCCTGTCCTGAAGGTAGCATCACAAGTTCTGCTAAGAATCACGACCTCTGCAACCAAACCATGGTTTCTGGTTAGCCCTGGTTGAGTAGCTTTTAATCTCTGTGACATCCTTGTTGCATTTTTCTATTATTTAAGTGATACAATCTTGAGTAAACGAGCATCTTAAGTTTGAAAAACACATAGTTCATTTCACTTTTTCAATGGTAAAATGGTTAGTATAATAACAAGGCCAGCACAATTAGTCTATTAAAGGGCGGCATGGTTAGTGTAGTGATTAGCACAACACAGTGCTATTGCACCTGGGATTGATTCCAGTGCTGTTTGCAAGGAGTCCATATGTTCTCCTCGGTGTGTTCCAGTTCTGTTCAATATTCCAAAGATGGATGAGGTTAGTAGGTGAAATGGTAAAATAGAACATAAAACAATACAGCACAATACATGCCCTTTGGCGCTCGATGTTGTGTCCTTCCAAAAAAAAGTACTAAACCCTTCCTACCCCACAACCTTCTATTTTCCTTTCATCCGTGTCTCTGTCTAAGAGTCTTTTAAATTCCCCCAATGTTTCAGCCTCCACCACATCCGTGGCAGGGCATTCCAGGCACCCACAACTCTCTCTGTAAAAAAAAATGCCCCTGATACCTCCCCTAAACTTCGCTCCCTTCACTTTGTACATATGTCCTCTAGTATTTGCTAATCCTGCCCTGGGAAACTGGTGCTGGGTGTTCACACTATCTATGCCTCTCATAATTTTGTAGACCTCCATCAGGTCTCCTCTCATCTTTCTACGCTCCAAAGTGAAAAGTCTCAGCTCTGCTAACCTTGCCTCATAAGACTTGTTTCCCAATCCATACAACATCCTGGTAAATCTTGTCTGCACCTCTTCATAGCTTTCACATTCTTCCTATAATGAGGTGACCATTACAGAACACAATACTTTAAATGTGGTTTTTCCCAAAGATTTGTAGCATTGTAACATGACCTCTCTACTTCTGAAATCAATCCCCCTGTTAATCAATCCCAGCATCCCATAGGCCTTCTTAATTATCCTATCAATTTGTGCGGTGACCTCGAGGGATGTATGGATTTGAACTCCAAAGTCCCTCTGTTCATCCACACTCTAAAGTAATGACTATTAAGCCTGTACTCAACCTTCTGGTTTTCCTTCCAAAATACATTACCTCACACTTACCCACATTGAAATCCATCTGCCACTTTTCTGCCCAACTCTACATTCTATCTATATTCTCTTGTAACCTTCGACAACCTCCAGCTCCATCCACAGCACTTCCAACCTTTGTGTCATCCACAAACTTACTGACCCATTTCTGCCTCTTCATCCAGGTCATTTATAAAACTCACAAAGAGCAGGGGTCCCAGAACAGATCACTGTGGCACTCCAGTAGTCACTGACTTCCAGACAGAATACTTTCCTTCCAATACTACTCTCTGGTTTTTTCCTACAAGCCAATTTTTTTTATCCACACAGCCAAGGTTCCACTGATCCTGTGCGTCATGACTTTCTGGATGAGTTTCTCATTGGGGACCTAATCAAATGCCTTGCTAAAATCCATGTAGTCCACATCTACAGCCCTTCCCTCGTCAATTTATTTTGTTTTCTCCTCAAAAAAACTCATTTAGACTCATGAAGCATGACCTTCCCTTCACAAAGCCATGCTGACTATTCATTGATCCTATCCACTGAAGTAAGACTCACCAGTCTATAATTCCCAAAATTCACCCTATTATCTTTTTTTAAACAAGGAGACTATATTTTCCATTCTCTAGTCCTCCGGCATCTCCCCTGCAGCCAAAGAGGATTCAAGGATCATAGCTACTGCCCCAGATATCGCTTTTCTCACCTCTCACAGCAATCTGGGGTATATCACATCTGGTCCTGGTGACTTATCAAACTTGATGTTTTTAAGAAGATCCAACACTTCTGCTTCCTTAATCTCTACATTGACCAGCGCATTGGCATGTTCAGTTTTGATCTCAACATGATTAAGGTTATTTTCCCTTATGCCAACTATTCTTTAGGACCTCCCCAACCTCCCCTGCCTCCATGCACATTGTTTCATTTATCCTTTAGTGGCCCCACTTTCACTCCCATCATCCTTCTATTTTTCACATATGCATAGAACGCCTTGGGTTTCTCCTTAATTCTACATGCCAAAGGCTTCTCGTGCCCCCTTCAAGCTCTCCTGTCCTTTCTTAAGCTCCTTCCTGGCTACCATATACTTCTCATGAGCCCTTCCTGTTTCATGCTTCCTTTAACTAACATATTCTTCTTGCTTCTTCTTGAGTAGTTGTCTGACCTGTTTCATCAGCCATGATTCCATTTTCCTACCATCTTTTCCTTGTCCCAGTGTGACAAACCGATCCTGAAACATGCACAAGTGATCCCTAAACTTCTTCCACATTACTTCAAGGCTTTCTCTTTTGAACATCTGTTTCCAATTTACTCTTGCTAGTTCCTGCCTCATCCCATCATAATTAGCCCTTCCCCAGTTAAGCACTTCCCTAGTTTGACTGTTTTTATTCAATTCCATAGCTATGTTGAAGCTAAGGGAGTTGTGGCCACTCTCACCAAAATGCTCCCCCACTGAGAGGTCCACCACCTGACCAGGATCATTCCCCAGAACCAGATCCAGTTAGGTCTCTCCTCTCGTTAGCTGATCCACATACTGTGTCAGGAATCCTTCTTGTACACACCTGACAAATTCAGCCCTATCTATCCCTCTTGCAGTCAGTATTTGCCAGTCACTATTAGGAAAGTTGAAATCACTCATAACTTTAACCCTATATTTTCCGCACCATTCCAAATTCTGACTGCTTATCTGCTCCTTAGTGTCCCGAGGGATTTGTTGGGGCCTGAAAATTACTCCCAGCACAGTGATAGTTCCTTTCCTCTTTCTGACTTCCACCCACACTGATTCAGTGGATACTCCCTCTGCAGCATCCTCCCTTTCTATAGCCGTGATACTATCTCTGACCAGTAATGTTATTTTGCCACCCCCCCACATTTTCTACCTCCCATCATGGGTGTATTTGGGTAGTAGGGGTTCAAGGGCCAGAAGAGTTTGTTAATGTGCTGTATCTCTCAAGTAAACTAATTTTTTAAAATAACTGTAAATCAAAAACCTGTACAACTTTGTACTTTATTGTACTGTATTTTACAACTTTTTTAGAGCCATGGAATGGATTTGTGATTGATCCTTTTACTAAAAGCATTTTACAATAAGTGTTAACTCTTAATATTTTCTACTGCTGAATGAATCGGCCAGTGATCTGTAATATAATTTATGAACTTTCTTCTTTTCCAGCTTTTTAATAAAGTAAGCAATGGAGCCACACTGGGAGTGGACTGGAAGATAAATACTGTCTGAAAAAGGAAGTATTTTAAGAGTTGGTTCTGCAAGCCAAAATTTTAAAAATGCGAACATTGATTCTAACATATTATTGTGGAAATGTACAAGTGCTAGTCTGAAGGGACTCTCTTTATCTGCTTTCATGTCTTTCTTATGTATAGATTTATTTATTAGCTTAAATTGATGTAGAGAGTGGTGTGCGAATTGTTCAGAAATATAACAAAAGTGCAAGAATCTCCACATGGCTTTTGTCCAATTCCTTTGCATCACACCGTATCATAATATTTCACGATAGTTTAATGTTCTCCTCAAGAGCCTGAAGAAACGTCATAACAAGCATATTTTTCAAGAAAAGCCTGGTGACAAAATTTGATGCACGACATAGGAAATTGATTCAAGTTAAAGTCAAGGGAGTGTTGTTTGCCCACAGTATTTTAAAATCTCAGTGCAGACCCAAACTGAGATGAGTCAAGAAATATTTGACCATATATCTTGTTATTGAGAACTGGCGATGTTATTTTTCAAAAATACTCTCCTCGGCAAGAGGATTTAGTTTTTGTGATCACATGCAAAGTTACTATAAATTGTCATTCAGGATGACAGTTCTTTATATCATAGCAATGGGAAGAAGTATGCTTCTTAAAATAGTCTTAAAATAGCACTCCCCACCCAACCCTTAAATTTATACACTCATTGAACAGCCAACTTTCATCTGATTTTAAAAATTTAAATAATGCTCATTTATTTTATTTTATGGAATGATTTTACTGCATGTTTGTAATAGTTTATCATTTGTTGATTCACTGGAGCTTTTTGCATCCTCACCCACATTATGGAAGATATTTCTGTGCAGATGCTTATACTAAATGTGCGATATTTAGGACTAATCTATGATACCCGATTCAAGAAAGCTGGTTCCACAGAAGTTGAAATAATTTTTGTTCGATTGTACCTGACTAGACCAACTTCACAAACCGTGATAATTTCAATCATTACAAGTTTGTTCCTTCTGAAGTTGATTCTAGGAAGCACACAAATGGAGGTAAAGATAGCCAGGATAAACCAAGCACATAAATCAGGAGGTCGTTCAAAAAAAACCATTGGAATAAATGTTGTGACGTCAAGAAAACAAGCAAAAGAAGTAGTAGCTAAAAGGAAAATCAAAACCAAATGTGTTGGCAATTAACAAAACCTTAATCCCAGATAAAGCATTTGTCCGACTGTTTCAGGTTGGTATTAAGAAACTATGACTTATTTGGCACCTGAGATCACCATTGTAATATATATTTTATGACCCAGGAACAAATGCAGGAATGCCAACTTTATTTAAGGAATATGTTTTTCAGCTGGTGTATGAACTTGGTAGAAAGCCCAGTCTAGCATGCCATGAAATATTGGCCATCAATCTGTCCAAATTTACTGCACACCTGTGACAAGCTCTCAATCTTATCGCACTTTTTAAATTTAAAAAATACCTACATGATATTTTTGAGGCTTATTGTAAAGCTTGCAATATACTGACTTGTGAAGCCAGTTCATTTCAAAAACATTCAGCAGACAGCCAGTGTTTACCACTGTTGATTGTCTGCATGCATTATCAGTAGGTTCATATTGTGCGTGGCTAACACCTGTTAACATTAGTTCACACTGTTCAAAGGGATGGTCCTTCGTAGGTGGAAAATGTTTTGTCATTTATGCAGGAAATGAATCTTATCTGGCATGGCACTGGAATAAGCAAGCTCTGACATTCTGGAAGTAGTGCGATGCTGTGTTCTTGTGCCAGACCTCTAGAAACCATTCAGAAAACAAGTGGAGACAGCAGATGCTGGAATTCGGACTAAAAATCAAACTACTGGAGAAACAGTAGGACAGACAGCATCTGTAAAAGCAAAGGGATGATTAATGTTTTGGATTTGATCGAGTGCAAAGGGGAGATAGCCAGTGATGTAAAGTGGTGAGGCAGGAGTGACAAGTGATATGCTCTATTAGGTGAGATCTTCTGAAAAGTGATGGAGCCCTCTCTCACATCTCTATCTCTCAGACTTCTGCTGCCATTTCCCTGCCCCTAACCACCCCCCACCAAACAGATCAGAGATGGAGTCCTCTCCTTGTACCCTGCTGGATTCACATCCAGTCCATCAATTTTATTAATTTCTTCCAACTGGAACAGGATCCCACCCCCAGCCACATCTTCCCCTTCCCATTCATTTCTGCCTTCTTCAGGGACCAGTCCACTTATCCTTCCCCCACCTATTCCCCTCCTTCCCATTCATTCCTGGCAACAGCAGGAGGCCCAACAACTTCTCCTCACTACCATTTTGGGAGCTAAAGAATCTGTCTAGGTGAGGAAGTGATTCATATTTACCTCCTCTAACCTTGTCTACAGCATCCTGTGCTCCCAGTGAGGCTTCCTCTACATTGGTGTGACCATGTGTTTGGAGTGCACCTGCATTTTAATTTTAAATATTTAAAATTTAAACACTCAGCGTGATAACAGGTCCTTTCGGTCCACAAGCCCATGCCACCCATTTACACTCAATTAACTTACAACAGTAGGTTTTGAACAGTGGAAGGAAACCATAGCACCTGAGGAAAATCCATCCAGACACAGGGAGAAGGTACAAACTCCTCACAAAGAGAGCCAAATTTGAACCCTGGTTGCTGGCATTGAAACAGCATTGTGTTAACTGTTACACTAACTATGCTACTTGGGATGATCATTGTTTTTGTCCATAATGGTTGTCCCAAGCACACGCTTGCATGCCACTTCAACTCTCCTCCCTTTCCCACACCGACCTGCTCATCCTCAGCTTTCCCCACCGCCAGTGCTAACGAGAACAACACCTCATAGTCTGCAACCCAATTATATGAACATTGCATTTTCCATTTTTAGGAAGCCCTCATCTCCTGTGTTTTCCTCTCCACCTCGAGTACATCCATTTTATTCCCTTACCCATAACACCCTGCCAGCTCCCCTATCACCCACTTTTGTACTCCCCCTCCTGATTTCATTCAGCTATTACCCACATATTTCTCTCACTTGACTTACACTGCCAACTGGTTCCATCCTTTCACGTCCCCTCTAATTGTTTCCATTATCACCTTCCTTCCATGCCAGAATCTAATACTTGTATCTTGACCTCCATGCTTATCAGCCTAGCCTCCCCCCATCCCACTTAGATCCATCTGCCTTTTATACCTTATTTGCTTCCACCTACTGCCCAGATACCCGTGTCTTCCAACTTCATCCCTTCCCCACCCTCAGTAAACTCCTTCTGCCCATTATCTGTTATCCCTCCTCATCTTAGCCATCACTTACTTACCTCTTTCTCTTTTTTTGTGTTTTTAAATATTTTATTTGAGTTTTAAGAAAGTACAGAATATAGGCCTCAATTATTAAAATAACAATAATCTTCTTTGGCTTGGCTTCGCGGACGAAGATTTAAGGAGGGGGTAAAAGTCCATGTCAGCTGCAGGCTCGTTTGTGGCTGACAAGTCCGATGCGGGACAGGCAGACACGGTTGCAGCGGCTGCAGGGGAAAATTGGTTGGTTGGGGTTGGGTGTTGGGTTTTTCCTCCTTTGCCTTTTGTCAGTGAGGTGGGCTCTGCGGTCTTCTTCAAAGGAGGTTGCTGCCCACCAAACTGTGAGGCGCCAAGATGCACGGTTTGAGGCGATATCAGCCCACTGGCGGTGGTCAATGTGGCAGGCACCAAGAGATTTCTTTAGGCAGTCCTTGTACCTTTTCTTTGGTGCACCTCTGTCACGGTGGCCAGTGGAGAGCTCGCCATATAACACGATCTTGGGAAGGCAATGGTCCTCCATTCTGGAGACGTGACCCACTCAGCGCAGCTGGATCTTCAGCAGCGTGGACTCGATGCTATCGACCTCTGCCATCTCGAGTACTTCGACGTTAGGGATGAAAGCGCTCCAATGGATGTTGAGGATGGAGCGGAGACAACGCTGGTGGAAGCGTTCTAGGAGCCGTAGGTGATGCCGGTAGAGGACCCATGATTCGGAGCCGAACAGGAGTGTGGGTATGACAACGGCTCTGTATACGCTTATCTTTGTGAGGTTTTTCAGTTGGTTGTTTTTCCAGACTCTTTTGTGTAGTCTTCCAAAGGCGCTATTTGCCTTGGCGAGTCTGTTGTCTATCTCATTGTCGATCCTTGCATCTGATGAAATGGTGCAGCCGAGATAGGTAAACTGGTTGACCGTTTTGAGTTTTGTGTGCCCGATGGAGATGTGGGGGGGCTGGTAGTCATGGTGGGGAGCTGGCTGATGGAGGACCTCAGTTTTCTTCAGGCTGACTTCCAGGCCAAACATTTTGGCAGTTTCCGCAAAGCAGGACGTCAAGCGCTGAAGAGCTGGCTCTGAATGGGCAACTAAAGCGGCATCGTCTGCAAAGAGTAGTTCACGGACAAGTTTCTCTTGTGTCTTGGTGTGAGCTTGCAGGCGCCTCAGAATGAAGAGACTGCCATCCGTGCGGTACCGGATGTAAACAGCGTCTTCATTGTTGGGGTCTTTCATGGCTTGGTTCAGCATCATGCTGAAGAAGATTGAAAAGAGGGTTGGTGCGAGAACACAGCCTTGCTTCACGCCATTGTTAATGGAGAAGGGTTCAGAGAGCTCATTGCTGTATCTGACCCGACCTTGTTGGTTTTCGTGCAGTTGGATAATCATATTGAGGAACTTTGGGGGACATCCGATGCGCTCTAGTATTTGCCAAAGCCCTTTCCTGCTCACGGTGTCGAAGGCTTTGGTGAGGTCAACAATGGTGATGTAGAGTCCTTTGTTTTGTTCTCTGCACTTTTCTTGGAGCTGTCTGAGGGCAAAGACCATGTCAGTAGTTCCTCTGTTTGCGCGAAAGCCGCACTGTGATTCTGGGAGAATATTCTCGGCGACACTAGGTATTATTCTATTTAGTAGAATCCTAGCGAAGATTTTGTCTGCAATGGAGAGCAACGTGATTGCCCTGTAGTTTGAGCAGTCTGATTTCTCGCCTTTGTTTTTGTACAGGGTGATGATGGTGGCATCACGAAGATCCTGAGGCAATTTTCCTTGGTCCCAACAAAGCTTGAAAAACTCATGCAGTTTGGCATGTAGAGTTTTGCCGCCAGCCTTCCAGACCTCTGGGGGGATTCCATCCATACCTGCTGCTTTGCCACTTTTCAGTTGTTCGATTGCCTTATATGTCTCATCCAGGGTGAGGACCTCATTCAGCTCTAGCCTTAGGGGCTGTTGAGGGAGCTGGAGCAGGGCGGAATCTTGGACTGAGCAGTTGGCACTGAAAGGTCCATAAAAGAATTAAAATGAATGGAGAGTCCCTCTTCTTCCAGTGCCCCCACCCCAAATTCAAAAGAAAAGGGGACCGACAGGAGGGAATAGAGGGAAATAAAAAGAAAGAAAATAGAAAAGAAAAAGCAACAAGAGCAAGGTTTGACATCTGAGAGTCACATCATTTAAAAAATATTAAATTTCCAGTAAGGATTATACTAATTGATAAATATCAAAATAAATTATACAATCTGGACATTTAAGTAATCTGGTCAGGACGGTTCTTGTTGGTTTCAGAGAGAGATTTGTTGCTTGTTAGACACATACAAACTGATTTCCTCAGATCAGTCATTTCAGTGTCTTGCTGAAGAAACTTGATCCATCATGAGTTTTCCAAATGGTAACCTCTTCTTACTGGTCACCACAGAGTTCTTCTTGCTTCTCTTATTTCAGGAGAAACACTCTAGCCAACCATTTCCTCTTGCAAAGACTACAAAAGTTTTGAACAGGCTGAACTCAGAACTCACAAAATGGGGTTTCAACAAGCCTACCAACTTGACATTTTACAGCCCCAAAAAGCTACTGCAGAACTGTCTTCTCTCTCCCTCTAAGAGAAATCCTGTTTTTTTTTAATTTCTTTCCTCTCTTTCTGCTTGTAAAAGATTTTTATCAGCACTTGAGCCTGGACTTCTCCATTTGCACCTTTTTGAAGTTCTCCAAAGCAGTTCCATTGTTCCTACTGTCACTGGTGCCTGAATGTCTGGCTTCACCAAAGCTCTTGCATTTTAAATGAAATGTGTTTTGTTACTCTGTGAAGTAACCTACACTAAACCTTTACAATCTATCTCTTTTAAAGACATATTTATATATAATATGAAATATAATATAACCCATAACAGGGTGGTTTCTGGACTTGAATTCACCCATGACTAAATGAACTGCTCCCACTAAACCTTTGTGTCACTATTATTTATTGAACAATATTTTATATATACTTGTCCTGCATATTTATTGTTTGTTTGTGTGTTATGTCTGGACATGTGTTTGCATGGTTTGTCCCAAGGACTGGAGAACGCTGTTTCTTTGGGTTGTCTTTGTACAATCGGATGTTACATAAACTTATGAATTTGAGCTTGAAGAGTTTCTTACATCACTCCAGAAAAGTAGATGGCAAAGTTGAATTTAGTAGCACCACAAAATGGGCCTGAGATTATATTACACTTTGTAACTGGAGCATTAAGCTTCAGTTCATGTAGTTTTAATTAGAAAACTAGTTGGGGAAGTCACGTGATGGAGTAGTGACCGGTAAGAAAATACCAGCCCTCTCCAGAAAAGTTTTAAAAAAGTAAAGACAAAGCAAAGGCACAAACATAAAAACCATAACAAATTAAAAATAAAGGTGTGGAGATAATGGCAGCAAAGCAAGAAAAACCAAAAACAACGGGAAGAAAAGAAGGAAAGACATCGGAAGAGAAAGGTGAAGGCCTTACCTGTACGAGGAAACCTGCTGTGGAGAGAGAAGCCCGCTCCCTGAGGTCAGTGTAAACCCCAAACGCAGGACTACAAACATGGCTCACGGAGCCAAACAAAAGTGCGCAACCGCGCATGCGCGAAGATTCGCGCATGCGCGATGCATACGACAAAAACAACACCGACGGGAGGGGGGACCAGCTGAGGAGTAAATCTCCACAGCTTCTACAGACAAAAATAACCCGACAGCAAAGGTTCCAACAGGAAAACATAGAAAATAATGGGAACATGAAGGAAGAGAGTAAAAAAAGGAAATCAGAGAAATAACAGATGACCAATCCAAAGGAAGAAGACCAAAACCTTTAATAAAAATAATAAAACAAAAATACCCAACAAACTAAAACAAACAACCCAACAAGAAAATCAGAAAAGATAGAGGTAAAGGACACAGATCCTGGAGTGGACTCAGAAGAAGGAGGGAGAACATCAAACTCTACACAGAGAAATGGAAGATGAAGGGAAGGGACAATACATGGATAAAAAAAATTTCAAGAATATATGGAAACATTAAAAGAATGGCTGACACAAGAATTCAGTGAAATAAAAAGAAGAATAAAAGGTACAGAAGAAAAAGTGAATAGATTAGAGATAGTCATGACAGAAATAGGAAAAAGAGTAGAGAAGATGGAAGAACAAGAAACAGCCGTAGAAATGGAGGTAGATGACTTAAAAAAGAAATTAGAAGAATCTGATTTAAAAAAAGCTAAAGAAACACAGGAGCTGTTAGCTCAGAAGATGGATATAATGGAAAATGATAATAGGAGAAACAATATAAAGATAGTGGGCTATAAGGAAGATGAAGAATGCAAAGATATGAAAGAATTTATAAAAGAATGGATCCCCAGGGTCCTAGGAATGCCAGAATTACAGGAAGGAATGGAAATAGAAAGAGCACACAGAACATTAGCCCCTAAACCACAGCCACAACAAAAACCAAGATCCATTCTAGTAAAATTCCTAAGATATACGACAAGAGAAAATATATTGGAGAAGGCAATGAAAAAAATAAGAGAAGACAAAAAACCATTGGAATACAAAGGTGAAAAAAAAAATTTCTACCCAGTCATAAGTTTTGAACTCCTGAAGAAGAGGAAGGAGTTTAACGCAGCAAAATCGACCCTATGGAAAAAAGGTTATAAATTTATGTTAAAATATCCAGCGGTGCTTAAAATAATTATCCTGGGGCAGCAAAGCAAACTATTCTCGGATCCGGAAAAAGCACAAGAATTTGCAGAACACCTACAAAACAGACAGAGAAATGAGATGTAACAAGAACAAAAATGACAACAAAAGAAGAATAAAATATAATTAAGAACTAAGAAGGGAAAGAAAGGGAAGAAAGGAAGTAAGAAGGGAATTAAGAGAGTGAGCTTTGTTATATATGAAGATTAAAATCTCTTCTGGGGGGGCTGGGTGGGGAAGAACAACAGTCACTGCGAAATAAGTTGACGCTTGTGAGCGGGTTCACAATCCAAATGGAGAGGGGAGATGTGGTTGCCCGACAAAGGACAAAGGACAACTCAGAGAGGGGAGGGACTATTGGGGTGAAAGGAATTTTAGATATGTGAATGGTGGAAATATTTTATGTTTTATAAATGTTGTCTTACAATGTCTTCAAAAAAAAAACAGAAATGGATAAGAAGAGTAGGTGGTGATGAGGAAATGGAAAGGAAAGGTAAACAAAGTATGAAATGGCCATGTTGAACTCTATGACTTTAAACATTAACGGAATACATAACCAAATCAAAAGGAGGAAGCTGTTAAATTTACTGAAGAAAGAAAAAATTGATATAGCATTCGTGCAAGAAACACATCTAACTGAAGTAGAACACAAGAAATTAAAGAGAGATTGGGTAGGACATGTAACAGCAGCATCATATAATTCAAAAGCCAGAGGAGTAGCTATATTAATCAATAAAAATGTACCAATCGAAATAGAGGAGGAAATAATAGATCCAGCAGGGAAGTATGTAATGATAAAATGTCAGATATATTCAAAATTTTGGAATTTACTCAATGTATACGCACCTAATGAAGAAAATCAAAAATTTATGCAAGATATCTTTTTGAAGATCACAGATACGCAGGGGAATATATTAATAGGAAGGGATTTTAACCTGAATTTCGACTCAAACATGGATAAAATTTTTTTAAAAACTAACAGAAAGAACAAAGCAACCAAATTTATAATTAAATCGATGCAGGAAATGCAACTTTTGGATATATGGAGGAAACAACACCCAAAGGAAAAGGAATATTCATGTTATTCGGGTGGACATAAAACACTCAAGAATAACCCTATTCCTGTTATCAGCCCACATTCAAGGAAGCGTTAGGTAAATGGAATAGATTGTTATCAGATCACTCACCTCTGTTATTGGCAATAGAGCTGGAAGACATGCCACCGAGAATGTATAGATGGAGATTAAACTCCCTCGGACTCAGGATCGGAGGAGGCAGTGAGTCAGCGCCTGGTGTCGGGTGAGAGGAGGATGAGCCAGGAGACAGCATCAGAGAGGTGAGTAGAATAAATAGCTGGACTTACCGGGGCTCGGACTTAGAAAGGTCGGACTCGGGGTCAGAGGAGGCAGTGAGTCAGCGCCTGGTGTCGGATGAGAGGAGGAGGAGCCAGGAGACAGCATCAGAGAGGTGAGTAGAATAAATAGCTGAACTTACCGGGGCTCAGACTTAGAAAGGTCGGACTCGGGGTCGGAGGAGGCAGTGAGTCAGTGCCAGGTGTCGGGTGAGAGGAGGAGGAGCCAGGAGACAGCATCAGAGAGGTGAGTAGAATAAATAGCTGGACTTACCGGGGCTCGGACTTAGAAAGGTCGGACTCGGGGTCGGAGGAGGCAGTGAGTCAGCGCCTGGTGTCGGGTGAGAGGAGGAGGAGCCAGGAGACAGCATCAGAGAGGTGAGTAGAATAAATAGCTGAACTTACCGGGGCTCAGACTTAGAAAGGTCGGACTCGGGGTCGGAGGAGGCAGTGAGCCAGCGTCTGGTGTCGTGTGAGAGGAGTTAATTGGGGTTAATTGGTAAGGGCTAATAAAAGGAGTAGAAAGGGAGGGAGTGGCCAGTGAGGAGCGGCGGAGTGAGTGAGTGGCCCAGTGAAGGAGTGGGGACTTGGGAATTTGGCTCGTGGGACTTCGGCGAGCAGGGGTTGAGAAGGAGCTCCTTGTGTGTGTGGTAAGGTATCTTTATAACAACATATTATAGTAAGAAAGAGGAAATGGAGTCAGTTGGGGTAGTTAAGTGTTTCAGTTGTGGGATGTGGGAAATCAGAGTCACCACAGCTGTTTCTGATGACTACACCTGCAAAAGGTGCATCCACTTGCATATAATGAGTGACCGTGTTAGGGAGCTTGAGTTGTAGTTGGATGAACTGAGGATCATAAGGGAAGCAGAGGCAGTGATAGAGAAGAGTTACAGGGAGACAGTCACCCCTAGAAGGCAGGAGTCAGGGAATAGGGTGACTGTGAGGAAAGGAGGGAGAGTGCCTGTGCAGAGTACCCCTGTGGAAGTGCCGCTCAGCAACATGTATTCGGCATTGGATACTGCTGGGGGGAACAGCCTAATGGGTCAGATCTCTGGCACAGGGGCTGCCCCTGAGGTTCAGAAGGGAAGGAGGGATAAGATCAGGATACTTGTAGTTGGGGACTCATTAGTCAGAGGGACAGATAGAAGGTTTGTGGGATGAAGTCGGGGATCCAGGTTGGTCTGTTGCCTCCCTGGTGCCAGGGTCAGGATATCTCAGATCGAGTTCATGGCATTCTGCAAGGGGAAGGAGAACAGCCAGAAGTCATGGGTCCATGTGGGGACAAATGACTTAGTTAGAAGTGGGGATGAGGTCCTGAAACAGGATTATGTGGAATTAGGTAGGAAGTTAAAAAACAGGACCTCCAAGGTAGTAATCTCTGGATTGCTGCCGGTGCCACACACTAGTGAGGGTAGAAATAGGAGGATGTGGAGGATGAATGCGTGGCTAAAGAGATGGTGCAGGGGGCAAGGGATAAGATTTCTGGATCATTTGGATCTCTTCTGGGGAAGGTCGGACCTGTACAAAAGGGACGGACTCCACTTGAACTGGAGGGGGACCAATGTCTGGCAAGCAGATTTTCTAGAGCTGTGGGGGAAGGTTTAAACTAGTTTGGCAGGGGGGTGGGGATCAGAGTGTGAGAGCTGTGTCAAGGGAGCATAGCCACCTAGATATGAATAATAAAAATAAAATAGGTAGGATGGAGATTAGGGTAAAAGGTAGAAAAGAGAATATATGTGGGGGTCATTCTCTGAAATGCATATATTTTAAAGAAAGAAGCATAGTGAATAAGGTAGATGAGCTTAGGGCATGGACAGATACTTGGGGTCATGATATTGTTGCAATTAGTGAGACCTGGCTACAGGAGGGGCAGGACTAGCAACTTAATATTCCAGGCTACATTTGTTTTAGATGTGATAGATCAGGGGCTAAAAAAGGGGGAGGAGTTGCTCTGCTTGTTAAGGAGGACATTACTGCTGTGAGGTGGCAGGATGGTCTGGAGGGATCATCCAGTGAGGCTGTTTGGGTGGAATTGAGGAGTGAAGGAGGCATGAGGGTGCTAATAGGGGTGTATTACAGACCACCAAATGGGCCAAGAGAATTAGAGGAACAAATTTGTAGGGAGATAACGTGTATCTGTGAGAATCATAGGGTAGTGATCATGGGAGATTTTAACTTCCCTCACATTGATTGGGATAACCACACAGTTAGAGGGCTGGATGGGCTAGAGTTCGTTAAATGTTTTCAAGATTGTTTTCTAAATCAATTAGTAGAAGAACCAACTCGGGACGGTGTAATACTGGATCTCCTGTTAGGGAACGAGCTAGGTCAGGTATGGGACATTAATGTTGGAGAACAACTTGGGTCTAGTGATCATAACTCTGTTAGTTTTCGGTTAGTTTTAGCGAAGAGCAAAGAGGGGCCTAAAGTTGAGGTTCTGGATTGGAGAAGAGCAAATTTCGAAGGAATAAGAAGGGATTTGGGGAGTATTGAGTGGGACAGGATATTTTCAGGTAAGGATGTAAATGAAAAATGGAGGATATTCAAAAAAGAAATTTTGAGGGTACAGAGCAGATATGTCCCAGTGAGGATCAAAGGAAAGGCTGGAAGTCATAGGGAGGCTTGGTTTTCAAAGAATATTGGAAATTTGGTTAGGAGAAAAAGGGAGGTGTACAAGAGGTATAAAGAGCAGGGAGCTGAGAATTTGAAGGAGGACTACAAGGAGTGTAGAAGGAATCTTAAGAAAGAAATTAGAAAGGCCAAAAAAAGACACGAAGAGGCTTTGGCAGACAGAGTAAAAATAAATCCAAAGGGTTTCTATAGATACATTAAAAGTAAAAGATTAGTGAGGGATAAAATTGGACCCCTTGTAGTTAGCGAGGGTAGGCTAAGCGAGAAGTCAGAGGAAATGGGGGAAATTTTGAATGATTTCTTTGCCTCGGTATTCACTAGGGAAAAAAATATTGAACCAATTGAAGTAAAGAAAAATAGTGGGGAGGTCATGAAGCATATAAGGATAACTGAGGAGGTAGTGATGGCTGTGTTGAAAAAGATAAAGGCGGATAAATCTCTGGGACCGGACAAAATATTCCCAAGGACACTCAGGGAGGCTTGTGGACAGATAGTGGGGCCATTAACAGAGATATTTAGGATGTCACTGGCCACGGGGGTAGTGCCAAAGGATTGGAGGGTTGTGCATGTGGTTCCGTTGTTTAAGAAAGGGTCCAAATGTAAACCTGGGAATTATAGGCCCGTGAGTCTGACGTCTGTGGTGGGCAAGTTGATGGAAAGTGTTCTGAGGGATGGTATTTACAAATATTTGGAGGTACAGGGATTGATAGGGAGTAATCAGCATGGTTTTGTCAGGGGTAGATCATGCTTGACAAACCTGATTGAGTTTTTCAAGGGGGTTACAAAAAAGGTTGATGAAGGGAAAGCTGTAGTTGTTGTCTATTTAGACTTTGGTAAAGCTTTTGACAAAGTTCCCCACAAGAGGTTAGGAAAAAAGGTGGAGGCATTAGGTATAAATAAGGAGGTAGTGAAATGGATTCAGCAATGGTTGGATCGGAGGTGTCAGAGAGTAGTGGTAGAAAATTGTTTGTCCAATTGGAGGCCGGTGACTAGTGGAGTTCCTCAGGTATCAGTCCTGGGTCCACTATTGTTTGTTATATATATTAATGATCTGGAAGTAGGGGTGGAGAGTTGGGTAAGCAAGTTTGCAGATGATACAAAGATTGGTGGTGTTGTGGACAGTGAGGAAGATTACTGTAGATTAAAAGGTGATTTAAGAAGGCTGGAGGTGTGGGCTGAGAATTGGCTGATGGAATTTAATACAGATAAGTGTGAGGTGTTGCATTTTGGAAAGGCAAATCAAAATAGGTCATATGCATTAAATGGTAGGCTATTGAGATGTGCAGAGCAACAAAGGGATTTAGGAGTTATGGCAAATAGTACCCTCAAGGCTGATACTCAGGTAGATGGTGTGGTGAAGAAGGCATTTGGAATGTTGGCCTTCGTAAATCGGAGTATTGAATTCAAGAGTAGGAAGGTTATGATGAAATTGTACAAGGCATTGGTGAGGCCAAATTTGGAGTACTGTGTACAGTTTTAGTCACCAAATTATAGGAAAGATATAAACAAAATAGAGAGAGTGCAGAGAAGGTTCACGAGAATGTTGACAGGATTTCAAGGTTTGAGTTACAGGGAAAGGTTGTGCAGACTAGGGCTTTTTTCTCTGGAGCATAGAAGATTGAGGGGGGACTTGATAGAGGTGTTTAAGATTTTAAAAGGGACAGCCAGAGTAAATGAGGACAGGCTTTTTCAATTAAGAGTGGGGGAGATTCAAACTAGAGGGCATGGTTTAAGGCTGAAGGGGGAGAATTATAAGGGGAACATGAGGGGAAATTTCTTTATGCAAAGGGTGGTAGGGATATAGAATGAGCTTCCAGCAGATGTGGTTGAGGCGGGATCATTGGTTACATTTAAGAATAGACTGGATAGATACATGGAGAGGAGAGGACTGGAGGGGTATGGACCGGGTGCTGGTCAGTGGGACTAGGAGGGTGGGGATTTGTTATGGCATGGACTAGTAAGGCTGAACTGGCCTGTTCTATGCTGTAAATGGTTATATGGTTATATGGTTACTTAAAAGACAGGATTTTAGAGAATTCATTGAGCGACAAATTAAAATCTACTTTGAAATAAATATGGAATCAGTGAAAGATAAGTTTATACTATGGGACACAATGAAAGCATTCATCAGAGGGCAGATAACAAGTTCTGTAACTAAGATGAAGAAGGACTACAATCGGGAAATAGAACAATTGGAAATGGAAATAACAAATACAGAAAAAGAATTAGCAATAAAGAAAGATACAACTAAAAGAAGAGAATTGACAGGCAAAAAAATAAAATATGAAACACTACAAACATATAAGGTGGAGAAGAACATAACGAAGACAAACAGAAGTATTATGAGCTAGGAGAAGAAACGCACAAAATACTAACGTGGCAGCTTAAGACAGAACAAACTAAAAGAACCGTATTGGCATCAAGGAAAAAGGACAAACAAATTACATATAACCCAACGGAAATCAACAAAAACTTCAGGGAATTCTATGAGCAACTATATCAAACTGAAAATGAAGGTAAAGAAGACAAAATAGATGAATTTCTAACTAAAATTGAACTACCAAAATTGCAAACAGAGGAGCAAAATAAATTAATAAAACCATTTGAAATAGAAGAAATACAGGAGAATTTAAAAAGAAAACTACTGAACAATAAAACACCGGGAGAGGATGGTCTCCCAATAGAATTCTATAAAACATTTAAAGAATTATTAATTCCTCCTCTCCTGGAAGTAATGAACCAGATTGAAAAAACACAAAACATACCAGATTCATGCAAAACAGCAATAATTACAGTAATACCAAAGACGGGGAGCGATCCACTAACATCAACATCATATCGACCAATATCTCAACTTAACACAGATTATAAGATAATAGCTAAACTATTAGCAAACAGATTGGCCAAAAATAGTAAAACTAGATCAAACTGGATTTATTAAAAAAAGATGAACAATGGACAATATCTGTAAATTCATTAACTTAATCCATGCAATACAAGGAAACAAAACTCCAACAGTGGTGGTTGCTTTAGACGCAGAGAAAGCCTTTGACAGAATAGAATGGAATTATTTATTCAAAGTACTACAAAAATTCAACCTACCAGAGAAATATATTATTTGGATTAAAGCATTATATAAGGGACCATTGGCGAAAGTGACAGTAAATGGATATATATCAAACCAATTTAAATTAAGCAGATCAACAAGGTAGGGATGTCCACTATCTCCCTCACTGTTCGCATTAGCTATAGAACCACTAGCAGAACTGATAAGAACAGAAAATAAAATAAGAGGGATAAAAATAAAAGAGAAGGAATATAAAATCAGTCTATTTGCAGATGATGTCATAATATACTTAACAGAACCAGAAATATCAATAAAAGAATTACATAAGAAATTGAAGGAATATGGAGAAGTATCAACGCAAATAAAAGTGAAGCAATGCCAATGAATAATGCGGATTTCACAAAGTTTAAGAAAGAATCACCATTTAGATGGCAAACACAAGCAATTCGATACCTAGGTATACAAGTAGATAATAATCTCGGCCATCTATACAAACTAAATTATCAGCCATTAATGAAAATATTGCAAGATGACTTAGAGCACTGGAAAGACTTACCACTAACACTGATAGAAAGGATAAACTGTATTAAAATGAACATCTTCCCAAGGATACAATACCTGTTTCAATCATTACCAATTCACCTAACAGAGAAATTCTTCAAGGAGCTAAAGAAAATAATAAGGAAATTCTTATGGAAAGGGGGAAAACTGAGGATAGCACTAGATAAATTAACAGAATGGTACAAACAAGGAGGCTTCCAGCTACCAAACTTTAAGAATTATTATAGAGCAGCACAATTAAGATACGTATCAGATTTTTATCAAACAACGGAAAAACCAGATTGGACCAGATTAGAGCTAGATAAAATAGGGGAGAAGATACCTGAACATATACTATATAAGTGGGATGAAAAGTTGGTGCAACATAGGAATTCACCAGTATTGCACCATCTGTTCAACATTTGGAAGAAGATTCACATAGAAAGGAATAAAATAAATTATCAACTACCAAAATTAATATTGACTCAAAATCAACTAATCCCTTTCACAATAGATAACCTTACCTTTAGAGAATGAGAGAGAAAAGGGATCAAAAGAATAGAAAATTGTTTTTCGGGAAATAAATTATTATCTTTTGAACAAATAAAGGACAAATATAATATAACTCACAATACAAGGTTTGCATACCACCAACTAAAAACCTACTTGAAGGATAAATTGGGAAACAGTCTGAGGTTACCAGAAGGAAGCAATTTTGAATATATGATTACAGACACAAAGATAATTTAAAAATTTAAAACAAACATGTACATCAAACTGCAAGAAAAGCAGAACGAGGAAACAAGCTGTAAACCTAAACAAAAAATGGGAACAAGATCTAAACATAACGATAAAGAATGAATCATGGGAAAAGCTATGCTCCAGAACTATGAGAAATACAATAAACATGAGGTTACGCATGATACAATATAATTGGCTAAACAGACTAAACATCACACCCCAAAAGTTAAATAAATGGGACCCAACAGTATCAGACAGATGTTTTCGCTGTAAGAAGGAAACGGGAACAACAATACATGCAATTTGGGCATGTGAGAAAGTGAAAAAATTTTGGGAAGATCTAAACCAGGTATTACATTAAATCACAAAAAGCAACATACCAAAAAACCCAGAGATCTTCCTTCTAAGTAATATAAGAAATAAAGGATTTGGATGGAGCACAAAAAAGATTTATTATGATAGCCCTAGCTGTAGCAAAAAAATGTATTATGTCAACCTGGAAATTAGAAGACAATCTGAGAATACAGCAATGGTACATAGAAATAAATAATTGTATTCCATTGGAAAAAATAACATATAATTTAAGAAATAACATCACAATATTCGAACAAATATGGGAACCATACATGAAACACAATAGAGAAATCCTACCACGGACCTCCACCACCTAAAATGACAGAAGGAGAAGACAACGAAATGAACTGACCCAATATGTAAAAGTAAAAGACAAAAATTTCTTGTTTATTTTTATTAAATGATGACATTGTTTAATGGGTTTAATGTAGCATATAGATTGAACTTTGAATAAATGGGAAGGGGGGATAAGGGAGGGAGAGAAGGGGGGAAAAGGGGAGAAAATGATACTGTATATATTTAAGAGAAAAATGTCTGTATGTATTTTAATCAGTATGGTTCATAGTGTGAAAATTTTTTAAAAATTTTTAAAAATTAGAAAACTAGTTTTTTACTCTTCTCTTGTTTTGCCTTTAAGTCTTACTCAAATCTCCCTCTCCTCTATTGTTTTATTAGTGATGAGTTTTAATTTGTTCCTGCCTTCACAATGGAAGAATTTCAATCAAAATCTGGCCTTTAGCATGCTTTTTGAATGCAACTTAAAAGTTAACGCATGAAAACAGCAACTGACAAAACAATGATTTCATCCTGTTAATTGCCAGGAAGGAACTATATCGTTGGCATCTCTTGCTTAACTTGGATTTTTTTTCCTTCTTCGACCAATATTTTGCAACTTTCATTAACGTCACCCAATTTAGAAATGACTGTTGGCAGAACTAATTTCTTTGTGATATGTTTTAAATTGGCATTTATTGTCTGTACTTTTGAGTAGTTAACGCTTTACAAAACCTAGATATTAGTCATGATTTAGGTGGATGATAGACATGCACTCTGTTTTAATATGTGCAAGTTTTCAAATTAATCTGAAACATTAATACTATTTCTCACATATAGATGTGATCTGAACTGCTGAGTACTTCCAACATTTTCCATTTTTATTTCAATCTTTTTTTCCATCAGATAAATTGAGTCTAACATTGCAGCTAAATCTTTTCTTTGTGCCAGAGGACCAGTCAGTTCCTAAATGCAAAGGTGAGGGAAAAAGAGCTCTTTTTGTTCTTTGCTTGGGAATTGTTTTGGGGCCCATGAAGAACAGGATATCAGAGTTGAATTCCTTGGGTCTGATGGTACTTTATGCCATTTTATGTCAGGCATCCATCTTGAAGCCGACTACAAGAATGGATCGAAAACTTAAAACTTACCTTTCAGACAGCAGCCCTAAAAGGCTGCTCCATTCATATCCAGAGGCACCTCATAGGGACTTCCATAGCTGATGGAGGCGGGGTGATTGGTGCTGTAGTGGCACCCATCATTATTATGTGGCAGAGCAATGGCCGTGTTCCCTACCTATAAACCCCCACACAGCTGGAACCTCTCTATGGTTCCCAGAACAGTTCCAGCTGTGTGGGGGATTATGGGGTAGGGAACACGGCCATTATTCTTCTGCGTTTTAAGCCACAGAGTGTGGCCCCAAAGGCCAAAGTGGCCGTCTCAGCCTGCCTCAGCCACTCATGATGGCTTCCGTTGGCTCCAATGGCTCCTGCTGCCCCCCCCAACCCCACTGCCCCACAGCTCCTGTTGACCCACAAGCCCCCACTGATGGTTCCCACTGGCCCAAGGGCTCCCGCTGCCCTACCAACCACCGCTGCCCCATTGGTTCCTGCTGCCCTGATGGTCTCCACTGACTCCCATGACGGTTCCCGCTGCCCCGATAGCTCCCTCCCACTGCCCCTGCCTTGGAGGGAGAGGGGTGAGTGGGGAAATGGGTTGCGGGTTAACACCATCATCAGCCCACCCATAACCAGCCGCTTGAAACGGCTTTACATTCCGGTCAGGAGGCAGAGCACAGCGATCAGTCGATTATCCTTCCCTGAGAAGTGTTGGAATTGGCGCCTCAGAGCCAGCCACAGCGCATTCAGGAAGGTATGTCTTTAGCCGTAAGGGCAAGGAACCTCTGCCTTTACAGCCATGTGTTTTCCCTGCTTGAAAGTGCCTATTGAAACATATTCCTGAAAAATGTTAAGTCTTGAAACCAGCTTTGATTGGAATGGAGAATTTGAATGGGTTTTGGAGAGCAACTAGAAGAGATACAGGCAGCTTCAATTTAGGGTTTCTCTCTTAGTTCTGGGCTAGATGCAAACCCATTTTCACACATGAAAATTATCAGCACATATAAACCCTAGTGGCCTCAGGTCATTTTTGATGGAGTGAATTTTGGGCATGCTCTGTCTAATTTGTGGAGAAAGGTGAAGAAAATAGGGGCCCCAATCATGAATATTCATTATAATTTCAACTATTGCAGGTAGTAGTGTTTATTCCTCTGGACACAGCAGAATTTAACTATGATGTGTAGGAGAAAGTCAATGTATTGAGTATTTGAATTGCCTTTGATCCCCAATGTACAAAATCAACAGTTTTTTTTTAAATAGAAGAAAACTATTGTTCAATTTGTTTAGAGGACAAGACCTCAGTACATAAAGGAGTTAAGAATATGCACAATGGTCAGGAGTGCCACTAGAATAAATTATGTTAATGAAGTAAATGGTCGTGCATTTAAAATCTTTACCTTTGGGTCAGAAGGTTCTTGGCCAAATGCCTCTCCAGAGCTTAAATTTAAAAAAAATATCTAGGACATTTTTTGTTAGAACTGTGCAAGTGCTTAATGTTGGATGTATTTCCAAAGACAACTGGATCATTTATATTTGGGGCAAAGACATTAGCCAGAACTATTAGTTTATTATATAATTTGTCTGTTAATATAATAAAATGTCCTTGTTTATCTAAAATACTGTCATGAAGAACAAATTGGATATTTTGATTTATTAATATTAAAACTCCACTTATTTTGGCTTCAGAACATGAATGAAAATATTTTCCCTTCCATCTAAACATAAACCTATCCTTGTCAGAATTCTTTATATGTTTCTTGAAAAAAATCTGCTTTTAACTGTCTAAGATCTGCCATAACTCTGTGTCTTTTAATTGTCCCGTTCAAACATTTAACATTCCATGAGATAATTTGAATCAGAGCCATCATCCGATTAATAAATTAATTTATTCAAATAGCATCTATCCCGGCCATCCCCATCGAGCTCAGGGGGCCACCACTTCAAATCTACACTATAAATCCAAGAACTCTTGGGATAAAGGTAACCTTGTCAAATTAAATACCTCCCTTCCAGCCCTCTAAAATCTGATAATTGCCAACCACAGTTGGGATCTGTTCAAAAATAAAACAAAAACAAAATACTTCAGTTGATTATCTTAATGCTCCTTAAAGCCAAATACCAATAAAAAAATGGAAAAAGGATTGTTAAAAAAACATTTTCCACTTCAAAAAGTATTCTTATATTAAGAATTTCAATCAAATATAAGACCCAATCTATCTAGAATTTCATAACCTATTTATATAATCCAAAGTTTGTCAAGAACAAAAACATCTAGGTACTTAATGTGAGAATGAGGGGTAGGACAGAGGCTTGTAGGCAATGTGGAATCAGATTATTTTGGGGGGGCACGAGAAGAAGATGATGGGTAGATGCAGCCAGGAGAAGAAGGAGTATGGAGGTTTTGAGACAGATGCTGATAGATGGTTGTTGGAAGCATAAGTAAAGGAGAAAAAGACAAGGCAGGTAGAAGCAAGGTAGGAAGGAGAAGGGAAAGAGTAGAGATAGAGCCTGGTATGTGATAGGCATGGTATCCCCTCCACAACTTGGTCCCATCTGCCCATCATCTCTCCCTTGTTCCAAAATATTGCCGTTGTTGGACATCTAAAATAAAACAGAATGCTAGAAATACTCACCAAGTTTGACAACAGCTTTGAAAAGAGAAGTACAGCTAACGTTTCATTTAATATCTTTCATTTGAACTTAGAAAGGATCAAGGGACAAATCAACTTTTTTTTGCAACCTACTTATTGAATTTGAAAGTACTTTGAGGGAAGATATCGTTTAGTTGCAAGAAATCAGGAGAACCCCATGGCACTTCAGAATCCATGGAAAGCTTTATCCTTAAAGAAATTGCTGTTATGTTACACCTCTCATGTTCTCAGAACATTGTAGAATACTTCAGAATAAATTAATTAGCATTGAAGTGCAGTCACCTGTTATGTAAAGCAATATAATAGTAAATTTATGCACAAAACCTCTGCATTATAGATAATTGGTTTTCAAGTAAGTGACCAGGCATGCTTGTTAGTCTAGACAGATGATTCTCAAAGGAAGAAAAAGAAGATACTTGCCTTCATATAATGCCTGTTAATGTTATTAGAAGGCATTGCAATTCTACTCCATTGATTTACTTTTTAAGTGCTCTCATTATTTATACATAGACAGCTATGGCTCACAAGTAGCTCTTAGCAAGGTCTCACATATGGCAGTTAAGATGAATAAGCGGACAAATTTGATAACAGTAGAAATGTTGGTCAGTACAGTAGGACAGTTCCCTGATTTTCTTTGATTGTTGCCAAGGGAGTTTTCACATGCACTGAAAATGTTCAACACCTCATCTAAACATTGCTGCACTGAAGAGTGCAAAATTCAGTTTGAAATGTTCAATAATCCAAGATTTGATAGCTATTGAGGAATGAAAGGACTAGACTTTAACTACTCTTTATTTGAAGCAATGTTTTCTGGCCACAGCCAGATTAATTCCTCGAATCTTCAACAGAATATTGAATGTGATCTTTTAACTCCAAGGCTATCTCATCAATATCTGTTCATAGGACCATGCTGTGTATACTTAGACAGCCACATTTCACTGCATGAGTGATTATGCTTCAAATATTCAATATAAATTTGGGTAGTGTGCAATTTCCTAATATTGATCTACCAATGCTCACAGATAAGACCTAAACTGACACATCCTTGAAGGCAAATGTCTTTTGACAAATCTGCAAAGTATTTTCCTCACTGAGATTAAATGCAGTCTTTACATCCATGGTTTTGTAATAAGATATTGCATAATCTGATGCCCTGCAGCACAAAGCATGAAAAAATGTTAATTCTACACTCTATTACAATATTCTAAAAGAAACATTGAAATCTATTTTATATTAATGGTCTTGCATTATGAGGAAAAAAAGTAAAATTACATCTTTTTTTTCAACATTTGGAACACCTACTTGTTTTTACAATATAATATAACAGAGAACATTTCAACACAATGCAGGGCCTTTGGCTCACAATATTGTGCTGACCAACATCAGCCTACTCCAATTAAATCCATTACTCCCTCACAACCCATACACTCCGTTTTCCATACATCCATGTGCCTATCTAAGAGGTTTTTTTTTAATGTTTCTACTGTATCAGCCTCAACCAGCAGCCCCCAGCAATGCATTGCAGGCATCCATCATTCTCTGTGTAAAATCCCTACCTACCTCTAATATTCCCTAAACTTCTCTCCACTCTCCTTTCAATACATGTCCTCTGGTGTTGGCTATTGCCGCCCCAATAAAAGGTGCTAGTGATCCACCCTTTCTATGCTTCTCATAATCTTATGCACCTATATAATGTTGCCTCTCATCTTTCATCCAAAGTCAAAGTCCCTGCTCTCTCAACCTTTCTTCATAAGACATATTCTGCAATCCAGATCACATCCTGGTAAATCTCCTCTGCACTCTCTCTAAAACCTCCACATCCTTCCTAATAATGAGGGGACCAGAATGGAATGCCATATGTGATCTAACCAGTATTTTATAGAGCTGCACCATTACTTGGCTCTTGAACTCAATTCCCCAATTAATAAAGATGAGAACACCACTCAGCTTCTTAACCACCCTATCAACTTACATAACAACTTTGAGGGATCTATGGACTTGGAACCCAAGATCCCTCTACTCCTCCACAATGTATTAACCATGTATTTTGCCTGTGGGTTCGATCTTCCAAAGTGTATCATTTCACAGTTTTCTGGATTGAACTCCATCTGCCACTTCTCCACCCAAGACTCATATCTATATTCCATTGTAACCTGTTAAAACATTCTACACTACATTTTAACTTTTGTCATTTGCAAACACATTGACCTACCCCTATACTTCTTCATCTAAATCACTCTTACAAATCAACAACAGCAGGGGTCCCAGAACAGATCCCTGCATATCACCAGTCATCACCAACCCCTAGCTAGAAATATATTCCATCTACTACACCCTCTGCCTTTGGTAGGCAAGTTGATTCCAAATCCACATTGATAGATCCCATGCCTCATGAGTTTCATGAGCCTAACATGAGGACCCTTGTCAATAACCTATGAAATCAAAAATCACCATATTTACAGCCCTGCCTCCATCAATGTCCTTTGTCACCTCTTCAAAAAATTAAATTAGACTCATAAGGTATGATCTGTCTGTCACAAAGCCATACTGATTGTCCCTAGTAAGACTAAGCGACTCATAAATCCTGTCGCTAAGATTCCTCTCCCATAGTTTTCCCATGTCCAAGGCTGTGCTAAAGGTAAGGGAGTGCCACAATCCCTGAAATGCTCCCCCTCTGAGAGGTCTATCACCTGATCAGGTTCATTATCCAGTTCTAGATCCAGTATGATCTCTCCTCTAGTTGGTTTGTCCATTGTTAAATATTCAGACAGCAGCAATAAAAATTAGCCAAGACAATAATATATATTTAATATATATATAATATATAAATAATATTTTTATTAGTAATTACCAATAATATAACACCTTATCTAACTTAACCCCCAACTATGCACAAATATTCTTGTGTGTGTGTGTGTGTGTGTGTGTGTGTGTGTGTGTGTGTGTGTGTGTGTGTGTGTGTGTGTGTTGTCAATTCAAATTTCAGCTAAGAAAATCCAGAGATGCAGGCTTTAAATTGATTAAAGTAATCACAGAGTAGGTGGGAGAGACCAGATGATAGAATGTTGTAAACTCACAAAATCCTTGTCGAGATGCTTCCAAAGAAATGTCCTTTTCAGATGAGTGGAAATCCAAACTCCCCTTTTCTTTGCATAGGGAACATGAAGTGAGTGATTTTCACAAATCTTCCAGAACCCTTTAGTAGGTCAGCCAAAATAATGATGATCCCTTTTGATCATGGTGTGGCACAGTAATCCCCCTTAAAAAGTGACCATTCCTTTGACCATGGTGGGGTATATCTCCTTACAGAAAGAAATCATGTAAATTGTCTATTAACACGAGGCCACTTCAGCACAGGATCCCTTCAAATAAATACTTCTCCAAGTGCTGCCCAGATCAAACTGAGTACTGTTTCTTTAACATGTTGGTCACATAGTCTCCGCACCTGTGTTTTCTTGGGTCACTTCCTCTCTCCAGACATAGTGAATTTGAGTACACGCTGTCCCCAGCCTGTCAGCACACAGTCAATCTCCAAAGCTTCCAGGACTTTCAGCCTGATTTGTTCTCTTAAAGTGACAGTCCCACTAAAATGGGAATAAGCTGGGAGCACATAATTCCACATACGATGTCAGGAATCACTCTTGAACACACCTAACAAATTTTTCCCCATGTATCCCTCTTTCAGTATGGAGGTGCTTGTCAATAATTGTGAAGTTGAAATCTACCATGACAACAATCCTATTAATTTTACACCTTTCCAAAATCTGCCTACTTATTTGCTCATCAATATCTGGTGACTATTGAATACTTGCAATAGAGTGATTGCTCCCTTCCTGTTTCTGACTTCTATAATCACTTTATGGTGTCTTCTCTTTCTGTAGCTGTGATATTATCCCTGATTAGCAATGCTAATTCCTCAGATATCACCCCACTTTTAAATCCTTCCCTATCCCTTTTGAAATACCTAAACCCTGGAACTTCGTGCAGCCAATCCTTCCCTTCCAACAGCCAAGTCTCGGTAATGGCCACAACATCATAATCCCGTGTACTAATGCATGCTCTAAGCTTATTGTCCTTATTCTTTATACATTAAGCATATTTCAATCAATCTGAATGACTACAATTATGCTCTGTCTACTGCCTGTCCTTCCTCACAGTCTCACCACATTTTGCATTGATCTTTCTGCCAATTGCTCCACCTGACCTAACACTGTAGTCACTGGACAAAATTGTTTCCTGTTATTTACACAATCAGCTCCTTTAATCTTTATAAGCAGCCCATCTACAAATTTGTTTAACTGCCATAAACTGTCTAATTAAGTCTTCCTACATTTTCATGCTCAATTGTATGTAAGCTTAATCTATGAAATATGTCCTCATCACTTAACAGTTTTGGCTCCTATTGCCTGCACTGCATCTCTTTAAGAGCTAACATTGCATCTTTCCTCAGGTGGATGCTTGAAAAGAACTGTGATGTAAAGTGCACAATATTATACAGCAGCCCATGTTAAAGAAGGCTAATATTCCATTAAACTTTTTAATTATATTTGTATCTGTCCATGAGCTGTCAAAGATTTGCACTCTCTCTCAAACCATTATCCTATTTTCTCCATAGGTCATCATTTTTTTCATAATTTAGAATATGTATCTATCTTTCTTAAATTGAGCATTACTAACATTAAACTTCTCTGTCATTAAAGCAATAAATGGGCATCAATTCATGGATGTGATCTGTATGTTCATGCAGTTGAGGGTATTTTGAAGGATTTTAGAGTCAGGGCTGTGCAGACCTGCATTAGAAATCTAATTAATTGATTTTACTTGAATCCTTCTTTGTGTATGTTCATCACTGACTGGACCAAGGTCAGCAGGGAAAAAGTCCACATGCGAATGCAGGGAATGAATTTTCAATGACGTGTTACACTTCATGGTTTTGTCTGTTTGAAGTAGACTTAAAATATGAAGGAAATCACAAAAATAGGTTGTTTCTAAAAATCGGTACGTGATAGGAAATCTTGAACATGATTTTCGAGATCAGCAGCCCAAAATCCATAAAATACATCTAAAAGTGTTCAGGAAGCAAAATCTTCATTGTCCAGTGATATTGGATTAAGGTAAAAGAATGGTTGGTGTGTATGGGAGCTTCCAAGCTGCATCTCTACAGTACTTACCCTGGGGGCTCCAGTTTCCTTCCACCGTTTGGTACGTAGCAGGGCTTGTGGGTCAATTGGGTGTAATTTGGCAGCATGGGTCTGTTACCATGGTGTAGGTCTAAATTTAAAATTTAAAAAATTTACATTTAAAATGCATCTCTATCTTTACTCTCTCTTGAGCCCACTTTTAAGAAGGACACATGGAGGAGAGGGGGTTGGAGGGTTATTGGCGGAGAGCGGGAGGTTTGAGCTAGTGGAGTTGTTCTAGTGAACCGGTGCGGACTCAAAAGGTCAACCTGGCCTGTTCCCTCTCCGTAAATGGTTATATGGTTATATGTTGAAGAAAAAATCAGGTCTTTATTTTAAATGCTGCCAAGTGGAGCTTGTAACACTTTCCCAATGAACCCTGACTTCACAAGTTCTTGATATGTAGTACCCTCTATAATCTGATCTTGCAATATTTTGAATGGAAACTTTTTTTAAAAATATAAATGCTAGGACCAAAATAAAAATAGAAAATGCTTTAAACATCCAGCAAGGGCAGAAAGAGAAATGGAGATTTCATGATTTAGATCAAAATTCCTTCATACAAGCAGGGAAAGAGATGAAAACAATTAGTTTTATATAAGATAACAAAGATAAAGGATCAGAGCAGGGCAATGTCTGTGATAGGGTGAGGTCAAGCTCACCAAGTGTGTAAGTTATTGAACTGTTATAGGTGCCTTGGCTTGTCAAAAATTTCCTGGTGAGGCTACTGTCATGGAAGAGTTGGGGAGCTAGAATCACTTTCAAGGAACAATGCACCTGTACCCCTAGGTCTCTTTGTTCTACAGTACTCTCCAGGGCCTTGCCATTTACTATATCCTCTCTGGAAGGTCACAGAATGGTTATAACATGGAAGAACTCTGTTCAGCCTGTCAAGCCTGTAGAACTCTAAGTAAGAGCAATTCAGTGAAACCCACTCCCCAGCTGCTGTCCAAAAATGCTTGAGTGTATTGAATTTCAACAGTGAAGCAGTGAAAGCATGGGAACAGTAAAAGAAAATTTCCATTGCTGAGCTCTAACCAAAATACCAGAACAAATAATCCATGGTGATTTAATAGAAAGGCAAGAAGTAGGAAATCTCGGCATTCTTATTCCCTTCAGTGATGACACAAGTGGGAAAAATGCAACACAAAACCTGATAAAGAAGGTATTGATATATTCTTGAGAAATTCATCCTCCTTTACTTTGACACAAACACTGGAATCTGGTGTCTTTGGGAATTGCAGTTATAAATACATAGGGGCATCAATAGAATCCAGCCAATCACTGTCATATTTTTAATCTGAAAGATCTTCCTAATGTTTGAAATGCCTTAAACATATTTGGATCTTCCTCAACACAAAAAAAAACCAAAATTCCTGCACTACTATTTATTATACTGTGGTGGCGCACATCTTCATGGCGAACTGGCCCCGGTTGTATTGCCACGTGGCAGGGCAGCCATGGGGAAATGGCGTCGTCAGAGGTTTCTCTCTGACTCCAGCATCCCTTCTGGTGCACACCCTGGGCAGCGATTATGATGTCACAATGCACCAGGTGACTGAGTTCATGCTGCTCACTACCCTCAACGTGGTGACTGTGTTTCTTCCACTGCTCACACCGCCACAATACAATGTTTTTTTTTTATCAAGTAAGAATATAATTCATACTTGGGTAAGAATCATAACATGTAAAGGCCAAATCAAAATAATTGTGTTTTATTTAGTACTTCTCACATTCCTAAACATTTTGTAATCATTGAAACATGTTTGAAGTGCAGATTTTGCTAAAATCTTTGGAGTGGAAATGAAAATCAGAACTTTTTGACTTTGACGCATAATTTTTACTGCCACCAAACCACAACAAAAATGGAATGCAATTTGAAGCAACTGAAATCTGAAATATTTTACCAACGGGTACTCTAATCGTATTGTTATGGGCGCAGAGGACCCCAAAACCCAGCAGCAACAGAAATTCACCAAGACAAATGGTTATTTAAGCAAAAGTTGCTTTTAATTATCTTTAAACATGAAAACAGGATCAAACTTTAATTTATTACGAATAACTTAACTTAATCCCCTTCTAATTCTTAGCGCACATGTATGTAATGTGTGTGTAAGTTCAGAAAAGTTCTTTAATTCACAGCCCAATCTCACTTCTCACTCCTCTAAGTGCACTGGTTACAGGCAATTCTTATACAGGAATACAATCCTTCATCTGGAACCCTCAGGGCACAGCGTGTTCCGAATTTTGGATTTTTACAGATTTCAGAACAAATGCTAGCTGCTCCAGATTTAAGCCCACCCGAATTGTGCTACCATATCCACCTCCTTCCAGTTGCATTGGCATCTCTCTCCCCTCTTGCCCAGCCAAGTTGTGCTGCTGTCTCTCCTACTCCCCCCTGCCCACCTGAGTCACACTGTCTCTTCCCACCCCCCATCCAACCTAGTGGTACTGCTCTCTTTCTCTCTCTCTCTCTCTCTCTCTCTCTCTCTCTCTCTCTCTCTCTCTCTCTCTCTCTCTCTCTCTCTGTTGGCTGTACCAGCACCAGGAAAAAAAATGCCATTTTTTTGGAGCTTTCTGGATTTTAGATGTCCAGATAAAAGATTGTGTACCTGTACTGTGCACAGAATTTAACATTTATGAATCTTCACCAGGCTTTGGTGCTTGAAAGGTAAATAGTTACTGCTCAGGAGGGTTCCTGTTGGTGTTTAGAGAAAGATTTGTTGTTCGTTGGACATCCACAACTAATCCCTTCCAATCAGCCACTTCAATGTCTTGCCGAAGAAACTTGCCCATCAGGGTTTTCCAGATTATAACCTCTTTCTTTCAGGTAATCACAGTTCCTTTTTTGTTTCCCTTATTTCAAGTGAAACCAGCCATCTCCTCTTGTATGGACCACAAGGGCATTGACCAGGCTGAACTAAGAACATAACCCGTCTTCAAAATGAGGTTTTTCCACAAGCTTGCCAGCTTGTCCTGTTCCAGTCCCAGCTGCTGCTGCTGAACTGTAGAACTGAATTCTCTCTCTCTCTCTCTCTCTCTCTCTCTCTCTCTCTCTCTCCCTCTCAGAGAAAACCATAGAACAGCAAACTGCACTTACTGCACCACTGGACCCAATCTTCGGAGTTCATTCATCTGTTGGTTTCCAAAACAATAATCCATTATTCCACAGCATGTGCAATTAACACCTACTTGTGAAGTCCTCATAGGCATTCTTCAACGTTTGTGCAAAGGCATTCAGAGCCTGGACTGTCTGGCTTGAGCAGAGCTCTGGCATTTTAAAATGAGATCTGTTTTGAAGTGTTTGTATGTGATCTACACTAAAAAAACCTGCAACAATTTATCTCCTTTAAAACATATCTATATACAATATAAAATATAATGCAATCTGTCACAGTATATCAATTGTGTATTATTCATGGGAAAATCATTACTGGCATAAGATCTCACATAGTTATTAGTTTTACAGATTTGCCTGAATTCAGACTAAATAATTAAAACACAGTGAGAATTGTGTTCTGTTGGATATTCTTTGTAAATCAAAATATCATTTATAAAGTGAAGGTTGATGTTTGCAAAATAACGTAAATATTTTACTTAATATTTAAATAGATAAATTTAGACCTGTAATCTTGTGAAGGAAATTTGTAGGATGTGTCTGATATTGTCTCTGCATTGACATTCCAGTGAACAACTTTAATAACATTTTGTATTATATCTTCCATCATTGCAAAACGTCCCAAAACACTTACCCATCATTGTGAAATGTCATCGACATTGTAATGCAAGAAAAGCAGAAGTCAGTTTGTACTCACCAAGCAATATGATGATGAGCATTGTTTCTTTACAATGTTTTCTGGAGGATAGATATTGGGCAGATACTGGTGCTAATGTTACTACTCTTTATCACGGTAATGCCATGGGACTGATAGGTTTACCTGAAAGAACTGAGAAGCACTCAGATTAATCTTTCATCCAAGTGACCTTTGACAGTGCAGCACTCCATCAGCACAGAGGCATGCTTTTAGGCTTGAGTCATGAACTGAAATTCTTGGAATATGACTTCAACCAAACATCTCTGTCTCAGAGGTGAGAGTACCACTGAACTCAGTCAGGCTGGACACTCAATGAAGTAGATCTTCAATCGTTAAAAAACAACATGGTGTTAACTAAGCCGTTGAGTTACTGTAGGATGTTATTTAAAGCTGGGAAATCAAGAAGATGAAGTACAATTTCATGTGAAAATTAAAAGTTAATTTAACTACAAATTAGAGCATTGGGATTACATTGTGTAATGGATTTATGTCCTTTGAATTAATTTGAATGGTTTATACACTGAAATCTTTCTTTTTTCTTTTCTTTGGCTTGGCTTCGCGAACGAAGATTTATGGAGGGGTATGTCCACGTCTGCTGCAGGCTCGTTGGTGATGACAAGTCCGATGCGGGACAGGCAGGCACAGTTGCAGCGGTGGCAATGGAAAATTGGTTGGTTGGGGTTGGGTGTTGGGTTTTTCTTCCTTTGTCTTTTGTCAGTGAGGTGGGCTCTGCAGTCTTCTTCAAAGGAGGTTGCTGCCCACCGAACTGTGAAGCGCCAAGATGCACGGATGGAGCCAATATCAGCCCACTGGCAGTGGTCAATGTAGCAGGCACCAAGAGATTGCTTTAAGCAGTCCTTGTACCTCTTCTTTGGTGCACCTCTGTCACGGTGGCCAGTGGAGAGATCGCCATATAACACGATCTTGGGAAGGCGATGGTCCTCCATTCTGGAGACATGACCCACCCAACGCAGTTGGGTCTTCAGCAGCGTGGATTCGATGCTTGCAGACTCTGCCAGCTCAAGTACTTCGATGTTGGTGATGAAGTCACTCCAATGAATGTTGAGGATGGAGCGGAGACAGCGCTGATGGAAGCGTTCTAGGAGCCGCAGAGGACCCATGATTCGGATGATACACTGAAATACTGTTAACAAAAAAAAAAACGTTTGTTTTGTGCGTTATCTAGGCAGGTCAATTATACAGTAAGTAGTGCAATAATAACAAGCAAACAAGCAAATAAATAATAAACAGAAGTGTTGGAAGTAGCATTACATTGAATAGAAACATAGAAACATAGAAGATAGGAGCAGGAATAGGTCATTCGACCCTTCGAGCCTGCTCCGCCATTCAACGAGATCATTGTAGTGCATTTGCCATGTATCTGCCCAGTCCCTCAATTTATCCAAATCACACTGGAGCTTCCTGACCCCCTCTTCCATGCACACAACCCCTCCTAGCTTAGTGACATCTGCAAATTTGGAGATATTGCTTCCAATCCCCTCATCCAGATCATTATTGTAAATTGTGAACAGCTGGGGTCCCAGTACAGATCCCTGTGGTACCCCACTGGTCACCGCCTGCCACTCAGAAAACGAGCCATTTATCCCAACTCTCAGTCTTCTACCTGCCAGCCAGTTCTCAATCCACATCAATACTTTGCCCCCAATCCCATGAGCCTTGATTTTGGAAGCCAGTCGTTTATGCGGGACCTTATCGAAGGCCTTTTGGAAGTCCAGGTACACCACATCCACTGGCTCTCCCCCATCTATTTTACCTGTCACCATCTCAAAGAATTCCAATAGATTTGTCAAGAACGATTTACCTTTTGTAAATCCATGTTGACTCCGTCTAATCCCTTCTCTGCTAGTCATATGCTCCGCTATTACATCCTTAATAATGGATTCCATAATTTTGCCCACTACTGATGTAAGGCTCACAGGCCGATAATTCCCCGCTTTTTCTCTACCCCCCTTTTTAAATAGTGGGGTAACATTAGCTACCCTCCAATCCATGGGTACTGATCCTGAGTCTATCGAGTTCTGCAAAATAATAGTGCAGGGGAGAGAGAAAAGTACTGTTAAAAAAGTACAAGGGAATCATTGTTTGCTAACAAGATACCCATTTAAGAGTGGAAAACAGGCACAGTGCCAACCCTTTCCCCAAGAAGAACACTAGAGTATCGGATGAAGTGTATCCACCTGACACCTCTAGCCATTCAACGTGACCATGAACAATCAACACTGACTTCATTTCATCTTCTACACTAGTTCCCCATGGCATTCAACTCCTTGATCTTTCAAAAATTGCCAAATCACTATCTTCAATTTTCTAAAGATTTTGCCTTGACAACTCTGTGGGAATTCCGGATATTCAAGTGAAGTTAAGTCAACTTTATTGTCATCTGATTTTACAAGTACAACCCATTGAAACAGCGTTCTCCAGTCCCTAATGCAAAACATGCAGTCACATAACCAGACATAACACATATACAGACAAATAATACATATGCAGGCCAAAGATTTCATCTATAGTTTTGTTCAAATTAGAGTCTTAGTTGATTAATGTGAGCAGTTATTTTGGTTGTTCAGCATTTTCACTGCCTGTCGGAAGAAGCTATTCCTCAGCCTGGTGGTGCTGCTTCTCATACTCCTGTTTCTCTTCACCGGTTTTGCACAGCTGTCTGTGGATCTTCCCATGCTTTGCCTTCCAGATTGCACTGGAGAGTTGAACCCTGTCTGATCTTACTGCCATCCTACAACCCTATCCTGAAGGCAGCATCATGAGCTCTCAGGAGGGCCCAGATCTCTGCATCAAACCATGGTTTTTGGTTAGCTCTGGTTGTGAAGCTTTTCACCTAAGAGGCATTCTCATTGCACTTGCTGATATAGCCAGTCACTGAGCTCATGTACTCCTCTATGTTTACATGGATATTATTAGTGGCTGCCTCCCTGAAGCAGCTCCAGTCCTTGGTCTCAAAGCAGACTTGCAGCACTGCTGTGTTCCCCCTCTACTCCCTCTACTCCCTCCACTCCTAACCTCTGCCTGGCCACATCTGATCTCCTGAGACTGACAGTTTGCTGTCCCATCAGTCTGTACACCAGGATTAGCAAGATGGATATGTGATCCGAGTAACCAAGATGGGGGTGAGGTGAAGTCTTGTACGTACCAGGGACGTTGGTGTACACCTGATCCAGGGTGTTCTCTCCTCTGGTGTGAAGTTCACATGCTGTTGAAACTATGGTAAGACTGGTTTTCAGGTTGGTAAGATTGATGTCACTAGCAACCACTGTGAAATAAAATTTCTGTGCGCCTCTGTTTGAATGATCTGTCCCTTATGTGTGAGCTATGTGCCCACTGGAACATATGTACCACAACATGCTTCCTTAAGTTCTTATTTGTCTCAGTAAGGCCCTCGTTCTTCTCTCACTGAAGGAATACAGATCTAATCTGTTTAGCTTGGTATCCCAGGATCAAGCCTAGTTTTTATGCTGCCTCCAGTTCAACTGCATCCTTTATCAGACAAGGGGACCAGAACTCTGCACAGTATCTCAGGAATGGCTTCAATTTCTGATATAGCCAGTCAATGAGCTCATGTACTCCTCTGTTTACATGGATAGTATTAGTGGCTGCCTCCCTGAAGCAGCTCCAGTCCGTGGTCTCAAAGTAGATTTGCAGCACTGCTGTGTTCCCCCTGTACCCCCCTGTAATATTGTAAGAAAACTTCCAATAAATTGTAATCCCTTAGAAATAAAAGCCAATGTGCCATTTGCTGTCTCAACTACTTACTTAATCTGTCTGCTAATATTTTACGATTAATGCACCAGAACATTTTAATCCCTTATTTAAATAATAATCTACCTTT
Organism: Narcine bancroftii; assembly: GCF_036971445.1. Classification (NCBI taxonomy): domain Eukaryota; kingdom Metazoa; phylum Chordata; class Chondrichthyes; order Torpediniformes; family Narcinidae; genus Narcine; species Narcine bancroftii. The sequence continues at coordinate 95,911,248 of NC_091471.1, read as the reverse complement.
TCATTACTCCTAATGAAGTGCATGACTGCATAATTTCCCATACAGAATTATATTTGCCAACTTTTCGGAATGACAATATCTTCAGTGCAGCATGCTCTGCCAACTATTTTTGTGACATTTGCAAGCTTGAACACTTTACAATTTATCCCCTCCTCCAAATCATTAATTTAAATAGTAAATAATTGATTCAAGATTCCTTTATTGTCATGTAATAGTACAGAAGAAGTAATATTACATGAAATTGCTTTCTGTCTGCGTTAAGGTAGACAATTAGTCACCATTAGTGTTGCCTGGCATTCCTTACAGTAAGAGAGAAAGAAAAATAGAGTTCCTTCAGAGTCCATGCACTTCTGCGGCCTCTGCAGCTGCATAGACTCCATTTTGATCTATCGCCATCCCGAGTTTCAGATCCAAACCCTTGGCATGATCAGAAAGCCTTCAGTGCCAGTGGCCCTTTGGGAACTCTACATGCCCTCAGAACTCTCTCGCATCTTGGATCCAATACCTGGCTCCCATAAGCCAGTCACCAGCAGCTAACAGCCTGGTGCGTGCCCCTGACTGCTAGTCACCAGCAGCCTATGAAGGGTCCCTCCACTGCTGAGCCCCCCACTGGTTTGCTGTCATCGTCATCATCATGTTGGCTCATCTCCTCTGCTTCTCCTTCTCAACAGGGGGATGTCCTCCTCACTTCTGGTGCCCTGTGCTAGTCTGCTGCTCCCACAGAGTCTGCAATCCTTGTGACCTCTGCAAAATTAAAAATACAAAATACAAAAGTAAATCCAGTATTTACTCCATGATGGTTGTACCCCCTCTCCCAAACCCCCACCCACCCAAGAAAAGACCTCAAAGAAAAAGATATACATGGAAAGAAAAGCACGAAAAAGATAAAGAAATAGGAAAGAAGGAAAAGAAAACAGAATGGATTGCTGAAAAGTGCCATGGGTCATAAATTCATACTCAATTAATTTTCTTTGGAGAATTGGTTTCAGGGATTAGATTAAATATAATTAAAAATTTACACCTGAGATTTGCAAATATAGATATTATTAGTATATTTGCAAACTTATGTCATACAAAAAGGCCTTAATTTAGAACATAACAAAGTTGAATGTAAAAAAATCCTACCTCCTTTCCACATCTAAAACATTGGTTTGATAGGTCTTAATTTAAATTATTTAATTTCTATGGTGTGATTGATGCAAAAAAAATTATATTATACTAATCTATATCTTACATTTATCATTTTTGTCATGCTATCTTGACATAATTTAGACCAGATTTGCTCGTCCATTCTTACATTTAAGTCTGATTCCCATCTCTGCCTGGACTTATGAACCCCTTGTCTGGGGGTTCCTATTTGAAGTAAGAGATACATTTCTAAATAAACATCCTTTTCATATCAGAGTTTCTATATCACTGAAATTTGGTAAAAACATTGTTGGGACCAATTTATCCCTTAGTTTTGCTCTTATTTGAAAATTGGGTCAGAAGATTGTGTTGTTAGGCAATGCGTACTTACTTTTTAATTGTCCAAATTACATCAGTTATCCCTGCTCATAATAATCTACAATATATATGATTCCTTTATGAGACCAGATTTCAAAAATTTCATTACCCATTGTATAAAGTTAATTAGCCTGTTTTGACTCAGATAAGTTTTTGGGAGATAAGCCTCCACTTTTTACAGTATCGTTATTTATTTTATACCAGATATTAATTCAGTTTTTTTATCAAAGGGGTTCTCTCTCACCAGTTATTAATTTCACATTTGATTCATATATAAAATCCTCTCTCCTATTTTATTCAATTCTATTTTCACCCATGCAGGTTTATCTCCTTCTTCAAAAAGAAGGTAAGAAATCTCATCTGAGCCACTTGATAATTTTTATATATATACATAAGGGAATTGTAAACCTCTCAGTTCATATTTCCAGGTTAATTTTTCTATGGAGACATCAACCTCTTACCTTTTCAAAGAAATGTTATTACATGTATTTAACTCCTGATAAACATCTGTGATAATGGTATGGGTAGTGATTGAAAGAGATATTCTACTCTTAGAAATATTCATTTGAATACAATTAACTCTTCCCACCATCTGTTTAGATCTTCTTCAATCTTTTTTGAGTAAAGGTAAATAATTCAGTTAGTATAATTTTTTTAAATTATTATCTGTACGTATTCCTAAATATTTTTTTCCCATTTGCCAACCACTTAAATAAGTTATCTCTTTGATACCGAGTACAATCTCCTCCTGCAAGAGGTATCATTTCACTTTTAGCCCAATTCATTTTATAATCGAAAACTTCCATATTCTTCAAATTTTAAGTACAATTTCTGTAATGAAGTTATTGGATCTGTCAAATATATCAATACACCATCAGAAAATAAATTAATTTTGTAATCCTCCTGGTTAACCCTAAATTCCATAATATCCAGCTCTTGACAGATTGCTTCTGCAATAGAGTTGGAGAGAGCGGACTTGTAGACAACAAGATCTTGACAATTGGAATGATGAAGAAATTTATCCATTAGTCACCACTTTAGCTTTCAGTTTCACTTTATTGTATAATACCTTAATTCAATTTGTAAAACAATTGAACTAATCCAAATATTTCCAGTACTTCAAAAAGAAAATCCCATTCCAGTCTATCAAATGCTTTTTCTGCATCTAATTCCACAGCAACATTCAGATCACCTCTTTTTAGTGTCAAATGAATTATACTAATCAACCTGCTTACATTATTAGCCAATTATCTCTTTTTCACAAAGTCTGTTTGGTCCATATTAATCAATTTCAGCAAAAGGTTTTCTGATCTATTTGCCAAAGTCTTTGGCAATGATCTTATAATCTGAATTTAATAATAAGGTATATAAGATGTCAGTTTCAATGGATCCCTTTCTGTTTTTGACATCACAATGATACTTACCCTTGAAAATGATCTTGGGAGAGTATGTGTTTTTTAAATATTTTATTTATTCAACATATATAATATCAAGTAATTAATGATAATATACCATAGTTGCATAATAGAATGTTAACAAATATATGCTGAAACTATATAAAAAAGAAACTAAAATCTAAAAACTAAAATAAAAAGAAAAATAACTAGCTACTACAAATAAAATCTAAACCTCCTATTAACCCTCCTTCCCCAACCTAATCTAATCCCAAAACTGAAATATATATTTCATTATAAAATTATAACAAATAATTAATTCCGATTGCATCAGTTGACACTCAGAGACCTCAAAAACATCATGAAATTATTATACAAAAATATCATAATTTTAATTTCATTATTTTAGCATACAGACCCCAAATTTGCAAAAATAAAGAATATTTATCCCTTAAATTAAATGTTTTTTTTCTAACGGAATACAACTTTGAATCTAATGTTAATGAAATAACAGATTTCCATGTTACAGTGACACATTTCCTTGCTATTACTAAAATCAAATTAACAAATTTTAATTGAAAATCTGACAGTGATAATTTAGGAGTAAATTTCCTAACAAAAGTAATTCAGGATATAAAGGGAAGTTCACTCCCATTATCCATTGCAAAAAATTTACCAATAGAAACCCAAAACAGGTTGACCTTTGAACAAGACCATGTAGAATGAAGAAAAATTCCAATTTCTGTTGATGTAAAAAATTATAATGAAGTAATTTATATCGTACATTAATAGTATTTGTCATAACTTCTTTACGCAAGTTTTGCCAGTCTTGTTGATCTATTATCAAGCCCAAATCTCATTCCCATTTTTCTTTTGAATTAAACAAGCTTACGTTAGGTATCTATTCTTGTAATAATATATATGCAATTGAAATAATTTTTTTTAATAATTCCATCAACCATAATTTGTTCCAAATTTGAAGGATCTTTTAAAGTAATTTCCATTAGTTTCTCTCTTTAAAAAGCCTTCAATTGAAAATAATAAAATAATGTATTACGAAATATATCATATTAAATCATTAATTGATCAAAAGACATCAATCTATTATTATCATAACAATCCCCCAATTTAGAGATTCCCTTATAATACCATATATTTTAAAAGGGATTATCTTTTGAAAAAAATCACTAAGGGGTTAAGTAATGGCATTTTTAGTGAAAGAATATTTCCATAAGTTTCTAATTTAACTTTATTCCAAATATTCAACAAATATTTCAATATTGGATCTTCCTTATCTATTGCAGTAGATTTAAAATCCCATTTATAAATAAACTCATCTGGTCTAACTTCTACGTTATTTAATTCAATATCCACCCATGATGGTCTAATTTTAATGAACACAAAAACTAAAAACCTTAATTGTGCTGTTCTGTAATAATACTTAAAATTTGGAAGTTGTAGTCCTCCTTGTTCATATTTCCATGTTATTTTTTTCTAATTATTTTCTTACCATCTTCCCTTTCCAAAGAATTTTCCTAAATTACTTATTTAAATCTTGAAAAACCAATTAGGTAAAGTAATAGGTAAAGTTTGAAAGAAATATTGAATTTGTAGAAGAAAAAATTCAACTTAATAAAATTAACTCTCCCAATTAACGTAATTGGTAAACTTACTGATTTATTTAAGTCTTCTATTTTTTAAATATTGGAATATAATTGAAATTATATACATTTTTCAAATTGGTATCAATACATATACATAAATATTTAATCTTGTCTGTCCATATAAAATGAACCACTTGTTTACATTGTGAATAATCTCTTTTTACAAGTTCCATTACCTTACTTTTATGCCAATTTATCATATCCTTCATCATTATTCTGCTGTATTGCATTCATTTTTCTAGAAGATTGTTCCACTTTTAATTGCCAAGCCAGAACTTTATGTGATCATTTCCCTAATTCATAATATTTCTGCTTAGGCCGTAGTATCATTTTCTCTGGTCTATATGTTAACATTGTATTATATTGTAATTTTTTATTAAATAAAATTCTATATTTATCCTGTTACGAGCCCAAAGGACTCCAAAACCCAGCAGCAATAGACATTAACCAAGACAAGTGGTTTTTAAAACAAAAGTTATTTTTAATTAACTTCAAACATGAAAATAGATTCAAACTTTAACTTATCTCTATATATTATAATCTATACTAACCCAAATTACCCCCTTCTAATTCTAAGAGCACATGTAAGTAATGTGTGTATAAATTTAAGAACATTTCTTTCGTTCACAGTTCAATCTCACTTCTTCCAAGTTCTCTCTGGTTGCAGGCAATCACCATACTGTGCATAGAATTTTACACGTATAAAGTTCACCAGGCTTCGGTGCTTGACACTGCTCTGGAAGGTTCTTGTAAGGTTTGCAGAGAGATATTTGTTGTTCCAGCACTTCCATAACTGAGATACCACCATTAGTCACCTCAATGTCTCGCTGATGAAACTTACCTCATGAGGGTTTTTCAGATGGTAATCTCTTTCTTTCAGGTTACAACAGAGCCCCTTCTGTTCCTTTTATTCGAAGAGAAACATCAGACAGATAGCACTTCCAGCCATCCAGTGCTTTTGGAACTTTCCATCAGTTCTTCCTGGATTGCATTTATGTCACACACACACACCATCTGAGAGGGCTTCTCTTCTCTCCCAACTGAAACTCCCAAAGAGAGCATGTGACTCATGTCTTGCAAAACCCCCACCTTCCTGAGCAAAACAACAGGAGATTTTTCTTCTTTCAAGTTGTTATCTTAGGTAAACAACCCAGAATTAACTTTTCTCTCTGCTTTTTGCAGAAAGGAGGCAGCAACCTCCTTTGAAGAAGACCGCAGAGCCTACCTCACTGACAAAAGGCAAAGGAGGAAAAACCCAACACCCAACCCCAACCCACCAATTTTCCCCTGCAACCGCTGCAATCGTGTCTGCCTGTCCCGCATCGGACTTGTCAGCCACAAACGAGCCTGCAGCTGACGTGGACTTTTTACCCCCTCCATAAATCTTCGTCCGCGAAGCCAAGCCAAAGAAGACTGATAGACAACATGACTCTAGCAAGATGGAGAGCTCAGTTCAATTAACAACTACTTGTGAAAGGTGCTTACATTCTCCAAGAGATCCTTCATTGTGAATTCTTCAGTCTTTCAAATAAGATCTGTTATAAAATGTGTGCATATATGTGACTTACTCTAAATCTTATAAATTCTCCCCAAATATTAATGTTCTTACAATCCTCAGAGGATAATTTTTGAATTTCCTTTTTCCAATAAAGTTATTTCCTTTTCCAATTTATCTATATCCTTCATATATTCTTCTTTAAGTTTTGAAGAATAACATAATTTGCCCTCGTAGATATGCTTTCAAAGTAGCTCAAATAACAAACATATTTTCTACTGAATGTAAATGAGTTTCACAAAAGAACTGAACATGTTGCCTTATAAATAAACAAAAATCCAGTCTTTTCAATAATAAAGAATTCAACCTCCATCTTCTTTCTTTGGCTTGGTTTCGCGGACGAAGATTTATGGAGGGGTATGTCCACGTCTGCTGCAGGCTTGTTGGTGACTGACAAGTCCGATGCGGGACAGGCAGACACAGTTGCAGCAGTTGCAAGGGAAAATTGGTTGGTTGGGATTGGGTGTTGGGTTTTTCCTCCTTTGTCTTTTGTCAGTGAGGTGGGCTCTACGGTCTTCTTCAAAGGAGGTTGCTGCCCGTCGAACTGTGAGGCGCCAAGATGCACGGTTGGTGGTGATATCAGCCCACTGGCGGTGGTCAATGTGGCAAGCATCAAGAGATTTCTTTAAGCAATCCTTGTACCTCGTCTTTGGTGCACCTCTGTCTCGGTGGCTAGTGGAGAGCTCGCCATAGAACACGATCTTGGGGAGGCGATGGTCCTCCATTCTGGAGACGTGACCCACCTAGCACAGTTGGGTCTTCAGCAACATGGATTCGATGATTGTGGACTCTGCCAGCTCGAGTACTTCGATATTGATGATGAAATCACTCCAATGAATGTTGAGGATGGAGCGGAGACAGCGCTGATGGAAGCGTTCTAGGAGCCGTAGGTGATGCCGGCAGAGGACCCATGATTCGGAGCCGAACTGGAGCATGGGTATGACAATGGCTCTGTACACACTGATCTTTGTGTGTTTCTTCAGGTGGTTGTTTTTCCAGACTCTTTTGTGTAGTCTTCCAAAGGCGCTATTTGCTTTGGCGAATTTATTGTCTATCTCGTTGTCGATCCTTGCATCCGATGAAATGGTGCAGCTGAGGTAGGTAAATTGGTTGTCCGTTTTGAGTTCTGTGTGCCCGATGGAGATGTGGGGGGGCTGGTAGTTATGGTGGGGAGCTGGCTGATGGAGGACCTCAGTTTTCTTCAGGCTGACTTCCAGGCCAAACATTTTGGCAGTTTCCACAAAACAGGACGTCATGCGCTGGGGTGCTGGCTCTGAATAGGAACATAGGAACATAGGAAGTAGGAACAGGAGTAGGCCAAAAATGTGCCATCAAGCCTGCTCCGCCATTCAATACGATCATGGCTGATCTAATTTATGACCTAACTCCACCTACCTGCCTTCTCCCCATATCCCCTAATTCCTCTATCATGTAAAAATTTATCTAACCGAATTTTAAATATGTTTAATGAGGCAGCCTCAGCCACTTCCCTGGTTAGAGAATTCCAAACATTCACTACTCTCTGGGAAAAACTATTTTTCCTCATCTCTGTCCTAAATCTACTCCCCCAAATCTTGAGACTGTGTCCTCTCATTTTAGTTTACCCGGCCAGCTCAAAAAACCTTCCTACATCTATCCTACCCTTCATAATCCTATATGTTTCTATAAGATCTCCTCTCATTCTTCTGAACTCACTCGAATACAATCCTAGATGATTTAATCTTTCATCATAAGTCAACCCCTTCATCCCAGGGATCAACCTAGTAAACCTCCTCTGGACCATCTCCAAAGCCAGTAAATCCTTCCTCAAATATGGAGACCAGAACTGGACACAGTACTCCAGGTGCAGTCTCACCAGTACCTTATACAGTTGCAACATTACCTCCCTACTCCTGAATTTAATTCCTGTAGCGATGAAGGCCAACATTCCATTTGCCTTCTTAATAACCTGCTGCACCTGCAACCTAACTTTTTGTGATTCATGCACAAGCCCTCCCAAGTCCCTCTGCACAACAGCATGCTGTAGTTTTTCACCCTTTAAATAATATTCAGCTCTTTTATTTTTCTTGCCAAAGTGAATAACCTCACACTTACTTACATTGTACTCCATCTGCCAGACCTTTGCCCACTCATCCAGCTTAACTATATCCCTCTGCAGACTCTCCACATCCTCATTACAATTTGCTCTTCCACTCAATTTGGTGTCATCCGCAAACTTGGCTACACTACATTTTGTCCCCTCCTCCAAGTCATCAATGTAAATGATGAACAGTTGTGGGCCTAACACTGACCCCTGCGGCACCCCACTTACCACTCTCTGCCAACCTGAAAAATTCCCATTTATCCTGACTCTCTGCCTCCTGTCAGACAACCAATTTTCAATCCAGGCCAATATACTTCCCTGGACTCCACTTTCCTTTAACTTACTGATAAGTCTCTTGTGCGGCACCTTATCAAACGCTTTCTGGAAACTGGGCAACTAAAGCGGCATTGTCTGCAAATAGTAGTTCACGGACAAGTTGCTCTTGTGTCTTGGTGTATAGGAAAGACATTGAATCAGGTGGAGTAGAGTCTGTTTGGATAGAGTTGAGAAATTGCAAAGGCGAAAGAACAATAATGGGGGTCTTCTGAACAGTGGCTCAGATGTGGGAATCAGTATAAATAAAGAATTAAGAATAGCATGTCAGAGTGGTAGTGATAAAGTAGTTATGGGTGACTTCAACTTGCAAGTGGAATGGGAAAATCAAGTAGGTGTGGAAAACTAGAGAACGAGTTTATGGAATGTCTCCGAGGTACATTATCAGAGCAGCTTGTGTTGGAACCTACCAGGGGGAAGTCGATTCTGGATTTGATACTGTGCAATGAAATGGAGTTAATAAGGGACCTTGAGGTAGGGGTGCCTGTGGTGAATGTCTGCCAAGCTGCCTGTCTCCTCTTTGGCGAGCCTTGCTGTACTAACATTTGGCTGTGCATTATCTCTACTGTTAACGACACTCCCCTTAGATATAACTGTATATGCATCTATTGTCTTTCATTATTATACCATGAGTTTCTCCTAATAAAAGTCATGATTATTGTTTGACCACATCGTCTTTGCCTACTTCATCAATTGGCACTTCAATTTTATTAGCAGAAACTTATGGTACAATAATGAAAGACCATAGGTGCATATATAGTTATATCCAAGGCAGGGACATTGTCTGGCTGATGTGTGGCTCTTTATTATGCCAGAGCTCTGCGCCCCTGTGTTACTGCGGTTAGATATTCAATCTCAGATGAACAGTGTAGTGTTAAATTTTGGTGGGCCACTACACACACTTACCATCCCCCGTGCTAGTTACTGCAGTCTGTCTGCATTAAAGATCAAAGCTCCTTCCCTTTTCAGTAATTTATCCCGAGTGTCAGCCGATTACCACTAAGAGCCGTTCTTACAGCAAAGATGATCTTGAGTTTATCAAAGCTGAGACCCAGAGATTACTTAAAGAAGGAGTAATTGAACCTAGTCAGAGTCCGTGGCGGGCCCAAGTGAGAGTTGTGAAAAATCACACTAAGAAATGACTGGCTATTGACTACAGTGAGACAATCAATCGTTACACAAACTTCGATGCCTGGATGCTTACCCCCTGCCACGCATCAATGAAATGATTAATCAGATAGCACAATACAAAGTATACTCCACTATCGACCTCAAAGCAGCTTATCACCAAATTCCCATTAAGAAAAGGGAACAGCCCTATACGGCTTTTGAGGCTGATGGGAGAATCATACCAGTTTAAAAGGGTACCTTTTGAGGTCACTAATGGTGTGTCCGTGTTTCAGAGGGAAATAGATAAGATTGTTAGGATGTATGAGTTACAGGGTATGATTCCCTATCTGGATAATGTCACTCTCTGTGGGAAAACACAGGCTGAGCACGACAACAACTTAAATAAATTTTTAGCAACAGCTAAAGAACTCAACCTTACATTTAACGCGGGCAAATGTGTGTTCAACGCGATAGAGCAACCCATTCTGGGCTACAATGTCCGCAAGGGCGAAATGCACCCCGACCCAGAAAGAATGGCCCCCCTTTATAAGTTACCACCCCCAGACTCAGCAAAAGCCCATAAAAGGAGTATGGGATTCTTTTCCTACTACTGCAAATGGGTTCGGGACTAAGCCATAAAGGCATGCCATCTGTTTGACACTAAATCTTTTCCTCTCTCTCCAATGGCCTTGAAGGGTTTAGAGAGAATTAAAGCTGATATTGCCAAAGCTGCACTCTCGTCCATTGACGAGGATGTCCCATTCCAAGTGAAAAATGATGCCTCAGATTGTGCCTTGACCCTTAATCAAAAGGACAGACCTGTAGCATTTTTCTCCTATTATTGAAGTTGTTCACTACTGGAGACACTTTCTAGCCGGCAGAAAATTTACTCTTGTCACTGATCGGAAATCTGTAGCCAACATGTTCAGTACTAAACACAAAAGTAGAATCAAGAATGATAAGGTGGCATGCTGGTGAATAGAACTCTCAACTTATAATTATGAGATCCTGTACAGACCGGGCAGGTTAAATGATCCCTCTGACGCATTGTTACGATCTGCTGCTCGTGCTCAGCTGGAGGGGCTAAAAGAAATCCATAGCAGACTGTGCCACCCAGGAGTCATGAGATTCTCCCACTACATAAGGGCTAACAACCTTCCTCACTCTCTGGAAGAAGTCAGGAAACTGACTAAAAGCTGTCCTGTTTGCACAGAATGCAAACTGCAAAATTTCAAAGCTTCGGAGGCCACTCTCATCAAGGCAAACCAACCTTCTGAGAGGATTAGCTTAGATTTGAAAGGGCCGTTACCTTCCAACAACAAAAATATATATTTCCTTACTTTAATTGATGAATATTCCAGGTTTCCCTTTGCGATACCCTGCCCTGTTGTCTCATCAGCATCTGTCATTAAGTCACTTGACAGAATTTTCAGCATTTTTGGTTTTCCTAATTACATTCATATTGATAGGAGCTCAGGATTCATAAGTGCTGAACAGCAGCAAGCCCTGCTACTAAAGGGGATTGCCACCAGTCATACAATGAGCTACAATCCGCAGGGCAATGGGCAGGTCGAAAGGGCTAATGCTACCGCCTGGAAGACTGTTAATCTTGCTTTAAAAACACATGGTTACCCTGTTACCCTGTGGCAGGAGGTGCTGCCTGAGGCATTACATACTATTAGGTCTTTATTGTGTACTGCAACAAATCAAGCACCTCATGGAGGTATGTTTGCCTTTCCCAGGAAATCAGGAACTGTGATGGATTGGCCAACCTGTTTATCTGAGCCTGGAACAGTACTGCTGAAGAGCCACGCGTAAAACAGATCCCTTAATCCAACTAGCTCTGCTACTGCATACTAACCCCAATTATGCTCATGTTAAATTCCCAGGCGTGAGTACTGACACTGTACCCCTAAGAGATCTGGCTTCGCCTGGTTCGCCCCTTCCTTACACCCCAACTCAGAGTGAACATGAGTGGTTGGACTCACCCCCCCAGCCTGTGACCCCTAGTAAGTTTTCAGATGGCCATGCTGAGGCTCCACTGCCTCACGCTGGCGATTCTGGTGTGGGTCCAGAAGTCAGTCCTTCCCACACTACAGACCCAGGACCTGTAGCGGTTCCCAAGGTTGCAAAGGAGCCACCTGTTTTGAAGCAAAGCACCAGAATTCGTAAACAACCTGATAGGCTGACATATTCATAAAACATCTCATTATATTTCGATTGCTTGCTGGATACTGGTGTATTTTGGCTGTTAAGTGTATTCTCAAGGCCAAACATGATATCCATGTATCGCTTGCTTCAGTCTTTCCTAGCAGCTGTCCTTTTGATTTTAACCCTTCTTCTGCCGGGGAGGGACTGTGGTGAATGTCTGCCAATCTGCCTGTCTCTCCTTTGGCGAGCCTTGCTGTACATTGCCTGGCTGTACATTATCTCTACTGTTAAGGACACTCCCCTTGGATATAACTGTTTATGCACCTATTGTCTTTCATTATTGTGCCATGAGTTTCTGCTAATAAAAACCTTGATTATTGTTTGACCACATCGTCATTGTCTACTTCATCAACTGGCTCTTCAATACCATTAGATGATAGTGAATATAGTATGATTACTTTTAATCTGCAAATGGAAAGGGAGAAGAAAAGGAAGTCAAAACATTAGTGCTACAGCTGAATAAGCTATGAGGGAGGAGCTAGCCAAAATAAAATGGAAGAACATTCTAGCTGGGAGGATAACTGGGCAAAAATGGCAGGTATTTCTAGACATTTTTCAGAATATATTCATTCCAATGAGGAGGACAGGCTCTAAGAAAAGCAAATGACATCCGTGGTTGACAAAGGAAATCTAATGCAGTATCAGGTCCAAAAGAAGTATGTATAAGATGGCAATTCAGAGTGGGAGATTAGAAGATTGGGAAGCCTTTAAAAAACAACAGAGAGAAACTAAGAAAGTCATTCAGGAGGGGAAAATGAAGTACGAGAGTAAATTGGCAAGTAATATAAAATAGGATAGCAAAAGGTACTTCAGTTATGTAAAAATGAAGAAATTGGATTGGGCCCTTAAAAACTGAAAAAGGTGAAATTATCAATGGAAACATGTTTCACCAAGGAGGATATAGGTTATGATAAGATAAGAGGTAGGGATCAAGTAGTATCTAGGGACTTCGTGAAATTACCAAAGGAAATAGAGAATCTGATGGATATTCAGATCCAGAAGGAGGTGGTTGTGAGCAAATTGTTAGAGCTGAGGCCTGATAAGTCCCCTGGGCCTGATGGGCTGCATCCCAGGGAGCATAGAGAGGTTGCTCTGGAAATTATGGAAGCACTGGTCAACATTTTCCAAAGTTCTTTGGATTCAGAGGAAAGTGCCTGAAGATTGGAGAATGGCTGATGTAGTACCACATTTTACGGAGGGAGGGAGGGAGAGAGAATATGTAAAATTATAGACAGGTGAGCCTGATATTGGTGGTGGGGAAGATATTGGAATCCATCATTAAAGTGGATGCGGTGTACTTGGACTTCTAGAAAGCTTTTGATAAGGTCCCACACAGGAGGCTAGTTATCAAAATCAAGGAACATAGATAGATAGTTGGTTGAGAAATAGGAAACAAAGGGTTGGGATAAATGGGTCATTTTCTGGATGGCAGAATGTAGTGAGTATGGTCCCGCAGGGGTTGGTGTTGGGTCCTAGGTTGTTTATCATTTATGTAAATGATTTGGATGAGGGGATTAATAACTACATATGCAAATTCACAGATGACACTAAACTGGGTGTTAGTGTGAAGTGTGAGGAGGATATCAAGAAATTGCAGAGGGACTTGGACAGGTTAGGGGAGTGGGCGAAGAAATGGCAGACGAAGTTTAATGTGGTTGTCCATTTTGGAGGCAGTAACAAGAGAGCAAAATAATATTTAAATGGAGTTAAGCTGGGGAGTGGGGTAATGCAAAGGGATCTGGGCGTACTTGTTCACCAGTCTTTGAAAGCTAGCATACAAGTTCAGCAAGCGGGGAAGACGGCGAACGGTATGTTGGCTTTCATAAAGATGGGATTTAGTAGAGAAGCCCTCCTGCAGTTGTACAGGGCCCTGGTGAGACCACACCTGGAGTATTGTGTCCAGTTCTAGTCTCCATATTTAACAAAGGACATATTTGCTATAGAGGGAGTGCAGAGCAGGTTTACAAGGTTCGTTCCCGGGATGGCAGGATTGACATATGTGGATAGGTTAGAAAGACTTGGATTATATGCGATAGAGTTTAGAAGGATGAGGGGAGACGTGATTGAGGTATTTAGGATTATCAAAGGACTTGACAGGGTGAAATCAGTGCACATGTTACCAATGATGGGAGAGACTAGGACTAGAGGGCAGAGTTTAAGAATACAGGGAAGGCCATTTAACACAGAATTGAGAATTTTTTTTTTACCCAGAGAGTTGTGAATCTGTGGAATGCACTGCCACAGAGGGTGGTGGGGGAAGATTTGCTGGATAGATTTAAGAGAGAGTTGGATAAGGCTCTTGTGGGCAGGAGAGTTCTTTTTTTAAACTTTATTTATTCGTTCAAAATACAAATAGTAAATAACATATACAACAATTAACCATAAACATCAACGTTATATTTTATAGAGAAAAAAAAGAAAAAAAAGAAAAGAACCCCACCCCCCCCACTTCAGCCAACTCTCCTAAGGAGAGCCAGAAAGAAAAAAAAATTAAGGAAAAATAAAACATACATATTGAGATCTAATCAATGTAACTCAAAATGTAAATATTCTGAATATAACAACCATTTATTAATAAAAAAACTATAGTTATCACGTGAAACATATGTAATTTTTTCCATTATTAAACAATATTTCATCTCATTATGCCATCTATTAATATCAATCATATTTGTATCTTTCCACGTACTAGCAATACATTTTTTCGCTACAGACAATGCTAAATATACAAAAGCAAGTTGAAATTTATCTAATCCCAAACCTTTCAGAGGTTGCAAACTGCCCAATAAAAATACTGTCAGATCTAAAGGTATTTTAATCTTTTACAGGTATTCTAAAAACAATTGAATTTTCTTCCAAAAAGATTGCATGACCAGACAACATGAAAAAATGTTCCAACAGTTACCACATCTAAAACACAAATCTGATTCATGAAAACCATACTTATTTAGTTTTTCAGATGTTAAGTATAATTGATGTAAAAAATTATAATTAATCATTACATAGCGTGCATTTATCAGTCTAGTTACACTATTGTAACAGATATCTAACCAATCATCCTCAGAAAAAAATAAAACAAATATCCACGGCCAGGAGAATTAAGGGTTATGAGGGTAAGGCTGGGATTTATTTAGTCAAGTCAATTTTAGCTTTTAGTCAATATTTCTCCAGCTAAAAATTTAAAATGATTTTCCCTTGCATTTGGAAGTTTATCAATTTTAGTCTCAATTTTATGCATTTTTTCTTAAAAAATCTTTTCCTTGCCTTTAAATTCTTCTTCTTTTGTGCTTGTATTTTCCTCTTCACTTGCAGAATCATTAGAATCATATTCTATACCAGGTAAGTCTTCTTCTTCTTCCTCTACAACTAGAGTGCTGGACTGGCCCTTTAAGAGGAGTGAATTTTTTTCCTTTAAAATTTTCATCCATAGCGCATATGTGTGACTCCTCATGCATGCGCGTTGCAGACATACCTTTTCCGATGGTGCCATCTTTGCGAAAAGCTACAGAGATGGCTTTGTGAGATGGTTCCTCTCCAGGGCTGTCTCCAGTGGCTGCTGGAGAAACTCTGGCAGACAGCTTCACTGAGAAAATAGGCCCACGTACTTTCTCTTTTCTCAGTTCACGTTTCTCTTCCAGAGTAGTTTTTAGAGTTTTTTTCTTTTCTTGGTGGCATTTTATTTTCAATTGTCCACACTTTAGATGAACTTTAAAATAACTTTAATAGTAAAACTTTACTTATTATAAATTTTTTACATTAAATTCCCCAGGTGTAGAGCTCGTCGAAAGAACCAAAGACTTGTTGATCCAAACCAAGGCTTTTATTAGCAAAAGACAGGAGCTCTTCACAGGTGGCTGACCAGTCTGGAATGATCCGACCTGGCTAGGGACATAAACCTTTAAGGCCCAGACAGTAGGCGTGGCTAAGCTCTCAGCCAATCGCTGTAAGCACAGTCATTACATACTCTAGATACTGTAACTATATTCATTGGTGATAGGTCTGTACAATCACATCCCCCAAGAGTATGTGTTTCAAATACCTGATCTAAGACCTCGATAAATGGAAGAATCAACAAATCTTTAAATTCTTTATAAAATTTGGGAGGGAACTCATCTTTTCCCAGAGATTTATTACTTTAAATGAATTCAGTGCTTCCCTGACCTCCTCCTGAGTAAAGGGAGGTATTCAGTTCTTCCTATTCTTCAAATCTAATCTTGGAAGTCTTATTTGTGATAAAAATGCTTCTATTTTATTAACATCTCTGATATTCTAATTGATATAATTTAGAGTAAAATTGTCTAAAAGCCTCATTAATTTCTTAAGGTTTACCTGGTATAGTCATGTTCGTATCTGTTTTTATCGCATTTATCATTCTTGATGCCTGTTCTGCCTTCAGCTGCTAACAAAGTACGTTATAGGCTCTTTGACCCAGTTCTCAATACTTCTGTTCACTTCTTGTTATCACTTTTTCTATTCTATATGTTTGTAATGCATTTATACTTCAGCTTTATTTTATTGTCTAAGCTATTCTTCAGACCCCCTCATTTGGAGGACTTTTTCTAAGTTAGTTATTTATTTTTCCAGTTTTTTCCACCTCTCTTGTACGTTATTTTTTAATCTTAGAAGTATAACTTATAATTTGTCTTCTTAATTATGCTTCCAATATAATAAACTTATCAGTTGTTGAATTGCAGTGGTCTCACAAAATATCTGAATTTGTTTTCTAATAAAGTCACGAAAATCTGATCTTTTCAGATGCCAACAATGGACTGATTTTCTTTATCTGGCATCATAAACATCAGAATCAAAGGTGAATGATCTGATAAAATTCTCATTTTATATTCAGCTTCTATAATCCTACTTTGTAGTTGAGCTGACATCTATTCTGGAATAGGAATCATATCCATTTGAGTAAAAAGAATAACCTCTTTCTCTTGGATGGATTCTTCTCCAAGTGTCCACTAAATTCAGTGGTTTTCACTGCTTTTGTCCTTATTACTGCTCTTGATGACCTATCTCAAACTGGATGAAGACAAAAATTGAAATCTTCTCCTACTAAAATATTTTCATAAACATTTGCTAGATTAAGAAATGTTTCTTGAATAAATTTCTCATCATCAATATTTGGCACATATACATTCATAAGGCTCTAGGATTCTGAGTATATTTGATGGTGCACCATTAACTTACCTACCTGCAGGGTCTATCACCACATCTTGTACTCTAACTGGAAGATTCTTGTGCATCAAAATTACCACTCCTTTTCTTTACAATATTTGATGTCATTTTTAAGTTAAATGAGTTTCTGTAGGAAGGCCAAGTTCACACCCATTTTTTCAATAGGTGACAATACTCACTTTCTCTTCACAAGGCCATTTACCTCATTAACATTAAAACTTAGGTATTTTACTACATTTGCCTCTCTCTTCATGTCTCCGCCAATAAATTGTACGGATTGTAGCAATTGCCACAAAAGTACACATGATACAATAAAAAACAGTTCCACATTATCCCCACCCTCCCCTTCAGAATATTCACCATATAATAATTAATCATTCCTTGCCTACGAGTTGTATCTGAATATAAAAAAGAATAAGAAAATACACATTATCTTTAATCATTCCTGAGATCATTCCTACTAAACAATGTTTCCACTAATTGTTCTGCACACTTATAATCCAAAAACAAATTTCTGTCATCATTTGGTGTAATATTTTTTAAAGTTGCTGGGTGACGCAACACAAATCTGTACTCTTTCTGCCAAAAGGGAGCTTTTATTAACTGGATTAAATTATCACCTTCGTTTCAATAATGCCGCACTTATATCTAGATAAAACAAGACTCTCGTTCCTTCAATCTCAAACAGGGCACCTTCAGCTTTTGCTCCTTCTGTCACTGCAATAAATATATTTTCTCTGTATTGGTGTCTTAGGAACTTGGTCAATATAGAACGTGGCTTATGATCTGATGTTTGAAACGGTATGAGAGCTCTATATGCCCTTTCAGTTTCAATGTTCTGTTCAACCTTGTTGTCTCCAAAAACTTTAGGTATCCATTCTTGGAAAAAAAAACTAATAAAATCTTGACCTTCAATAACTTCCTGACATAACATAACATAACAATTACAGCACGGAAACAGGCCATTAGGCCCTTCTAGTCCGCACCGAACCAAACACCCCTTTCTAGTCCCACCTCCCTGCACAATGCCCATAACCCTCCATCTTCTTCTCATCCATATACCTGTCCAACCTTTTCTTAAATAATACAATTGACTCCGCCGCCACTATTTCTCCCGGAAGATCATTCCACACAGCTACCACTCTCTGAGTAAAGAAGTTCCCCCTCATGTTACCTCTAAAACTCTGCCCCTTAATTCTTAACTCATGTCTTCTTGTTTTAAACTTTCCTCCTCTTAACGGAAATAGTCTATCCACATCCATTCTGTCTATCCCTTTCATAATCTTAAATACTTCTATCAAATCCCCTCTCAACCTTCTACGCTCCAAAGAATAAAGACCCAATCTGTCCAATCTCTCCCCATACTCCAGATGCTTAAACCCAGGCAACATTCTGGTAAACCAAAATCAAACAATTTTAATATTATTTCTTCTGCTGAAATTTTCCAGTATATCCATCTTTTCACACATTTTGTCCTTTTCAACAGCCCATGCATCCATCTCAATCTCAACTTTTCTCACTCTTTCCTTTACATCTTCAATTTCTTCTTCCACAGTCTTAACACTTTCACCCATGTTACCCATAAAAACTTGCAAATTTTTCACAACAGCACAATATCTTTTCATTCTTTTACTTGTGCTCTTCAATTCTTCCATTAAATCTTCCATTTTTTTACATTTTGCAGGAACTTTTTGTTCTTCAGCTTCATCACTATAATTTTCTCTTACTGTTATGTTTTGTTCTTCTTCCTCCTCTGAGTCTTGTTGATATTGCCCGGCACTGATGAAGGCACTACAAGTACTGGCTGCTGTTGAGGGTTCATCTTCATCGTAAATGTACATACGTCTGTGCATGCATAAATGATCTTTGTAGCGCGTCAAATAACCCAAAGACTTGTTGACTCAACCAAGGCTTTTATTAGCAAAAGATAGGAGTGTATTACATCGAGGTCAACCAGTCCAGACTGACCTGGGTCTGGTTAGGAGCAGCCCTTTATGACCTGCCGGTGGGAGTGGCTACAGCTCTCAGCCAATCACTACTACTATATGTAAATATATACAAATATATATATTGGTGGTAGTATCCATACTATCACAATCTTCATCTCCTTCGAATCCAACACCTCTAGCTGCTCCAACAGGCAATCCACTCACATGGTGGCGGGGGGGGGGGGGGAGGGTTGTTCGAACTCAAGCTCCAGGGTTATGTTGTGCAAGAAACCTCTGTTCCCGATTTTCTTCTGTTGTTCACTGGACTCCGGAGGTTTCTGTAACTTTTAAAAATCTTTTTTGGGAGATATTCTTGAAATATTTAAACGTTGTTTTTCTTAGCTTAAGTACGTCTGTTTAATCGATTTCCTGGGAGGGTTGGGTTCCTGCTTCCTGCCTCTACTGCATCACATAACACCCTCCCCACCCCCCATCCCCAGCTAAGGACATTTTAAATATTTCTGCCATAGCCCCTGCAGTCAGGCTTCTTGCGGAAGGTGAACAAGAAAGAGCTGTCCATACACATATTTTAAAGAAGCTGAAAACTATAATGGGTAGCTTACCTTGAAAAAAATACACCCAACTTTCCTTTATACCAACAACAAGAAAGAGCTGTCCATACACATATTTTAAAGAAGCTGAAAACTATAATGGGTAGCTTACCTTGAAAAAAATACACCCAACTTTCCTTTATACCATCTGCATAAATAATCAAACACACCAGTTTCGTGGGGCGTGGCAAGATAGCGTAAAGGCAAGATGTGTATTCCACCTTCTCCCAGCTGGAACATTAAACACCAGACTTTAAGTTGTTTAACATTAGTTAAAAAAAAATAATAATTTTTTAAACAATAGTAAATTACTATGGCAACTAAGGTAAAAAAAATCTAAGGCTCAACTTCAAAAGAAATCGCCATTTAAAAGTACAGAAGAATTGAGGCCTACCTTAACAGTGGAATCCTCGGAGTCGATTTCGGCGATTCCTAAGGCCCAGAGGACCCCAGCCCAGCTGATTTTGAGACCGGCGCCGACCTTGCTCCCGCAAGATGGCGCCGGGCACGCATGTGAAGCTGTGCGTGTGGACGACATGGTCGATAGGGAGACCTGCGGCCATGCGATCCTGGGAACATGTAGAGTAGCATCAGAAAATGCTCCGACGCACCCCGTGGCTTTGCCCGGCCTGCGTGGAGCATCACGGGTCCAGGAGCTCCTTGATAAGGTGTGGGCTGTGGGGGAACCCAAACACAGGCGCCCCAAAGAGGTCAGGATGCTGGCATCGGGTGTCCAGACCTGCAGCTGCACTGCCAAGGCATCCATACCAACAGAAGAAGAGGAATTACTTACCTTTGCAGAATAAGTTCAGCAGGTGGAGCCAGCAACCTATGAAGGTAAACATCAAAAAGTGGAATCGGAACCTGGAATGGATTCAGTATTTACAGTTCTGCAAGGGATTGCCTATCAGATGGGTAATATGTCAAAATAAATATCAGATCAAATGAATCAAGGATTTTTGGAGGTGAAAATGAAGATGCGATACTTTATGTGAAGAAATGTCAAATATGAAGCAAGTTATGAATGTAGTCAAAAATGACATTAATAGATGTATAAAATCTGTTGATATTGTACAAGAAAATTTTAAGAAAATTGAGACAGTGTTTTCTGAGTGTAAAAGTCAAGTGGAGCATAATAGAGAAAAAATAGAAAAAGTGGAAGGATGTTTCATAGATTGGGGAATTCAAAAAAGAGGCTTATTGAAGAAGATTGATTCTTTGGAAAATCAGAGTCGGAGAAATAATGTGAAGATAGTTGGTCTTTCAGAAGATATTGAAGGCTCTGATTCTATAAAATTCTTTAAACATTGGATCCAAGAAATTTTGGGTAAAGAGTTCATTCCTGAAGGTTTGGAGTTAGATAGGGCTCATAGAGTTCTGAGAAGAAAACCGCTTCCAGGACAACCGCAGAGAGGAGTTTTGATTCGTTGTTTAAAATACAAGGATAGAGAAATGATTTTACGTATGGCAGTACAAAAACCACCTCAACACCAATCCCCATTAATGGTTCAAAATAACAGAATGCTTTTTTATGCTGATTTGAATCAAGAAGTTATTCGTAGACGGCGAGAATTCAATACGGCTAAAGATGTTCTGTGGCGAAAAGGTTATAAGTTCCTGCAATTTTGAAGGTTTTTTATGGAAACTTTCAATCTCAATTTTTTGAAAATGATTTGTGAACTCCCTGCTGGAATTGAGAAGAAATAGTCATTCTCCGCCTTTGTCTCCTAAAAGGAGATTAAACAGAAATGGAAATGGCAGTGGAAATGGAAAAAATGGAAAGAATGGAAAAAATGGAAAGAAAGAAGAAATACAGAATCCTCTTGATTTCGAAGATCTGGAGCAATCATTGGGTTTGGAGTTACTGGGTTGAAGATATGAACTATATTTGAATGTGTTTATCTATATAATAAATATATATCCAGCTGAGGGGGAGGGGTGGATGACACTGAAAACTTTCCCACACCCAGTTTTTTAGGGTAATATTGCCTTTGGGTGGTTTTTTTTGTGTGTGTTTTTTTTTATTTTTGTTTTGCTTTTTTTTAAGAGGGATTTTTAATTTTTTTTTATTTTTGAAGGATTACAAAGGGGAGCATTATTTTATAGAGTTTACTTTTTTAGTGTGTGTATTTACTAATAGTTAAAATTATGTCTACATTGAACTTCACAACTTTTAATGTTCAGGGGTTAAATAATCCAATAAAGAGAAAGAGAGTATTGGCGTATATAAAAAAATATGGAAATTGATATTGCTTTTTTTACAAGAAACACATTTGACTGAGAAAGAATATTTGAAATTGAAAAGAGACTGGGTTGGTCAAGTTTTTTTATTCTTCTTTAAATTCTAAAGAAAAGGAGTAGCAATTTTAATTCATAAGAATTTACCATTTGAATTGGAATCTACTGAAGGGAATGCTGGTAGAGTTTTAAGAGTTCATTGTAAAATTTTTGCGTAATTTTGGACACTGCTTAATTTATATGTACCCAATACAGATGATGAGCGGTTTATTTCAGAAACTTTTTTCTTTTTAAATCAGGCTAATAAGAATATTTTAGTGGGTGGTGATTTCAATTGTGTTTTGGATCTTTTATTAGATAAAAATCCAAAAAGTATAAGAAAGTCAAAGATGGCAATACAACTTAATGCGTTAATGAAAGATTTAAATTTGGTAGATATTTAGAGAAAAGTTAATCATACAGGGAAAGAGTTTTCTTTTTATTCTTCAAGGCATGACTCGTTTTCCAGAATTGATTTATTTTTGGTATCAGCACATCTTCAGGGTAGGGTATTGCAATCTGAATATAAAAGTAGAGTTATATCAGATCATTCATTATTATTTTTCTCTTGTGAAAGTTTGGAGATAATACGTTCAATGCATAGATGGAGATTTAATGCAATGTTATTGAAAAAAACAGAGTTTGTTACCTTTGTTAAAGAGCATATTTCTTTATTTTTGACCAAAAATGTTAATTCTGTAAAGGGTCATTTTGTATTATGGAATGCTTTGAAAGCTTATTTGAGGGGACAGATCATTATCTATTCTATGAAAGTTAAGAAACAATATATGGTAGAAAGTTTACAGTTGGAAAATGAGATTTCTGAAATATTTTCAGAAAGATATAATAGAAGATTAAAAAAAGCCATATTAGTGAAGTTAAAATTATGCTATAATACTTTACAAACTTACCAGTTTGAGGGCTTAATTAATAGATCTCAACAATGTTATTATGAGTTGGGGGAAAGGGCTCACAAGGTACTTGCCTGGCAATTGAAAGTTGAATAGGTGTCTCGGACTATTAATGCTGTTAAGAAAAATTCAATAATCACCAATAAGCCTCAGGAAATTAATGACCAGTTTTATTCATTTTATCAAAAATTATATACTTCTGAGGGGAAACAGGATAATGGTTCTATTGATTCTTACTTATCTAAATTAATGTTACTGGTACTAGATGAGAAAGATATTCAGGAGTTGGAATTTCCATTTATGGATTTTGAAATCAAGGAAGCTATTTGGGAAATGCCTAATGGTAAGTCCCCAGAAGATGATGGGTTTCCTGTGGAATTCTATAAACTTTTTTATGACAAATTTTCTAATATATTTGGGGAAGTGTTAAATCAAGTTACTGAAGATCAGAAGTTACCGGAAATGTGTTCGAGTGCTTTAATAACTGTCATCCCAAAGAAGGACAGAGATTCTTTACAGGTATCTTCATATAGACCTATTTCTTCATTGAATGTAGATTATAAAATTATGGTGAAAGTATTAGCTAACAGACTTGCTAAATATTTACCTAAATTAGTACATATTGATCAAACAGGTTTAATTAAGAATAGAAATGACTCAGATAATATACTTCGATTGCTTACTTTGATCAATGCATATCGGCGGCAACCTAATCATCCTATGGTAGTTGGACTAGATGCCAAAAAAAGCTTTTGATAGGGTTGAATGGGACTTTTTAATTAAGATATTAGAGAAATTTAAATTTAGCCCTTTCTTTATTGGTTGGGTTAAGGCCTTATATATGAATCTGATTGCTAGGGTGGTGACAAATGGACAGACATCTTTACCTTTTAAATTGACTCGATCAACTCGTCAGGGCTGCCCATTGTTGCCAGCCCTATTTGCATTGGCTATAGAACCATTAGCACAGGCTATTAGACAAAATTAGGATATTAGATGGATGAGGATTAAGGATGAAGAATATAAAATTAATCTCTTTGCAGATTATGTGCTGATATATTTGATAGAGCCTGAGAGATTGTTGAAGCAGTTACAGGAGTGTTTAGTGAAATTTTGAGAATTGTCGGGATATAAAGTTAACTGGAATAAAAGTGAAATTTTGCCAGTTTAAGTAGAAGATTATTCTGAATTTAAAAATATTACAAAATTAAGATGGATGAATAAAATCAAATATTTAGGTGTGTTTGTGGACAATGACTATCAATTTTTAAACCAATTAAATTATGTACCTATATTGAGGTGGATTAAAGCAGATTATATTAAATGGAAAGATCTCCCATTAATTCTAATTGGACATGTTAATTGTATTAAGATGAATATCTTTCCTCGAATTCAATGTTTATTTCACTCAATACCTTCTTTACTTTCAAAGAGTTTTTTTTCAGGATTTGAGTAAAGCAGTACGAGAGTTTTTATGGAAAGGTAAATTAGCTTGAGTAGCACTGCTCAAACTTACTTGGAAATATGCATTGGGTGGCTTACAATGGCCACATTTTCAAAATTATTATGAGGCAGCTCAGTTGAAGTTTTTTAGTAGATTGATGGATTTGGATCAACCTCCTAGTTGGGCTAAGGTGGAGATATCATGTCTACCCAGAACGAAGATACATGAGTTTATATTCTGTTCGAATTTGATTTTATTACAGGAATATGATATGCCAATACTGAAACATTTATTAAAGATTTGGATTTTTTTTAAATTAGGGTCGAAAGATAAATTATCAATTTTAACTCCATCAAGGTCTTATTCCTTTTTCAATGTTTAATAGTCATTTAAAGATTCGGAATTCTAAAGGTATAATGACAATGCAGGACTGTTTTGTAGAGGGACAATTTCTTTCTTTTATCGATTTGAGAGAACAATTTGAAATACCTTTAAATTATTTATTTGTGTATTATCAGCTTAGGGCTTTGGTAAAAGATTATTATGGTTGAGAGATGTATTTACGTACTTTGTTGAAATTTGAATCTTTGACCTACTATACCAACTAACTGTTATGTATAATTTATTACAGGACAATGTGGATAAAACAGATTGGGAAAAATCTAAAATTAAATGGTAGACTGATTTAGTGTTTACTTTTTCAGAAGATGATTGGGTAAACATGTGTCAGGACAATGTAATTAAATTGACTAATGTAAGATATGGTCTGGTCAATTATAATTTTTTACATCAATTGTATTTGACCCCGGAAAAGTTAAAAAAAATATGGGTTTAGTAATTCGGATTCTAGCTTTAGATGTGGTTTATGTTCTGGTACTTTTTTACATGCGATTTGGACTTGTGTGAAAGTCCAACCATTTCGGCAAGAAATTAAAATAGTTTTGGAAAAAATTTTATAATTGAGGCCTACCTTTGGATCCAACGATTTTTTTGATGGGAGATTTGTATTCATTCAGGGGAATGGGTTTGGAAAAAGTTCAAATTGCTTTTGTACCTTTGGTGTCATCGGTAGCACGTAAATGTGTTGCTAGTACTTGGAAAGATGATGTAGAAATTAATATAATACACTGGCATAATGAATTGAAAGCTTGTATCATTATGGAAAAAAATTACTTATAATTTACATGATAATTATTATTTTTTTGTTGATAAATGGTCTCCATATTTGAAATATATGCAATTGGATGTATTTTGAACTGTTATTAAAATTTATAATTTTTTAATATATTTTATATTTTTGGCTCCTCTTAAGGGAACTAAATGAAGGGGTGGGGGGAGGGGAAGGGTTTTTTATTTGTTTTTTTTCTTTTTAATTTTTTTTAAATGTTTGTTGTGTTTTGTTTTTCTTTATATATACATTTTTGTAAAATTACTTTGTTTGAATATTTAGATTGTATATTATACTTTTTACTTATCTTTTAAATAAAGTTTTTTAAAAAAAACACATCACTTTCACAAACTGTATCTAGATGCTTTCACTTTCAAAATCTGCATTCAATCCACAATGACCAAGATGTGTTCTAAGACAGCAATAACAAGAAGAATTTCTGGATGATAGATCAGATGAAATCTCAATGAACAAGGCACTTTTCATCTGACCACTTCTCAAAAATGCCTCTGTGCTTATGTTAATCTTTAAAGTTAAATCTTTAGTATTAAAATATAAATATTTCTTGGTAGAGTAAGTTATAGAGTTAAATATATTTCTATGAGGGAATTGTGGGATGGATTCAGGGTGACACAAAGGTTTCACAGACCTTTACATACAGAAGTCAGTTCTGAATCACAGCATCTGGAAAACAGAGAGATAAAGCTGACAAAGTGTTCTTAATTGAAACTCAAGTACCATGTGGTTCTTAAAAGCATTTTTGTGTAGGATCAGCTTTATCCCAGCAGCTGTTTCAAAACTTGTGCAATTAAAGTGACATGTGCTAGACTTCTGGAATCATAAACCACTTAAGCCTCTTGGAACAGAGATGAGGTCAGAGTCTTTTATAGATATAGAGTGGTTTTGAAGAGAGGTAAAAGGTTCTGCAGAAATGAAACTAAAATTATGATGATGTTATGTCACATGATGTCAGAACTATAAAATGATGGCAGAGAGACATTTTGGATACCATTGAAGAAAATTGAGCTCCCTCTGAAAAGACAAGATTGAAACAGAAGTCTCTAGAATGAGAGGGAGATGCTGTTCTGTATTGTATGATCCTTATCATAGGAGATACCCAACATAAGTGGCTTTTAAATAAGTAAGACCACTTCTGACTGCTCTTTTAATAAAAGAGAGGCCACCTCATTTTTGTCCAGAAGATGGTCACCCCTGCTGGAGAAAGAAATCATTGGGAAGATCACAGTTCCACAATCTTAACAAGATAAGCAGAAACTTGTGAAAACACTCTTAAGAAGAAATATCTCTCTGAAAGACAACTCATCAAGGGACTTGTCAGTTTAAAGACATCTGAAGATATAATGCTTAAAAGTGCTTCATAATTACTTCTGAACTGTAATTTAAAAAGATGTTTGATAGTGGACTTTAAAATTTACTTTTTCAGAATCAAACTTAAACTGTTATGGCTTGAATTTAATCACGTGCATGTGCACTCTCTCTCTCTCTCTCTCTCTCTCTTTCTCTCTCTCTCTCACATACACACACACACACACACACACACACACACACACACACACACACACACACACACACACACACACACACACACACCCACGCACACCCACCCACCCACCCACACACACACACATATATATTTGCACATAGTGGGGTTTAAAATAGAGTTAAATTTAGAGAAAAGTAAGATTGTTTTGGATTTCTATTGTCTGGTGAATTTTCCATTGCTGATACTAATAAGGTTTTATTAGTTTGTAACACTCTGCATGAAGCAAGATTTTACTGGGATCAACCTGTGTATGTAAAAATGCAAATGTCATTGGAGAGAAATAAAAATGACAAAAGGAGCAGAAATTCAGATGCAATCATCAGGACAATGGGGGTGTTTCGAGTGAGCCGGGAAAAGCACGGTGATGTGAGGTAATGCGAGGTGAAGCGCGGTGATGCGCGGTGACACCCCGAATTTGGCTGCACTGGAAACACATCCGGTTGTGGCCAATGTGCGGTGATTCGAGGTGTTCCGGCATCCTACTTTTGAGGTGGTCGATGCGGGGTGATGCGAGGGATGACCTCGCAGTGGAAACACCGCGGGGGACTCACCGGAAGTCGCGATTTTTCACCTGCGGTTTTCAATTGCTCATCGGACTTCCTGGTCACCTCGCATCACCCTGCATCACCTTGCATTCCTCGCATCACCTCGCATGGTCCCACATCACCGCGTAGTTATCGCTCGGTAGAAACAGTTCAGGTAGTCCAAAAATGCGCGGTGATGCGAGCGACAAAATATCGCGGTGATTCGAGGTGATGCGGGGTGATGCGAGGTGTCCTTAGTATAAACACAGCTTATGATCTATATATGTAGAACATTTAGTGGTAAGTGATGCAAAATTATTTTAGCATTGATTAATGCAGTTAAAATATTGTGCAAACGATCGATTAGCTTTATTATGTTTACTAGAGTGATCCCAGTTGTCAGATCAAAGTTGTGTCAAGACATTAGAAATGCAGTTTATTTTTACTAATTTGCGTAATGTGAGCAAAGTCAACATTTGTGTATGGACTGATTGACTAACAGATGATGTAAAGGTTTCACAGGACCTAAATTCCCTTTTGAACTGAGTGGCTTTGTTAAACATTTCACAGGATGGTTAAGAGTCAATCTTATTCTGTGTTTGGGAATTCATGTCCAAAATGTTCCTTAAATTTCCTTTATAGTTTCAAGTTTCTCTAAGGAAATGCTTATTCATTGGGTTTTACTTGTTCAATCAGATGATAATGAACTTGAATGAGATTTTACAAAATGATATAGCTTTGTGCAGCAATTCAGTGGCTTTCATTTACTGGAATCAGTTTTGAATTCACGATTTATTTAATTTACTGTATTTAAATTTCCCAGCTGCTATGGTTGGATTTGAACTTGTCTCAGGAATACTAGTTCAGTAACTTCACTGTAGGCAAAGGGCTGCCAACCTTTGTATGTTTCTTTGTGCATAAATGAAAAATTGGGTTCCCTGTACAAAATCAATGCAAGGCATTATTTTTCCCAGAATTTTACCAACACACGGAACAAACCTTCAAAAATCAGAGCATGAGCAGCCCTGACATTTCTTCAACAGTTAGCTGACAGATGCAATGACACAGATGTTCACTGTTAATGATGTATATTATTGCCTCCCCCCCCACCCCACCCCTGCTGACTTGTAAAATAAAGTCACTCTTATATCAGAACAATCTTCCCAAAGGGAACTTCTGGAAACAGCTGTTTGCATGATGCGAAACGGCTATAGCATCATCCATTGGTGGTAATTGAGTCTTGTCTGCCTTCAATAAAGAATATTTGCTTATTCTTATTCTTTCTGATAAACCGATGCTCAAGAATAAGAATACTTTGCCACCATTCCAGTTCTTTAGGTCTGAGGCAACAGCTGATGCCTAAATGGGACCTATGGACCCTTCCATAGATGGGTCAGTAGGTGTCTGATGGGTGGGTAAGTAGTTTGAGAGTTGCTGCAGTCATTTTGCATACAAGCAGATCTTCCCAATGGATGATTTGCCATTCTCAATGCCACTTCAAATGATGCTTCTGCACTTTGAGCAGTCATGGTTAAGTAGTCCCAGGAATCAATTATGTCTTTATCACTTGAGCGCATCCTTTAATCTGACCATGATGGAGCTCGGAATATAATGACTATTTTAAGAACCATGTAAAGAATGTGGTCTGTCCAGCAAAACCAATTAAATGTGATCATGGATTCAATGTTGGGAATATGGACCTGGAACTGGATACTCATGTTGATTTGCATACCTTTCAAATGGATTGGGAGGATTTTACTGAGGCAACATTAGCAGTATTTATAAGCAACTTGTTGTAGGTAGTAATAATAGGTTTATTTCATATATATTATACATTGTAAACATGTATCAAAATTCTTACTTGCTGCAGCCAATTCGGTACTTCATAATTTAAAAATCTATTACAGTATACCCTAAATTAAAATTAAAAATAATATTCACATTTACCTTAGTGCAAGATAAAAAAGGTGGTGTGATAATGGCACACACAGGGTATTTTGGTGGTGTCAGAGTAGTTTAGGATCAGTGTAGTAAAGGGAGGTTAAGAGCCTGAGACCTGTTGGAAAGAAACTGTTCTTGAATCCAGAGTTGCTGGTGTTCACACTTCTGTATTTTCTGCACAAATGAGGCAGGCTGTGAGTGGTGAGCTGGACTTGAGGTCTTGATGTTCAAACACCCTTTAGCTCAATCAACTTCATCAGTAAATACATTAAATACATAGCATCTCTTCTCAATTAAAAGCACCGAAGCGCTGGAGGATCTTAAAAGATCTCACAGCGTCCTTAGGAGATAAGAACATACAACCAACATTTTGGACCTGAGCCCTTCATCTTTGTACCTTGATGAAGGGATCAGCCTTGAAATGTCAGTAACATATCTTTAACGCTTATGGACAATGCGGGACATGCTGAGTTCCTCTAGCATTTCTGTGTTTTTATTGCAATCCCAGCATCTGCAGACTTCCGTGTTTCACTATATGCTCTTCTCGCCTCCCCCCCCCGCCCCTTACTTCCATGGGACAGAAGATATATTCCCAGATTCAAGGACAATTTAATTCCCACTATTATCAGACTCTTCAACAGATCTTTCATTAGTAAAAGATGATCTTGGGATCTCACAATCTTAACCTCACTGCAAACTGTGTACTGTTTTAACTGAGGATTTCTCTCCACCGCTGTACTCAATTGACATCACTGCACTGATGTCAATTATGCAAACCTATTGGACTTAAGTATGGGTAGAATTGCCTTCATAGCACACAAAACAAAGGCATTTCCACTGTATCTCTGTATAAGAATATTAGTGGCAATCCTCAATTATTTTTTAATTTTTAAAAAATTTTCACACTATGAACCATACTGACCAAAATACACACAAACATTTCGCTCTTGAATATACACAGTGTCATTTTCTCCCCTTCCCCCCTCCCTTCCATCCCTCCTTCCACCCCCCTTCCTTCCCACTAAACATTCAACATATCTTCTTTTTTTCTTTGGCTTGGCTTCGCGGACGAAGATTTATGGAGGGGGTAAAAAGTCCACGTCAGCTGCAGGCTCGTTTGTGGCTGACAAGTCCGATGCGGGACAGGCAGGCACGATTGCAGCGGTTGCAGGGGAAAATTGGTTGGTTGGGGTTGGGTGTTGGGTTTTTCCTCCGTTGCCTTTTGTCAGTGAGGTGGGCTCTGCGGTCTTCTTCAAAGGAGGTTGCTGCCCGCCAAACTGTGAGGCGCCAAGATGCACGGTTTGAGGCGTTATCAGCCCACTGGCAGTGGTCAATGTGGCAGGCACCAAGAGATTTCTTTAGGCAGTCCTTGTACCTTTTCTTTGGTGCACCTCTGTCACGGTGGCCAGTGGAGAGCTCGCCATATAACACGATCTTGGGAAGGCGATGGTCCACCATTCTGGAGACGTGACCCATCCAGCACAGCTGGATCTTCAGCAGCGTGGACTCGATGCTGTCGACCTCTGCCATCTCGAGTACTTCGACGTTAGGGATGTAAGCGCTCCAATGGATGTTGAGGATGGAGCGGAGACAACGCTGGTGGAAGCGTTCTAGGAGCTGTAGGTGGTGCCGGTAGAGGACCCATGATTCGGATCACGTTGCTCTCCATTGCAGGCAAAATCTTCGCTAGGATTCTACTAAATAGAATAATACCTAGTGTCGCCGAGAATATTCTCCCAGAATCACAGTGCGGCTTTCGCGCAAACAGAGGAACTACTGACATGGTCTTTGCCCTCAGACAGCTCCAAGAAAAGTGCAGAGAACAAAACAAAGGACTCTACATCACCTTTGTTGACCTCACCAAAGCCTTCGACACCGTGAGCAGGAAAGGGCTTTGGCAAATACTAGAGCGCATCGGATGTCCCCCAAAGTTCCTCAACATGATTATCCAACTGCACGAAAACCAACAAGGTCGGGTCAGATACAGCAATGAGCTCTCTGAACCCTTCTCCATTAACAATGGCATGAAGCAAGGCTGTGTTCTCGCACCAACCCTCTTTTCAATCTTCTTCAGCATGATGCTGAACCAAGCCATGAAAGACCCCAACAATGAAGACGCTGTTTACATCCGGTACCGCACGGATGGCAGTCTCTTCAATCTGAGGCGCCTGCAAGCTCACACCAAGACACAAGAGAAACTTGTCCGTGAACTACTCTTTGCAGACGATGCCGCTTTAGTTGCCCATTCAGAGCCAGCTCTTCAGCGCTTGACGTCCTGCTTTACATTCAACATATACAATACAATAAACCCATTAAACAATGTCATCACACAATGAAAATAAACAAGAAAATTGGGTCAGTTCATTTCGTCTTCTTCTCCTCATTCTATCATTTTAGGGGGTGGATGTCCTCTCTAGGCCCTCTCTGTTGTGTTCCATGTACGGTTCCCAAATTTGTTCGAATACTGTGACTTTATTTTTTTAAATTATATGTTATGTTTTCCAATGGAATACATTTATTCATTTCCATCTACCATTGCTGTACTCTCAGGCTCTCTTCTGATTTCCAGGTTGACATTATACATTTTTTTGCTACAGCTAAGGCCATCATAATAAATCTTTTTTCTGCTTCATCCAGTTTGAGGCCTAATTCTTTACTTCTTATATTACTTAGAAGAAAGATCTCTGGATTTTTTGGTAATTTGCTTTTTGTGATTTTATTTAATACCCAATTTAGATCTTCCCAAAACTTTTCCACTTTCTCACATGTCCAAATTGCATGAACTGTTGTTCCCGCTTCCTTCTTACAGCAAAAAACATCTGTCTGATACTGTTGGGTCCTATTTATTTAACTTTTGGGGCATGATATATAGCCTGTGTAACCAATTATATTGTATCATGAGTAAACTCGTGTTTATTGTATTTCTCATAGTTCTGGAGCATAGGCTTTCCCATTTTTAATTTTTTATCTTTATGCTTAGATCTTGTTCCCATTTTTGTTTGGGTTTACAGCTTATTTCATCATTCTCTTTCTCTTGCAGTTTGATGTACATGTTTGTTATAAATGTTTTAATTATCATTGTGTCTGTAATCACATATTCAAAACTGCTTCCTTCTGGCAACCTCAGCCTACTTCCTAATTTGTCCTTTAAGTAGGTTTTCAGTTGGTGGTATGCAAACATTGTACCATGAGTTATACCATATTTGTATTTAATTTGTTCAAAAGATAATAAATTATTTCCCAAAAAAAACAATTTTCTATTCTTTTGATCCCTTTTCTCTTCCATTCTCTAAAGGATGGGATTAGTTAATTTTGTGAAAGGGATTAGTTGATTTTGCGTTAATAATAATTTTAGTAGTTGGTAATTTGTTTTTTTTCCTTTCTACGTGAATCTTCTTCCAAATGTTGAGCAGCTGGTCCAGTACTGGTGAACTCCGATGTGGCACCAGTTTTTCATCCCACTTATAAAGTATATGTTCAGGTACATTCTCCCCTATTTTATCTAGCTCTAATCTGGTCCAATCTGGTTTTTCCCTTGTTTGATAAAAACCTGATTGATATCTTAATTGTGCTGCTCTATAATAATTCATAAAGTTTGGTAGCTGTAAGCCCCCTTGTTTGTACCATTCTGTTAATTTATCTAGTGCTATCCTCGGTTTCCCCCGCTTTCCATAAGAATCTCCTTATTATTTTCTTTAGCTCCTTGAAGAATTTCTCTGTTAAGGAAATTGGTAATGATTGAAATACGTATCGTATCCTTGGGAATTTATCCTTCCTATCAGTGTTAATGGCAATTCTTCCCAATGTTCTAAGTCATCCTGTAATTTCTTCATTAATTGCTGATAATTTAATTTGTATAGATGGCCTAGATTATTATCTAGTCTAATACCTAGGTATCGGATTGCTTGTGTTTGCCATTTAAGTGGTGATTTTTTCTTAAACTTTATGAAATCCACATTATTCATTGGCATCGCTTCACTTTTATTTGCATTGATCTTATACCCTGATATTTCTCCATATTCCTTCAATTTCTTATGTAATTCTTCTATTGATAATTCTGGTTTTGTTAAGTATACTATGATGTCATCTGCAAATAGACTAATTTTATATTCCTTCTCGTTTATTTTTCTCCCTTTTATTTTATTTTCTGTTCTTATCAGTTCTCCTAAGGGTTCTATAACTGTTCTAAGCAAACAGTGAGGGAAATAGTGGACATCCCTGCCTAGTTGACCTGCTTAATTTAAATTGGTTCGATATATATCCATTTAGTGCCACCTTCGTCAATGGTCCTTTATATAATGCTTTAAGCAACCCTCAATTATTATACAGAGGAACTACTGTCAAGGTCTTTGCCCTCAGACACCTCCAAGTGCAGAGAACAAAACAAAGGACTCTACATCACCTTTGTTGACCTCACCAAAGCCTTTGACACTGTGAGTAGGAAAGGGCTTTGGCAAATACTAGACTGCCTCGGATGCCCCCCCATAGTTCCTCAACATGGTTATCCAACTGCACGAAAACCAACAAGGTCGGGTCAGATACAGCAATGAGCTCTCTGAACCCTTCTCCATTAACAATGGCGGGAAGCAAGGTTCCGTTCTCGCACCAACCATCTTTTCAATATTCTTCAGCATGATCCTGAAACAAGCCATGAAAGACCTCAACAATGAAGACGCTGTTTACATCCGGTACCGCACGGATGGCAGTCTCTTCAATCTGAGGCGCCTCCAAGCTCACACCAAGACACAAGAGCAACTTGTCCGTGAACTACTCTTTGCAGACGATGCCGCTTTAGTTGCCCATTCAGAGCCAGCTCTTCAGTGCTTGACGTCCTGCTTTGCAGAAACTGCCAAAATGTTTGGTCTGGAAGTCAGGCTGAAGAAAACTGAGGTCCTCCATCAGCCAGCTCCCCACCATGACTACCAGCCCCCCCCACATCTCCATCGGGCACACAAAACTCAAAACGGTCAACCAGTTTACCTATCTCGGCTGCACCATTTCATCGGATGCAAGGATCGACAACGAGATAGACAACAGACTCGCCAAGGCAAATAGCGCCTTTGGAAGACTACACAAAAGAGTCTGGAAAAACAACCAACTGAAAAACCTCACAAAGATTAGCGTATACAGAGCCGTTGTCATACCCGCAATCCTGTTCGGCTCTGAATCATGGGTCCTTTACCGGCATTACCTACGGCTCCTAGAACGCTTCCACCAGCGCTGTCTCCACTCCATCCTCAACATTCATTGGAGCCACTTCATCTCCAACATCGAAGTACTCAAGATGGCAGAGGCCGGCAGCATTGAATCCATGCTGCTGAAGATCAAACTGCGTTCACGTCTCCAGAATGGAGGACCATTGCCTTCCCAAGATCGTGTTATATGGCGAGCTCTCCACTGGCCACCGAGAAAGGTGCACCAAAGAAGAGGTACAAGGACTGCCTAAAGAAATCTCTTGGTGCCTGCCACATTGACCACCGCCAGTGGGCTGATATCGCTTCAAACCGTGCATCTTGGCGCCTCACAGTTCGGCGGGCAGCAACCTCCTTTGAAGAAGACCGCAGAGCCCACCTCACTGACAAAAGACAAAGGAGGAAAAACCCAACACCCAACCCCAACCAACCAATTTTCCCTTGCAACCGCTGCAAACGTGTCTGCCTGTCCCGCATCGGACCTGTCTGCCACAAACGAGCCTGCAGCTGACCCCTCCATAAATCTTCGTCTGCGAAGCCAAGTCAAAGAAAGAAGAATTATTATACCCCATCTTAATTGTAGTAGGCTTCAATATTATAATTGTCATATGATAAATAATGAACAGAAAATTAAACTCTGAAGGCTCCTTCCTGAATGGAATAATGTTGCCTTCAAGTGGAAAAAATTCAAGCAATTCTTAACTATTCCATGGTCATATACATTTCTTTGGTGCCTATCCAGATTGCAGGTATCCTGCAGTGTGGTTAATGGTCTTCATTTACATAGCAATTGACCAGGCCTTTGAAATGTTAAATATTTGCATTCACAGTCTGTCTAGCTATTGGTTCTCAAGGTGAAACTATTGATATACAAATTGAAGTCAGAGAAAACACAAAACCCATCAAGGCTGCAATTCACATTTTTCAACCGGATATTAAAATAAATCTATAATTAAAATGAGGAAAAGCTGGCGATGACTGAAATGTACCTGAGCAACAAAGCGCTTACTACATTTTCATCTGCTGTTCCTATGTCTTGTGTGGATAATGACATGAAAAGATGAACAACTTCTGTTATGGATATTTGAAAACAGAGCAAAAAAGAGCTGTAATGTGTGGGATAGTATTTTATTTTTTAAAAATCAAGCAAAAACTATTAAGGAAATCAATAAACTGCAATTTTTCTGGGACCTTTGGATGGGATGGACAAAGAGGGGAAGCAAGTTAATTTTCAGTAACAGAAAAGGTAGGAAAGGGATAGGTAAAATAAAGAAAATGGCAATTAGAGTAACAGTTGAAAGTGTAATTATGCTTCATATTCTATGTAATATTTCTGATGTTTCTTTTATTTTAATAAAGTTAATATAGTTAACACAACTATAGTTTATTAGCTAAAGTACACAAGATTATGCAAAGGTATCAATCTAAAACAAATATAAATACATCAGCAGCACAAGCTTTTTAAGTGTGCAGTTCTTTTTCTTTTAGAGATTCAGTTTATCAGGATGCTTTGATAACAAGTGTGGATCTTCTTAACACAGGTGCTTGTGTCGGCTCTGCTGGTCCATTACTGTCTAGCATTGGTGGTGTTCCTCTGTTGCAGGCTGGATCTTCTGCATTTGTCTGTTCCTGTAGTGTTTCTTGCATTTTCCTCCTCAGTATTTGACCCTCCTCTGTCCTGACCGTGCAGGTTCTTGGATTTACTTCCTCCTGAGCAGTAGCCTTTCGTCCCAGGTGTTGGGATCACTGTGTCTCACCGTGTCGTGTTGTGCCAGTGGTCTTAAGCTTCTTGCTGACTTGTCATAGTTTTCTTTTTGTCATTGCAGACATTTTTGTTTCCATTCTACATATCTGTTCTTATTTGGGTCTGCAGAGTAGGGAGGTGTAGTATGTGGTCTATGTCCCATCAGAAATTCAGCGGGTGACATGCCATGGTCAAGTGGCAAAGCTCTGTAACTCCAAAGAGTTGAACCCCTGTCTTGTGCTTTCTTGAGCAATTGTTTAACTATGTGAACTCCTTTCTCTGTTTTACCCTTTGACTGTGGATGCAGAGGACTTGAAGTCACATGTCAGAAATCATACACTTCCACAAACTTCTGGAATTCTCTACAGCTGTAACATGGCTCATTTCCACTGTAGACAATTTGAGCAAAGATTGATTTTATATATTGGATCACACAAGCAGCAGACATATTAGGAAACAGCACAATCTCCAGATAGTTTGATAGATAATCAATAACTAGCAAATAATTATTTCCATCCATGTTGAACAGATTAGTCCCAATTTTATGCCATGGTTTTGCTGGTATGTCAGTTATTATCATGGGTTCATTTATCTGGTTTGCATGATGTTTCAAACAGGTCTCACAACTGGACATAATCTTGTTGATGTCAGCATTTATCCCTGGCCAATAAACAGCAGTTCTGTCCCTCCTCTTGCTGCATTTTTCCATCCCAAGGTGCCCCTCATGCAGCCTTTTCAGCATCTCTTGTTGCTGTGATTGAGGAATGACAATTCGGCTCTGTCTGTGTAGAAGCCCATTGACAACATTCAGCTCAGCTCTGGTGTTGCTGAGATTCACCTCTAAGCCATTCTTCATTCAGATTCTTGATGACCTTCTGTAGAAATGTGTCCTTTTCTGTTCCAGCTGTGATCTGCTTGGATTTCATGTCAGATACGGGAAGAGATTCAGTGAGCAGATTCACATGGAGATTCACATCTATCTCTGTGAAACTCTCATCATGAGCTTCACTTTGCATCATTAGCCTGGATAAGGCATCATCTAACATAATATGTTTCCCTGGTGTGTACACCAATTCAAATCCATAGCATTGTAGGTTCATCATCAATTTTTGGGCTTGCAGCAACATTTCATTGAGATTTTACCTGATTATCACTATTAATGGCTTATGGTCTGTCTCTGCCATGAATGTTGGTAGATGATGCACATAAATGTGGAATTTCTCAAGTCCATAGACCAGACCAAGACACTCTTTCTCGATCCGTGCATATCAACATTCAGATGTTGTCATTGTCCTTGATGCATATGCTACTGACCTCCAATCTTCCCCTACATCCTGAAGTAGTATGGCACCATAGATATTTTCGTCCTTCTGGATACATCAAAGAACATCAAAAGTACTGGCTCTGTAGTTGGAATGGTCTTTAGTCATCCCCATTCGTGGTTGTCTCTCCACTTGAATTCACATTTGTCCTGTAACAACTTCATTAAATATAGTTTTGGAGGACAAGTTTAGTATGAATTTTCTCGCACTCTTTTATAAAGTGTATGCATATGTTTTAATCAATTGTGTGCATATTTTACCACGCACTTTTATAAATTGTGTATGCATGTGTTTTATTCCCACTATGATTTTCCCACTCTCTTCTATTGATTGTTGGTCTTAATAAAAGTAATGTTTGATTCCAAACCCTTGTGTCTAGACTCATCTCTCTCAGATCTGACACTTTCTCAAGACAGCAATGAGCATTGTAGGGACCGAGAGTGGGCCACCAGGAGAGTCACCTGACAGCCCTCCACCAGCTCCCAACAATAAGCAGTGATGCTAGAGGTAATAATTATTGTCAATGTTACTCACCATAATCACCCTAATTTCAACTTCACATAAAAGGCTGGGGGAATATTTTTGAGCCATTTTTTTGGAAAAAAAAAGTGGGTCTAATATGCCATCAAATATGTTATATGTAACACTAGACGCCGATGCTGTTGAGTTACACATCCTGTCTCTTTTGCTCCCGGAATGCTGGCTTGCTCTTTAAAAAGACACACTGACCCCGCATTATGCTGGCTTTGTTCGGTTCAGTGTAAATGTCCAAAGCCAGCTTAATGCCAGTTCTTCTTTATAGTGATATTGTGGGATTTCTGTGTAAAAATCTCTTTTGATACAGAGGTCTGAAGGAGATGGAAAAAAATACAGTCAGAATAAAGAGGTACCATGAAACAGAATAAAAAGCACATGGAGCAATGTTACAATTTATTCAAGAAAAAATATTTTTTTTCAGTGAATATAGTCCAAGGAAAACTCATTAGTCAATTCCTGGCATGTCAGGGTTGTCTTATCACAGACTGCAAAATAAATTGGATTCATATTCTTTGGCATTTATAAGAATGAAGATTGACCTCACTGAAACAAACAAGAACCTGAGAAGGGAAGGCAAATTAGATGTTGTGATCCTTCTTCTGATATTGAGACTATCTTCCTTCATAATCATCTGGAGAGACTTGAATGTTGTTGTTTATGACACATCCAAACAAATATTCCTAAAGTTGAGTTGAGTTTTCCATGGTCTATTAAACCTTATATCAGTTATTACATTATTGCAACTTTGTACTAAAACTATGATAAAACAATTAAATGATGATAAAAAAAACAATCAATAGAAGTTTTCAAACCATCTCAAGTCTTTCCATCTTCACAGAACAAAGGAAAATCCAAAACTGACTGTTAGCTTAAACATGCTGAGAGCTAGCCATATCCTAGAAGCTGGCTGTTACTAGGAGTCAACATGAAATATTCAACAACTACTAGCTGTTTGGAACTTACAATTAATTTTAACCCTTACAAAACCAGCCCCTAATTATTATATCTGAATAATATTAATAATAATTACCATTACAAAGAAAAAAATTAAACATAGTAGCATATATCAGTTAAATTTCAAAAGAAAATGAAAGCTTTCTGCTTCTTGTAAAAAAGATAAAATTTTGTAATAATAATATGAAAGTCAGTTTTAGTCTTAATCTGCTTGTAAGTTTGCCCCAGCCCATCCAGTGCTTGAACACAATTATCAATTTCCTGAGTGCACAAGATGGGCTTTGTTTTCTTGAAGCTTTGAATACGATTTATTGCTTCTTGCGCAGCTTCTTCATCTAATATTGGTTGGTCAAGTGTGACATCTGATACTTTTGATTCCAACGGATTAATCTCTTTAACTATCACTACATCAGGCTTATTAATCCTTTTCTTAATCTTCTGCATTGTTATTAACTGGGCCTTCATGGCACATTCTTGATTTTTTTTTTTCGTAGTCAGTTGTCTTGTGTCATTAAACAATGATTTGTCCTCTTTCAAAAAATGTATGCATCTTGACAACACTAAATCCCTTTCTTCAATAATTGCATTTATTTCTTTAGCAGTTATTCTTTTCTTCCTTTTGGCTTTACAAATTCTATTTACAATTGACTCTCCATTCTTATCAACTGCTCTCTGGTCTTTTCAGTTGATCACTTTCAAAACTGAAGAATCATCAGATTTGTTCAAATATTTCTGAAAATCTCTTTTGTTTCCAAGCACAAAATTAAACATCTTTTGGTCACTGTTATATGGAATATCCAATATTTCCAAGTCCTTTTTCAACATTTTGTACTTTGATGGCAGTTGCAACATATTGTCAATCAAATGCTCCTTTATACCATCTGTGCATTTTTTGTGTTCAGCCATTTAAAACATGCTATAAGATTTCTTCATGATCTTGTCTGCTGGTGGATCTGGGCTACAAAAAACTACTTTTCCAGACATTTGTTTCATTCCTGCCCCAGATATAGCTTTGCAGGAATAATCACCAGCAGTATTTTGCAGCATCTTCTAGTACTTTATTTTCATCCATTTTTGTTGAAAACAATTCCTTTAGTGCTTTAGTTTAGATGCTCTTGATTTATTTTGTCAGCAAGATTTTCTAAGAACTGTTTATTCATTCAAGGGTTTTTAGTCATTATCGATGCATTCAGGAAAGCCTTTCTTTAACAATTTTTTCAGTAGTTCATTGAGTTTCGAAACAGAGATCATATTGACACTTGTTGTCTGCTTCTGAGCAATATCATTCTCTCTTCTAATGGTCCATTGATTGTCCATCCAAGCATAGTTTTAAAGTGTAAGGTCCATCTCTCACACTTGATATTACTTCTATTAGTTCCAGAGCCTTTGGTATATCTAAACCAATTAGCATCTCTATCTCAGAGCTATCTTCCGGTATATAAATCTTCATCAGAGATGACCACTGATCCACATCATTTTGATCTGGGATGCTTCATTATGCATAGGCATAGTCTCTGTGTGAATATGCCTGGGAGATCACATTAAACATTGCTGTGTATTCCAGCAACCTCTAACCCCGAAACCATGTTAGTTTCAACAATCTTTTTTTTGTCCCATGATTTTCAATAGAATTTTTGTCTTTTTTCCTTCAAGATTAAGCTCATTCATAAATTCACTGTGCAAAATGACACAATGCTACCTGGGTCAAGAAATGCACATGTACGTACCTGTTCTTGGCCTTAACTCGTACAGGCATTATTAATAGTTTGCAGTTATCTACACCAGCCCCAGTAAGACCACTTGTTTCAGCACTGTTTTCATCTGCTTCTTTCCTTGCCATATGTTCCTTTTCCATATTCTTCTTTTCCTGAAGATCTGTAGCTTTTTGGGACTCTTTTGACTACAAATGTCACAGCTAAGCCACTTTTTGCAGTTTTTGCTGATGTGTCCTTTACACAGACACCAAAACACACTCAATTTTCCTTCAAAGAAGCAATTTCCTCACTATGCATCTTCCTTTCCATCTGTGCACACTTTTCCAAATCATTTGAACAAATGATTTGGAACAAATGAACAAATATTTCTTCACAACAGGCGAACTTTCATTTTCTTTAATTTCTTTATCTGTCACTGCCAGTGAGGTGGCAAATGTAATTTTTTAATTTAAAAAAAATTGTACAAGGGTATAGCTTGGACCTCAACTTCTTTACTCACTGTCTGAGTATATTTGATAATTCCATACACTGGATCTGTGCCAACATCCACTTGCCCTTCAATGAACTCCACCAAATCCTTAAAAGTAGCCATTTTCATCACATTTTTCTAGTTTTCAACAACTTGGCTTCTCCATAGTTCTCCCATCCGGAAGGGTAATTTATTTGCAAAGATTAGCATATTAATCTTGGCAAGTCAAGCTCTCGAAGATGGCCAATTTCCATCATGACTGCAACATCCTCTTAAAAAGAGGACTTATGCTTGTTAACCATTTGTGTCTTCTGCTCTTATTAATGGCCATGAAAGAGCATAGAAATGTTATACTTGTTACCAAACTGCTTCTTCAGCAATGACTTAGCCTGTTTGAATCCTTCCTTCTGAGCCATATATTGGCAACTCTTTACAAGATCTTGTGGTTGTGAACTGTTGCAAATAATCTAAACAATCCTCCTAGTTTTGACACTTAATTTCAATACTGCATTCAAAGCTGTTCATAAATGCTTGTATTCAAGTGGTTCTCCATCAAAAACTAGAATATTTCTCTTGAGCAGAGAAAAGAGCGACTGTAACTACATTAACGATGGAGCCAATTCATCTTGTCATGCATGGGCAAAAGTTACTTTGTTCACCTAGATTTCTAATAGCTGCTGGGATCAGGTGGTATTCAGTTTCACATGATAGCATTAGGCTCACATCTCTGTCCAAAACAATCATTATTGGGATTTAAGGTCGAGCACCACTGTGCCTTAACCTGATCGAACTAAAACAAATGTATCCTGGAATATTGGAATTAGATATATTTTTTCAGTATAAGGGTATTAAAGGTTACAGAGAGAAGGTGGGGATGGGGTACTGAACTTTAAGATCAGCCATGATCTCGTTGAATGGTGGAGCAGGCTCGAAGGGTCGAATGACCTACTCCTGCTCCTATCTTCTATGTTTATTAATCAGGACCAAACATGTATTGTGGTTGTAGAACTGGCTCTGCCTTGGTAGTCAATATTTTCTTTTCCTGTTGTCCTTCCTCAAAGTGTGATGATTTAGATATTTTACTTCAAGCACCAGATACCATTGAACCTCCTAGTGCCTTCGACCTGACCTGCTTAACAACAATTTCTGTGTCAGGATCCATCAGCTCCTGTTGCCTCTTTATCTGCTCCACCTGTTCTTCAAAGGCATCTCTCTTGAAGCAATTGCTCTTCCTGTTGCCTCTTTAACTGCCTCTTCTGCCCTTCTAAGTCAACTTTATTGAGAAGGTATTCTATTTTTTTTTTGCTTCAAGAGCTGCCATTTCAACTGAATCTTTACATGTGTAGATGCAGTACTTGAAACATTGGAGTTTATTTGACACATTATTTTTAGGTCCTATTAGGTCTCACAGTCTCCATTTTGATTGCCCATCCTCCTCACCACCATCTTGTGACTTAGCTTCAGCCATTTCATGTGGCTGAGCTTAGTTTCTCTTAATTTTTTTTGCAATAATCTTGTGGGATCTGTTTCTTTCTTATCTATATCCTCACTCAGGCTTGCTTGAAGAGTCACTTTGATTCCACTTGTCTCTAATTGCCACCTTT
Source organism: Narcine bancroftii (assembly GCF_036971445.1). Lineage (NCBI taxonomy): Eukaryota > Metazoa > Chordata > Chondrichthyes > Torpediniformes > Narcinidae > Narcine > Narcine bancroftii. The sequence goes on along the minus strand of NC_091471.1, from coordinate 95,868,309 downwards.
GCAATTCTTCTGCAAGTTCCTTTCTCTTCATCTTCTCAATGAGTAGCTCTTTAGCTGCAGCAGCTTCAGTGGCTGCTGCTATCTTATCCATTCAGACTATTGACACCCTCAGACATCAAACATTCACAACAATTACTCCAAAACCAAAACAGTCCTTAAAGGACAATCAGCAATTTCTCCAAACTATGTTCTAACTTGCAATAGACTACAAAAGGAATCCTTTAGTAAGGCTTACTGCTTCTTCAATGGCCTTGGTGCTGTTGACCGATGTATCTATTTCTTTGATATGCATGCTTTAAACAGAGTCCAATCAATCCAGTCTGAATTCCAACTCCAATTTCCAACTTTCTATTGTATTAAATTCCTTATTTTATTGACTAATAAGTCAATAGTTTCTCTTTTATTGACTAAATATTGCAATTATTTTTCTTTACAATCACCTGGAGAGAATGAAATGTCATTGTTTATGATTTGTTCAAACAAATAGTCCATATCAAAGTTGAGTTGAGTTTTACATGGTTTATTAAACCTTATATCAGTTACTACATTATTTTAACTTTGTTATACAGTACTAAATCTATGATAAAACAATGACACAGTGATTAATATGATGATTTAAAAAGTCAATAAAAGTTTTCAGACCATCTCAAGTCTTTCCATCTTCGCAGAACAAAGGAAAATCCAAAACTGGCCCTTATCTTAAACACACAGAGAGCTAGCTATAACCTTGAAGCTAGCTGTTATTCGGAGACAACATGAAATATGTCAACATCTACGAGCTATTGCAACTTACAATTCATTTTAACCTTTCCATCTAGTGAATGAACCTCAAAACAAGGTTCATAATTAAAATGTTGGAGTGGTTATTTTCAATTATTTTCTATAGGAGGTTCTTCTTTCAGAGGGTGATGGAGGCTGGATCACTGTGAATATTTAGAGAGGAGGTTTCTGCATCTTTGAAGTATCAGAAAATTGAGATGTTGGGGAACTGAGCCAGAAGAGACCATAAAGCTTGAAGCCAGTTAGCTACCATCACACAGAATGAAGGAACAGATTTGAGGGGATGAATGGCCTACTGCTGTTTCCTTATTTTCTTAAGTTCCTCTGAAAACTGCAAAAAAAAACCCAGTAGGTGAGTTGTTATTCCTCAAATTGCGTTAGTCCTCTTTATAATAGTTCAGAAAGTGAGATGGTGAATTAAAGTGACTCAAAAACTGCTGATGCTGGGACCTTGAAGGAATGAAGAGAAGCTGGAAACTCAGCAGGTCAGGCAGATGATGGAGAGATGATTGGTCAACGTTACAGTCAAAACACAGAAATGCTGGTGGAATTCAGCCGATCACGCAGCTTCGTAGGAGGTAAAGATATATTACCGACCTTTCGGGCCTAAGCCTTTCCTCAAGGGTTGAGTGAAGAACCAGCATCTGAATTAAAAGCTGGGGAAAGAAAGGGAAAGAATGGGAGGGGGAGAAGTACAGTCCAACAGACAAAATGTATTAATTGTACAATTAGCCAGGAAGGACACGTGGCTGTGGAAGTGACTCTGGGTGAGTACATGGTTGTAGAGCTTGAGAGCTGCAAGGAATGCAGATGGAAAGCAGCGAGAGAGATTCTCATAGAACTCCCTTCAAAGAGAGGAGGAGAATATCTTCAGGGTAGGGATCCCTTGAAGAGATTTGCAGTGGAGCAACTGAATGGAGGGAAACATGAAACTCTGCAGGTGCTGTGTTTGTAATCAAAATACAGCAATGCTGGAGGAAGTTAGCCGGTCTCACAGCGTCTATAGGAGGTAAAGATATATTACCGACATTACGGGCCTGAGCCCTTCCTCCGGGTATGAATGAAGAAACACAGTATCTGAATTACAAAGGGTCCTGACCTGAAACATCAACCGAACGCTTCTCTCTATCAATGCTGTCTGACCCGTTGAGTTCCTTCACCTCTCTATGTTTATTGATGAATTAAATTGACAGGCATAATTTTCTCTTGGTTTATCCAATGTTCATGTATTGTCTTTTGCGATGAAATTAAGGAATGCTTCAATGGGATCACTAGATCCTGTGTCAGGCAGCACAGAGTTTATATGTGAGTGGGAAAGTAGAAGTACTCGGCCAAACAGCTCCCAGCTGACAGAAAGAGCTGCATGGACTGGACAGAGACATGACCATCTAACTCCCATGTTTTCCTCTGTTCCACTTTAAGAACTGACTGATTCAATCGACTCTGCCCTAATGACTGAGCCCACAGCCTTCCCACTGTCCATTCACAAGCAATGCTGGGCCCTCAAAACATTGCAGAGCGTTGGTATCTCCTGACCATTGAGCTGAGTCTTCTAATGGTGATCAAGTGAGACTGGGAAGAAAATGCGTCTCTGAATAAATAGGCTGGCCTGTATTCAAGGCCTCAGCAGCCAACCTTAACAAATACCCCAATGTTGCCCCTGACCTCATCATAGAAGAGTGTGTGCTGATAAAACTATTTGTGTGTTTCCCCACTGCAAAACAATAAAGTGCACTCATTACTGAAGGCCAGGAGCAAGACATACATGTCAGGAGACCAGGTACAATCTGTGTAAGACCATCAGAGTTGTATCCACAGACATCTTTAACTTTTCTTTCCAACATGCTGAAGGACCTACCTGCTTCAAAAAAAGGCACTACCATTGCGTGCACTGAAGAAGAGTGCAACAATGGGCATAAGTAAGCATTGGCTGGAGGCTCTACATCCACCATCATGAAGTGCTCCTAGAGGTTGGCTATGGCTCACATTAACTCTAGACTACCAGCCACCTCCAACTCACCTATTTCTCCCTGGCCCTACACTTAGCCCTGGAATACCTGGACAATAAGTTCACCTACATTAGGACACCTACATTCATTGACTACAGCTCTATCTTCAGAACCATGCCAACTCATTCACATGCACTGTAACCTTGGCCTCAGTGCCCCCCTCTGTAATTTGTATCCATGACTTCCTATACTGCAGGGCACAATCAATGAGGACTGATAACAGCACCTCCTCCTCTATCATCCTCAACACCAGGGTCATGCAAGGCTGTGTACTCAGTCACCTCCTATATTCCCTGAATAACCATGGCCAAACTTCATCTGTAATTTTGCTGATGACACCACCATCACAGACAGGATCTCTGTCAATGACAAGGTGAAGGGAGATGGAGGGACTCGTGCTTTGATGCCAGGTCCACAAACTCTCCCTCTGTCATTGAGCCCAAACTGCTGGTCAGAGACTTCCAGGAGATGGCCGCAAATCACTCTATATCAGCGTTAATTAGGTGGTGATGGTAATAGCTTTAAATTTATAGGGATAAACAAGTCCAATGACTTCCTGATCCACCCACATTGGCACAATGGCCAAAAATCGCACCAGCAACTCGATTTTCTCTGAAACCTGAGGATATTTAACATATCTCAATAACTTCTATAGATGAACAGTGAAGCATCTTATCAGGGTGCATTACTGTGTGGTACGTGAATTGGTCCACCCAAGATTGCATGACACTGCAGAGCGTTGTGAATGTGATTCCGTTAACCCACCCCTTCCCTACATGTATTCCTCCCATTGCCTTGGAAAGGCAGCCAAAATATTAAAAGACTCATCCCAGCCCATCCACATTCTCTTCTTCCTCTCCTATTGGGAAGAAAACTCATGTGGGTGAGATCACACCACAAGATTCAAGAACAATTTCATTCCTGCTGTAATCAGACTCCGAAATGAATCTCTCACTCGTAAAATTGTGTGGCCTTTGCTCTGAACCAACTGAATCTCTCTGAAACTCTGCACTTCTGCTCTATGTCTTACTTACTACGTATGAGATATTCTGCTGGACTGTTCGCAAAATAAAAGTTCTCTCTGCATCTTGGTACATGTGACAATAAATCTGAAGTTGAACATAAAAAGACTTGTTAAAAATGCAACATCCCCACTGACTCTTGGAAATCTAAATAAAAACTGAAATGGCAATAAATACTCAGCAGGTCAGGCCACATCTGTGGGAAGAAAAGCAGAGTTAATATCTGAGGTCAAAGACTCCTCATCGGAACTGGCTCTTGGGAATCTCTGCACTACGACTGCTCAAAGTTCAATGGAAACATTTGGAACAGAACTGTGAACCTCAAATCCATAATCAGGAGCATGAAGGAGCTCTGGGTAAACTGCAGAAGGAATACAACAATCATTAACGATCCACCCATTCTCTTCATCAGGCACCTTCTCCCCCAACTCTAGAAGAGTCTGCACTTCCCACATTGATCTCAGCAGTCACTGCAGTTCTGAAAGAACCAGAACAGAAGTTGATCACTCCTGATCCCAAGGGACTGTGACAGATGAAGGTGGCTCTGGTTTATTACCAATGGAAACGATTTATTTCCCTCTATTTAATGGTGCTGAAACTATATCATCTATACAAATATAACCTCCATTCTATCACAGAGATTTCCTATATTCCCTCCAGCTCTCCATTCACTGCAAACTAAAGTACACTTGATTTCTCGCTTTTGCTGTTCTGATCACTTTAAAATCTCATTCCTGTGTCTCACTGCCTGACCCACTAAGAATCCTGAGAATTCACAGTGTCTGCAAACTTTCTTGTTGAAATCTTGAGTATTTCCTATTTTTAATTATAACAGTGACTTCCTCCAACTTTTATCAGAGCCTTTATTTCAGCAGGGATGATACATTTTCCAGGACAGAGTGAGATGTTTCTCTGTGACTAGAGAAGAATAATCTTTTTTTTTTCAAAAAATAGACTTTATTCACAATAAATTATTTGCAAAAAAGAAAACCATTCGAAGTCTTTTTTTCACTCATAGTGTCATGTCTGTACATTCCCATTATTTTACTTTGTTACATATGCTCTCTGGTCACATTATTAAACCCACCATTACCCCTACCATGGGACCCTTCTGTTGTTTGAGGGGCTTTCCCTTGGTTTAATCACCTTGTGTTTAACTGCTGCCCACAGTTATCACCCTTCATCAGAAATTTTCCTGTTTAACCATATACCAATTACAGCACAGAAACAGGCCAATTTGGCCCTTCTAGTCTGCACTGATCCAAGTACCCTCCTCTAATCCCATTTACCAGCACTCTGCCCATATCCCTCCTTCCCCCTCCCATCCAACTCTGTCTTAAGTGACAAAATTGACCCTGCTTCCATCACCTTTCCCGGAAGCCTATTCCACACAGTAACCACTCTCTGAGTAAAATGTTCCCCCTCATGTTACTCCTAAATCTTTGCCCGTCAACTCTCAACCCATGACCTCTTGTATCCATCTCTCCTACTCTCAATGGGAAAAGCCTTTCCACATAAACACTATCCCTCTCATTATCTTAAACACCTCTATCAAATCTCCTCTCAGCCTTCTACATTCCAAGGAATAAAGACCTAATTTGCTCAATCTTTCCTTGTATTCCAGATGCTGAAACCCAGGCAACATTTTTGTAAATCTTCTCTGCACTCTCTCTATCTTGTTAATATCCTTCCTATAAATCGGTGACCAGAACTCTAAATTTGGACTCACCAATGCCTTGTACAGTTTCATCATTACTTCCCAACTCCTATATTCTATGCACTGATTTATATAAGCAAGCATTCTAAAGGCCTTCTTCACCACCCTATCCACATGCGCTCCACCTTCAGGGAACAATGCACCGTTATTTCTAGATCTTTCTGCTCCACTGCATTCTTCAATGCTCTCCCATTTACCACATATGTCTTGCTTTGATTATTCTTTCCAAAATGAAGCACCTCACACTTATCAGCATTAAATTCCATCTGCCATCTCTCTGCCCACTCCTCTAAGCAGTTTAAATCCCTCTGCAATCTTTGAAAACCATCCACAATTCCCCCTATTTTAGTATCATCTGCATATTTACTAATCCAATTTACAGCCCCATCCAACAGATCATTAATAATATATGACAAACAGCAACAGTCCCAATACCGAACCCTGAGGTACACCGCTTGTCACTGTCCTCCAACCTGACAAACAAGTATTTACTACTACTCTGGCATCTTCCTTCCAGCCACTGTTGAATCCATTTGACTATCTCCAAATTAATCCCCAAGGACTTAGTCTTCCTAACTAACCTCCCATGCGGAACCTTATCAAAGGCCTTACTGAAGACCCTATAGGCAACATCCACTGCTCTACCCTCATCAACATTCCTAGTCACTTCTTCAAAAAATTCAACAATATTGGTCAACCTTCCACGCACAAATCCGTGTGGAGTGTCCCTAATCAGACCCTGACCCTCCATATACTTATATATACCATCTCTAAGAACGCTTTCCATAAATTTACCTACCACAGACGTCAAACTTACAGGCCGATAATTGCTAGGCTTGATCCTCGAACCCTTTTTAAACAAAGGAGCCACATGCGCAACACGTCAATCCTCCGGCACTATACCTGTCTCTAATGACATTTGAAATACCACTGCCAGAGCCTCCTAACTTCCTCACTAACTTCTCTCATGGTCCTGGGGAAAATCCTGTCAGGACCTGGAGTCTTATCCACCTTTATATGTTACAAAAGCTCCAGTACTACCTCTTTCTTAATCACTATAGTCTCCATATATACCCCCTTTGCTTCCTTTACCCTGCACAGTTCCAAAACATGTCATCATTCTGTTCACCAAGATTGGCAAATGAGGGACAACAATTTTCACCTCATCAACGGTGAACCAGAGTCTGCTCAAGGATTCTGATGAGGATGCAGATGGCTTGACATTGATCACACCAAGTTTGGTGACCCAGTTGAAGGTATAAGATTAAGGCTAACAAAGAAGTTCAAATTCCTTTTGCTAGATAATAAAATGTTCCTGAAATCACAGCAGTCAATATCAATGTTATATGGTGCATGAACCCTCAGCGAATGTAAGGTATAGAGGTTACTGGCATTTGTATAAAGAACATTTCTATTGATAGGGTCCTAAAATAACTTCACTGAAAATATTTATTACTGTTATCCTGCCAGCACAAATCAAATGGGACATTGATGAGTTGGCACCAGAATCATTCACATGGAACCTAGATGTATTTTTTTTACATGAAGAGATGAAAGCAGATTTATTTGACATTAAATGTAATATCATGTATTTTATACCGCTTTGACATTTATTATCATACGAGATCATAAACTTAAGATGGAACTATTATTTGTCCTCTAGAAAATAGTTTTTAATATTTGCATGTGCGCCAAGAAAGAGCAGAAGAAGTAACAATTCAATGAGTTATTTTAATTCATTAATGAAATATGGTGGGTCTTGAGCAAATATTCATTTATTGCATTCTTTAATATTGGTGAAACTGGGCAGTCAAAAGTCAACCACATTAGTGTTTCACTTCCTTAACTGTAGCGAGAAACTCATAGAAAAAGAGAGAAAATAAAAATAGCTGAACTCGTGTGTAATAGATACATTCAAGTAGGAGATCAGTGGATCTGCATATGGCTACGCTTCCTCGAAAAAATATATTGTCCTCTGGGGATAGTTATTCAGTCAGTTACTTTCAACTTTCACTGTGGTTAATGGCCTTGATGTTTGCATCGGCAACTGGGTCAATCCATTAAAAAGCTGAATTGAGGTGTGCCTGCAGAATCTTTTTCTGTTCAACTGGTAGTCCTCAGGCTCAAACAAATTCAAAGGAAAACGATGTCAAAAAGAAAACAAAAATAGGAATCAAAGTCAGAAAGACAAAGTTCACAATCAACATCAGAATAGAAAAATTGATTTATCAACAGATAAAATGCCCACAAAATTCTGATGATGAGGTAATGGTTGGGGAAATTTCCCATTTTATGGTTTGTTGCTGGAATAGTTTTACGTGGTTTGAAGAGAGCAGGATCCATGTTGTGATCTTCCAAAACTCAGAACCTTTCTCCAACAAGTTATCTCAGATTTAAAATGATTAATCTAAGGCTAAGGCTAATTAATTAGTAGACATGTCAAGCATTTGCTGCATACCTCTGAAATATTAACATCTATCTGTGGGTATGCCAATGAAGTCTTCTGATCACAATCTGCACTCTCATTCCAAAATCATATTTTGATCTGCTTTGTATTTTTTTTGTTATCCATGAGACCCTAAGAAAACAACAGCAGGTAAATATTCAGCTTTCACATACATGTCCTTGGCATTCAACCCTCTTAATGAATTTTTCTGATATCGGTTAAGTGTACATTGCCTACTGGGAAATGTAGCTCTTTATTATACACATTATCATTATTATAAACCACATAATGTTGTTGTTCTTCAAGGAACAAACAAAGCAAGCACCATGTAGTCAAGCTGTCGATTTGATGACAATGCATTCTACAGTTGTACATCAGATTGCAAAAGCTATTCTATTTGATTCCAAGCATTAGCTTCTTGAACAGAAACAGCACCTTTCTCTTTGGCTACTCCTTTGTTTTGGATCAGATCTCATGAAATCATGGCCATCTCTCTGATGGTGAGAATTGTATTTTGAATATCCATTCTATACACCACCAGGGAAAGTTACTTTAATCACTACAACTCCAATGGGAGGGCCAGTTATGGGCAGTGCAAAAACATGCAAAATAAATGTCAGAGAAATGTAAAAATATTATTAGAGAAAAACAGCAGACCATGCAGCATCAATAAGAAGCAAAGGGATATAACCAATGATTTGGGACTGAACCTTTTGTCAAGGTAGGAGCAGAAATGCAGGCAGGAAGTGAAAGTACTCAATCAACCTCTTAGATTGTGTGGAGCCCTTCATCACTATTTAGGGCCCCAAACAGCCCTTTCAAGTGAACGAACACTTCATTTGTAGAAAAAAAAAATCAGAGAGACTGGACACAGTCTGGGAGACAGATTCATTGACCACCTTCCCTCTGTCCAGTGTCATAATGTTGATCTCCTAGTGGCCAACCATTTCAATTCCACACTCCATTCCCACACTGACATATCTGTCCATGGCCTCATACACTGCTAAAATGAAGCCACCCGCAGAATAGAAGAACAATATATAATATTCCATCTGGGCACTATTCAACCAGATGATATTAATATCGACTTTTCCTGTTTCTTTTAGGGCCCTCTCCTCTCTCTTTCTCTTTCCCTATCCCTATCCCTGTTTCCTTTCTTCCAGCTTCCCACCCCTTTCCATCTCCATTCAGAGACCTATCTCCTCCCCCTATCATCTCAGGTTTTCTCTTCTGCTCTCCCACCCATATCCGTATTAAGTGGACAGCTCTGAAAATGGTGACGCAAACTTGTCTGCAGTGGCTACTCCTGATCATGGTTGCTGCAAGAATTTAGAAGTTTGGAACCATGAACAAATTTTAATAAGATAAAAATTGACAGTGGACTGCAGGGAGTTGCCAGTGGAACACATCGAACGGAAGCAGATCCGAGCAGATGCTGCAGAAATATGGAACTTACCCAACTGAGGTGTGGAGCTTCAGACATGGCCGTAAGGAGGAGGTTGAGCCGCCCACATCATTGGAGACTGGTAGTCTTTCAGCTCTTCGGAGTGCTGTCGGAGGTGTCTTTTGAAAGGACGAGTGGCTGAGTTGGAGATGGTGTCTGGTGCAATGACTGATTTGGAGCTGTGCCAGGCTCAGCGGTCGGGAGAGACATGCCTAGGCATCCTGGATAATGGAGGACTTGGAGGCTGTAATGTCTGGGCCTTTCGGGAGGGATGGCGTCAGAGGGCTCGGGCAGAGTTGGGTTCCCTTCCACTGGTGGAATGAACATCAGTGGAGGGGTCAGTAACCTGACCTGCATGAATGGAGTCCGCAGTGGCCTCTAGTGCCTGGGGAACGTTCCTCCACATGAAAATGGTAGATATTTTATAATAACTAGCTGTAACCTGTTTTCTTGTGGACATTGTCTGGTTTCTGAAAATTGATTGTATGTTGCATTATATTGTTAGGCAGTCTTTTGTACTGGTCACAGAAAAGCTATCTCGGTTTTAATGCAATATGATGTTAATTGTGATAAATAAACACTATCTGATACCTGACCTGATACCTGATATCCACCTATGACCTCTTGCCAGTTGGACTGTGGTCCTCCCCTGCCTCATCTTCCCTCTTCCTCCCACATTTTTATTCAAGTGTTTGCCTGCTTTTTTTTCTCGTATGTTGATGAAGAGCTCAGGTCCAAAACAGTGGTTATATTCCTTTGCTACATATGGACTCCGGATGACATGCTGAGCTTCTTCAGCACTTCTGTGTAGTGCACTACAGATTTCAGATTTATTGTCAGACTACATACATGACATTCCTTTTTTCCTGTAGGCACAGCAGAATTACCACTAATTGGTAGTGCAAAAAATAAACTGTACACATTGTAAACATGAAAACAAATAAAAAAACTGTTAACAGTAAATAATGTAAACAAACTGACTGTGCAATACAAAGAGAACAAAAGAAAATCAATAAAGTGTATAAGTAAGAGTCCTTAAATGAGTCTCTGACAGTCACTGCATCTGCAGACTTAATTGTTTAACTCAGGAAATGTAAAATGAGTTGACAATTATGGCATTGTCAAAATTATTCCACTCTCATCTTGCTAATCTACTATTTGTTCATTATTAATGCAACAAACCTAGCAAGAATTTAAAATATTGTCATCTGCTCAACTTGTTTGCCCATTCTTGACCTGCATTGACACTTTGTTTCTCTGAAGGTGAGATCTCTAACATGAGTTATCATCCAATGCCAAAAGCCCTCATCCCTCCCTGGCCTCCTCTAAATGTGTATTATTTTCCACAATTTTGACTCTGTCACCTTCCCCTTCATCTACATCCTACTCTGGCCCTCATGCAAAGCCTGTCATGGTTTATTAAAGCTTCCCAACTCACAACGTTTCCCAATTGCCAGAGACCTGTGATGACCCTACAACTTTAAATCTGTGGCACCTCAGACAGATACCTCATATTCAGAAAATCCTGAGAATCTGAACCTAGCCCTACTATTTGATACACAACAAACAGATCACAGGCATTTAAGTCTGGAGATCCAGATCAACACAGAAGGAGTAGGTATGACTTGGGAAAAGCTATCTCCTGGGCAAAATGGAGATTCTGGATGAAAATGGAAATGACAAAGGATACTCTACAGCGGTGGCAAGACCTAAATGCCATAACTTGCTAAAAAAACAAATTTGATGTAGTAGCAAATGGCAAAGCTTCATTCCCAGAGGAACTCTATGCATTCTACACCCGATTTGACCACAGTAAGAGCAAAGAACCAACTCTACATCCCTTGTTGAACCGATCCTGACCATATTTGAGGATGACATTTGTGCTGAATCCAAGGAAAGAATCCGGCCTGGACAGAGTATCTGGCCATGTATAAATGATCTGTACTGACCAACTTACCGATGTGTTCACAAATATCTTCAACATCCCACTCCGGCAGGGTGTAGTACCCACCTGTTTCAAACAGAAGAGCATAGTAATCTGCTTTAATGTCTATCAATCAACTGTACTTACATCAACAGTGATAAAGTGTTTTGGAAGGCTCGTTTTGAAGCATATCCTGTCTAAGCAGTGACATGGATACATCTCATTTTGCTTATTGTAGCAACAAATCTATGCCAGATGACTTCTCACTGGCTCTACACAAAGCCCTGGAACACCTGCACAGTAAAGATACATTCGTAAAGATGTTCTTTATAGACTACAATTTGGTATTTAACACCATCATCCCCTCAAAACTGATCAGCAAACTCCCAGACCTGGAACTCAACACCCCACTGTAAAATTGGATCATAGATTTTCTCACCTCCAGACCTCAATCAATCAAGTATCTTAACGATCTCAATCAGTACAGGAGCACCACAGGGCTGAGTTCTTAGCCCACTGCTTTACTCACTTTATACCTACAGCTGTCTGGTTAGGTACAACAATAGCACCATCTACAAATTTGCCGACGATACCACAGTAGTGGGTTGTATAAAGAAATGTGATGTGTCAGTACACAAGAGGGAGACTGAAAAACTTGGTTGAATGGTGCACAACAACAATCTTGCATTCAGTGTCACCTAAACCAAGGAGCTGACTGTTGACTTCAGGAAAGGAAAGCCAGAGGTATACAATCCAGTGATTGGGGGAATCAGAGGTGGAGAGGATGAGCAAATTTAAGTTTTTGAGAATCACTGTCTAGGAGGATCTTTTCTGGACTCAACACATTAATGGCTTCATGAAGAAAGCACGTCAGCACTTCTACTTCCTCAGGAGTTGGCAGAGGTTTGGTATGACATGAGAAATCCTGGCAAATTTTACAGATATGTGGTGGGCTGCATTAAGGTCTGGTATGGGGACACCAATGCCCTTGAGTGTAAAGCTCTCTAAATGGTAGTGGACGCAGCCCAGGACATGACAGGCAAATCCCTCCCCACTATCGTGAACATCTATAGAGAACACTGCCATTGGAGAGCAACAGCAATCATCAAGGATCCACACCGCCCAGCACAAACTCTGTTCTCGCTGTTGCCATCAGAGAAGAGGTATAGGTGCCACAAGACTCACATCACCAGGTTCAGGAACAGCTGCTACCCCTCCACCATCAGACTCCTCAACAACAAAACTCAATCAGGGACTCAATTTAAGGATCCTTTCTTGTGCACTTTATTGATTTTCAAAATTGAACACTCATTTGTTTACATTCATTATCTGTTTACAGATCTTTATTTGTTTACATATATTCACTGTGCACATTTTTTTTGCACTACCAATAAGTGATAGTTCTGCTTTACCTGTAGAAAAAAGATTCCCAGCTTTGTTTGTAATGTCATGAATGTACTCTGACAATAAATCTGAAATATGAACATCTGATAACATCTGTATTGGTCTGAGCAATTCCATATCATTGAATTGAATTGTTTATTGGTACATTAACTTTGTTTCGTGTGCTATCCAAGCAAATCTACCTATCCTTAATAAAACAAAAGTTACAGAGAAAGAATCCAATAGAAACAGCGTGAGGGGGACATCATACTGAGAGATCCATTTAATTGTTTGATAAAGACGGGGAAGAAACTGCCCTTGATTCTTTTTTTTTCCATGTACAGTGCCTATTTATTTAGTGATTACAAGAAATTACATTATTACAAAATTACCATATTTCAGTTACACACTATTTACAAGTACAAAATATAACACAGTCATCACTCTGCAGAATACACTCAAGGCTCCTTGAATTTGGTGGGAAGGAACATTGGTTTGCATGATGACCTGAGTAGCATTCAGATGTAGACCTTTCATTTTGTGAAACCTGCCTCAATGTTGCCCTTGTTTGATCTGTGAGCATGTTGAAGCCTGTCTTGAGTATCTTTAGAACTGGAGCCTAAAGCCTTATGACAGCAGTGTGAGCATTCATGAGTGATTCTTTGACTTTGACTAAGATTTTTTTGCCTGTTTCTACTTAACTGCTCCTGCCATAAGAATTAGCATGTGATCTGTAATAGATTGCACTGCAGACAACTCTTTGTTCAACACAGTACAGATTATGATGGTAGACTCTCTGCCAGTCCTCACAATGACACAAGTGAATTATTACACAATCAATTCTGCTTAAGCAGCATTTGGTTGCATTGAGCAAAAAAGCAGGCAGGTGCCTACATTGAAGTCTGAACTCCTTGGATCAACAACAATGGAAATGTTTCCAGTTATTAAGGGTCTGGATTTCATTAACAATCTGCACTCACTCCTCTTCAACTGGTTGGCATGGAAGCACACACCATCAGATTGATGTAAGGTGCTGTGAGGTGCTGGCTTGGGCATCAATGCCTTCTCTAAAAATAGTTGCTTCTCTCTTCAGAATCAGAATTTTATTGTCATCAACAAGTCATGAAATTCATTGTTTTGTGGAAGCATCATGGTGCAAACATTCATATTATAACCATTTTACAATATTACTATAGCAAAAATAGTGCACGAAAAGTAAGGCAGTGTCTTTGATTATTCAGGAATCTGATGGCAGCGGGGAAGAAGCTATTGTGCCATTGAGTGCTCATTTATCCCGATGGTAGAAGAGTAAAGAGAGCATGGCCTGGGTGGTGGGTTTCTTTGAGGATAGAGGATGATTTTTAAGACACTGCTTCATGAAGATTCCCTCGATGGAGTGAAGTCTGGTCCCTGTGATGTCACAGGCCAAGTTAACAACCTTCTGGAGTTTATTCTTGCCCTGACAATTAGTGCCTTTATACCAGGCAGTGAAGGAACCGGCCAGAATGTTCTCCACGGTAGAAGTTTATGAGAATCTTTGTTGACATACCCAATCTGCTCAGACATCTCACAAAGTATAGCCATTGGCGAGGTTTCTTTGTGGTTGCATCAACAGGAAGGCTCCAGGACAGATCCTTGGAGATGTTGACACCCATGAATTTGAAGTTCTTGACCTTCTCCAATACTGAGCCATCGATGAGGACTGGGTCGTGTTATCCTGACCTAATTCTTTTATCCATATTCATCTCCTGACATTGAGTGCAAGGTTGTTGCCATTACACCATTTAACGAGCTGATCTATCTCCCTCCTGTATGTTTCCTCATTGTCATTTGTAACTCTGCCGACAACTGCAGTATCATCGGCATACTTGTAGAAAGCATTAGAATTGTGTCTGGCCATACAGTCATGGGTGTATAATGAGTAGAGCAGTGGGCTAAGCACACACCCTTGGGGTGCGCCTGTGTTGAAAATCAGTGAGGAGGAGATGATGTACTGACTGTGATCTTCTGATGAGAAAATCATGGATCCTGTTGCAGAGTGTGGTACAGAGGCCTAGAGTTTGTAGCTTCTTGACCAGCACTGAGAGAATAATGGTATTGAGCTGTAGTCTATGAAGAGCAGCTGTTTTTGAAGTGATCCAGAGCTGAGTGGAGAGCCAGCGATATTTCATCTCCTGTGGAGAGATTGTGATGATAGGCAAATTGCAGTGGGTCCAGATCTTTGCTTAGGCATGTGTTAATTCTGGCCGTGATCAGCCTCTCAAGCCATTTCATCACAGTAGAAGTTAGTGCTACTGGGCAGTAGTCATTGAAGCAGCCCACACTACTCTTCTTGGGTACCAGGATGATTGATGCCATTTTAAAGCAAATGGGAAACTCTGTCTGCAGCAATGAAAGGTTGAAAATGTCCGTGAACACGCTGGCTGGTTGGTTGGCACAGATTTTCGGTACCGTCAGGTACGCCATCAGGGCCTGACACCTTGTGTGGGTTCACCCTCTTGAATGATGTTCTGATGTCATCCTCAGAGACGGATATCACAGGGTCCTCAGCCTTTTCAGGGTTTCTAGTAGGCACTGTCCTTCTAAATAGCATGAATGTCAAATCCATATCTCAATAGGCACCATGAAATATTATCTCCTTTCTTCAACAATATACCATCTCCTCTGATTATCTCCTATGCCCCCACTAAATTCACTCAGAATTCCAAACTTGAGGAGCTTACAAGCTATTTCATCTCCAAGACTGAAAGGATCAAATTTGTGATAGATACATCTCTCAATTTTTCCAATCCATAACCATCGGCACTTGCACTGAAGCATGGGATATTTCAGACCGATCTTCACCCATTTCACTCTATATGGTCCCCCAAATCTCAAAATACTTCTTTTCATTTTCTACCCTCCCACCTATACGCACCTATGACTTCTTACCCATTAGCCTACACTTTTCCCCTTGCCGCTTCCTTCCTCCTCTTTCCTCCTCCCCCACCTTTTAATTTAGGCACCTGCCTGCTTTTTTTGCTCATACCTCGATTAAGGGCTCAGGGCCAAAATGTTCATCACCCTTTACTTCCTATAGCTGCTGCTTGCCCTGCTTAGTTTCTCCAGCACTTTTGTGTATTGCACACAATAAAACATGTGTTTTTGAGTCATGCAGTCTATCAAACTTCATCACTTCACATGTTACAGTACATGCTGCAGGCTTTCATATAGGATCTACGTGGTAAAGAAATATCGTGAGGATATTCAAAGCACTTTGCATCTAGGCTGCAAAAAGTGATATTAGGGTAGATAAATCAAAATCGTCACTGAAACTAGGTTGTATCGATTGTCTTAAAGATGGAGAAAGGTAAAGAGGTGGCTATATCAGAGGAGGACATTCAAGAGCTGGGGTCTAGGAACAAATAAACCTGTGGACATGTGAGACTGCAATGCTGGAATCCAGAGAGAGAGAGGAAAGCGATCTGCTAGATCTGTGGGGAGGAAAAGGAATTGTTACCGCTTTGGGCTGAAACCATTAACCAAATCAGATCATTGTCCAGTATGAGGGGATGATGTCATGAGGGGTGAGATAGTGGCCAGTGGGAATTGGTTAACTCAAGAGGGGTAAAGGAGGAAAATTCAGATGGAGACTCACGAGATATGACAGATGTTGAAATTTGAAACTGAATTTTCAACCTTTCATTGCTGGAGGAACTCAGCAGGTCAATGGGAGAAAAAAAATTTCTCTTTTTCTCCCAATGATGCTAACAGATAGAGGAGCCTGGATAGGAGAATGAGGAGTCGTCAAGTCAAGCTTATTGTCATCTGGTTGTACAAGTACAATCTGACCAAACAATGTCCTGGGTGTGAAAACATGCAGACATACAACCAGACATAACACACATACAGATAAATAATACATATGCAGGAAAAGTATTTTATCTTTTATAAATGAATAAATAAATATTGGTTTTGTACAAATGAGAGTCTTGGATGTTTAGAGTGAGCAGTTCCTTCGGGCATTCAACTTTTTCACTGCCCATGGGAAGAAGCTGTTCCTCAGTGTGGTGGTGATGGCTCTGATACTCCTGTATCTCTTCCCCAACAGGAGCAGCTGAAAGATGTGTGCAGGGTGGTAGGGGTATCAATGATTTTGTGCAACCTCTTAAGACAACAACCATGGTAGATCATGACAAGGGGGGGGGGTGGGAGGGAGATCCCAGTGATCCCCTCTGCCTCTCTTATGGTCCTGTGGATTGACCTTCCATCCAATTCTCTGAAGCAACTGTACCACACTAAGATGCAGCCAATCAGGATGCTCTTGATAGAGCTCCTACAGAAGGTTGACATAATGGTGGCTGGTAGCCTTGCCTGCTTCAGTCTTCTCAGGAAGTGCAGTCGCTGTTGTGCCTTCCTGACAAGTGAGGTGTTGAGTGTCCATGATAGGTCACTAATTCAGGAACTCCAAGGAACTTGGTGCTCTCCACTCTCTACTACAGAGTTGTTGATGTGAAGTGAGGGTGGTCATTCCTGGTCCTCCTAATGTCCACAAATATCTCCTTTGTCTTGTCCACGCTGAGACTCAGGTTGTTACTCTTGCACCATTTCATGAGATTTTCCATCTCTTCTCTGTCGTGTGACTCATCATTGTTGCTGATGAGGCCAACGACTGTTGCGTCATCTGCAAACTTGATGACACTGTTGGAGCTGGATCTGGCAATGCGGTCATGAGAAAATAGCACAAACAGGACTGGGCTGAGCACACAGCCCTGAGGTGCCGTGGTGCAGAGATGGAAGACAGAGGTGGATGATTGACAAGTGCAAGACAAAGAGAAAAAGGTAGGTGAAGTAAAGTAGAAATAAAAATGAGATGCACAAAATGTTAGAGTTATAGGAGTGTAGGGACATACATGGTGCCAGTCAGAAGCTCAAAGAGATTTAGAGGGAAGAAGGAACAGAGGTACAGGGGACTCTTTGATTACAACAGTTTGGGTAACAAAAATTCACTCCTACAGAATTCATAAAACATGACCCCAAAATTTGAGATATATGATAATATTCACTCTTGTGGAATTTATGTGGAAAAAAATAGGCATGCACAAAATGCAAAAGAAACAAATTTTATTAATTTTTATGTTTGCTCAATCAAAATTGAGATTTGGATATGATGTCAGCACATTGATTGGACTGTCATTCTGACCTCTCCTTCCCTTTCCATTCAGAGAGCTACCCCTTCTCCCATCACTTCTCAGCAACTTTCTTTCCTATCCTCCACCCTATGACGTCTTGTCTGTCGGCCTGTGCTCCTCCCGGTAGCCCTTCTTCCATCACCTCCTTTCCTCCTCCCTCCATTTTATTCAGGCTCCTGTCTGCCCTTTTCCTCATATTTTGATTTAGGGCTCAGGCCTGAAACTTTGGTTACCTTTCACTTCCAATAGATGGTGTGTGACCTGCTGAGTTTCTTCAGCACCTCCCCTACAATCTCAGCATTTGCAGACTTTCCTGTTTAACAATAAAATCTATTTTTGAGACTGTTCTCTCCCTGCTGCCCACATTATATTATCAAGATTACCCACATTTCAATTAACTCGTCTTATTGCTACATCATTCAGAATCATTGAAATATTACTCAAGACATCCTTTCTGAATATTACCTATGTTCTGGACCAGGAACAAGCTACCTCATTACATACCCTCCCCATTCCCATACGTCCTTGATTTAATATATCAGTCAGCCATCTGCTCCATCCAGATTAATGAGACATCATTTCTTCATCCCTCTAACAACTGCTACCTCATTATAAAGCAGGCAGCAACCCATCCCCATTGCTCTCAACCTCTGCTTTGCTTTTGGTACAGTTGATGACTCTGGCTTTCTGAATAGACTTCCTCTCCCACAGTCTACCACCAAATATATTACAGCATTTCGTGGTTTCTCTTCCTCTCACCTCTGGCCTAACTCAGCCACGACAAGAAACCCAATTAAGCTAATGGTGCCCAGGAAATAGTATATTTTTATACAACCATAATAGTTATACACCTGCTCTAATCTTGCTGGGTTTTGTGGATTAAAATTTCTTGCCTTTCATTTTATTCCAACATCAATTTTGAGATAATTTCCTTCTGCGTACATTAATGACTCATTTAATTTATTTCCTGAATTTACTTAAGATCTGTTATATCTTACCACCTTTGATTCAAATGTATTTAACAAATTTTTTTTTCAGTGATGTTTTCCCTTCTAATATAGTTATTTTTTTATAAAACTTTTTTTCAGTCATATACCTTTCTTCTCCCCTTCTCTGTCCTGTTTTATATTTACACTGAGTCTTTCTCTGTCACCAAGTCATCACTTATTCTGCCAAACCAGGTGAACTAATTTATCTTTTGCTGCTACTGAAAACAAATTTGTTATGAAAGCATCCTGAATGAATTATAATTACAGTTTTTCTTTTTCATCTGCAACACTTTCTTTTTTCTGCATAAAATGCCCTTCTGGCTCTATTATTAATATGATTTATTAGTTTTTTTTAAAACAAATTTCACAAGTTATTTTTCTTTTTGTTTACCTGAATCAGCAGAAAATCTGGTCAGCAGAAGTGCTGCAGAAGGTATTATTAGACAGGTAAGGAGAATGGACAGAGAAGTGGCAAATGAAATATAAATATCGGGAAGTGGATGCTCATGCACAAATAAACGAACAGACTAGATGGGGAGAAAATTGAAATTACCCAGTTGCAACAGGACCTGGAAGTCTTCAAGCAGGATCGTTTGAAGGTAAACTTGCATGTTGAGACAGTAGTGAAGAAGGCAAATGAAATGCTGGCATTCATTTTGAGAGGAATAGAATATTAAGAGCAGGGATCTGAAGTTGAGGCTTTATTAGGTACTAGTGAGACATCTGTTACAGAGTCCTAAGGACCCGAAAAACCAACAGCAATAGATATGCACTACAACACAGGGTTATTTAAACAAAAGTAGTTTTTAATTATATCTGAACAAGAAAACAGAATTAAACGTTAACTTGTTACTTAACCTACCTAACCCTCTTAATCCCCCCCCCCCCCGCTATAACATTAAGCGCAGGTGCGTGTAATGTAAATTTAAGATTAGAAAAGTTATTTGGATCACAGTCCAATCTCACTGGTTGCAGGCAATTCTTGTACTGTGCACAGAAGTTAGCATTAACAAAGTTCACCAGTCTTTGGTGCTTAACAGGCAAATGGTTACCACTCATGAGGGTTCTTGCTGGTTTTCAGAGAGTGATTCCTTTTGTTCCAGGTCATCGCACCTGTTCCTTTCCAATCAGTCTTGCTGACAAAACTTGCCCTCTTCAGGGTTCTCCAGATGATCCTCTTTCTTTCAGATCGCCAGTCTTCTCCATTGACCAGGCAGCCTTCCAAAGTTTGCCAACTTGTCCCTCTGGAACTGATTTCTGTGACTCCTTCTCTCTCTGTTTCACTCCCTCCCTCTCTGAGAGCAAAGCTGTTCTG
Source organism: Narcine bancroftii (assembly GCF_036971445.1). NCBI lineage: Eukaryota > Metazoa > Chordata > Chondrichthyes > Torpediniformes > Narcinidae > Narcine > Narcine bancroftii. The sequence continues at coordinate 95,848,109 of NC_091471.1, read as the reverse complement.
AGTCTGCCTGCAAAGATCACATACTCTCCCGGGCCAGCTGTATTCTGCAACTTGGTTGCTCTTTCTGTAAAAAGCACCCTGCAAAAGTCTGCAAATATTTTGTGTTTTAAAATGTGTGTGTGCAAGCTGCTCTAGCAATTCCTTCCCAAACCACCTCAAAATACTTTGTCACACATCACTTGAAGTACTCTGAGCAGTTTTGGGCTCCTCATTTAAAAAAAAAAGTGCTGGCATTGGAGAGGGTTTGTGGTACTGGTTGACTGTAATGAAATGAATGTGCTGTGTATAAGAGTTAAAAGATGTTATTATAACCGTATTATGAAAGATAAGAGTGGACTTTTAAACGATTGCTGTGAATTACTAAAAAATGGGTATTGGGATACTCACAGACAGGTCAGCTGCAACTAACATTCCAGACAACTATCCATTATCACCTCTTCCATAAAGCTATCTCCTGGTCCTCTACACAATAACCTGCCGTTACACACATAACGAGCTGTCAGACGCACCCAATTATATAAATGGGTTCCCGCCCAAAAACAGCTGACTGTACAAGCTTGTCCAGAAATTGACTAACCCTGTTCAAATTAATGAATATGGAGATGACTGGGGAAGCAACATTTACATGTTCCAAAGGCCAGGCAAATACTGTCTTAAAGGACCTTTTTTTTTCATGTCTGCCATGATTCCATATCTTTTAATTATAATAGAAAGCCAATTTAATGATAACCATTTTCCTGTCTTTAGAAACAAGCAACACTGACTGTAGCACCTCAGCTTGAAACAATCCCCTCAAAGGAATGGTCACTTAATCATATGCAGCAAAATGCCTTAAATATTGTACCCTCTAACCTTGTGCTTTGAATGAGGTTCAACAGTATTAGGGAGGTGACCTTGTCTACCCAACCCTAATTACTGCTTATTCCTGCTAGCAGTACTGTAATAAATTCTCTGTATGTTGGTTGCATTTCATGGTTTGGTTGTACTTGTACCTTGACAGGACTAAACTATAACAGGTTCAAACAGGTTCTCTAGTTTGCAGGAATGAAAGGATTATCATGAGGAGCGTTTGACAGCTCTTGTCCTGTATTCACTGGAATTAAAGAGAATGAGTGGGATCTCAATGAAACATTTTGAATGTTAAAAGGCATGGATAGGGTAGATGTAAAAAGGTTGTTTCACACGGTGGGAGAGTCTAGGACAAGAGGGCGCAGCAGGATTGAAGAGCGTCCACTTAGAACAGAAATGGGTAGGAATTTCTTTAGCCAGAGGATGGCAAATCTATGGAATTTCTTTTGCCACAGGCAGTTGTGGAGGCCAAGTCATTTGATGTATTTAAGACATTGATATTTCCTTGATTAGCCAGGTTATGGGGAGAAGGCTGGGCAGTGGGGCTGAGTGGTAAAATGGATCAGCTCATGAGTAAATGGCTGAATAACTTATTTCTGCCTCTATGTCTTATGGTCTTAAGTCCACTTATTTTTTTTTTATCTTGCTGCTTTGATATTGTCTAAATCACAGTATTATGTATAAACTTAAGCCTGCATTTTCAAAAATGCATTAAAAAATAGGCAAAGCACTTAAACTATTTACATATTAAGTTTCTAAGTTGGTCAGACTAAATGTTGCAGTTGTTCAGTTACAGTATTATATTGCTTTCAAGTCCAATCAGGATCGCAGCATGAGAACAGAATGGCACTGCTTAAAGCAACATTACATGTAACATTCAGACTTCATATCTACTTTTAAGATTTAAATTATTCATAGAATATCAAAACTTGCTTTGCAGTGTCTAGGAAGTACACAAAAGTGCTGGAGAAACTCAGAAAGTCACGCAGAGTCCATAGACAATAAAAGACAGTTGACATTTTTGACCTGAGCTGTTCTGGGGCGGCCAAGAAACAGGCAGATGCCTGAATTTTTTTAAAAAGTGGAATGGAGAGAAGGGGGAAGACTTCGGGCTAACGATGTCCAGAAAAAGGTGTTGCTATAGGGAGTCACAAAGAGAATGAGCAAGAAAACTGAAAATTGTATAACCTGCCTCTAACAAAGTGATCAAAGGAAATTTGAGGTAGATGGAATTATGTATGGGAAAGGAAACTAACAGGAGGGATAAAAAGAAACCCTAAAGACAAACTGACAAAGTTGGGAATGATCACAGAATAAAATACTGCAAATACTGCATTTCTGGAATGAAAACTAAATGTGAAGAGAAGAACTGAGTTAAATGAAGGCTGAAGACGTTTGAACAGAAAATGTGAACTGATGCTTTTACAACATACTGAATTCATGCAGTGATATGTTCTCAGCATCTACGTAATACATGAACATGAAGTGTGAAACAATTGTTGAATGGAAAAAAAAACATATCCAAAGCTTGGTAGATAACTTCTTCAAACAATCAAATGGATATTAATGATTAATGTATTAATTTATTCAATTCATAATTATTGAATTATAAATGATACATATGACAGTTATGAGAATGGTCCACGAGTGTGGATAGGTTTACTAAAAACATATAATGATAGAAAAATATGTTGCTTGCTTGCAAAGTACAATCCCCAAATACTCACTGTGTTCTCATACTTCATGTGAAACATGAAGCCCATATGAGTTTATGTAATCAAAATTACAGTTAAATCTACAGCCTTATTCTTGCTATCTGAATAATGGGAAATTCAAATTCAGATCTTCCAAATATCTCCACTTCATTTAAACTGCTTCAATCTAATTGGAATTTTTTTTTTAGGAGGAATCTGAATTTAAGCAAACTGAAACAATAACGTTATTATTAATTAAATTAAATTAAATAATTAAATTAAATTATAATTATAATATAATTAAAAAAACACATTCCACTTTTTAAACTCTCCCCAAATTTTCTGTTCCCCTTCATTAGAGGGAATAGTTTGTAGAATTGGATTGGAGTTGGGGTATGGTGGATTTAAAATAGAGCTTCAGATATTTCAATTGTAATTTCAAAGATTAAAAGAGACTGTCCTCGGAAAGTCAAGATATAAGCAGATAACAACGAGAAAACAATATTTCCCTGATTCTCATTTAATGACTGACTTGGGTGACTTGATCTGCTTGATTCCATGAGTCAGTATTGCCACGTAACCACTAAATAACACAAAGTTGCATGTGCTATTCACATGACCAAGCAAGTTACATGGAAAAATAACAGGTCAAAGAAATCACACAGCTATTTACCAAATCTATCGCAGTTAGGGTTCAGGTACATTGGTGATGGTGCGCATGAAAGTTAACAATGGTAGTTATGGTGCTTGGATAGCTCTGAACTCCCTGAGTTTTGGAGCTGGACTTCTACTGGCAAATGGAAAATATTCTATCATATTTTATCAAAGTGGAAAGATTTGAGATGGGGAAGTGAACTGATCACTGCAGCATACCCATCCTCTCACATGCGAATAGAGTATTTTGCATTTAAGTATTTGGTAACTGGTGATCAGTCAGATATTGATGATGATGATGTACCATAGAACCATAGAATCATAGAATGCTACAGCACAGAAAACATGCCATTTGGCCCATCTAGTCTGTGTCAACAATCATCTCCCTAGTCCCACTGAACTGCTCCCAGACCATAACCCTCCAGGCCTCTCCCATCCATTTACCTATCCAATTTATTCTTAAAACACATGATCAAGCCAGCATCCACCACATCAGATGACAGCTCATTCCACACTCCCACCACTCTCCGAGTGACTAACTTCCCCCTTATATTCCCTAAACCTCTCCCTCTTCAACTTAAAACTATGACCTCTTGTATTTATCTCCCCCAATCTGTGGAAAAAGCCTATTCGCAAGAACTCTGTCTATATCTCTCATAATCTTGGAAACTTCTATTAAATCTCCCCTCATTCTTCTACACTCCACAAAGTCCTAACCTGTTTAACATGTCCTTGTAACTCAAAACATTGAAGACAAAGTTTTCCACCTCCTACAATGTGTCAGTACAGCCTTTGGGAAGCTGAGGAAAAAGACAATTGAAGGTCAAAATTTCAAACCTGGCTTGCTGAAAATCAAGAACCTCATCATATTGTATGCTTTGGAGATATAGTCAATAAATAGTATGCACCTCAAAGCAATGAAGAGGCACCACTATGTTCCCCAAATCCCCTGGAAAGATAAACAAACAAATGTTAGCATCTACTCTCCTACTAATATCATGTGCACTGAGGCTCTGATCGTATTCAAGAGCTCTGGATTTTTGTGCAAACCTAACAGTAGACCTCTGAAAGCACCACTTGACTTTGAGGTCCATTGCCACAAGAGATTTGCAGGGTATAAGGAAAAAAATACTATCCTCACTCATTCTTGGGAGTTCCTATCTTTGACAAGAAGGAGAAGCATGCAGGAGGTACTGAAAACCTTAAAGTCTCCATGACAGGAGGACATGGAAAAACAAAATGAAACATAGGGGAAATAACAGAGATCATCCCAAACAAGATGTCCACTTTTTCAAGCACTTAATTCATCAGTTGGATCCCACAGCCACCTCAGATCTGCAGCGGACGAAAATCATTCAACAAGCTGCCAATCAAGAGAGAAAAGAAGCCTACGTGTAAAAGAAAATGCCTTCATTACTTGCTGACCTCTCTGCTTATCTTCTTGCATCATGAGCCTCTTAAATCACAAAATGAGAACATTGTTATATTTTATGAACAGCCAACATCTGTCGTTGAACCCTGCAACCTATTTCAAAGCCTAAGCTATTACTTGTTCTGTTGCAATCATTTTTTTTTGAAGTACACTCTCCTTTGAGCAGGTTCTTGTTATACTGAACTTATTTAAATGTTTCAATCAGAATTGGCTTCCTGGGGATTTTGCATGCAGTTTGATTGCTTTGATATCAAGCAAACTTCTGAACATGCTCTGACCACATGAAAAAAAAAATTAAATTTAGGACACAATTACAGATCAAACCAAAATGATACTTAACTTGAACAAGAGTTTGAGAGGAAAATAATGAAAAAGAACGTTTAAATGTTTTCATTAAAGAAAGCTGTTGCTATTTTAAAATCAATTTCTTTCTCGCTTTTGTACAGTCAGAAGTGGAGCAAACTACTGCTGATTCAACATAAATCATAATATTTTGGATTGGGACCCTTTACTGAGACTCATTCTCCATAAAGGATTCTGGTCTAAACCAGTGACTGACCATTTCTACCCATTGTAAGGTAAAACATCATGAGATGGGAATGTGTAAGGAGTTACCCTGTGCAGGGCTGTAACAAGAAGGGGAGGTGTCCTTGTACTCCTGTTAGGTAAAACATCATGAGATGGGAATGTACAGGGCTGTAACAAGATGTGAATGCATCCTTGTACTTACAAGATAAGAGAGACATTGATGGATTGAGAGGCAGGAAGCTAGCAGGGAAAGGATAGCAACAGTTTTAGTCATTGGACAAGTAATGATATGATGATGTTCTAAGCACGTATCCAAGGGTATAAAAAATCACCATTTTGCTGATAACGGCAGAATGCATTCTCCGACTAACATGGTTAGTTGCAAGTGTTACAATCCGGTAATAAAGAACAAAGAACCCTGATTTCGACTCAGTCTGGTGTTTGTCTCACTCATTCATGAACAAAGCAGACCTAACACCATGGATGCTTCTTGATTTGCTGAGTTTCTCCAGCAGCTCATAGTTTGCTCAAGATCCTCGCATCTGCAGGCTTTGTGATCTCATGTGATAGGATACTGCTCAGTGCCTGCATGAGTGCAGTTCCAACAACACTCAAGTAGCTCAGAAGCATCCAGGCCAAAACAAACCACTTGACTAGCACCTCATCGACAATCTTAAACGTGTGTTTCTTTTCTTTCTTTTCTTCTTTCTTTGGCTTGGCTTCGCGGACGATTTGCAAATGCCCCCTCCTGACTTGAAAATACATCACAGGTACCTCATCAACACAGGGCTGGAAACTCAGAACTATCATTCGAAGAGCACTGTAAGAATAGTTAAAAGTGGTTCAAGGTGACTTCTGTACCATGTTCTCAAAGAATTGATGGATAATAAATGCCTGTATTTCCTTAAGTGTAACAGAATATGAAAATAGGTGGAAAAATCATCATGTGGCCACCCTGGGATTGTATATAATCAAATGTTCAAGTATCCTCATGCCAAAGGTGAACACAATCTAGTTTTGTTACAAAATTTAGTCTGACTGCAGAGTTTAGAAAATGAGATCTGGCTCTTCTAAAATAAAAAAAAATAATCCAATTCATTGACATCAGCATTTATTTTCTGTTCTAAAGTTGCTGAACTTCTCCATAAGCAGTGCAATATTTCTATGCAATCATTTCCTGAAGCAATGCAAACCCATTGCCCAATAGCTCTGAATTTAAATAAATTTCATTCATTCTACTCACTGAGTGATTAATTTCAATTAATGCCTCCTTTCAATGATACACCAAATGCAGTTATTTTCATCTTGATTCTATCAAAACTTCATACGTTCACTGGAAGGGAAAATACATGAATTTCAGATGACACATCAAAAACTGTCACATTTAACATCAACGTGGTAGCTACTAGTCAATAAGGAGCCTTTTATATATTTGTTTATATTAATATGTCAATCCTGGGTACTCTGGGACATAAACAGGTTCTCTTGCCTGTGCTCTTGGACCCCTGACCACGCCAGCCATTGCTTCTGCTGCTCATTCAAATCTTTCCCCTGTTTGCTGAGATCGTCACCAAATAGAAATTTTGTTACAAGGTTAGATGGTCTGCACAAATGAGCATATCTTACATTTAGGTCGGGCTTAATCAGCTCCTTCTTGAAGGCATTCGGTTCATAGTTTGCACGGGATAACAGCCCCAGAGCGTCACGTTGGGTCTCCGATAAACCATGTAAGAGCATTTGTGCAAATGCAGTGACCTCTATAGTCTTTGCAATTTCATGTCTTTTGCCCTTGTGGGAACCTTCAAATTGTCCCATATTGTGGGGTTTACCTTAGGCACCTCCAACAGAGGGCAGTTAACAGGGAAGGGGTACCTCTCTCCTCCTTCTCCAGAGGGGGGGGGTTGACTCCATTTTTGTGGATTGCTTTCCTGCGATCTCCCTCAGGGCTTTGCTCCTGCAGGCTCACTATTTTTGCGCTTTTGTGCGATCGCTCTACTACGATTCCTCACTGATTTGGCGCTTTTTTGTTCCCGTGCCAAAAAGCTTGCAAGTCAACGGATATAATGGCTGCGCATGCGTGGATGGGATCTCACGTTGTCGAACCAACATATATTGTGAAGAATATTTTTTATTGCTGAGTATTATATAAAGACACGTATTTATGGTTAAACAAAAAAAAAATCTTTATTGGAGTTATTTTATATGAGCTATAATCAAATTGTGAAGCTACATAAACCATAAAATTACAATATACCTTTCTGGAAACTTAATTTTCTTCAATTTATAGATAGAGTAATATACTAATAGATTTATAGATATACTAATAGATTTATAGATATACTAATAGATTTATCGATATACTAATAGATTTATAGATATACTAATAGATTTATAGATATACTAATAGATTTATAGATAGAGTAATAGATTTCATATGAGCAAAGTATGAGTTAATCTGAGGTCTCCGCCTTCATTTATTAAGTGAGTTCATATTCAAAGTTTGAATATTGTGTTAGTTTAAAATCTCATTATTCAGCAATATTCAATATACCTGGTGTCTAATGATTTGATAGATAAATAATTATGGTTAATTAATGATTAAATAATTACATGATTCATTAATGTTTAAAAAAATCATGGAAATGCCTAGTTGAACTTTTTTTATAACGAGCAACTTTTCCCTTGTTTCCAAACACTACTTCAAATAAAAAGTGAGTCGATGGGAACATATACACGGCCACACTCTGCCTGGGATATATGGAACAGTTCTCAAATTGGTCTTCCTACATCCCCCATATCTTTTCCATCATGCAATAATGATTTTATTGATGCTTCTTCCTTCTCTATTATAGAGCTTGTAAGTTTCATCATGTATACTGCAGGTTTCCAACCCCCTTCTCTGACTCTTCCCTTCCCTTTTCAATTTCTTTCATTCTATCTTTGGGAAGAGGTTAGAGGTCAATATCTGTATCAGCCCACAGATCCCCACAGTTTGAATATACCATCCCCACCCCAATTCCTGAAAGGACCCCATTTATTTGTTGCAGTCTCTCTAGATTCGGACTGCTCTTTCCTCTCTAGTGCTTCCAAGGTGTTTTCCTTTATCATGAAATGTAGCTTCTTCTAAAGATCATTTATAGGTCGCAATAAGTTTGCTTCCCATTTCACACATTTGAATCTCACTCCCTCTCAAAGTAAGGACATGTTTTCTCCCCCCTCCCCTACATCATTACTGTATAATTGGCCCATCTTGTCTATGCCAACGAGGAAATGCAATTGCCTGCATTTGGCCTATATCCCTCCAATCCTTTGTTATGCATGCAGTGAAACATGAAAATCTGCTGAGGCCACAATTGTAATAAAGCTACAAAAAATGCTGGAGGAACTCAGCATGTCTCAGATAGGAGAGTAAATATGTATTACAATTTTTTGGGCCTGAGACCTTCCTCAAGGTGTCTTTTTTAAAACTACAATCACAGTATCTGAAGACTTTCAGGTTCCATTCCATTCAGTTATACCACTGTGAAATTTATTTGAGGGATGCCTATCCCGAAGAAATTCTCCTCCTCTCACTTTGAGGAAGGGCTCATTCCCAAGATGTAACATATATGAATTTTTTTTTTTAACTTTGTCCACTGTAAGAAGGATAAAAAGTTCCCACTTTGTCCAGCTCCCCTCATTAGGCCCCAGGAAGAAATTGTGAGAAACAGAAGAACCTTCACAGATTTCACTCGAGACAAAAATTGAGAACAAAGAACATTTATTGTACAACAATGCAAAGTTGGGTGCTTCCCCTTACCCTGGGAATACACACACATACTGGGGCTCACCCAACTTTTATACAGTTCATTTCAGTGTAGAGGTACCCTCCCCCACTAACATTCTTCTGCCTCCTGGATTGGTTTGGCATTTGGTAATTCTGTCTGCCTAGGCGCAGTTTCTGTAAACTTGAAAGACCATGGGGTATGCTGTCTGGGTCCCATCACGTCATTGTCTTTATTCATGAATTTGCCTTTGTCCTTATTCACACATCTCAACACCCAGGACTTACTAATTCTATATGCAGAACTTGCTAATTCTGTCTATCACTATAAGACCCTTATTCTATTATACTTGCGTAACCCTTCATCACACTCTTATCGGAATTCATCCCTACTCAGCACTTACTTAACTTCCTCTAGTCTAGTCTAGTATTCCTTATTTCATTCATACTAGTTTTACTTCCTATATTCTATTATCTCTCACAATCCACACTTTTTCTTTAGCTACGCTTAGTAAGTTCTCAACTAGAAACTTGGTCTTTTTCCCAGTGAGTCAGCAAACGAACTGCAATCTCAGCATCATCAGACGGAGTTTGGGAAACATACATCCTTTGGGTTGTAGTGACCTGACGAAGGGTCCGTTGAATTAAACACTGCACACAAGTCATTAGGCAGGGAAGTATCATGATGGATAAAGTAATGAGTCCAACTACTATAAGGGCTGTGTGTATCCACCTCCAGTCACCAGTAAAAAGTTCAACCGCCTGACCATTGTGACCATTGTCATCAATCGATCTTCCACAAACACCGCCCTCAGCAACCAACAAGTAATCGAGAGCCAGGCGGTTTTGATAAGCTGTATCTCATATCTGTCATTGTTCTGCAGCCAATAAATCCAAGGCCGTCGCTGTCTGTTTGGTGATAATCTCCAAAACTGCCTGGAGTCTGATTAAACGGTTTAAATACCAAACAGCTGTGGTATTCTGGAGCAGCCTGAGCCATTTTCAATTGGAATCCCCCTTATAGTGATGGCCTTTAGCTTTCCGAATGTATTCGTGACCCAAAGGATGATTTACAAGATGCCAAGTTGGGGGGGGGGGGCGTTTATTGTTACCTAACCTGTGAGTAGCAGCTTGTCTGCGAGCATTAGCATATATACCCCCTTCATCCCTACTCCAGGTATAGCCCTGACTAATGTTCTGCCTATCATTTTCCCACCATCTTCTTTGTACCATATTTTTAGCACTCATCTTTTTAATATCTATAGGGGCCGGGATGCAAACCCAATCCACTCCCCTAGGGCCATTCTGTTTCCCTGGTCCATGTTGGAATCCTAAATTAAACCATACTAAATAAGGTACCCCACTATGAATACACTCTATACTTGTGCCCTGTCAGCATTCTAAAGGTAAACTTGTCCATTCCTCAAAGTAATTATCACCTCTGCTGCCCCTATTCCAGGAGAACTTAATACATTGTGTACAATTGGGTGATTTCCCAAAAATTGGGAACCAGCAGAAAAACAATACAGCAAATAATAAAAATAACATTACAGCACTTTTTCCCGGCGTAGCGTAACTTTCAGACCAGAAGGATGCGAGACTGCACACCAGGTGGAGGGTATATTATCAACGTCTTTAGTCCGTGGATTAGCTTGTTTAATGTGTTGTATGTGAGTCCACCCCTTTTCTTTTGTTCTCACTGCAGTGTCTGTAATCAGAAGTACACAATAAGGGCCGTCCCATATCGGTTTTAGTTTATGGTCTTGCCATGCTTTTACATATACCCAATCACCAAGTTTAATAGAATGAATAGGATAGTCCAGGGGTGGGTTTTGAGCTAATAAACCCTTCTGTCTTAAGTCATATAGAGAAGTAGAAAATCCCTGTAAATATTTAGATATGTACTGGTCATTAGCCTCAGGGGTAGGGGTATCAGTGTGGAATCCCATGTAAGGAAGACCAAACATCATTTCATATGGTGAGACAGCAAGGTCCTTACGAGGAGCTGTGCGCGTCCTGATTAAAGCTAAGGGTAAGCATTTAATCCAGGAGAGGCTAGTTTCCTCATGAAGTCGAGTGAGTTGATTTTTCAGGGTCTGATTCATCCGTTCAACACGGACTGAACTCTGGGGGACCCATGGGGTATGTAACTGCCAATCTATTCCCAGGATTTTACACACACCCTGGAGTACCTGAGAGGTAAAATGTGTACCTCGATCTGAGTCAATGGTTTGAATAATGCGATGACACGGAATAACAGACTCTAGTAATATCCGGATAACGGTGCTAGCACGATCATTAGGAGTCGGGAAAGCCTCAACCCATCGAGTAAAATGATCCACCATCACCAGGAGGTATTTATAAACCCCTATCTTAGGTAATTCCATGAAGTCAATCTGTATTCATTGAAACGGGCGTATGGCTATATCACGACCGCCAGGCATTACCTGGCGCATGACTTTCTTATTCACTCGCTGACAGATTGGGCACCCCCGAGTACTTTGCTTGGCTATGGTGTATATTCCCGAGCAATTAAAGGACCGTACAAAAGCATCAACAAGTGCCTGTGTTCCCCAATGTGTCTGCTGGTGGAGCTGATCAATAATCTGATGAGCCAAGGCTTTGTTCAGTACTTGGCGTCCCTCTGCCGTCCACCACAACCCATCGGCAGTTTGACGCATTCCCTGGTCTTTCATATAAACCTCCTCTTCCCGTGAAAAGATGGGAGTCTTTTGAACCTCATGTGGGAGTAATAGCTGCATGTCTATTTTTTTCTGTGCGTGCAGCCTGTTTGGCAGCTTCATCTGCCCGTCTGTTCCCCTGTGCTTCAGGACTGTCAATAATTTGATGGCCCCGTACATGAACTACAGCTATCTTCTCAGGTAACATAAGAGCATCTAAGGATTGAACAATTAAGTTTTCATGGATCAACTTCTGTCCTTTCCCAGTTATCATTCCCCGCTCTTTCCAAATCTTTCCAAAGGTGTGCACTACACCAAAAGCATACTTTGAGTCGGTATAGATTGTGCCCACCATTCCCTCTAAACCCTGGAGAGCTCTACAGAGGGCATATAATTCACAGGATTGTGCCGACCAATGACCGCGAAGACGACCGCCTTCAATCACAATTCTTTCATTCCCATCCACTACACTATACTCGCTATACCGAATGCCGTCAATGCAGCAGGAAGATCCATCAATAAACCATCTTTCACCCTCCCGTAAAGGTTGTCTGTAAATCTATCACTTCTAAACATACATGCTCTAAATCATTGGGGACAGTATCAGAATCTGGAGAAACCAAGAAGGCGGCTGGATTCTGTTCTTTGTTTATAATCAGTGTCAAACCATCCCTATCCATAAGAATCGCCTCATAATTTAAAATTCTAGAATCAGTAAGCCACCTTCCGGCACATTGTAAGAGAACGGTGCGGACTGAGTGAGGGATGTGAACTATCATCGGGGCACCAAACGTAATCTTTTGTCCTTCCTCGACTAAAATAGCAGTGGCTGCAATTGCTTGCACAGATTCTGGCCAACCACGACAAACAGGATCTAAAATTTTTGACAGAAAGGCAACTGGTTTTCTAAAGCCTGCCCTCTCTTGCATTAATACTCCCATGGCCACACCATCTTTCGCATTGGTATATAGGTCAAATGGCTTATTTAGGTCAGGTAAAGCCAAAACTGGGGCACTAATAAGACGCTGTTTCACCAAGGTAAAATCTTTAATCTCCTCCTCCGTCCAGACAACAGTTTTGCCACCTAGAGTCGCAAGTTTATCATAAAGAAATTTGACCAGGCTAGAATAATTCTCAATCCAAATTCTACAGTATCCCACTAAATCAAGGAATTTCCTAAGTTCTTGAGCACTCTTTGGAGGCGGGATCTGCAGAATACCGTGTGTTCTCTCTGGACTTATCTTCCTAATTCCTTGACTAACCAGATGACCTAAGTATTTAACTTCAGACTGAACAAATTGTAACTTTGATTTGCTCACTCTAAGACCCTTATTCCCTTGAAAATTCAAAAATTCAACAGTGTATTGTTTAACCACATCATACATTTTTCCTGTGATTAATAAGTCATCACATATTGTATTAATTGACAATCCTCTCTCTGAGGGGCCTCATCTGGTATCTGTTCTAAAATTTGGCTAAACAAATTTGGTGATTCTGTAAAACCCTGGGGAAGGACCGTCCACCGGTATTGATTTTTCCGTCCTGCAAAAGGATTCTCCCACTTAAATGCAAACATGTCCGTACTGTCTATTGCCAATGGACAGGTCCAGAAGGCATCTTTGAGGTTAATTACACTAAACCACTTACTATGGGGATCAATTTTACCCATTAACGTATAGGGGTTAGGTACAACCGGATAACGGGTGAGAATAATTTTGTTTAACTGCCTCAAATCCTGCACTAATCGATAGGTACCATCTGGTTTTTGGACAGGTAAAACTGGGGACACCATCTTTCACCAATTGGTAAATTACAGGCTGCAGCTCCTTTCGGCCAGCCATAGGAATTGGATACTGTTTTCGTCTAATTACTTGGTCAGGGTCTTTTAAAGTAACTTGCAGGGGAGGAACATCTAATCCTCCTCTATTGCCTCTTTTTGCCCATACTCTAGGATTTATTAGTTCCCGATCCTCCTCTGTTAGTACATAAAATTGAACCCCGATACCTGATCCCTGTGGTCTGGTACCGATAGCCAATTGGTCCTGTAAATCCCGTCCCAACAAGCAAACTCCAGCTTGGGGAACTAGTAAAATATCCTCTGTTATTATCTTTTCTCCCATTTATATCCTTACATTCTTTAGTATAGGGACCGTAAAATCTCTTCCTCCCACTCCCGAAATCATCACTGTCCCTTCCGTTTTAACATCCTCGGGCCGTTGTAAAATACTAAAGCAGGGTGCCCCAGAATCTACTAGAAAAGTCATCTTGTCCTATGCTTAAATTTACCAATGGTTCTCCGTGCAGCCCCACGGTGTGTATTGACTAAGAACCGTGACTCCCCTATTCATAATCTGCCTCAATCAATGCGTAAGATTGCGTCTCCCTGGCTCACATTGGGCATTCCCTCTTAAAGTGTCCTTTTTACAATAATAGCAAACTAATGCTCCTGTTTCCCAATTTCTACCAGGGTCTCCATGGGGTCCCGGGAATGGTCGTCATCCCCGGAATTCTCCTCTACCCCTGCCTCTGCTCTGGTCTCTACTTCCCCACTCCCGGCGCTCCTCCTAATGTCCAGGAGCTGGCGCACAGCTCCTAACATTTCCCTGCTGTCCCTCCACAACTTCCTTGACTGCCTACATCAAAATCTTAGCCTTTCCTTTCTGTTTATCTTCAGACCTCTGGATGTATGCCCTTTGTGCGATCTGTAAAAGCTGTGTTATTCCCTATTCATGCCAATTCTCTGTCTTTTGTAATTTCTTCCTGATATCTGGGGCTGAATTAGTAACAAAGCCTGTCAATACCAACTGTTCACCTGCTGGGGATTCTATATCCAACCCCCCCATATTGCTGTATGGCCGCACGCAATCTATTCAGAAATGCAGAGGGGGTCGCCTCGGGACCTTGGGGAACCTCAAATGCCTTCTTAAAGTTCTGTCCTTTTGGAACAGACTCCTTCATTCCTTTTATTAGATTAATCCTACACTCCTCCATTCGTGTGCGACCATCATTAGTATTCTTATCCCAATTCGGGTTTACCAGGGGGAATTTAAGTTCCCCAGGTATCGCCTCTGGTCCTTCTTGGTGTTCCCTATCCCAGACTCTAATCCCTGCCTGGCGAATCATTCCACGCTCATCCAAAGTTAATAGAGCTTTAAAGATCGATATTAATTCATCCCAGGTACATATATTCGGTCCCAAAAATTGATCTAATTGTTCTGCACATCCCTGAGGGTCTTCTATCAGGGAGGTCATTTCCTTCTTAAAATTGCGCAACTCCATACTAGTCAGAGGCACATTTACGAATCTGAGACCCCCACATCCCCTCCAAGGGAACCTCTCGTAAAGGTCTCATCCAGTTAATTTCTGGCTTATCCCCTCCTCTATGATGTTTAGGTTCCTGCCCTCCGGGAGACAAATCAAAGCATTCTGCCCTTCCCTCCCGAAGGGTCTCACACTGTTCTGAATGACCCTCATAATCAAAGATTCCTCCCTCTTGTGTCAATTGAGGTGGTAATCTTGTTCTCTGTGAGCGGGTCATCATACCACCCCTACTTTCTTCTTTCTCTAACTGTGGAGGAGGAGGGGAAGGTAAAGAAGGGTAAAGCGTAGGTGAGAGGGGGGAGATAGGAGCCGGCACAGGGGGAACATAAGGTGGAGGAAGGGAATGTAACACATCCCATCCTTGTATTTCAGGGCAGAAGGTTCCTCATCCTTCTTGTTCTTACATTCCTTTTCGCTCAAAATCATTTGATCAAACGATCCACTGAGCTGCATATTCTCTGCTCTCGGTATTACCTCCTTGATTTTGGTAGAGCCAGATGTTCAATTCCTGACACATCCAGTCCTTGTCGGATCCGAACTTTGGCAAATATACCGAACTCCCTTTTATCGGATTCTTAACCCATTCCTGACAGCAATACCTGACCATGGTCTGTTTATCCTTCCCATGGGTTTTCCCTGTACCCCAATCAGATAACATTAATCCTAACGGACTATGTTTAGGTATCTGATCTTCTTGTCCTTCTCCAGGACTGTTTCCCTTGCTACTTACTCCTCCCATACTAGCAGGTAAATAAAATTCTTCTTACCGGGATCCAGTAGCTATTCCTAGCGCACTTCCTTAACATTCTCCCGTCATTTGTTCTCAATGCCTCTTCTCGGATATCAATCACTTCGTCCACTGACCAGTCACCCGTCGTCCGGGAGTCCAGCTGAATCAGCCGCGGTGCACCTACCCCCGTCGTCGGGCACTCTGTCAGTGGAGGGAGTGGGATCCCGGACGAGTCCCCAATTGTGAGAAACAGAAGTACCTTCACAGATTTTGCTTGAGACAAAAATTGAGAACAAAGAACATTTATTGTACAACAATGCAAAGTTGGGTGCTTCCCCTTACCCTGGGAATACACACACATACTGGGGCTGCACCCAACTTTTATACAGTTCATTTCAGTGTAGAGGTACCCTCCCCCACTAACATTCTTCTGCCTCCTGGATTGGTTTGGCATTTGGTAATTCTGTCTGCCTAGGCGCAGTTTCTGTAAACTTGAAAGACCATGGGGTATCCTGTCTGGGTCCCATCATGTCATTGTCCTTATTCATGAATCTGCCTTTGTCCTTATTCACACATCTCAACCCCCAGGACTTACTATTCTATATGCAGAACTTGCTAATTCTGTCTATCACTCTAAGACCCTTATTCTACTATACTTGCGTAACCCTTCCTCACACTTTTATCGGAATTCATCCTTACTCAGCACTTACTTAACTTCCTCTAGTCTAGTCTAGTATTCCTTATTTCATTCATACTAGTTTTACTTCCTATATTCTATTATCTCTCACAGAATGAACTTACAACACCCTGGTTTACAAAACCATTCCACTACCATTGAGCTATGCAGCCCCTTAAACCATGGGGCTAATCAAATCATTAGTATAGATGATAAACTCAAATCATTGTTAATCAAATAATATTTGATTATAAACAATAGTAGACCTAGCACCAATCTCTGTGGCACAACTCTTCACTGCCACCATCTGTCACCCACCATCAAGCCAATTCTGTATCCAGTTGTCCAGCTCAAACTAGAACTCATGCAATCTGATCTTCTACCACGTGGGATCAATTCAAAAGCATAGCTAAAATCTATGGGGACAACATCTGCTGCCCTTCCTTCATCAAACTTCATGGGCACATCTTCAAAAATGCAATCAAATTTATGAATCACAATTTCCCACACATAAATTCATGTTGACTCCCATCAGTCCTTCCCTTTCCAAATGCGCTGTTTGGATTTCCTGCAGATATTTTATTCCATTTTAATAGTTACACAATACCTGCAATGAACTTTTACTCAGCAAGGAGCCATTTGAGGATTTTGAACATAATTAAAACCTTCCTGTGATCAGAGTATTGTGCATACAAGCAAAGCAAAATCAGTTTAATTTGAAATATACAACCGAAAGTGATAATGTTGAATAAATGTATAAAATCACCGATAACCATTGTAAAAGGCAAAATTAGCAAGGTTTAAAACTGGGTAAGAAAATTGTTAAATTTAATTTCTTCCAGCATTGCCACAGGCTTCAGTGACAGTGAACAATGAAATAATCATGTGTAGCGTGTGCACTATCGTGAAGTGTGGAAAGAAGATACACACACACACACACACACACACACACACACACACACACACACACACACACACACACACACACACACACGAGCAGTCAAAGTCGAAGACTGATTTATTGCACTGGCAGCTCAGTTTATATTCACTCCTCGCTGCTAACAACTGAAGTGATGTCACGGCAGTTCTGATCTCCAACTGGTTGGCATTCCTGCCGTTGCTCGCTGTTTCCTGCTGTGCGGGTGGTCACCTGGGATGAAGGTCATTGGCCCCTGTGGGGTCTGCGCAGTCGCTGCATTCGTTGGCCATCTTGTGTACCGGGCCATTTCCCGGTTAGTGGGCCACTATATGACCCCTGCCCCACCAAGAACTGGTGATTGGAACGCTATTTGCCAGTTTCGGTGGCCTACCTCTGTATTGGAGGAGGTGCGTGATGGCTAATGTCCAAATGTGCTGGTTTGAGGCGGTCGATAGTGTAAGTCTCTTCTTTACCATCGGTATCCAGCACACGTCGACCCGTTATTTCTAATTACTTTATATGGCCCCTCATAAAGTCGTTACAGAGGTGTTGGTGTGTCCCCAAACAAAAACATACTCACAGGTCTTTGGGGACCTAAGTTTGGGCCTGGCTGTGCGGTGAAGGCTGCGGAGGCTAGAGTGCCTAGGTTTCCCCCCAGCTTAGTCAATGAAGTCCTCTGGGACCTTAGCAATGGCCAATATCTCCCCCAGTATGGTGTGCCATGTACCATCTCAGCTCTGGAGGCATTAAAGTCCTTGTTTAGCCCAGTGCGGATCCACAGGAGGAGCCAGGGTAACTCGTCTGCCCAGTTCGGCCCCTTGAGCTGAGCCATCAAGGCCGCCTTTAGGTGCCTGTGACACCACTCCACCAACCCGTTGGCCTGAGGGAGGTAAGTCATGGTATGGTGGAGCTGGGTTCCCAGCAACTTGGCCAGCGGCTCTTAGAGACCTGAAGTGAACTGTGTACCTCTATCGGAGGTCGTATGCTCCAGGACTCCAATCCTCAACACACAGGTGTTAATCAGTGCCCTGACGCCAAGTCTCAGTGGTTGTATGGGCCAGTGTGACCACCCCTGGCCACCTTGTGGAGCGGTTCATCAAGGTGAGGAGATATCTTGCCCCCACGGGAGACCGTCAGTGGCCCTACAACATCACGCTGGCTTGTAAGTCTTGGGGGGGGGGGGGGTGCCTTGACGTGCATCTGCATTTTGGATGTCTGACTGACCTGTTTCCAGAGGCCGTACCAGATGAACCTACTTGCCACCCTTTTAACCAAAGTCCTGATGGCTGGATGTGCCAGGTTGTGCACCATATTGAAGATTTGCTGCCTACACACTGCTGGCACGATGGGGCAGGGTTTGCCGGTGGAAATGTCGCAGAGGAGCATCTGGTTACCACAGCTGATGGCGACATCCTTCAGCTTGAGGCCGGAAACTGCTGTTCTGTATGTTGGATCCAGCATCCTGCTGTGCCTTGGCTTGGCCAGAATAGTCTATTCCCTGGGACAGGGCCTGGACGGACTCACTCATGGGGCAGTACAGTGCGTTGGCAACCACATTTGTTTTACCTGTGATGTGTTGGATGTCTATGGTGAATTCAGACACATATGAGAAGTGTCACTGCTGCTTTAGCAACCATGGGTCAGACATTTTGTGGAAAAGAAATGTTAATGTCCATGAAGACACTGAATTTCCCACTGTCCAAAAAATGCCAGAAGTACCTGACTGCCAGGTACAACCCCAATAGCTCCTGGTCAAAGGCTCTGTATTTGAGTTTGAGTGGCCAGGTGTGCCCGCTAAAGATGGCCAGGGGCTATCATTGCTCTTCAATATGCCAGTATGAATCAGTGATGAAAGTTTATCATACTGGTAAATTCTTGCAACCCCTTCAGTGTGTGGGGTTTGGCGAAGCACCCAATGGGGTATTGGGTACCTGTTAGGTGTGATAGTCTCGTTGATGGTCATCACATGGCCTCCACCCGCCTGCTGCCTTTGAAACCATGTGCAGGGGGAGCCCCTGGGGCTGTTGGAATGCTATACTATCCTCTGCTCTTCCATTTTTTTTTTAAAAACTCCCCCTTGGCAAGGGTGAGCTTCTTTGGGGGTGGGGGAAGGCAGCACACCCTGGCATGGAGCAGGGGGCCCTCAGTGAGGATGTGGTGCCTTACCCCATGCTTCAGCTCAGTGGTTGAAAACTATATTGCCATGATTGAAGGGAACTCCACTAGGATCCGCTTGAATGCGCTGTCATATAAAGTAATGGAGTCAAGGTTGGGGGCAGGTAACTTGGATTCCTCCAGGGGCATAGTTTGAAAAGTTCTGGCACGCACCAAACAAATCCCTTTATAGTCCACCAGAAGGCAGCGGGCTCTCAGGAAGTTGCTGCCAGGAGTGATTGTGCCACAGCTGCAATTATGAATGTCCACGTGAACCGGTTTCCGCCGAAGTGGTGGGGGATGATGTGGGTGCTGAACGTTCATATAGTGGTGTTGTTCCATGCAGGGGAAGGACGCTTATTTTGGCACAAGGAGGCGTCTTCCTGACAGAGAGTCCCATACATGGAAGAAACTGTCATGTTGGCCAACTGCTGTAAATATCAACGACGGTGGACTATGATGTTTCCCTGAAAAAACGTAAGGTGGGCGGCATCGACAGGACCCTGTACCCCATCATTGGTGATAGTTGCAATACTTTTGGGTCGGAGGGTCCACTTGCCTCTCTGTTTCCTGTGGCCTTGTTGCCGGCTTATGTTGGGCCTAGAGATTTGTTCCACTGATGCCTGTTATCTTTCTTTGTTCTCCAGAGCATGTCTGCTCAGGTTGCAACTTTCCTGAGGTTGCTGACATCCTTGTAATTGAGCAAGAGTCAAATATTCTCAGGCAGCTGCTCCAGGAAAATCTGCTTAAAGAGCAGATAAGGCCTGTGTCCCTCAGCAAGGGCGAGCATTTTATTCATGAGGGCAGATGGGGCCTGTCCCCGAAACCATCCATATGCAATAATTGAGAGGCGCGTTTGCGCCCTGAGAGCCTGAAGGTGTGGGTTAATAACTCCTTGAGGGTATTGCATTTGCCTTACTCTGGAGCCTACCTTAGGAAGTTGACAACGCTTGCTGCTGTCTCCTGGTCGAGTGAGCTCACCATGTAGTAGTAACATGTGTCATCAGCGTTGATTGTTGAAGGTAGAACTGGGCCTCGGCCTGTTCGAACCACATGTGTGGTTGCATCACCCAGAAAGTTGGCAGCTTCAACGAAACCGTATGAAGATCTGCTTGTTCCGTCATCTTCTGGACCAACTGGCGGTCGGACCTGTTGGGGTCACCAATGTTGCATGCGTGCTACCACAAAGTGTGGAAAGAAGACAGTCTCACGAGGAGTCGAAGTAGAAGAATGATTTATTGCACTGGTCGTTCTGCTTATATTCTCTGCTTGCTGCAGAAGACAGGATTGATGAGATGGCAGCACCGATCTCTGTCTGGTTGGCGATCCTGCCTTTGCTCGCTGTTTCCTGCTGCATGGGTGGTCACCTGAGTTCTGCGTGGTTGCTGTGTTTGTCGGCCATTTTGTGTACCAAGTCGCATTCTGGTTAGCGAGCCACTACACATGCATATTTAATAGTTATTTTGGTTTCTTAAAAGCCTTATGATGGTTCTTTGAATTTCCACTAACCATTGTATTATTCAGCCAGATATAAAGACTAAAAGATAAAATGGAAAGAATAGAAAATTGTAGCATCACAGTTAAAACTATCTTGATATACAAAGTTAAACAAGAAAGTCTGCAAAGTGAAATGCAGACACGTACTGGGGAAACTCAAGTACAGATCCATTTTATCTCATCCCTTGACTTAACATAATATTTTTTTTAAAAATAATGTTAAGGCATTGAGTGCTGCAACAATTCTTGGTTGACAATGTCTCTACAGATTTTTCTTCCCCTAACTTACCTCTGATCTCTCCTTTCCAATCAAAACTGTAACAGCATTTATCCTTTGACCTTTCTCTCTATGACCCCATTTGTTCAGATATTAGCTCATTCTTATGCAAACCTAGCCAAGCAAACATTGAGCTCATTACAATGTTAAGGTTAATAGTCGCTTTTGTATTTCCACACACATCTTCTGCCAGTAAATCAGACCCTCACTCCTATGTCAAGTTTTCCCCTGGGTCATTTAATCTCACCTCACAAAGATAGCCGAGATCATAGTAAACTGGCCATTGAAATTTGCCCCAAACGCATGTGTGTATGGTAGAATTTAGGGACTGTCGGAGACAAGCAGAGCAATGAGATTACTCTGCATAGACCCTGTGCAAAAACACTGTACACAATGTACACATGTAAACAAATAAACAAATGTAAACAATACAGAGAAGGGAACTTCATGAAAGTTAAGGAATTCAGGGAAAATAACAGTGATACAATGACGCATTTTGGCATTACAAAAGAAGAGATCTCATCACCCTTGAAGCACATAGAGGTGGGTAAATCAAGGAAACAAAATATTGCTGAAGCCCTGGCAGACATTTGCATCTTGATGAACCACTGATGAGATGCCTGAAAGCTTAAACAGGATTGATATCATCTAAGAAAGCAGTTCAACTCAAAGTGTGAAGTGATGCATTTTAGGAAATTAAACCAGGGAGAATCTGAAGACAGAGACATACTGGGGTACAAGAACATGGGTCCCTAAAAATGGCATTACAAGTAGACGAGACTATGAAGACAGCGTAAGCATACTTGCTTTCATTGGACGAGGCATTGAGTAAGAGTTTTGCAACACGTTATACCTGGCCAAAATGTGGTTGAGACGGTACTTGCAATATTATGTGCAATCCTGGTTTCTACACTATGTGAAGGATGTGATTATGCAAGTGATGGTGCAAAAGATTCACCCGGATTTTGCTGAAACTGGGGAGTTAGAGTTATAAGGAGAGATTGGATTGACTGCGACTGTTTTCTGTGGAGTGAAGAAAGCAAAAAAGTGATCTCCTTGAGGATTATAAAATATGAGGGGCATAGATAAGATGGATAGTTGTAGTCTTATTTGAGACTAGGGCAGATCCAAATTAAGATTAGATAAGAAAGAGGGAAGCACAGTTAGTGTAATGGTTAGCAAAACTATTATAGCATTAGCAACATGGATTAGAATCTGGCACTGTCTATCAGGAGTTTGTATATTCTCCCCATCTCCGTGTGGATTTCCTCTGGGTGCTTCAATTTCCTTCCAAGATCCAAAGACATACAGGGTCAGTAGGTTAATTGGTCACGTGGGTGTATTTGGGTGGTGTGGGCCTGTGGGTCAGAAGGGCCTGTAACTCTACATTAAAATTACAAAAATTAAAGGGGACCTGACAGGTAATTTTTTTGGTATGTATATGGAATAATGGTCAGGATTGGGATTTCAATGATCCAGCACACAGATGACTACATGTGAAATAGAGGTGGAGGCAAGAGAGGGTTAGGGAGAATATCACAGCTGTACTTTAAAAAGATAATGCTGGTAGAAAGCTGCATTTATCATTTCACATGGAGATTCCAAAGCTGGCATCTGTGATTCAGTTCTGGCCCGCAGGCTTTACCATTTGCAGTTTCTCTGCAGTATTCAAGGTAAATCTCATGAACAGCTGTAAATGAAAGCTTTTAACAAATTAGACCCTTTGTAAAAGAATCTTAAATTTCTTCCAGATGCTCCTATTTCCTTCCAAGATCCAAAGATGTACGGGATCAGTAGGTTAATTGGTCATGTGGGTGTATTTGTGTGGTGTAGGCCCGTTACTGTGTTGTGACTCTAAATTAAAATAACAAAAATTAAAGGGGACCTGAGAGGTAAATTCTTTTTGGTGAGTATATAGAATGAACTTCCAGCGGAAGTAGTAAAGGCATGTATAATTATATAAAATATATTTGGACAGGTACATAGATAGCAAGGATTTAGATAGATATGGACAAATGTACACAAATAAGATTAGTTTAGATCAGCATCTTGGACAACATGGATGAGTTGGGATGAATGGCCTGTTTCCACACGGTATACCTCTATAACTCTATAAAGTAAGATAAAATCTCAGCATTTAAACACATTAGAAAAGGTAATTTATTTTGACATATTCACATGAGGGAATTGAAAGAGACGTGAATACAAATAGAATCAGAGAGTCTGCCTCTCAGTAATTATGGTGCAGTAAACCACCTACTTCATATAACAAATATAAGAACCTAAGATTCTTTTACAGAGGGTCTAATTTGTTAAAAGCTTACATTTACAGCTGTTCATGTGATCTACCTTGAATATTGCAGAGAAACTGCAAATGGTGAAGCCTGCGGGGGACGGAACTGAATCACAGATGCCAGCTTTGGAATCTCCATGTGAAATGAGAAATGCATCAGAATCTATAGGTTGCCATTACTGTCACAATGTAGTAAGAGTGAGAACTGGGCATTATGTGAAATGACTGATTTCAGATGTCACAGTTCGGCGGGCAGCAACCTCCTTTGAAGAAGACCGCAGAGACCCACCTCACTGACAAAAGAAAAAGGAGGAAAAACCCAACACCCAACCCCAACCCACCAATTTTCCCTTGCAACCGCTGCAACCGTGTCTGCCTGTCCCGCATTAGACTTGTCAGCCACAAACGAGCCTGCAGCTGACGTGGACATTACCCCTCCATAAATCTTCGTCCGCGAAGCCAAGCCAAAGAAGAAGATGTGAGGTCAGAAGGCCCGAGTTGCATGTGATGTCCTGTGTGTAAACACTGACAATAAATCTGAAATCTGAAATAAATTTTTGCAGAATTGCTTACGATTCTCCTTTACTTCACCTGCTAAATATATCTCACAATCCCTTTTTGCCCTCCTGATTTGCTTCTTAAGTATACTCTCACATCCCTCTTGATCCCAGCTGCCTATGCTTGACACATGACTCCTTTTTCCTGGCCTCAATGTGCAATCCTATGAAAGAGATCACTCCTTTCTTAATCCCAAGATCTATCCATTTATCCTCACTGGGCTTTCTGCCAGGATTATCCTCTTAAAGTACAGCTGTGATATTCTCCCTAATCCTCTCTTGCCTCCGCCTCTGCTACACCTGCAGCCATCTGTATTTTGGAACATTGAAATGCCAATCCTGACCATCTCTCAACTCTATTCCTGTAATAACATAATATTTTAATCACATGTTCCTACAAATATCCTGAGCTCATCTGTTTTACCAGACTGGCTTCTTACATTGAAATCATTGCAGTTTGGTCTGTCTTCTGTCAGACCTTTTTCATTCCTGCCCCTGCCCGTTTCATCTACTGAACCTGTTCACTTGAATTTCAATACTTGCTTCAAATGTCTCATCAGGGGTTGCAGCCCCCTGCTAGAGATGCAAACTTCATTTGATATTCTGTACACTGATAATTGAGAAATGTGTACTTTGCTTCTTGTTTTGCAATCAGTAAAAATTATTAAACAATGCCATTGAAGCTACTGGAGTTCAGAGCAGAAATGGCAATGGTAGTGTTGAGAAAAGTCACAGGTCACAGGGAAGAGCAGGGCTCTTTGGAGAAGTTACTTTGAGGTCAGTCATGATGCACATTCCTCTTTTTGGTTTTTCCCAATATCACCTTCACTCCAGAATTTTAGGGTGACCATTCCAAAGGAGGATATGGTCATAGGTAACCATATTGTGACAGATTATACAAAACAAAATATTTTTGGGAGATAAATTGGGACAGGTTCTTTAGTGTAGGTCACATACAAACATTTCAGTGGAGGAGATTCAAACTAGAGGGCATGGTTTAAGATTGAAGGGGGAAAATTATAAAGGGAACATGAGGGGAAATTTCTTTACGCAAAGGGTGGTAGGGATGTGGTGACCACATCTGAACAAAAAAAATAATTATCTTGCAAATTATATGTGATTTTCTCCATATAAATACATGATCTTAACTCATTATGTCAGCAGGCTATATTTAATTCCATATTATCTTTCCATGTAATCGCAATACATTTTTGCGCTACCGCCAATGCCAAATGAACAAACGCCATCTGTAACTTGTCCAACCCTAAACCAGTAACTAAGGATATAGTATAACCCAACAAAAAAATTAATGGATCCAATGGTAATTTAATCTTGAATAATTCTTCCAAAAAAAAAAAGTTTTATTGCTAAATGGTTGAACTTTATCAAAACCAAACTACATGTAAAAATGTTCCAGTATGAAGTCCACATTTAAATCATAAATCTGAATTATTAAAACCATATCTTTTTAACTTTTTGGGAATCAAATATAGCTGATGTAAAAAATTATAGTTAACTAAACTATACCTTACATTAAATAATTTAGTCACAATTGTTTAAAGATAATTAAAAGGATTTTGTTTAAGTAACCATTTGTCTTGGTGAATATCTATTGCTGCTGGGTTTTGGGGTCCTCTGGGCTCGTAACAATATACTTCTCTCTCTGCATGGTAACCTAAGACCATATCCTCTTTTGGAATGACCACTCTACTCCAGATTCACTTTTTATTTCTTTATTTGTTTCTATTAGTATACATGTTTATTTTGCATCAACATTTTTCCCTCATTTAATCTACCTTGCTTTTTCCCCAATCACAAACTTATTTTTTGATGATTTCTCATCGTTTATTGCTGCTTTTATACATGTTTAAGGTCTTTGTTTCCAGTTTGGATTTAAAACAATAGCACACAGTGTTTTCTCTGTTTCTCTGGCAGCAGATGCTGCCTGATTAGTTGAATACTTTTTTTCTATTTTAACTTAGCTACTCAACATCCATGGTATTTTGTTTTGTGTAGAGGAAATAACATTAATTTTAGTTAAAATCCATAAGTCAATTTTTATCAACGGGTATAATTAAAATGTAGCAGCACTAAAGAGTGAAAATTGATATTAAAATAGATGAATAATGGTGCATTTGTGATAACAAATATAGCATTTCATTCATTATTATAATTTAGTGGCACAGTCCAAGAAAACATCTTCAGTACCAACAACAGTTGCTGTGTAGCGTGTTGGAATTGTCCAATAATAATGATTCTTATTCTGGACCATTACAGCCTCTGAATTAAAAATCATATATTGCTTTCCAGCAAGGCATCAATTATCTGCATTCCAATTACTTCTCTTGTAACTCTCTGAATGAACATCTGGAACAATTGCTGCAAGCCAAAGTTTTGCAAGTGTAAAAGCTTCAATATTGTTTTTGCTATTTGTGAGTTATCTCATTAAAAAGTGGTAAATTTCCTGAAGTCTTTTTGGATTTAATTTCTCCACTGCCTCTGTGATGAAGTGCCAGCCACACAAAGAATTTCACTCTCAGAATATCCTTTAATTAGTGTATTTTCCCAATTTTTTTCAGATTGGTGGTATTATGGATAATGAAGAAAGTTGTATAAGGTTAAAACAGGATATTGTACTGGTGAAGGAATGACAGGTTCAATTTAACTCAGACAAGTGTGAAATGATGCATTTTGGGAAGTAAACCAGAGCAGGACATATCCAGTAAATGGCAAAACCCTGGACAATGTAATGGAACAGAGCCGCATCAAGATACAAGTGTGTAGTTCCTTCAAAGTGGCAACACAGTTAGTCAGGATGATGAAGAAATTGTTTGGCATGTGTTTCATCTTGTATCCTTATGTGTGAGTTTTTAAGACAATCACATGTATGAAGAAAAAGGTTATTTACTTTAAAATTATTGTAAACAGCACCATGAGGCATGCCATGAGGCTAAAAGCCTCCATTACAGATCTCCATACTAGCAGCCCCCTGCTGGCAGCCAAGTCTAATCAAATGGTAAGGCATTGCTAGTTGCTATGCAAGCATGATCACTATCATTACATCTCCCTTTCCAAAAACAAAAGTAGCTTACTTTTAATTAACATATTTTCCTGTATAACTCTGCAACTTTAACTTTAACATCAGGAACTTATATTTTCATTATTATAAACATAAACTTTTTTTAAAAATTGTTTTGTGTGCTCACATTTACATACACTAAAACTTGAAGAGCGAATGAGATAGCGCTACTTCATTCTATAACAGTATTTAAATTTGCTCAATGAGTCTTTAAATTTGCTCAATGAGTCTCTTAGGAGGATTCACATGTCTTGACGATCTCCTGATTGATTGTCCTTGAATCTGAGTTGTTGTCTCAGACAATGTCTTCTCAGATGTACACTCAGGTTGTTCAACAGTATCAGTCTTTCCATCTACTGTGGCTGGTCCCATTTGAAGGTCTTGACGATTTCTTCACAGAAGAGCACCTTCTTCTGTCTGAATGGTGTATGATCTTGGTTGGACTTCAATAAGGACAGTTCCTTTCTGAGCCCATAAGTTTGATTTGTCTTTTAGCCTTACTTGGCCACCAGTGTGGAGTTCCAGTAAATTTTTTGTTCCTCTGTCAAAGTAATACTTTTGCTTTTCTTTGTTGTTCTTTGAATTTCCTCACTTTCTCTCCCCACCCCCTTTTGTTTTCAGGAGGTTCTCCTGAATGCGTATGTTTGATCTTAGCCCAAGTCCCATAAGGAGTTGTGCTGGTGACATACCACACTCAAGAGGCATTGTGCGGTATACTAGCATGCTCTGGTAGAAGTCTGTTCCACTGTCTTTTGCCTTGTTCATCAGTCTTTTCACTGTCTGTACCGATTTTTTTCATGAGACCATTGTACTGTGGAAAATGAGGACTTGACATGGTGTGTAGAAAGTACCATTCTTTGGCAAACTGTCGGAACTTTAAATTGCAAAACTGGGGTTCATTGATTGTGAAGACCTCGCTCGGCATGCCATTTCTGGCATGAAATAACTTTCATACCTGTTATTACAGCATCTGAAGTCTAAGTGGTGGTGTTCAGTTTACACACCTCTGGATACAGGGAGTAATAGTCTGTGACTACCAGATAGTCCTTCCCTTTACATTCGAATAGGTCAGCGCCTACCTTCTGGTAATGTCTGTATTGTCCTAGGTGTGAGTTTAGAGGTTCTGCAGGATTGCTTGCTTGATATTTCCAGCATATTGTACAGTTTGACACTTCATTTGTGATATTAATGTTGATTCTTGACTCATACATCACCTCTTATGTTCTTTTCTTACATTTTGATTCAGAGATGTTCTCCATGGATCATTTTTAGCATCTCTTTTCTCAGACTCTTTGGGATAATGAATTTGCTTCCTTTGTAGATGATGTCTTCAACCACTGATAGTTCCACCCTGCAGTTCCAGTACTCTGAAATATCAAGTGAGCAGTCCTGCTTCATTTTTGGCCATCCATCCTAGATATGTTTTTTCTCAGTTGTCTCAGTGTTTCATCTTTGTTTGACTTTGAGCTCCAATTTTGTATCTGATAAGGGCAGTGCACTTGTGATCATGTCCACAAAGGCATTCACGTCTTCTTCCATTTTGGTGTTTGCTGGCTCTCTCATGTCAACAGCTCTAGACATCGTGTCTGCTGTGTATGCTACATTCATTATATAGCGTTGCAGCCTAATCATCATTCTTTGTATTCTAAGTGGACATTCATTTAATAACTTTTGGGACAATGCATCAGTCTCTACACTGATTACTTGTCCTGTCACAAACTGATGAAATCTTTCACAGGCCTATCTGATGCTGAGCAGCTCTTTTTCTATTTGAGCGTATCACGTCTCTGCGTCTGTCATTGAGTGTGATACATACACCAGTCATCATGTTATTGCAGAAGAACTGCATTAAGCCCACTATGTGATGTATCTGATGATATTGTGATGGCCTGCAATTGCGGAGAGCGGGCTGTAACATCGTGCGGCAGCAGACAAGGACAGAGATCATTAAAGCGATTCCCAGAACAATGAACTGGCGGGAGTAGAAGCTGGGGCAGCATCAGACCAATAGCTCTAAAATGGTGTTGGTCAATGCTCAGCTAACTCAGCAGAAACAGGCTGGGGAAGAAGGGCACTCATATATATGGCGTTCCCACCCACTATTGTTATTCATATGGCTGACTCAGTCAATCAGCAAAAACGGCGGGAAGTTGAACAGTATAAAAGCAGTCCTTCCAACCCTAATTAAGTCAATGTGTGTGTGTGTGTGTGTGTGTGTGTGTGTGTGTGTGTGGTGTGTGTGTGTGTGTGTGTGTGTGTGTGTGTGTGTGTGTGTGTGTGTGTGTGTGGGGGGGGTGTGTGTGTGTGTGTGTGTGTGTGTGTGTGTGTGTGTGTGTGTGTGTGTTCTCCTTTGCAGCGGTCAGCTACAATATCTTGATTGGTCTTGCTAGGTCGTAAAACCTCAGAACTGGTTTCTCTGTGAGCAGTTTCTTTCGTTCCCTCCATGACTTTTCATGGTCATGATCCCACTCCCATTCAATGTTCTTTTCTGTTCATCGTCTCAATGGAGCCAGCTTTTCTGAGAGGTTGGATATGAATTTACCCATATAGTTGACCATTCCAGGAAACCTCTGTACGTCCATTTTGCATTGTGGTCTTGGCATGCTCCCAATGGTGGGATCTGGTCTGATGCCCTCACTGCCAATAATATCTCCTACAAATGTTTGTTCTGTCATGCCGAGCTGGCATTTCTCTCTATTCAGCTTCAGGTTTGCTTTGCTTGTTACTTCCAGCACTTTCCTTAGTCTCTCATCATGCTCCATTCTCGTAGTTCCCCACACACACATCCATTGAGGTATCAACTCCATCCAGGTGTTCATAGACCATATGGATAGTTTTGTGATACCATTTGGAATTGCCTCAGCTCCTGAAGTGTAACCTTAGGAATCTGTATCTGCCAAATGGACTATTGAATGTGCACAGTCTTGAACTTGCTTCATCCAATTTCAACTGTCAAAGTTGTGATCTAACTTGCTGAAAAACTTTACATTTAAAAAATGTTACATGATTTTTTCCATGCACCAGAAGCTTAAAATGTTCTCTCTTTATTGCTCTGTTTAGATATCATTGATCCAAGCAAATTCTAAGTTTTCCATTATTTTTGTCCACAATGACGAGTTAACGCACCGATTCCATTGGCTCATCTATCTTCTGAATCATGGTCAGGTTTTCCATCCTGTCCAACTCTGCTTTTAGTTGCTTTTGAAGTACAAATGGAACATTTCTGCACGGATGTATTATCAGTAGCGCATGTTTATCCACTCTGATCATGTGTTCTCCTTGAAGACAGCCTAGACCCTGAAATAGGTCATTGGACTCTTTCATGAGTTGATTATAGACTGTCTTTCCTTCGCTTTCCACAATGAGGACTCTTTTTACTAGGTTCAGTTTCTCATAGGCTGTTATACCTAGTATGGCCTGTACATCCTTTGGTACCATGATGAATGGTAGAATGTGCTCTTTGTCCTTGTGTTTCACTTTGACCATCCATTCTCCTTGCACTGGTATATCGGTACCTGAATATCCTGTCACCTTCACTTTTGTTCCATACATCTTTGGTCCAGGTCTAATCTTCTTAAAATCAGTTTCTGATATTATATTAACATGTGCTCCAGTATCCAGTTTAACGGAAATGTATATGTCATTCACTTTTAATCTCACATCCAGTCTGTTTTTTTTTGTTTTCAATCAAAACATCTACATATAACTCCTCTATCTCCCTTTCCTCTACTACATGAACCTTGCTTTGTTGCACTTGGTTCCTACAGCAATGGGCATAATGGTTGCTTTTGTTGAACATATTGCATATTTTACCATATGTTGGACACTTTTTTGGACACTTTTTTAGTAGGTGTTGTACACCACATCGACAACATGGCTTTCAATTGTCCCTTTCATTTTTGATTGCTGGCCATGCCTCTTTTTCCACTTTGATGTGCTTTTGTTAAACAATTTATGTCCGTTCTTGCTCACTGCATCCACGTTGCAGTTGGTTTCACTGAACAGCTCTTTTGCCTGCATTTTTACAGTTTCTGTAGCCCTACAGAGTGCTATGGATATTTACAGGTCTAGATTTTGCTCTCTTAGCAGTCTGTCCCTTAGACTATTATCTGGAATACCACACACAAGTCTGTCTTTTATCAGCAAGTCAGTGAGTCTACCAAATTCACACGTTTTGCTTCTGTTTGTCAATTCAATCACATACAGATCAATACTTCCTTCCGTTTTTGGTACATGTGAAAATCTGTATCTCTCAAATGTTATGCTCCATTTAGGTATGCAGTATGCCTCAAACTGTTCCATTATTTTTTCCAGTTTCATTTTGTCTCCTTCAGCAGAAAATGTAAAGTTATTATACACCTTCAGGGCTTCATCACGCACAACATGTAAGGAAACTTAATCACTTTTCTCATCAATTCTGACTGCCACTAGATAGAATCCAAAATGCTGCTTAAATCTGTTCAAATTTTCAGCCACATTACCTGTCAGCTAAAGTTTCGCTGGTGGATGCAATCCTTCCATTTTTCCACTATTATATTATCTTCATTAATTAGTTGCTGACTTTAGATTTTACCTTTAAAAGAATTTCCTTCTAATTTCCTTCTGACAGCATGTTTCATCTTGTATTTGTATGTGTGACTTCTTAAGTGAACACATGGATGAAGAAAAAGGTTCTTCACTTTAAAGTTGTTGTAAAGAGCATGATGAGGCAGGCATGAGGCTGCAAATCTCCATAACAGCTCTGCATACTGTGAGTCAGCCCTCAGCTGGCAGCCAATTCTAATCAAACAATAAGGTATTGCTAGTTTCCTTGCAAGCATGATCTCTATCATTACAGCATGCTTGTCTTCAATGGATGAGGAATGGAGTAGAAGAGTTGAGGTGTCAGAACAAGATGTTGGTAAGGCCACAACTGCAATATGGTGTGGAATTCTGGTCACCATGTTTCAGGAAGGTATGTGATAAAGCTAGAGAGGGTAAAGAAAATAATCACAATATCAGTGCTTAGACTGGAGAGCTTGAATTATAAGTGGAGGCAGGATTGGTTGGTACTGTTTTACCAGGAGCAAAGAAGGCTTAGGCCTGAACTTATGGAGGTTCATAAAATTCTGAGGGGCATAGATAGGTAAGCACAGTTGTTTTCTCATTGTAGGAGATCTAAACATAGAGGGCATAGGTTAATAATGAGAGTGCAAAGATTTAAAGGCAACCTCACACATATGGAATATAGAACAAACTGCAAGAAGAGGTAGAGATGGGTATAACTACATGTTTTAAAATACATTTAGACAGATGAATGGATATGAAAGGTTTAGAGAGATACAGAGAATATTTTGAGAAATGGCATCATGGTCAATAAGAATAGTTGGTCCAAAGGGCTTTTATTTATGCTGAGTATATCTACAAATCTCTATTTTCATGGTGTGTCATTGATATAGGTGTTATTTACTGTTATCTCCAGTCTCACTGAGCTGCAAGTTATTGTGGCATCCATTTAGAGTGAACTATAGAAATACAAGGTGAATGTCATACATAGTACTGTGCAGGTAAGAACTGGTACACACTAGATCAGCAGCAATAAAAATTCACCAAGACAATAGTATCTTCAAAACTATAATTTTTCATTAATAACTATTAATAACATAAGATTTCTTACTTAACTCTAACCTAACCCCACTATGCACAAGTGTGTGTGTGTGTGTGTGTGTGTGTGTGTGTGTGTGTGTGTGTGTGTGTGTGTGTGTGTGTGTGTGTGTGTGTGTGTGTGTGTGTGTGTGTGTGTGTGTGTGTGTGTGTGTACAGTTCAGCACTAATCCTGAAAAGATGATTTTAAAGTTCAGTCAGTTTTGTTTTGAAACATTCTTTAAATCGTTGCTCAAAAGTGATTATGAAGTAGCTTTGAGGCATCAGATTTCTCAAAACTCAAAATCTTTTAAAGTTGTTTTCAGAGAATTGTTTCTTCATACGAATGATTTTTATCTCTTGCATGGATGCTTCAGAACTTGTTTTCTTCCACAATGATTTCACAAACTCGGGTATGATACTGACGAAGTAACCATTATAATAGCCATGATCCAGAAACAAGAATAATCTTGCATTCTTTTACCCAGAATTAGATCACAAGTGGCTATTTAAAATGCCGCCACAGCACTCTTGACTAAGAGAAGCAGCAAAATGGTCATCCCTTCTGGACTCACGGTCAGTCTGTTTTACTCACAGAATGTTACGGCATTTCTGACCTCAGATGTTTTTGGTAGAGTAATATCAAAGATACCTCTTGAAATGGCGTAATCTCCTGACATGACAATAGACAATAGGTGTTGGAGTAGGCCAATTGGCCCTTTGAGCCAGCATTGCCATTTATCAGATCATGGCTGATCTTTCCCTTTCAATAACCAATCCCAGCCTTATCCTCATAATCCTTAACTCCCCTGCCCACAAGAGCCTTATCCAACTCTCTCTCTTAAATCTATCTAACGAATCCGCCCCCACCACCCTCTGTGGAAATGCAACTCTCTGGGTAAAAAAAATTATCCTCATTTCTTTGTTAAATGGCCTTCCCTGTATTCTTAAACTATGCCCTCTAGTCCTAGTCTCACCCATCATTGGGAACATGTGCTCTGATTACACGCTTTCAAGCCCTTTGATAATCCTAAATACCTCAATCATGTCTCCCCTCATCCTTCTAAACTCCATCACATATAATCCAAGTCTTTCTAACCTATCCGCATATGACAATCCTGCCATCCTGGGAACTAACCTTGTAAACCTGCGCTGCACTCCCTCTATAGCAAGTATGTACTTTCTTAAATAAGGGGACCACAACTGGACACAATACTCCAGGTGAGGTCTCACCAGGGTCCTGTACAACTGCAGGATGGCTTCTCTACTCCTATACTCAAATCCCCTCTTTATAAAAGCCAACATACCGTTCGCCGTCTTCACTGCTTGCTGAACCTGCATGCTAGTTTTCAATGATTGGTGAACAAGTATGCCCAGATCCCTTTGCATTACCCCACTCCCTACCTTAGCACCATTTAATTAATATTCTGCTCTCTGGTTTCTGCCTCCAAAATGGACAACCTCACATTTACTCACATTAAACTTCATCTGCCATCTTTCCTCCCACTCCTCTAAACTATCCAAGTCCCCTTGCAATTTTCTGACATCCTCCTCGCTCTTTAAACTACCACCCAGTTTAGTGTCATCTGCAAATTTGCATATGTAGTTTTTTCTTAATCCCCTCATCCAAATCATTTACAAAATTATAAACAACTGAGGGCCTAACATCGACCCGTGTGGGACCCCACTCGTCACATCTTGCCATCCAGAAAATGACCCGTTTATCCCAACCCTTTGTTTCCTATTTCTCAACCAACTATCTATCCATTATTGAACCCTACCCCCGATACCATGCTCCTTGATTATGCTAACTAGCCTCCTGTGTTGGACCTTATCAAAGGTTTTCTGAGTCTCCCGAGTTCCCCCTCCTTGTTACGTCCCCTAAAAATTCCAGGAGATTAGTCAAGCAGATTTTCCTTTAAGGAACCCATGCTGACCAGCACCGATACTATTATTCCTTCCTAAGGGTTCTGCTATTTCTCCTTTAATGATGGATTCCAATATCTTCCCCACCACTGACGTCAGGCTAACCGGTCTATAATTTCCTGTATTCTCTCTCCCTCCCTTCTTAAAAAGTGGTACAATGTCAGCCACTCTCCAGTCTGCAGGCACTTACCCGGAATCTAAAAAAACTTTGGAAAATTTCGACCAGTGCTTGCACAAGTTCCAGAGCAACCTCTCTAAGCACCCTGGGATGCAGCCCATCAGGTTCAGGGAACTTATCAGGCCTCAGTTCTAACATTTAGCTCACATCCACCTGATTCTGGATCTGAATGCCCATCAAATTCTCTGTTTTCTTCGGTAATTTCAGCAAGTCTCGAGATACTGCTTGACCCCTACCCCTATTCTTATCTTAACCTATACCCTCCTTGGTGAAAATAGATGCAAAGTATTTGTTAAATTCCTCAGCCATCTCCATGTCCCCATTAATAATTTCACCTTTCTCCATTTTTAAGGGCTTAATTTTGGCCCTAAGCAATTTCTTCCTTTTAACATATCTGAAAAAGCTTTTGCTATCTCATTTTATATTACTTGCCAATTTACTCTCGTACTTCATTTTCCCCTCCTGAATGACTTTATGTTGGTTTTTAAAGGCCTCCCAATCCTCTAACCTCCCACTCTACTTTGCCATCTTATACATTTCTTTTGGACCTGATACTGTATGTGATCTCCTTTGTCAGCTACGGCTGCCATTTGCTCTTCGTAGGGCCTGTCCTCCTCGTTGGGATGAATATATTCTGAATCCTGTGAAAAATGTCTAGAAATACCTGCCATTTTTGCCCAGTCGTCCTCCCAACTTCCATTTTATTTTAGCTAGCTCATAGGAACATAAGAAGTAGGAACAGGAGTAGGCCAAAAATGGCCCATCGAGCCTGCTCCGCCATTCAATACGATCATGGTTGATCTAATTTATGACCTAACTCCACCTACCTGCCTTCTCCCCATATCCCCCAATTCCTCTATCATGTAAAAATTTATCTAACTGAATTTTAAATATGTTTAATGAGGCAGCCTCAACCACTTCCCTGGTTAGGGAATTCCAAACATTCACTACTCTCTGGGAAAAACTATTTTTCCTCATCTCTGTCCTAAATCTACTCCCCCAAATCTTGAGACTGTGTCCTCTCATTTTAGTTTCCCAGGCCAGATCAAAAAACCTTCCTACATCTATCCTATCCATACCCTTCATAATCCTATATGTTTCTATAAGATCTCCTCTCATTCTTCTGAACTCGAGCGAATACAATCCTAGATGATTTAATCTTTCATCATAAGTCAACCCCTTCATCCCAGGGATCAACCTAGTAAACTTCCTC
Source organism: Narcine bancroftii (assembly GCF_036971445.1). Lineage (NCBI taxonomy): Eukaryota > Metazoa > Chordata > Chondrichthyes > Torpediniformes > Narcinidae > Narcine > Narcine bancroftii. The sequence continues at coordinate 95,812,066 of NC_091471.1, read as the reverse complement.
TGGACTGTCTCCAAAGCCAGTATATCCTTCCTCAAATATGGAGACCAGAACTGGACACAGTACTCCAGGTGCGGTCTCACCAGTACCTTATACAGTTCAACATTACCTCCCTACTCCTGAATTCAATTCCTCTCGCGATGAAGGCCAACATTCCATTTGCCTTCTTAATAACCTGCTGCACCTTCAACCTAACTTTTTGCGATTCATTGCTGTATAGTTACGCTTATTTATCTGTAGCACTAATATTTCTGACTTCCTTCTCTTCTCCCTTTCCATTTGCAGATTAAAAATAATCATATTATGGTCACTATTACCTAATGGCACTACTGCCTTAATGTCCCTTATTAACTCCACGTCATTGCACAGTATCAAATCCTGAATCGACTTGCCGCTGATAGGTTCCATCACAATCTGCTCCAAGAATGTATCTCGGAGACATTCAATTAACTCATTCTCTAGCTTTCCCACACCTACTTGATTTTCCCAGTCCACTTGCAAGTTGAAGTTAACCATAACTACTGTATCACTACCACTCTGACATGCCATTTTTAATCCTTTATTTATACTGATTCCCACATCAGAGCCACTGTTTGGAGGTCTGTATATATCCCCCCATTATGGTTCTTTTGCTTTTGCAATTTGTCAACTTTATCCAAACAGACTCTACTCCATCTGATTGAATGTCTTTCCTTTCCATCGCCTGAAATTCATTCTTCACCAAGAGAGCCACTCCACCTCCTCTACCTAACTTTCTGTCTTTTTGATAGGATTTATATCCTGGAACGTTAATTTCCCAAACCTGTCCCTCCTGCAGCAGTGTCTCTATTACTCCAATAACATCATAACCTCCAATGTCCATTTGTGCTTCAAGTTCATCCATTTTATTCCTTTTACTCCATGCATTCATATACAAAACCTTGAAACTGTACCACCCTGCTCTCTTCAATTTGCTCCCTGACACCCTCTCTGAAACTCTTCTATCCCTCTTTAATCCCTCCGGCTTTGAGATTTCACTGACTATTGGAACTTCCCCTATGTTCACTTTCCTATCCATTTCCCTATCAGTCTGGTTCCCCTTCCCTTGCCAATTCAGTTTAAACCATATCCAACAGCATTATTAAACCTTGTTGCAAGTATATTTGCCCCCTTTGGATTTAGGTGCAACCTATCCTTCCTGTAGAGGTCATGTCTCCCCCAGAAGAGATCCCAATGATCCATGAACCTGAAACCTTGCACGAAAGTAGTCACGTGATGGAATAGTGGCTGGTAGGAGAATACCAGCCCTATCCAGAAAAGAAGAAATAAGTGAAGAAAACTCAAAGCTCAAGAAACACAAAACACAACAAATAAAAGATAAAGGTGTGGAGAAAAGAAAGAAAATGGCACCTAAGAAGGAAAAACCAAAAACAACAGGGAAAACAAAGAAGGAAAAACGCCGGAAGAGAAAGGTGAAGGTCTTACCTGCATGAAGAGGCAGGGAACCGCCGTGGACAGAGGAGCCCACTCCCCAAGGTTAGTGGAGACCCTGCAGGGTTGCGACCTCCCAACCGCAGGGTTCTCAGCTGGAAGAAGAGGAAAGCAACGGGAAAGGGAGTGATAAGAAAAAAAAACAGCAACAAGAAGCCCAACAGATAACTAACCCATAAGAAGAGGACCAACAACAAGAAGCCATGAAAAAAACACCCAACAAACTGAGGCAAGCAGCTCAACAAGAAAGTCAGAAGAGACACAGGAAGAGAAATAGAAGACACAAACCCAAGAGCAGATAAAGAAGAAGAAGAAGAAGGAGAACACCATGCTCTGCACAGAGGAAAAGAAGGTAAAATAGATGGACAGTACATAGATTAAAAAAAAATTCAAGAACAAATGAAAGCATTAAAAGAATGGTTGACATTAGAATTTAGTGAAATGAAAAGAAAGATGGAGAATACAGAAGAAAAAGTGAGAAGAATAGAGCTGGTCATAACAGAAATAGGGAAAAGATTAGAAAATGTGGAAGAACGAGAAATGGCTGTAGAAATGGAAGTGAATAACTGAAGAAAATGACAACATTTAAAGAGTCACAAGAGTTGTTAGCTCAGAAGATGGATATAATGGAAAACTATAGTAGGCGAAACAACATAAAGATAGTGGGCCTAAAGGAAGATGAAGGTAGCTAAATTTGAAAGAATTTATAAAAGAATGGATCCCAAAAGTCCTGGGAATGCCAAAAATACAGGAAGGAATGGAAATAGAAAGGGCACCAGAACATTAGCCCCCAAACCACAGTCACAACAAAAACCAAGATCTGTTTTAGTAGAATTTCTGAGATACACGACAGGAGAAATATATATTGGAGAAGGCAAGGAATAAAATTAGAGAAGACAAAAAAACCAATGGAGTACAAGGGTCAAATTTTTAAAAATTTTTAAACCCATACATAAGTTTTGAACTCTTAAAGAAGAGGAAGGAGTTTAACGCAGCAAAATCAATCCTATGGAAAAAAGGCTACAAATTTATGTTAAGATATCCAGCTGTGCTTAAAATATTTTTCCTGTGGGAGCAAAACAGACTGTTCACGGATCCAGAGAAAGCTCGAGAATTTGCAGAACGCCTGCAGGACAGAAAGAGAGATGAAGAGATGTAACAAGAGCCAAGAACGATGACAATCTACAGATAAAGATGTAAAAATAATGTATAAGTAAGAACTAAAGAAAGGAAATAAAAGGGAAGTAATGGAAAGGGGAAAAAAGGAGGGGAAAAAATAAAAGAGGGTGAGCTTTGTTTTAATGTGAAGATAAAAGACTTTTCTGGAGGGGGTTAGGTGGGAGAGAATAACAGTCACTGTGAAATCAGTTGACACTTGCGAACGGGTTCACAATCCGAATGGAAAGGGGAGTTGTGGTTGCCTGGCAAGGGACAAGGGGTGACTCAGAGAGGGGGGGGTGACACTTGGGGTTAAGGAATTTTAGATGTTGGAATGGTTGAAGTATTTTATATTTTAGAAGTGTTGTCATACATTGAGTTCAAAAAAGGAAAACTGAGAGATGAAAATGGGGAAAATGGGAAAGGTGGTGGTGAGGAAGCGGAAATGAAATGTAAACAGAGTATGAGATGGCCATGTTGAACTATATGACTATAAATATTAATGGAATACATAACCAAATCAAAAGGAGGAGGCTATTAAATTTACTGAAAAAAAAATAGACATAGCATTTGTGCAGGAAATGCATCTAACTGAAGTGGAACATAATAAATTGAGGAGAGACTGGGTAGGGCACGTAATGGCAGCATCATACAATTCAAAAGCCAGAGGTGTAGCTATATTAATCAATAAAAATGTACCAATCAAAATAGAGGAGGAAATAATAGATCCAGCAGGGAGGTATATAATGATAAAGTGTCAGATATATTCAGAATTCTGGAATTTGGTGAATACATATGCACCTAATGAAGAGGATCAAAAGTTTATGCAAGATATTTTTTGAAGATTGTAGTTACGCAGGGAAATATATTGATAGGAGCAGATTTTAACCTTAATTTGGACCCAAAGGTGGATAAAACTGGACAAAAGACCAGCAGAAAGAACAAAGTAGCCAAATTTATAGTTAAATCAATGCAGGAAAAGCAACTTTTGGATATATGGAGGAGGCAGCACCCAAAGGAGAAGGAATACTCATATTATTCGAGTAGACATAAAACATAATCAAGGATTGACCTGTTCCTGTTGTTAGCCCATATCCAAGGGAGAGTTAGGAAAACAGAATATAAAGCTAGATTGTTATCTGATCATTCACCCCTGTTTTTAGCATTAGAACTGGAGGACATCACACCAAGAACATATAGATGGAGATTAAACTCTATGCTACTTAAAAAACAGGAATTTAGAGAATTTATTGAACGCCAAATTAAAATGTACTTTTAAATAAATATGGAATCAGTGAAAGACAAATTTATATTATGGGATGCAATGAAAGCCTTCATTAGAGGGCAGATAATAAGTTATGTAACTAAGATGAAAAAGGACTACAATCGGGAAATAGAACAGTTAGAAAGGGAAATAGCAAGTATAGAAAAATAACTATCAACAAGGGAAGATATTACAAAAAGAAGAGAATTGGTGGACAAAAAAATAAAATACAAAACATTACAAACGTATAAGGTGGAGAAGAACATAATGAAAATAAAGCAGAAGTATTACGAGCTAGGAGAAAAAACACACAAAATATTAGCCTGGCAACTAAAAACAGAACAAGCTAAAAGAACTGTATTGGCACCAAGGAAAAAGGACAAACAAATTACATATAACCAAACAGAGATCAATAAAAACTTTAAGGAATTCTATGAACAATTATACCGAACTGAGAATGAAGGAAAGAAGACAAAATAGATGAGTTTTTACCTAAAATTGAACTACCAAAATTGCAAGAAGAGGAGCAAAGCAAATTGATAAAACCATTTGAAATAGAAGAAATACAGGATATATTAAAAAAGCTACCGAACAATAAAATGCCTGGAGAGGATGGACTCCTAATAGAATATTATAAAACATTTAAAGAGTTACAAATTCTTCCTCTCCTGGAAGTAATGAACCATATAGAAGAAACACAAAACATGCCAGATTCATGTAAAAAAACAATAATTACAGTAATACCAAACATAGGGAAAGATCCACTAATGCCAGCAATGTATAGATCAATATCTCTATTTAACTCAGATTATTAGATAATAGCAAAACTATTAGCAAACAGATTGGCCAACTGTGTACCAAAAATAGTAAAACAAGATCAAACTGGATTTATTAAGAAAAGACGAACAATGGACAATGTCTGTAAGTTCATTAACTTAATCCATGTAGTTCAAGGAAATAAGACGCCAACAGTGGCTGTTGCTTTAGACACAGAGAAAGCCTTTGACAGGGTAGAATGGAATTATTTATTCAAAGTATTACAGAGGTTCAACCTACCAGAAAAATATATTAATTGGATTAAAGCTTTATATAAGGGACCATGGGCAAAGGTGACAGTAAATGGATATATATCAAACCAATTTTAATTAAGTAGATCAACTAGGCAGGGATGTCCACTATCTCACTCAATAGAACTATTCTTAGAACTGATAAGAACAGAAAATAAAATAAAAAGGATAAAAATAAAGGAGAAGGAATATAAAATCAGTTTATTTGCAGATGACATCATAGTATACTTAACAGAACCAGAAATATCAATAAAAGAACTACACAAGAAATTGAAGGAATATGGAGAAATATCGGGGTATAAGATCAACGCAAATAAAAGTGAAGTGATGTCAATGAATAATACAGATTACACAGAATTTAAAAAAGAATCACCATTTAAATGGCAAACACAAGCAATCCGATACCTAGGTATTAGATTAGATAATAATTTAGGCCACCTATACAAATTAAATTATCAGCCATTAATGAAGAAATTACAGGATGACTTAGAACATTGGGAAGAATTGCCACTAACACTGATAGGAAGGGTAAATTGCATTAAAATTAATATCTTCCCAAGGATATAATACGTATTTCAATCATTACCAATTCCCTTAACAGAGAAATTCTTCAATGAACTAGAGAACAATAAGGACATTCTTATGAAAAGGGAGAAACGAAGGATAGTGTTAGATAATTTAACAGAATGGTACAAACAAGGTGGTTTGCAGATACCAAACTTAAAAAAATTATTATAGAGCAGCACAATCAAGGTATCTATCAGATTTTTATCAAACAAGGGAAAAACCAGATTGGACCAAGATAGATCTAAATAAAATAGGAAAGAAGTTACCAGAACATATACTTTATAGTGGCATGAAAAACTGATGCCATATAGAAGTTCACCAGTACTGCATCATTTACTCAACATATGGAAGGAGATTCACATAGAAAGGAAAAAACAAATTACCAACTACCAAAATTATTATTGATGCAAAATCAACTAATTCCTTTCACAATAGATCACCTTTCCTTTAGAGAATGGACAAGAAAAGGAATTAAAAGAATAGAAAACTGTTTTCTGGGAAATAATTTATTATAATTTGAACAAATGATGTACAAATATGGAATAACTCATGGTACAATGTTTACATACCACCAACTGAAAGCCTACTTAAAGGACAAATTGGGAAGCAGACTGAGATTACCTGAAGGAACCAGCTTTGAATATGTGATTACAGAAACAACGATAATAAAAAGATTTATAACAAACATTTACATCAAGCTGTAAGAGAAAGAAAATGATGAAATAAGCTATAAACCCAAACAAAAGTGGGAAAAAGATTTAAACATAAAGATAAAAAATGAAATATGGGAAAAGTTATGGTCTGGAACTATGAAAAATATAATAAATATGAGTTTACGCATGATACAATATAATTGGTTACACAGGCTATACACCATGCCCCAAAAGTTAAATAAATGGAATCCAACATTATCATATAGATGTTTTTGCTGTAAGAAGGAAATGGGAACAACAGTACATGCAATTCAGGCATGTGAGAAAGTGGAAAAATTTTGGGAAGACCTAACTCAGGTATTAAATAAAATTACAAAAAGCAACATACCAAAAAAATCCAGAGATCTTTCTTCGAAGTAATATAAGAAGTAAAGAAATAGTTCTCAAACTGGATAAAGCACAAAAAATATTTATTATGATAGCCTTAGCTGTAGCAAAAAAATGTATAATGTCAACTTGGAAATCAGAAGAGAGACTGAGAGTACAGCAATGGTACATGAAAATGAATAAATGTATTCCATTGGAAAAAAATAACATATAATTAAAAAAAATAAAGTCACATTATATTTGAACAAATTTGGGAACCGTACATGCAACAGAACAGAGAGGGCCTACAGTGGACCTCCACCCCCTAAAATGATAGACTGAGAAGAAGATAAAATGACCTGATCCAGTATGTAAAAGTAGATGACACAATTTTCTTGTTTATTTTCATTGTGTGATGACATTGTTTAATGGGTTTGTTGTATTGTATATGTTGAACCCATATGTTTAATGGGTTTGGAGGGGGGTGGGAAGGAGGGAGGGAAGGGAGGGGGGGGAAAAGTGGAGAAAATGCCACTGTGTATATTCAAGAGGGAAATGTTTGTGTGTATTTTGATTAATATGGATCATAATGTGAAAAATTTTAAAAAAATTAAAAAAACCTGAAACCTTGCACCCTGCATCAAACCTCCAACCATACATTTAACTTTCTGATTTTTTTTTCATTTTTGCCCTTCCCGCACGCAGCACAGGTAGCAACCCTGAGATAATGACCTTGGAGGTCTTGCTTTTTAATCTCCGTCCTAGCTCGTGGTACTTCCTCTTCAGGATCTCCTCTCTTAATTTGTCAATGTCATGGGTACCCACGTGTACCAGGACATCCGGCTGCTCACACATTCCTTTCAGAATACCATGAACCCTGTCCAAGATATCCTGCACTCTGGGTCCTGGAAGGCAACATACCATTTGGGAATATATGTCTGCTCCTCTGATAATGGAGTTTCCAATGACCATCTTGTCTCTCTTCCTTCCATTCAGCACCACTGGCTCCGATCCAACCTCAGACTGGCCATCTTCCCCAACATCATCCAAAACAATATATTTGTTGCTAAGAGGAGTAGCCACTGGAGTACTTTCCACTGACTGAGCAACCTTCCTCCCACCCTTGACAGTAGTCCACTTACCTGACCACCCCCCCAATGTGGGGGTAACCACCTGTTTGAAAGTCATGTCAATAAATTCCTCACTTTCCCTAATAAGCCTCAGATCATGACATTGCAACTCCAGCTCCTTAATTTTATCCTTTAACAGTTGTGTCCTGGTAAACCCCTTGCATGCATGCACTCTGGGAAGGGTAAAGACCATCTCATTTGCCTTCTCACTCCCTGATGAGCTGGTGGTCCTCAAGCTGGAGCTACAGATCACTAACCCGGTTTCTAAGGAACTTCACTTCATTGCACTGGGCACAGACATGGCCACTTGGGAGGGAGAAACTCTCCCAAGGTTCCCACATCTGGCAGCTTGAGGAGCAAATTAACCCCATAGGCATGTCTCAGCTCTTTAATGGAAACTTACCTATGAAGGGTAAATAAGAAAGCTCACCTTTCTCCTCACCTGGTTTCACCGAAGACTGATGAACCAAAGCCTGGAAGTCCCACTCCTTCACTAGGGCACTCACTCACCTGGGCCACTCCTCACTGGCCACTCCCTCCTACCTACCCTATTGGCCATTGACCTATTAACCAATTAATTAAATAAACCTGGCCCAGTAAAAGCCCTTAGAATAATACCTCTTAGCCGCTTACCTCTTCCTTCCTCTGCTACCTCGAGTGTTTTCTGTTTGAAATGTATCTCTTCCAAAAGTTTATGTTAATATGGTTCCGGATTGTCTGCTAACCACAAGCAAAAGCCTGCTTTGTTTAAACAGATGCCATCTGAGTTTCCATTCTAACAACATAGGTGTAGCGCTATTGATCAACCACATTAGTCTGAGAGTTGTGATTAATAGGCTTTTATTACCTTAAGACATCAACACATCGCACATGTTGCTGGCCAGGTTCCAAGGCTGGTACTGAGGGAGGAGTTTGGGTGTAACACCCTTTATAGGGATTTCTGGGAGGGAGGAAACACATGTTCGGTGGGATGGGGGCTGCGGGTCAGCTCATACTGTACATAAATACATTCAGTGATTGCACCACATTAGGTAAACAAGCAAAGAGTCTTTTGTTTAATTACATGTCCTCCTTGAGTAACCCTATTGTCCTAGATATTGCAATGAAAAAACACTTCTAGTTTTATTGGGTGGTTTACCAGACTTTGCAAATCCAAAAATAGCATTTTAAAACTTTACAACCCCCACCCCCTACCCTAACCCACCCCACCTTCCTAACCCCCCCTCTAAACTACCCCAAAAACAAGGAAAAGGAAGAAAAAAGAAGAGGAGATCAAATAACATAACACCCATCAATTATTTGCTAATGTTTGGGACACCACCACAAGTGCATGTGAAAAAAATGAAAAATTTAATCGCACATATTCCAAATATGGGTTCCAGGTTATTTTTTTAAAAAGGAATAATTATTACATAAATTGTATCTTAACGTTTCCAACGGAATGCAAGATCTCCTTTCCAAGTGCTATCCTTGAATACAAGTTAATCTCATTTTTCCAAGTAATTGCCAAAGATTTTCTAACCACAGCTAAAGCCAATCTCAAAAAAGCAATTTGGAATTTATTTAATTTTAACTCCAAACTCAATTTCTTAATATAACCCAATAAAAATGCCAAAGGGTTAAGTGAAATCTTAAATTTGAAAACAGCTTCCAAAAGTTCCTTAATTCTATTCCAAAAGGGTTTCACCATCTCGCATAACCAAATAGCATATAAAAAAGAACCAACTTCCTTTTGACATCTGAAACATCAATCAGAAGATATAAACTTATATTTCCTTAATTTCTCCGGAGTTAAGTATAACTGATGAAGAAAATTATAATGAACCAATCTATACCTTACATTTGCAATTTTAATCATTCTATCTTCACATAAATTAATCAAATCATCTTGAGAAATAGATATAAACAAATCTTTTTCCCATTTTAATTGAGATGGGTTGAGTTTTTCTGGGGGGGAGGCGACGTGCCCTGGTGTGAATCAGAGGCTCTTCTGTGAGAATGTGTTGCTTCACCCCGTGCTTGGGCTCGGTTGAGGTGAACTGTGGCACCACAATGGAGGGGAATTCCGCTAGGATGGGGGTGAACTCATTGCCTGAGAGGGTGATGAAGACAAGGTGGGGAGCTGGTAGCTTTGCCTCACTCAGGGAAAATGTTTGTAAAGTTCTGGCATGTACCAACTGCCGCCCTATCAAGACTATCAGTGCAGTGCACCTGAAGGAAGTCTGCGCCCAGGAGTGGTTGAGCCACTGCTGCCAACGTGAAGGTCCATGTGAAGTGGCTGTCACCGAAAGAGAGCGGGATGGTGCGGGTGCCAAAAGTCCAGATGTTGTGCTGTTTGCTGTCCTCGGCCAGTCCTGGCTTCTCTTCCTGGGTGTCGTAGGCTGAGGGTGGGGAAGTACACTGACCTCTGTGCCCGTGTCCATCAGGAAATGCCAACTTGAAAATGTGTCCCAGACATATGAGCAACTATCTTGTTGGCCAGCTGCTGTGGCCATCAGTGAAAGCTGGCCATGATGATACTCTGAAACACACGAAGGGGGTGGCATCAGCAGGCTTTGGTACCCCCTCGTTGGTGGTAAAAAAAACATATTGTACATCAGGAGAATCCTCTAGCCTTTCCATTGCTAGATGTAGCCTGGTTGGTTGTTGCATGCGGAGCCTAGCGACTTGCTCTACTGATGTGCCATTTTCCTGCTTTTCTCTCCAGAGCATGTCCGCCCAGGCTGGGACTTTCTGGGGGTAACTGAAGTCCTCGTCGGCTAGCAGCAGTTGGACGTCCTGAGGCAGTTGCTCCAGAAAAATCTGCTCAAAGAACAGGAAAGACATGTGCCCCTCAGCCAAAGCCAGCCTTTCTCTCATGAGGACGGATGGGGCCCTGTTCCCCAGGCCGTCTATGTGCAGCAAATGGGTGGTGCGCTTGTGCCTTGAGAGCCTGAAAGTTTGGGTTAATAGCTCTTTTAGTGCCTTATATTTGCCATGTTCTGGAGGCTGCTGTCGGAAATCAACGACTCTTGCAATGCAGAGAGTTCACCACGTAGTAGTACTTTGTGAAATTGGTGGAGATCTGCTGCAGCTGAAATTTCCCTGTTCGAACTACACAAGTAGTTGCAATGTCTACAATATTGGCAATTTTAGTGAAACTGCATTGTGTTGACAGGTCAGTCATCTTCGGTCCAAATTCCGTAGCAAGGCACTACTGCAGAGTGAGAGAAGAATGACACACATACACACAGGTATAAGTGAAGTCAAGACTGATTTATTGATATCCCAGCCCTGCTTTGATGGACCCAGCTTCCCACCACTGGGCCCGAATTTCGCACCACTGCAGGTGGATGTGACTTCACCAGCGAGCTGGCCTTTGATTGGCCATACATGGTCCTAGCCCGTGAAAGCCATTAGTGTGCGCGGGGGTTTTGGCGCTCACAGCATTAATCCATATTTTGAGTGCTGATTCACTTGCCAGGTAATGGGTCGCTACACCAGCTTGATAATAATATGATTAAGTAATGCCAAAACATTTTCTTTCAGTAAAGTTATAATTATAATCCCCAAATATCTAAATTGGTGTTTCACTATCTTCAAAGGAAAATTAGAGCATCTTGTAAATGACCACTTGGGGGGGGGGGGGGGTGTAATAGTTCACTCATATGCAAATTTAATTGATAGCTCAAAAACAGACTAAAATGAGCAAATAATGTTAATATATTTTATACCTAAGATTAATAATAGCACAATTCCATCACAGGAAAATGGGATTCTATTCCCTTAGTATGTTAACAGAGATTCATGCTGTCTCAAAAGCTGGCAATAATCAGATCCCTGTTATCCAATAATGGCAGTATGTGGAGTGAAGTTTCTGGATCATTAATAATTCTCAATTCAACTTATTTTTAATTTAAAAATAGATTCAGTTTCTATACCTGCAATGGTAGGATTGGAATTGGTGTTGACATTGAACAAACAGTATAGGATAGGAATAGGCTAATCATGACACCAAGGTAAACTATATCCAAGTGCCTGCACATGGTGCATGTCCCTGCATTCTCTGCAGGTCCACATACATGTTCAAATGCTACCTAGGTCTCACTACCATTCCTCCTTCCTTACCTTCCAGCCCCACCCCATGCCACTCTGTGTTAATATAAACTTGCCTCATGCATCTCCTTTAATTTTCCTCCACTAACATTGTCTGGATTAATAGTCCACTAATCTAGCCACATTCGTTCTGAGCACTTTGGCTAATATATCTTTAAGTACAATTTTACACAGGTATTCTAATCTTGTGAAATAAACAAAAGAACACCGATCTGATCAATTCTGTGTAAACATGGCTCTACAGCACCCATGCTCGTGTGTACGTGTGTGCGTGCGCTCACACACACACACACACACACACACACACACAAAACCAAATTATACAAGACTTAATTTAAACTCTAACTATCCATTTGAATCCGTTATTATTTGTCATACTTGAGGCTAGTCACAGGTGAGGCCACTAGACTCCTGGCAAAGGTTGGTCTCCTGCCCCAGGTGTTGTCAGTACTGTCTGTTCTCCCTTAGTTTGATCAAGGATGTCGACGGGTTCCAACCAAGGGAGGACGGACACATTTGACCATCAGGAGGGAGTTATTCCTCCCTTTAGCTTTCTGATTGAGGATCAGTTATAATCCATCTTGGCATTCTTGTAACTTCTTTTGGCTTGACTAAGTGGATAGAAAGGTGGGAGGCCACTTCTATACCCTTCAAAGTATAGTGGGTTTAGGAGAAAGCTTTAAATCCAATTCTCCAAGTTAGATAGGGAAAGAAAAATGTGGTTCCATTCCATGTCTGAATTGCTTTTCTCTTTTAGAACGGACACTTCTGTTAAATATTCAATCACTATTCAAAGGGTCTTCATGTGGTTAGTCACACAATGCATTGTCTCATTGACCTGATCTAATGTTGGTCCAGTTAGTTTTGTGGATTGGAATTTCCTAATAAGTGCACAAGGCTGGCCTTCCCATGATCCATTGCTCTCTGTCCTGGGAACTAGTGGTTGACACATCAGAGCACCAGTGGCAATTATTGTTGCCACAGCAACCTTTTAGTTTCTTGTAGTTATCATAATTGGGGGCAGGAGTGGTGCTCAGTGTCGCCAGTACTTGAGTATTCTCAAATTTCTGAATTAATTCGCTCGGCTCAAGGATAGTGAAGGCTGCACTCTAACTTTGCTTCTGAACGGGAAAGAGAATGGGAACTTCCCAGTTCCATAAACTTGTCGAATGCCATACTAATTAAAAAGATATATCAGATTTTAATTCTTGTTAAGAGCCACCAAAAGATCTAATTGAAATGAAGTAATTCACTGCCGACCTATATATCACTTGCATTATAAATTATTCAAGAGGATAGTTGTGCAAAAGTGCATGATTCAGAATCAAATTCGGAATTTACTTTTATGAACCAGTAAAGAAATTCATTGTTTTTTGGCAGCATTATAATGGAAACATTCATATAAACCACCTTATAAAAATAAATAAAAATTGTCCATGATAAGTCAAAGTAAAGGATTGTCTTTGATTCATTGATTATTCAGGAATCTGATGGCAGCGGGGAAGAAGCTGTCCTTGTGCCATTACGTACGCATCTTTTTCCCGATGGTACCAGGGTGAAGAAAGAGGGCATGGTCAGCCCTTGAGGATAGAGGCTGCTTTCTTAAGACACCGCCTCTTGTAGATGTCCTCAATGGACCGAAGTCTGGTGCCTGTGATGTCACAGGCCGAGTTAACAACTCTCTGGAGTTTTATTCTTGTCTTGAGCATTGGTACCTCCATACTACACAGTGATGCAACAAGCCAGAAAGTCTCCAGGTATAGTATACCTGTGGAAGTTTTTGAGAGTTTTCAGTGACATAACAAATCTCCTCAAACACCTCACAAAAGATAACCCCTGGTGGGTCTTCTTCATGATTGCATTGACAGGGAGGCTCCAAGACAGGTCTTTGGAGATGTTGTCAACAGGAATTTGAAATTCTTGGCCCTCTCCACCTCTGAGCCCTCATATTTTCCTGACTTTCTACTGAAGTCCACAATCATCTCCTTGGCTTTGCTAATGTCAAGTGTGTACTTGACTGGAGGGAAAACCAACACTTTCATTAGCTTACAACATAGGTAGGGTTCATGAACATACTTCAGAGGGGTTCAGGATTTAGGCAGGAAACCAGGGTTTCCTTAAGAAAGACAGGTTGTGAGTGCTTCGTTCAGCCTGGTCAAAGCCCTTGTGGTTCATGCAAGAGGAGAGGACTGGCTCCCTAATGTTTCACTTGAAATAAGAGAAACAAAAGGGCACTCTGAAAGAAAGAGGTTATCATCTGGAAAACCCTGATGAGGCATGTTTCTTCAGAAAGTCACTGAATTGGCTGGTTACAAGTTTTCAGTTTTGGGTGCCCAGCGCAGAACAAATCTTTCTCTGAAAACTGGCAAGAACATTCCTGAGCGGTAATTATTTACCTTTCAAGCACCAATGCCTGGTGAACTTCATAAATGTTAAATTCTGTGAACAGTATAAGAATTGCCTGCAACCAGTGAATTTGGAGGAATGAGAAGTGAGATTGGACTGTGAACCAAAGAACCTTTCTGAACTTACACACACATTACATACATGTGCACTTAGAATTAGAAGGGGGTCAAGTTAGGTTAGTTAAGTTAATAGTGATAAGATTAAGGGGAGAAGCCGGGAAAGGGGGGGTGGGGGGGCAGTTGTCAGTACAGGACACATCTAGTGAATCACAGTTCACTACAGAGTGCAAGGCTGTTAAATTTAATTTTTTAAAAAATTATACAGCATGGTAACAGGCCATTTCAGCCCATGAGTCCGTGCCATCCAATTTACACCCAGTTAACCAACACCCGTGGTATGTTTTGAATGATAGGAGGAAATCTGAACCCTCAGAGAAAATCCATGCAGACACGGGGAGAAGATGTAAATTCCTTGCAGACAGTACACGATTCAAACCCTGGTCTGGTCCCAATTGGTGGTGCTGTAAAGGCATTGCACTAACCGTTATGCCAAATTTAACTAACCTAACTTGACCCCCTTCTAATTCTAAGTGCCCGTGTATGTAATGTGTGTGTAAGTCCAGAAAGGTTCTTTGGTTCACAGTCCAATCTCACTTCTCATTCCTCCAAATTCACTGGTTGCAGGCAATTCTTATATTGTTCACAGAATTTAACATTTATGAAGTTCACCAGGCGTTGGTGCTTGAAAGGTAAATGGTTACCGCTCAGGAATGTTCTTGCCAGTTTTCAGAGAGAGATTTGTTCTGCGCTGGGCACCCAAAACTGATTCCTTGTAACCAGCCAATTCAATGTCTTTCTGAAGAAACTTGCCCCATCAGGGTTTTCCAGATGATAACCTCTTTCTTTCAGATCACCACAGAGTTCCTTTTTGTTTCTCTAATTTCAAGTGAAACATTAGGGAGCCAGTCCTCTCCTCTTGCATGAACCACAAGGGATTTGACCAGGCTGAATGAAGCACTCACAACCTGTCTTTCTTAAGGGATTTTTCCACAAACTTTCCAGCTTGTCCTGTTCCAGTCCCAGCTGTTGACTGTAAAAATACAGAACTGATCTCTCTCTCTCTCTCTCTGAGAAAAAGAAGCCTATTTGACTCTCTCTGCTTGCAAAACCACATGAACCTCTTAGAACAGCAAGTTTCACTCCAGACAACCTGTGGCTCCCACAAGTTATTTCATATGTTGCCTTTTGTAAGCAACAATCCATTAGTGAAGTCTCTTGGGAACTCTCCAAAGCTTTTGCAAAGGCTCTTGGTGCCAGCCTGTCTAGCATGAGCAGAGCTCCAGTATTTGGAGTAAAACAGATCTGTTTTAAAGTGTTTGTATGTGACCTATGCTAAAAATCCATCCCCAATTTATCTCCCAAGAACATATCTATAATCTGTCATAACACTAATAATTAATTGAAGGCAGCTGCAGAAGACAGGTATATTAATTAATTATTTGGTCCAATAATTATCTGTGGATGATATGATACTTTACTTTGTCATCCATATATCATCCATAATATCTATAGTCTAACTTGGAAGTGACAAATGGTTGTATGACCTGCTAAAGCAAACAAAAACTAAGTGTACAATAACATTAAATAAGTTAGAGTATAGTTTTAAATTTCAGCAGGTTATTGGGATTTTAAAGAAAAAAACTGAAATAATTAAGAAATGGATACCATTTATATCAGACATTCATAAACTTCCTCTGCAATTTTTAATGTTAAAATATTCACACTTTGGTAAAAGAGGATGCAGTTACATGTTGAGGTAGAACAGGATGCAGAAATTCATAAATATCAAATATATAACATGATCTCAAGGAAACAGATAAATAACATAACAGGAACATTACATTGTTAAGATGGGAAGCATATTTATGCTATTTTGTTTATGAATGAATTTATTAGATACACTAATTTTGGTGTACGATAAACATAAGCAACTGATCAAGTTAACATTGTGCATACAGCAGTTCCAAGGAAAAATAAGAAATAGTTTTGCTGTGCTGTGACTTCAACCTTCCTCATGGGAATGAAAATACAAGTTGCATGAAATCTCTCACAGCAAGAATACTGATTACATGGAAGTTCTGGTGATCACAGTTCAGCTTACTTAAGAACATTAGGATTGGAAACAGAGAAAACAATCTGTTCATTCTAGCAGTGCCAGCAGTATTATAAAGCAGCGCTCTGGATTTCATTCTTCTCTTGAATTCAGCTCTCAGCCTTTGTCTCTCTCACATCAGCTAATTCAGCATAGAACTAAATTACAAATGATGGAACTTTTCATAGTTCATAGTTCAGACATCATACAAAATGTCTTTTTCTGTTGGCCTAGGCAGAATTTCTACTTATTGGTAGTGCAAAAATCTGTACTCAAGAAAAGATATATATATATATATATATATATATATATATATAGAGTGAAATGTAAACAAGAAGGAAGTGCAATACAGAAAATAAATATTCAATAATAAATAATGTGCAAAGTAAGGGTCCTTAAATGAATCTCTGAGTTTGTTGTTGAGGAGTCTGATGGTGGAGGGGTACTGGCTGTTCCTGAACCTGGTGGTATGAGTCTTGTGGCATCTCTACCTCTTTCCTAATGGCATCAGTGAGAACAGTTCATGTCATGGTGCTATGAATCCTTGATGATTGCTGCTCATCTTCAATGGCAGCATTTCACATAGATTTTCTCGATGATCGGCTGTGTTCATTGCAATTTCCAGGGTTTTCTAGTCAGAGGTATTGGTGCCCCCATACTAAACCATGATGCAGCCTGTTAGTACACTTTCCACCATACCTCTGTAGAAACTTGCCAGGGTTTTCGATGTCTTCAAACTCCTGAGGAAGTAGAGGCACTGACGTGCTTTCTTCACAATGGCATTAGTATATTGGGTTTTGGAATGGCGGTCCGAAATAGTGACTCCCAAGTGTTTAAATTTGCTCATTTCCTCCACCTCTAATCTCCCAATGATCACTGGGTCATACACCTCTGGCTTTCTCCTCCTGAAATCTATAATCAGCTCCTTGGTTTAGGTGAAGTTGTTTTTATTGTTGTTTCTTTTGTCGATATGGATCTACTTGTGTGGTAGTGCTCTATAGGTCTGCCAAAATCATCTATGATCCTTTTGCGTAAACAAGTTAACATTCTATGAATAGAATTAAAACTATTGAAGCCAATAACCCTAAATTAACAACAGTTTCTTGCACTTCTTTTAATTGAGGGATTACAGTATTCCCCTCAAGTATTAGTCATTCTTGAAGGTTATTTTAACACCTATACTTCACACTGCTTCCCCTTTGGAAAAAAAAATACACCTATGTAAATTATCAGTTACTTATCCGTATGAAATATAAAATAATTTTATTCTTTATATTCTAATGTTGTTCCATATGTTAGAACTGTTTTGTCTGGGCTTAAGCTGGCTAGGCAGAGCAGAAGTGATATCACGTATTAAAGGGGAAATAATTATCATGGTAATTAAATAATTATAGGTAGCAGAGTGCCAAAGTTAGTGGAGATGTTGGTTCACACCACCAGCAATGAGTTTGAGTCTGAGCTGAGTTGACCTGCAGTGCCGTCAATATGGAGTTTGCACATTCTTTATGTGACCACGTGAGATTCCTCACTGTGTTCTAGTTTCCGCCCACACCTCAAAGATGTTTGGATTTGTATTTCATTAGCCTCTGTAAATTGCTCTTGTGTGAAGGACAGATAGGATCTGGGCTGCTGAAGGCAATGTGGGATATAATAGGATCAGTGGAAAATTGTTGCTTGAATGGCTCATTTAGCCTGCTTCCATACCATATTGTTCAATAGTTTTCAACCTGGATGTCAGTATGTTAATTTGTTGGAGCAACTTATGATGGAGGAGAACAGAAGACATAGTTGGTTGGGATTATGACTTGTGAAGAGGATGCTAAAAAGTTTCACTTAGAGAGAGTTGAGTGAGGGGAATAATAAAAGGCAGATGGAGAATAACATTCATAGTTATCTACTTTTAAAGGAAAAAGATAAAGAAAATGTTGTAGTGTTCATGCTATGCGAGCATGGAGAAGATCGACATTCACACCAAAGCCTTGGAAAAAGGGACTGGTTTATTGCTCTTGCCGATGTGCTTGTATGCGGCCCAGGTGCTGACATCAGGGCCCCGTGTCATCGGAGTGCTGGCCTGGGATTGGTCGGCATTCCTGCTAGAGTTTCCCATCTTTCTGCTGTGTGGAGGTCACCTGGGACAACGGCAAGTGTCACTCCCAGGTTTGCACGGTCGCTGTGTTCATCGGCCATTTTGCAGGCTGGTCCATTTCTCCGCTCACAGACCACTGAACAACTCCAAACCCCTGAACCAGTGACCTGGCCATTGTTTTTAGCCTTGGGTGGTCTGCTCTTGCATCTCGGGGAGAAGTGGAGACAGGCTCATTACAGATGTCAGGGTCCCACATCATCGGAGTGCCTGTCTGGGATTAGCCAGGGTTCCCGCCAGAGTTCCTCACTCACCTTCCTGCCATGCGGAGACACCTGGGATGACAGCCGTTGTCACCCCTAGTCCGCGTGGTTGCTGCATTCATGGGCCATTATGTAGGCCACTCTGTATCTCTATGTGCAGGCTGCTACAAAGTATTATTTAAATAGTGATAGATTGGGAGATATTTATGGACAGAGTGACTTTGATGTCCCAGTGTGTATGTTATTAAAAATAAGCATGCAGGTGAGACAAGCAGTTAAGAAAGCAACTGGATTGTAAATTTTCATAACAGAAGATTTTGACTTAATACAATTATATAAGGCCATAGTGAGATCACATATTCTGTTTCGGTTTGGAGTCCTTACCAAAGAAAGGATGTATTTGCCATGGAAGTACAATGAACATTTATCAGACTGATTCCCGGAATGTGATTTCTGGTTTTAGTCAACTAGGTCTGCATTTACTAGGCCTTAAAACATGAGAGGGGAACGTATTGCATTATACAAATTATTTTAGGAGTGTTAGAACAGATTGAATGCAGGAAGGATGTATTTCAACTTCAGGATCTGGGGAAAAAAAGACCAGTCTCAACTGAGGAGATATCTCTTCACTCAGTGTGGCAGGGGTAGGGGGAGGAGGGGGGTGGAGAGGAATGTTCTACTCCAGAAGACGGTAGGTGTTGCATGTCAAGTCACTGAATATATTGAGGTTTAAAATCATTAAATACTAAACATGATGGCCAGGCGCTCTTGCTCTGAACATAGTTTTTCTCAATGAAATTCAAAGTGTGGCAAGTATAATCAATCAGTAGCACTTGGTCTGATTTCATAATATGAGCATTCACCTCATGGCAGAAGCCATCTCCTGACAGTTATAATGGTCCTTATCAAATAAGAACAGTCAAGGAGGAATTCACTTCGAAGTTTGCCTCTTTACAGCTTATGAGCCTGTCAATGCTCTTCAGCTCTGAGCCACTGCTTCGTATATTAACACATGATGGGGATTCAATGTGGTCACCAAATTTGGTAGCCATTTTAAGCAATACTGAAATACCTTGAGTGAGCAATAAATCTCACCCCAACTGCCATTATTTCCCAAGTAGAGCAATGATATTTTTTATTGATTCAGGGCACTAATTAATAAAATAAGCTGCATAAATGCAATGTGCTATTTTCAACCAGATAATGTAATTCTATTGCCTTCCATGGCAATTACCTGACCCATTGAGTTCCTCTAAAATTTTGTTTGGTGCCGAGGATATCTTGATTACCTGGATATTTCTGCAGCCCTTTCAGCATTTTATCCATTATGGACTTGATGTTATTTATCATGTAGTTCTAAACCCCAATGTCCATATTTAACTGCAGTAATCATGGCTACTAAAGTCGAGTACCAGAAGGACTTGTCAGAGTTACATGGTTGGGTGGTCAGCCACTAAACCAGCTCCCCTACCAGACCTGCCTGATGCGGAGGGTGGCTAGACTCACTGTAGGGTCAACGGCCATCTAGCGTGGAAAGGGCATCCCTTGCATCGAATCTTGGCATGGTCATTCACTGCAACAGAACTTCCCCCAGCCATCCTTGAGGGGATGTTGAAAGCGTGGGTCTGGACCTGTGCAACCCCTACTCACCTAAATCCACATGCTGTTCCTTTTTTGAGGAGTAGGATATCACATATTAAACCCCACATAGTGACTAAAAGGAACCATTATCATCTGACAGGATAGATAGCCAGAGGAAAAAGTATTGAGAGTCCAAATTCTCACAAAAGAACACGTGAAGTGGGCAGTAAATACTACTGATTTTAAACAGTTCTGTTCAGAATCACTTTGTAGTTCCTATATGATTACACAGTTTTGACTGCCACAATCATGAGATTTTCTTTTTCACTGTGTTGGATTTTCACCAACACCATATTCTGTTTGAACTTCACCTCCTTTATAGTTTAAAGATGTGAGGAATCAGTCTTGGCTGATAATAAATTGGCTTCTAAACAAATGCAAATAAGTCTTTTATCCCATAATGCCACTGCACAAAGAGAAAATCTTGGAAACACTTAGCAGACTAGAAGCCATCTGTGGAAAGAGAAATAGAGTTAATGTTTCCAAATGAAGCTGAAGTACTAACCTGCTGAGTTCTTGCATGGTTTATTTTTCTCTATTTCTGCATTAAAAATTGTAAAGAGCCCATCAACTTGCTGTGCACAGACTGTTCTTGTTAATTAATTTTCTGGACATGGGTATTTTTGCTATGGCCAGCATTTATTGCCTTTTCCTGGTTTCTCTTGCAAAGGAAGATGTGGGCCATCTTCATAAACTTCAACAAACCCCCAGTTATTGACTAGGAAGCCTTTGGACTTAGACCCAATGACAGAGAAAGAACAGATGATGTGTTACTCAAAGGGAAACTTGAAGGGTGTGGTGATCCCACGTGCTTGTCCTTGGTGGTAGAGATTGCAGTTCGGAATGTCTTGGGAAGTTAGAGCAGTTCATTTTGTAGATGGATGATGCTGCAGCCAGAGTGCACCAATCTTACAGGTCTTGAAATTGCATTCTTATGCCAGTATCTTCAGAATGACACAAAAGGAAATGTATGTTTAGGGCAGTGGAAGTGATTACCTGCTCCAGGGATACATGCATGACAGGGTCTGGGAATGTCACTAAACTGCACTGTTTTGCAAAATGGTGCTAGTTTCAGGGGTTATTGCAGTGAGAAGCATGTGCCACTGATGTGCCAAATTCATTCTCCTACCAAAAAAAAATTAAAAATGGAAAGGTATGGTCATTGAAATATCCAATTTCAGGTAACCCCCAGTCCCAGTATTCTCTTCCCCCATATGATCATCTGGCCAACAAGCTTGCTTCTCCCTTTTATCCCCATTCCTTTCTCTCCTCTGCCATCTGGTTACACCTTTTCAACATCCTCCCCATCATCTAGTTCTACCTATCACCCACCAGCCTCTGTCCCATACTGTGATTGCCTGACAATCTTCGTGCTCCCTCTCAAGCCTGATGCAGGGTCATGACCTAGAATGTGGACTTGCATCTTTTGCCTCTGTAGGTACAGCCTGCCTTGTTTTGTTTTGTTCTGTGTTCCAAACTCTGGAGTCTCTTTTGTTTTCATAATAAAAGAAGAAGGTTGGAGGTCTCACTATCTCTTTTTGAAATATTCCTTAACTTATCTTTCTTTTGACAAACTAATTTGGGGACTGACCATTCTGTAGAATTAATGTACTGAAACTGAGTAGAAATGTGAATACTAATATTCATTTTCAAACTGCATTTCTACATGTCAGGCACAATTCTTTTTTAGAATGAAGCATTCAAACCTAAACCTTGGCAATCAGGGTCATCCTCTATACCACTGGCACTAATTTTAATGCTTCCAGAATTAGAAATGATAATAAAAATGAATTCATTTTTGAAAAGTTCATACCTGCAGCAAGTAAATGATGGAAACTAGTGATTCCATTACATTTCTCCAATGCTTCATACGCCAAAGTCTTAAACTTGGTCACAGCTGACAGCTTGTTGCAAATAGACCTGCTGGCTAAGCAATCTTCCTGACCCACATATGGTGCTGTTAATTATTCATCAGTGGCTCTGCCTTATGCAGAGCAAAGATACATGCATATTATGATTATCTGCATGGGGACCATTCCAATGTAACAAAGTCAATTTCTGTCGTCTTCAGCTGGGGATAAAAATGGTGTTTCTTCTCTGCCATCTCAACTGAAGACAGATTTACTTCAAGCTGGTGTTTTAAAACTAAGTTGTCATCCAACAAATAGTTCTTTTTATGATCTGTCATCGGTCTTATTTCAGCGATAAGTAAATCATTGATAATGGGCTGTCATATTTATTGCACCATGCGTCCAAAAACGGAACAGATAAATTAAAGATAAAATCAGAGTAGCATTTGTGAATGTTTCAGCCGCTTCACAATTTGCAGCCTTAGTGCAAAAGCCATATTAATTAAATTTTGTTATAGTGATATTCCTCCACAGTTAATATTTATTTCTATGAAGCCTCTTTTCAGATCATACATCAATCAAAACTGATTGCTACAGGTTGCTGAACAAATTCAGCTAATTTTATTCAATATGACTGTAGTGAACTGGGATTCACTAGAGGTGTCCTGTACTGACAACTGGTCCTGCCTCCTGGCCCCTCCCCCTGGGGGCCCTGTATATCACCCTGGTTTCCTGCCTAAACCCTGAACCCTTCTGAAGCCTGTTCGTGAACTCTACTTGTGTTGTATGCTAATAAAAGCGTTAGTTCTCTCTCCAGTCGAGTGTGAGCTTTTATCTTCGCTACAATTTTATTAGCTTACAAACAAGGATGGAGGCATTGCTCAAGCCCAGTATACTGTTAACAGAACCCCAGTCCCCCAACGTGGCTGAGGAGTTCGCATATTGGCTGGACTGCTTCCTGAACGCAACCAGGGACGTCTTCCATATAGACGTAAATTATGGAAACTAGTGATTCCATTACATTTCTCCAATGCTCATCTCAAGGGTAGGGACAAAGCGGTACGCAGTTGTCCAAGACTGCCCGATCAAAGAGGCCGCCGTTAAGATGCTCAAGGCCCACTACATGAAGACCCCAAATGAGGTCCTAGCGAGGCACTGACTTGCCCCACGCTGCCAACATATCGGAGAGTCAATTGACAACTACCTGCTTGATCTGCGGATGCTGGCTAAGAGGTGCAGGTATGAGGGCGCTTTGGGCTGAGTCCGGGAAGATGAAAAGTTTCGGGATACTCTAGTTGCAGGGGTCCGCTTGAAGTAATAGGCAGTGACTGCTCGAGTCAGGATGAAAGGACCTCGCTAGCCAGGTCGAGCTGGCCAAATCACTGGAACAGGCCAGTCTTGTGAATGATGACCTGGTGGCCAGTGAACTCGCGATCTCACTTGAGCACATCCAAGGACCAGCTGCTCCCACTACGGTGGCCCCCACTCTAACAGCAGTCACTTCCCGAGTCCAGAAATGCTTTTGCTGCGCCAAGGGATGGCACTCTTGTGCCCGCTGCCCAGCCAAAGACTCGGTGTGCTCCAGCTGTGGGAAGAAGGGACATTGGGCAAGGGTCTGCTGCACGAAGGGAAGACTGGGAAAGTCCATGGACTGGATCCAATACCAGCCCCAAGTTGTCTGCGCTGGACTCACCCGAGATCACCTGCTGCTCAACCCGCTGCCTACGGAAACGGCACAAAAAGGCTTGGTGGCCATCTTGCAGTGGCCCGATTTCAAATTCTGTGTCATCATCATCAGAGGAGGAAGGAGGGCGGCCATCTTGCCACGCCACGAAGTCGGCGCCACCTTAGCACAGGTCGACTCAAGTCAGAGGGGGCCACTCGAGGGAAGAACACTGCATCTCTGGCAACCTGGCATGGCTGGTCCTCGACCAGAATAGATCTCACCAGCTCAGCAACTCGATGGTGACGGTGAAGGTAAACGGACATTTGACCAAATGCCTGATTGGCACAGGCTCCAAGGAAAGTTTCATAAACTCATGGACTGTGCAAAAATATAACTTGATAAATGTACCTGTCTAATTACCAAATTTTCCTTGCGTCCTAGTCCCATTCGGCATGAATACAGAAACATTGTATAATTCATCTGTCGTTTGAAGGCGGGGAATTTTGTAAATTCCGCATGTATGATTTAAATTAATATTGTACTCCAGTATTATTGGGTCTGGACTTCCTGTGTCACCTTAAAAGCGTGACCTTGGAGTTTTCTGATCTCCTTCCACTGGTAACGGTTCGGAATGGAGGGCCCTCAAAACCAGAACCCACTTGCAGCCTCTCTACACTGAACATCAACCTCCCCACATCTGTTCCCAAACCTGTCTGCCAAATGTAAGTCCATCGCCACAAAGAGCAGGAGATACAGCGCGACAGACAGGGAGTTCATAAAGATGGAGACCCAACGCCTGCTGAAGCAGGGGATCATCTAACCCACCACCAGTCCATGGAGAGTGCAAGTGGTGGTAGTAAAGGGGGAAAACAAGTCAATTAGTGATTGACTATAGCCAAACAATTAACAGATACACACTCCTGGATGCATACCCCCCCCCCCTCGCATTTCGGATATGGTGAACGAAATCGTGCAGTATCGGGTCTATTCGACCATTGACCTGAAAGCTACCTATCACCAGCTGCCAATCCATTCCAAGGACCGCCTGTACACAGCATTTAAGGCTAACGGTCGACTCTATCACTTCCAGAGGGTCCCTTTTGGTATTACCAATGGGGTGTCTATTTTCCAGCAGCAGATGGACAGTATGGTGGACGAGCATAGGTTGAAGGTTATCTTTCACTACCTTGGCAATTTCACCATCTGTGGCCACACCATTGAAAAGCCATGATGCCAATCTCCAGAGCTTTCTCCATGCGGTGACAGACATGAATCTCACCTACAATTCTGACAAGTGTGTATTCAGGACTAGACAACTGGCTATCATTGGTGGAGAATGGTGTCATTGGCCCTGACCCTGATAGGATGCGCCCCCTGTTAGAGTTTCCCCTCCCTGGAACCACAAAGGCATTGAGGAGATGCCTGGGTTTTTTCTTATATTGCGCCCAGTGGGTCCCTCAATATGCTGACAAGGTTCCTCCCATCTTAAAGACCACCACTTTCCCCCTTTCAGCCCAAACCCAGACAGCTTTTAATTACCTCTGAAATTACATTGCAAAAGCCGACATGGACGCGGTTGACAAAAATGTACCTTTCCAATTGGAAAGTGACACTTCGGACGTATCCCTGGCCACTACTCTCAATCAGGTGGGCAGGCCGGTTGCCTTTTTCTCACAGACATTTTCAGGACTCTCGGAACCTGTCTGTGGAAAAGGAGTCTCAGGACATTGTCGAAGCCGTAAGGCACTGGAGGCACTACCTGGCTAGTAGAAGATTTATGCTCCTCATGGACCAACGCTCTGTCACATTCATGTTCAGAAATGCCAAGAGGGGCAAAATCAAGAATGGCAAAATTGGTAGGTGGAGGCTGGGGCCCTTAATGACCCTCGAGCTGCCTTGTCCAGGGGATGCTGTGCCTCCACCCACACCAGTCAACTGCAGACCATACACAATGAGCTCTGCCATCCAGGGGTCACCCGCATGGCCCATTCTGTCAATTTCTGCAATTTGCCTTACGCAATAGAAGACGCCAGGGAAATGATCATATTATGCCAGGTCTGCGCTGAGTGCAAGCGCACTTTTTTCGCCCCACGAACGCGCACCTGATTAAATCATTCAGGCCCTTCGAATGGCTCAGCATCGATTTTAAGGGAGCTCTCCCCTCTACGAACGGGAACATCTACTTTCTCTCAGTCATTGATGAGTACTCCTGCTGCCCATTCACCATCCTGTGCCCAGACATGTCTGCCTCATCTCTTATGAAGGCCCAAGACTCTATTTTCACCCTGTTCAGGAATCCCGGCTATATTCATAGTGACCGGGGCTCAGCCTTCATGAACTATGAGCTGTGTCAATACCTGCATGTGAGGGGAATCAGATTCAGCAGGACTACCAGTTACAACCCCTGGGGAACAGGCAGATTTAAAAAAAGAACACCACAATCTGGAAAGATGTCAAACTTACCCTGAAACAAAAAGGCCTTCCAGACTCTCACTGGCAGGATGTCCTCCTCACCTCGCCCCACACAATTAGGTCACTACTCTGCACTGTGACCAATGCTACTCCTCATGAGCTCATGTTTCCCTTCAACAGAAGGTCAGCATCAGGGACTATACTCTCAGCCTGGCTCACTAGTCCTGATCCGGTCTTTCTCAAGAAGCACATGAGGAGAAGCAAGACCGGCCCCTCGTGGAAAGGGTGAAATTGCTCCATGCCAACCCCATGTACACCTACATGAAGTACTTGAATGGCAGGGAGGACACCATCTCTATCAGGGACCTGGTACCCACTGGAACATTGCCTCAGATGCCGCACGAGCTACCAAGCTTTTTCTCCCCACAGCTCACCCAGGGCCTCAGGGGACCCGGTTCAGGAGGAGAGTGAACCCCCCTCTATCATCAAGTCAGAGCCCCAGCTCACTACCCGTTCATCACCAGGTAGACCAGGAGTCTCAAAGTGCCCAAGGCGCCCCAGTGCTAAGGTGCTCCACCAGGATCTCCAGACCCACGGCCCGCCTAAATAGAATTGTAAATATTTATCTTCTGTGTCTATTACTGGCTTCTGATCCTAGTTCTCTTCATCCAGACCCATAATTCTGAAGGAAGGGGTGAATGAAGTGAACTGGGATTCACTAGAAGTGTCCTGTACTGATGACTGGTCCCACTTCCAGGCCCCTCCCCCGGGGGGCCCGTATATATCCCTGATTTCCTGTCTAAACCTTGAACCCCTCTGAAGTCTGTTCATGAACCTTACCTGTATTGTAAGCTAATAAAAGCATTAATTCTCCCTCCAGTCGAGTGTGAGCTTTTATCTACACTACAATGACAGAACCTCCGATTACTTCATCCTTCAGTTTTCAAATGAAAGTGAAATATTTAAAATACCTTGTGGATTTTGCAGATTCACATGGATCAGATTTTTTTTTCTCATCATTGATAGTTAACCTAGTCAGTGAGGTGGTATTTTAGTTGTGGCTGATATGACTTAATAATTTTGATCGATTGCCTCAAAACATACGAGTGTTGAAATTGTTGGGATAATCAAGGAAAGAAAATTGGGACACAATTGTACAGACAATAACCACAACAGCAGTGCAAGTATAAGACAGCTTTAATAAACTAATATATACACTAAGAGGTCTAGTCTCTCTGCAAGACATGAAGTACTTGGATGGCAGGGAGGACACCATCTCCATCAGGGACCTGGTACCCACTGGAACATTACCTCAGATGCCCCATGAGCTACCAAGCTTGTAGGCAAAATTGTAGCACTGGACTGCTTTATATACAAGGTCACCGGGATGACCCCTGGTGACCTAGTGGTGTAATTACATATCACCACATTCACCCCCCCCCCTTAAAAAAATGTTATCTCCCCCCCCACACCCCCGTCCTCCTTCCCTTGTTTGTAAGTTCATCATTCCAAAATTTTTCTTGGCTTCCATTCCCTTTTGGACCTCCTCAGTAGTCGTATGGGGGTGGGGAGTGTGGTCTGCCTTTCGGCCTTTCTTGGTGGAGGTGTGGGAGTGGGAAGTACTGGTTGGTCAAGTGGTCGTGCGGGCTGGTGATCCTCTTGTATGGGATTAGGTCCTGCCATCAAGTCTAGGGTGGTGATATTTTGTGGGGCGGGCGTACCCAGGGTCCTGATTTCCGGGGTGGGTGGTAGAGTCCTCTGGGGTGACTCGATGGACGACTGTTCTAGTGACTGCTGCTGCACTCCTTGTTGATCCGTAGACATCTGTGTTTCCTCCGCGTTGTTCACACATCCGGCCAGCGCAAGATCCCTGGTGGCCACCGAGTCTTCTCTTCCATCTGGCAATATGACAAAGGTGTACTGAGGGTTCGCGTGCCTCAACTCCACTTGATCCACCAGCGGTTCCACTTTGTGGGGTCTGCAGGGCTTCCAGAGGAGAACAGGTCCCGATGTCATCATCCATTTAGGCAGCACTGTGCCCGTCGTGGCTTTCCTTGTGAAAAAGATACGGTCATGTGGGGTCATGTTAGTGGCAATACACAACAAAGAATGTATAGAGTGTAGGGCTTCTGGCAACACTTGTCATCTAGAAACAGGCAGGTCTTTTGCTTTTAAAGTCAAGAGGACCATTTTCCAGATAGTGGCATTTTCCCTTTCGACTTGTCCATTCCCCCCAGGATTGTAACTTGTAGTACGTCTGGTAGCAATCTCTCTCTCGTGCAGATACTGCTGTACTTCTGCACTCATGAATACACCCCTGTCTGTGTGTATGTAGTTTAGGTACACAAATATGCTGAAGATGGGTTGGAGACATTTTATATCAGTGGCTGCTGATACATCAGAACACGGGATTGTGAAGGGGAAACGGGAATATTCATCTATTACGTTTAGGAAATAGACATTTCTATTATTGGATGGGAGTGGGCCTTTAAAATCAAGGCTGAGGTGCTCAAAAGGTTTGGTAGCTTTTATCAGAGTGGCTTTGTCTGGTCGGTAAAATTGCATTTTGCATTCCGCACAGATGGCGCAGCTCTTGTTCACTGACCTCACTTTCTCTACCGAAAATGGGAGGTTTTGGGTTTTAATGAAGTGAAACAGTCTAGCGACCCCAGGTGGCCCAGCTCATTGTGCAAGTTCTGCAACTGGGATGTATGGTTAAGGATGGCACAAGTGCCTCTGGACAGCGCGTCCGGGGGCTCGTTGAGTCTCCCGGGGCAGTATAGAATGTTGTAGTTAAGTGTAGGCAATTCTATCCACCAGCGCAGGATTTTGTTGTTCTTAATTCTCCCCCTGTTCTGGTTATCGAACATAAAAGCCACAGACCGTTGGTACATGACGAGGGTGAAGTGTTTACACGCCAGATAATGTCACCAGTGCCTTACTGCTTCCACAATGGCTACGGCCTCCTTCTCTACTGCTGAGTGTCTTACTTCTGACCCCTGTAGGGTTCGCGAGAACTGTCATTCGGTCTTGGTTTAGTGTGGCTGCCAGAGCCACTTCGGATGCATCCGTTTCTACTTGAAATGGGATTGACTCATCTATGGACCGCATGGTAGCTTTAGCGAAATGGTCCCTCATGTCCCTGAATGCTCTGGTGGATGCTGGGCACAGTGGGAAAACAGAGGCTTTTATAAGTGGACGGGCCCTGTCAGCGTAGTTGGGGACTCATTGGGTGTAGTAAGCGAACAGCCCCAAACACCTTTTTAGTGCTTTCAGCGTGTGTGGCACTGGGAGGTCTAGGAGAGGGCGCATACAGGCTGGGTCTGGGCTGATTTCCTGATTCTGCACTATGTAGCCCAGGATTGGCAACTTCCTGGCATTTGTCCCTGTTGTACGTTAGTTTCCTTTCCTCGGCTGCCTGGAAGAAGCGTTTTAAATTTGTGTCATGATCCTCCTGAGTGTGGCCACAGATCGTCACCTTGTCTCAATAGGGGAACACCGCTTTCAGTTGGAACTCATCTACTATTCGGTCCATTTCTCTCTGAAACAGGGACACTCCATTGGTGACACCAAAGGGAAGTCGCAGAAATTGATACAGCCTGCCATCTGCCCCAAATGCCGTGTAAATGTGATCGCTGTTTCTAATGGGCAGTTGGTGATATGCTGCCTTCAGGTCTATGGTGGAGAACACCTTATACTGTGCAATGTTGTTGACCCCTGCTATGCGTGGCAGGGGGTAGGCATCTAGTTGTGTAAATTTGTTGATTGTCTGGCTGTAATCCACTACCATGCGCAGTTTTCCTCCTGACTTTACTACAACCACCCGGGCTCTCCAGGGGCTGGTGCTCTGCTCTATGATGCCCTCCTGTAGTAGCCTGCGGACATCTGTCCTAATGAAGGCTCTATCCCTGGGGCTGTACCTCCTGCTCTTTGTGGCTATTGGTGTGCATTCTGGGGTCAGGTGTGTGAGCAGCGGAGGGGGTTCTATGTTCAGAACAGACAGGCTGCAGTGTTGTTTCTTTGTAAGGCGTAGTGGGGGGTGAGGCCCGTTGTGCACTATTGTAATGCTTTCTAACTGGCACTGAAAATCTAACCCCAATAGTACCGGGGCACAGAGGTGAGGGAGTACTAGTAATTTGAACCCTTCGTATTTTGTGCCCTGGATTTCTAGAGTAACCCTGCAAAACTGTTTTACCTCAGCCACAAGGCTGCTGGCTGCTAACAGAATCTGGTTCTCACTTGGGCATGTGGGGAGGGCCAGGCAGTTGACTAACCCCTGGTCAATAAAACTTTCAGTCCTTCCACTATCTATTAACCAATTTACCCTCACTTCATTAATTTTGATGCACACAGAGGCGTCAGATAAATTGTGTGGACTCACCTGATTCATGCATAGGGAAGCAAGTCTGGCGTGTCCTTCGTGTCCTTCCATCCGATAGTACTCGGCATCATATTCATCTCCTGAAGACTGTGTCCTCTGCTCTGTAGCATTTGTCCAAGATGGCTGGCTGCACATGGCATTCTTCTTCTTCTGTTTGTCTGTGAAGAAGAGCTTCCCGCCTCTCAATAGCATGAGAATGGGCCTTAGCTGTGGCCTTGGGGCTTCTGCAGAATTTTGCATAATGCCCATGTTTTCCACAGTTGGAACAGACATTTTCTCTGGCAGGGCAGAGGGCTCTGGGGTGTTTTCATTGTCCACAGAAAAAGCACTTCGGACCCTCAAGGTGCTGCTGCTGCTGTGAATTCCTGTGAGGCAGCATACTTTTCGTGGGGCTAGAGAGTCAGTCCAGCAGTGTGACGTTTGTCCAAGACCCAGGGTCCTGTGAGTACTCCTCCAATTCTTTCTTGGTGCTTTCTAAAGATTCTGCAATAGTCTCTGCCTCATCTAGCCCCACCATTCCTTTCTCCAGCATTCGATGTCTCATCTCAGTGGACCGTACGCCCGCAACAGTTCTGTCCCTAATAAGGTCCTCTGCATACTCCTGAGCTGATACTGCTTTAAAGTTGCAGCCTTTCGCCAGGTCTTTCAGAGAGAGTATAAAGTCTCTGGCAGACTCCCCTACTTGTTGTGACCTGGTCATGAGTCTGTACTGGGAGTGGAGTTCACTATGCCCCTTACTGTAATGCCTTTGTAAAATGCTCATTGCCTCTTGGTAGGACCTGGCATCCTGTATAAGGGAGTACGGGTGGTCTCCCAGCTGCGCTAACAGCAGCATTAATAGCTCTTTATCCGATGCCTCAGCACCCTCCACTTAATTTAGAAAGCATCTCTGCCAGTGGCCAAAGTGCATGCTGGCTCCAGGATTTCTGGGGTCGAGCTCCAGCCTGTCTGGTCGCAGCACATGTCTAACCTGCAGTCTCTGGTCCCTTAGGTATAGCAAGGGTGGACTCTGGGCTACTGGGAGCTGCTGGTCGAGTCTCTGTAGGGCTTGTGTCTGCTGAAGGAGTAACCTGGGTGCTTGGGGATGTTGGCTGAGTCTCTGACCTTGGGACATTTGCAGCGGGCTTAGGGGGGATCCCAGCAGTAGCGTCAGGTCTCCATGGTACTGGGGAAATTGCTGCTGGGGGAGTGACGGTAGTGGTGTCTGCTTTCCTTGGCTCTGGAGTTGATGGGAATTCTGTACATACACGGCGTTTGGGAGCACGACTCGTGGAGATCGTTCCATCCACACTTGTAGTGGCCCCTTTCTGATCAGACCGGGGTTTAGGGTCGGTGGCACCTGTACTGGTGAACCCACGGTCAGGCAGGGCTCTTGGCCATTTCTTACCTGCCCTATCATACTTCTGTGGTCTTCCCTGCATTCCACCACGATTTCAGTACAGCGGTTCCTTGCCGTCTCTGTCCTCGGAAGCACGTGCGTGCTAGTCGTCCTCGAATTCGATTCCTCAGGAAGAGTCTCCAGGTGGTCGGGAATGTGCATTGGAGGCGAAGCAGCTTCCATCCTAGTAGCTATCATATTAGTTTATTAAATTGTACTGACAATAACCACAACAGCAGTACTAGTATAAGACAGCTTTAATAAACTAATATGTACACCAAGAGGTCTTGTCTCTCTGCAAGACAAACCTGGAAAGCTAGACTGTAGCTCTGGACTGCTTTATATACTGCAAGCCTACACAAGCAAGACTCCGCAACTCTACCTCCACTACACTGATGACAACATTGGTGTTACCTCACACACCCATGATGAGTTTATCAACTTTATTCACTTTGCTGGTATCTTTTACCCTGACCTCATATTTACTTGGTCCATCTCTGTCGACCCTCTCCCTTTTTTGAACTATCTGTCACCATCTTGGGAGACAAACTTTGTATAGATATTTTCTACAAACCTATCAACTCCCACAATTACCTCAACTACACATTTTAACACCCAGTTCCCTGAAACAATTCTATTATTTTCTCTCAGTTCCTCTGGCTCCATTGCATCTGTTCCCAGGATGAAGTCTTCCATTCCAGATCATTCAAGGTTATCTTTCGTCAAAAAACTTTGCTTTCCCTCTACCATCATTAACTCAACCATTATCTGAATATTCTCCTTTTACCACACATCTACCCTGGGCCCTTCTGCCCCTAGGTGCAACAGGATTTCCCTTGTCCTCACCCATCACTTCACCAACCTCTACATCCAACATGTTATTCTCTGCAACTTCCATCATCTACAACATGATACCACCACCACCAGACACATCTTCCATGTCCTCACCTCTCCACTTTCCATAGGGACTACACCCCTCATGACTCCGTCATCCACTTATCCCTTCCCATTAATCACGCCCTTGGCAAATTTCTCTGTGATTGCAGGAAGTGTTACACTTGCGTCCACATCTCCTCCCTCACCACCATCCAGAGCTCCAAATTTTTTTTTCACTTGTAGCAACACTTTACTTGTGAATCTGCAGGAAGCATCTGCTGCATCTTGTACTCCCTTTATGGCCTTCTCTATATCCAAGAGATTGGACCCAGACTGGATGATCACTTTGCTGAGCACATTCACTTTCTCCGGAGCAATTACACAGATCTCTCAGTGGCAACCATTTCAAATCTCCAAGCCACTCCTGTCTGTCCATGGTCTCAAGTACTGACATAAATTAGAGGATCAACTCCTAATATTCTGTCTGGGGTCTCTTCAACTGGATTAACATAAACTTCTTCAGTTTCTGTCAGACCACTCTCCATTCCTCCCTCTTTTCCCTTTCCCTTTGTCTCCTTCCTTCAAGCTCTACCCCCTTTCCTCTCCATTAACAGAGCTATCCCCCCTCCCCCTGTTTTCTCATGTCCTCACTCCCATTTGCTTGTGGGCCTGTACTCCTCCCCATGCCCCTTTCTGCTCCCCACCATTTTATTTAGGGGCCTGCCTATATTTTGCTAATACTTTGATGAAAGGCTCAGGCCCCAAATATTGGTTTTATGCATCTTTATCTTTACTATATAAAGTATGTTGAGTGATCTGGTGAGTTTCTCCAGCATTGTATTTTCATCTTCACTTGTCTTGCTTCATCTGCCCTCTTCTGTTCTTTATCTCTTTGTCTAGCACCTCTAAATCACTTGCTTCTGTGTCCCAACTCCACCCCTCCCTTACCCCTTACACACCCAGCCTTATTTCTCCACTGCACGTCTTCTTTTCCCACCAATGCCCTACTGAATCCTGTTTAAAGCGTGTCCTCTTTGTGGGCTGTCTCTCTTTATCCACAGTCTGGATGAAACATTTTGACCTGAAACATCAACAAGGTCCTCCTGCAAATTTTTTTCTCCCTAGATTCCGTATCTGTGGTCTCTTGTGACTTTATCCCCTTTTCCCCTTGGGTAATAATATTATGAAGATGGAATTTTTGAATTTCAGGTAACCATAGCCTTGGTGTTTTTCTTTCACACATAGTTGCAGGTGAACCTCCGTTTCTTCTCCCTTTTCCCATCCTCTCCTCACTCCCCTTCCCATTTGGGACCACCTGTTCATCACCTTCCCATAGTATTTGGCTCCACCTAGCACCTGGCAGTTTCTATCTTCTGCCCTCTCATACGGGTATTTTGTCCTCTTTCATCTCAGCCCTGATGCAGGGTCTGGACTTGAAATATCAACTTCTATCTTTTGCTTCCACAAATGCTGTTTGACCAGGTGAGTTCTTGTAGCATTCAGTTTCATTTTTTCCAGATTTATAGTATCTGATGTCAACTTGGCTGCATATTTAAATTTTCTGATGCCACTAAATTTGATGCCACAGTATCCAGGAATGTAAAGAGCAGATGAAAATTACCAAGTGACATCGAACAATTATAGAATTAAAATGTGAAAATCAGTATGTAGTCATCCAGAATAAACTGTTGTCGATTATCTGGAGCACAATCTAAAAAATGACATTCAATTACATGAGTGACAGGACATATTGATGAAAAGAAGTGCAGAAATCACAAAATAAAACCTGCATTAGCTATTTAGATGCTTTAGTAAAGCTGTAGAGAGCTCCTATTAGTTCTACCCATGGTACTATTTTCAGTTCCAGCTTGATGCAATTCAATAAATGCAAAGAGTTATATTATAAACACAAACAATGGATATCATGATAGTAAAATAAGTGTGATCTGATTGTAGCAAAGTAGTTATATAAACGATTTGATAAAGCCATGCTCCTCTAGAATAATGTAAGAACAAGAACATTAAGAGTGAGAAAGGTGCATGGAGTTGGGAGTAAAGAATTGGCACGAGCAGAGGATTGGTTAATTAATAGAAGGCATTGAGGATAAATGGGTATATCTCTGGGTGGCAATCCGTAGATAGTGGAGTGCAGCAAGGACTGGCATTGGGCCCACAACATTTCAGCTTTCAGATTTTCAGATTTTAGAAATTTCATGGTATATATAAATGATTTGGAGGAGGGGACCAAGGGTGGCATGTCTAAGATTACTGAGGTCACAAAATAGAGTACAAAAGCAAATTGTACTGAAAGCACAGGCTGTCTGCAGAGCGATATAGATAGGTTAAGTGAATGTGCAAGGATCTGGCAGATGGACTAGAAGATTGGTTGAAGTGAGGTCATCAATTTCAAAAGTAGTAAAGTGGACTATTAATTAAGTGGTGGAAAGTTGCAACATTCTTTTACGTTAGTTTGTAGGTGCAAAAGGTAATTGAGAAGGCAAATGGAATGTTAGCTTTAATTGTTTTAAGAGCAGGGAGATTCTAGACCTTTTCCTTTTAAATTAAAAAAAAAATTCACACTGTGCACCATATCAATCAAAATACATACAAACATTTCCCTCTTAAATATACACAGTGGCATTTTCTCCCTTTTTCCCCCCTACCTTCCCTCCCCACCTTCCCACCCCCCTCCAAACCCATTAAATGTTCAACATATACAATACAATAAAACCATTAAACAATGTCATCACACAATGAAAATAAACAAGAAAATTGTGTCATCTACTTTTACACACTGGATCAAGTCATTTTTTATTCATTTCAAAGTCGACCTCTGCATGGAAGGCAGCTTAAAAGCCGAATAAAAAGGTATTTCCTACCTTTTCATAAAGGCCCAGAAAAGCTTGCTCCGATGTCCCCTTTCAACCTGGAGGTGGAGGGGGTGCTACTGGTGCCATGACACCTTACATACGCACTGAGCAACTGCCGACTTCATTACCCATAATTCCCATGCAGCTGGAACCGCTCTGCATTTCCCAGAATGGTTCCAGGAGTTTGGGGGATTATGGGTAGGGTAGATGGCCATTGCTCTTCCACGTATTGAGCTACTGATGCTGATGAGCAGTCCTGAAGGACGAAGTGGTCCGGTGAGGTGCCAGAGGTTGGAGCAGCCAGCAGGGCTGTCACATTCCTCTCCAGCCATCTCCTGACAGACTGGCCTCTGCTGCCCTGATGCTCCTCACCGGTTGCTCCTGCCCTGACAGCCCCCACCAGCTGTCCTGCCCTGACGGGGTCATAGAGGGAGAGGGGTGAGTTAGATGCGTCATGGGCTGATGACAACACTGCGACATCATCAGCCCTCCCCTAGCCAGCTGCTTGCAGTGGCATTCCATTCATGTTGGATGGCGGAGCACAGTTCTCTGCTGCTGACCCTTCCCCAAAAAGGATTGCAGATAAAGCTTTGGAGCCAGCCAGGGCACATTGATGGAGACAAGTCTCCCAACGTAAGCGGGGAGAATCTCT
This sequence comes from Narcine bancroftii, assembly GCF_036971445.1. Lineage (NCBI taxonomy): Eukaryota > Metazoa > Chordata > Chondrichthyes > Torpediniformes > Narcinidae > Narcine > Narcine bancroftii. The sequence goes on along the minus strand of NC_091471.1, from coordinate 95,775,670 downwards.
GCCTTTACACTCTGGTTATTTGACTAGATGAAAGGACCTCTGTTTCAACTGTACAGTGTGCTGGTGAGGACGTACCTGGAGTTCTGTGTGCAGTTCACGTCACTAAACTTGAGACAAATTGGGGAGGTGGAATTTTGAAGAAACATAGAATATTATAAAAGGAATAGATAAGATAGAAACAAGGAGATTGTTTCCACTGGCAGGTAAGACTAGAACTTGGGGGAAAGTCTCATGTTTTAGCGAGTAGATGTATGACAGATGAAGAGGAGCTGTTCCTCCTGAAGCAGTGTAATGCTCTTTGTAAGGAAGCAGAATAGGTTGCCTCATTGAACGTACTTAAAACAGAGATAGATAGATTTTTGAAGAATAGGGTAATTAATAGCTCTGGGGAATAGATGTCTAAGTAGGCTGACTTCAAGGCCAGATTAGCCATAATCTTATTGAATAGCGATGACCTGCTCCTGATCCAATTTGTTATTGATAACTCCTTCTCTGAATATGCTGGTTATTATTCTGTGGAAATAAGGTACTTGAGCAACACATTTCTTTTACAAAATGCTTTATCAAAAATCTGTTGAGATGTGCTTATTTCAAAATTTCATATCTGACATTGAGAGTGTCATTGGCAAGTGTATCAAGGTGAGCAATTGGAGTCAAGTTAGAAATTAGCCATGATCTATAATTAATGGTTCTCAACCTTTTTCTTTCCACTCACAGACCACTTTAAGTACTCCCTATGCCATCAGTGCTCTGTGATTAGTAAGGGATGGCTTAAGGTGGTCTGTGAGTGGGAAGAAAAAGTTTGAAAACCACTGTTTTAATCGTATCTAATCAATTCGTTATGTGCACGGTTTCGTAACTCCAAAGGAAATGGGCCAGTGACAATTTTTCTCAAGCAAAATATTTCAGTACCAATTGGGTCTTGAGCAGTGATTCTCAGCCTTCTCACTCACATACCAACTTTAGCAATCTCTTACTAATCACAGAGAATTTATAACATAGGGATCAATTAAAGTGGTAAACTGCACGAAAACCAACAAGGTCGGGTCAGATACAGCGACGAGCTCTCTGGACCCTTCTCCATTAAAAATGGCGTGAAGCAAGACTGTGTTCTTGTGTTCTCAGCATGATGCTGAAACAAGCCATAAAAGACCTCACCAATGAAGATGCTGTTTACATCCGGTACCGCACAGATGGCAGTCTCTTCAATCTGAGGCGCCTGCAAACTCACACCAAGACACAAGAGCAACTTGTCCATGAACTACTCTTTGCAGACGATGCCGCTTTAGTTGCCCATTGAGAACCAGCTCTTCAGTGCTTGACGTCCTGCTTTGCAGAAACTGCCAAAATGTTTGGCCTGGAAGTCAACCTGAAGAAAACTGAGGTCCTCCATCAGCCAGCTCCCCACCATGACTACCAGCCCCCCCACATCTCCATCGGGCACACAAAACTCAAAATGGTCAACCAGTTTACCTATCTCGGCTGCACCATTTAATCGGATGCAAGGATCGACAACGAGATAGACAACAGAGTCGCCAAGGCAAATAGCACCTTTGGAAGACTACACAAAAGAGTCTGGAAAAACAACCAACTGAAAAACCTCACAAAGATAAGCGTATACAGAGCTGTTGTCATACCCACACTCCTGTTCGGCTCCGAATCATGGGTCCTCTACCTACGGCTCCTAGAACGCTTCCACCAGTGTTGTCTCCGCTCCATCTTCAACATTCATTGGAGCGACTTCATCTCCAACATCAAAGTACTCGAGATGGCAGAGGCCGACAGCATTGAATCCATGCTGCTGAAGATCAAACTGTGCTGGGTAGGTCACGTCTCCAGAATGGAGGACCATCGCCTTCCCAAGATCGTGTTCTATGGTGAGCTCTCCACTAGCCACCGAGACAGAGGTGCACCAAAGAAGAGGTACAAGGACTGCCTAAAGAAAGCTCTTGGTGCCTGCCACATTGACCATCGCCAGTGGGCTGATATCGCCTCAAACCGTGCATCTTGGCGCCTCACAGTTCGACGGGCAGCAACCTCCTTTGAAGAAGACCGCAGAGCCCACCTCACTGTCAAAAGACAAAGGAGGAAAAATCCAACTCTCAACCCCAACCAACCAATTTTCCCTTGCAACCGCTGCAACCGTGTCTGCCTGTCCCGCATCGGACTTGTCAGCCACAATCGAGCCTGCAGCTGTGGTGGACATTACCCCTCCATAAATCTTCGTCCGCGAAGCCAAGCCAAAGAAGAAAAGAATGTGAGTGGAAAGAAAAATGTTGAGAACCACTGATCTATATGAATGATTGAATATGACTGATAAGCTGAATAGTTTGTCCATTCTTTTTCGATTTTAAATAAAATCCAATTTTGAAATGTAACTGAGCCATTCAATAAAGCCAATGTGCTGTGGAGTAGAAAGTCAATTGTATGAAAGTTCTATAACTACCCATTTTACATTGTTCCATTTTCTTTTTTAAAAGCATGTAGAGAGCACATTGGATAACTGAATTTGCATTTGGATGGTTTGCTCTACTGCTTTTTGATAAACTTACCCCCCCTCCCCCACCCCACTGACTGTCTCTAATGTTAGCCCTTGCAGACTTCCTCAATCTGGCTAGTTTGTTTCAACTCTTCCATTTATAGAAACAAATTTCCATTAATCTCTCAAATCTTCATACCCCACTAGCCAAAAACATAAATAAGTATGTCCATGGAGAGCTCAATTCCCAACAAAACAAAACCAGTAAAATGAGAGGAGTGATTTATGCAAGTATATGTTTTAATCTAACTTTTATAACTCTTTGGTATGTGTGCTGATTATAATAAATGTTATCTTGATGCGAATGTAATGAGGGTTTCATGTTCTCACAGCTCGACTCAGCAGCCAGTCAGAAATATTATTAAGCCTGGTTGAAAAAAATTCAAACAATGCAATATAATACAATGTCATAAATATCCAATAACATTAGAGATGGGAATCTGCCCTTTACAGAGCTGCGTTACATGGTTTCTGTATTGACTCTTTCAAGACTGGTGGAGGAAAAGAGAAACAGAAGCACAGAGAATGAACCATCAGCATTAAGGATGAAGAGGAAAGAATGAAAAGAATTAAATAAATGTAGATCTGCATCAAGGTGATGTGATATGAGAGTTTATTGTCATACACATAGGGACAATGTACAGAAGCACCAAAATTCTTACTTGCTGCAACAGGCTTTAATACAATGCCCCATTGTACAGAAAAAGAGTAAATATACAAGAGTAGAAAAATGAATATTCATAGCTGCAGTGAGTGTAAAAAAAGTGATACATTGACAGTACAGAAATATATTTTGGTGGTCTCTGAGCAGTTTGTGGTTAGAATAGTTAAGGGAGATTCAATAGCCTGATCCTGCTTGAGAAACAATGTTCTGGACTTCAGGCTTCTGTACCTTCTACCCAAAAGAAGCAGTGCTATGAGATAATGGAGATCCTTTATGATGTTGGCTGTCTTCTTGAAGCATTGGCTCACTTTGATGAGTTAAAGTGATGATAAGCTGGCGCCTGTGATGGACTTAGCTACACATTCCTGATAGCCATTTTCACTGTTACTATGGGGGAGTGGGAGGGCAGGTAATAACAAATACATCAGAGGGGTGTAGTTGGGAACGTTCTAATCAACAATTGAAATCAGTAGCAAGCTGACTTAATTTATCCAGATACTGGATACATGGAAATGAATCTGTGGTAAACCACTGTTAAACCACGATTGGCTGCTACCAACTGGAACACGCCTCCCGAGACTGATCCTACCCAAAGCCCCTTGCAGGCCACCCTTTGACTTTTGCTCTGATCATTCAAGGAGGTGGATGGTTGTTTTCTGGTTTTTAGCTATTAAAAGCCTGATTGTTTCACTACTCATCTTTTTGTGAAATATTGATGGTCCATCAGAATCAATGTCATGTGGTCCCACACTACAAAAAGAAAATATTTTAAGCTACTCCTCACAATTTCATGTGAGGATTAATTTGGATATTGCAGGAATGACATGATGAGTGTTTTAAGTCAGAAATACTGATAAGGGGACACGGTGAAAGGTGGAGCTAGTCAAACTTTAAAACAGGTTTTCTTAAATTATAACTGTGTGTTTTCTTTGGTGTTTAAATTTTAAATTTAGACATGGAGCATGGCCAGAGGCCCTTACGACTTGTGAACCTGTGTCACCAAAATACCTCTATTAAAATCTACAACCCCCATATATTTTGAAGGGTGGGAAGAAACGGAGCCCCCAGAGGAAACCCACACAGACACAGGGAGAACATAGAAATTCCTTACAGATGGCACTGGATTTGAACCTGTGTCATTGGTATTGTAATAGCACTATAATTGAAAATTGTTTTATTCCCAGAGTAAATTGCAGGAATACCCCTTTTCAGGAAATTTTAACTGTCAGTTGTAGATATGTTACACACTTATGACCTGGAGATATTGTTCATGCAAAACTTATTCTGGAAAATTGGAACTATCATAGAGCACTCTCTGCACAATTAATTCTGATGAAAACATTGCTCTATTGGACCCCTATCAGTTCAATCATATACTTAATTGTAGATTTTTATCTCTTTCCTCCTCCAAAATTTATCCTACCACCATTCTACCATCATTCCACCTCCCACATATAATCTGCTTCAATGTCACAAGGTAGCAGCCAAATCCCTCCCTTAAGCCAGAAGCCTGGTCACCTCTCCTTTCCATTGAAGCACAAGCAAATTCCTTTATGGCCACTCAGTTGTGAAAATGTGCTACAGACATTGGCTTGTGTCTGAGACCTTGGATTAAATTGTGAGAGTCAATTATAAAGTGCACTCAGATGTTTTAGATTTTATTTTGGCAGATCCTTTCTTATTTTATCACAGTTAAACTGGCATGTTGTATAGATTGAGGTAATCATGTGCACAATATGGATTAACCGATGGGTATCAAGATGGACTCATCAGGATATAGAGAAATGTTATGCAGAAAATTCGGTAAAATCATTCCATTATCAAAGTGACTACAATTAAATGAATTTGGAAAAGACAATGGTATTCCTAACAGTGCAGGGGTGAAATAGGTAATTGTAAATATGTGAAAAATGAAAGAACAAATACATTATTTGGCTCCTTGAAACTACAATACAACATTGGGCAATCTGATTCAGGCCACAGCTCTGATCTCATAACTTATGATTCACCTAAAGGTGAAAAACCTGCTGACCTCAGAGCAGTACACAAAAAAGTGCAGGAGAAACCCAGTGTGATGGAACACTGTACTGCGGACATGTTCTCACTGGGCTGGGCAGGCTGGCCCGCCCTCTGTACCTATGGCCCCTCCTCATAAGATCCCTAATAAAGGCTGAGAGCCCTAGTCTCCTCCCACATATGTGCCTTGGACATGAGCCAGCAGCATGCAGAGACTGTGGTGCACTGTTAGCCAGAATCAGACACACACAAAGATAAAGACTGTACAACAGGCTTTAATCCACAAACATTTCCACAGAGCCAGGCTGGCTGTGGCTGCAGCAACTCTGAGTGAGGCCTCGGGAGGCCAGCGCAGGCTTATATCCCAGAGGGTGATTGATCCATTCAGGCCGACTGATTGACAGCCAGCCAGATGATGTCCTGTCCCCTTACACTCCTGCAGGAACAGAGGTTTCCCCCTGCAGTAGGCCGGTGGTGTACCACCACATTCACCCCTCCTTTAAAATTTTCCCAGGGTTGGGGGGAGGGCAGTAACAAGGAATCGCACCCACTATGTACATATAATATTTACATGTTGAGACGATTCAGCGGCCTGGTCATTGCCCGTGTTGACCACGTCGACATCGGTTGCTGGGTGCGGCATGAGGCAGCTGATGGCACCTGGAGGCGTGGGGAGCGTCGGTAGGGCAGCCTGGTTATCACCCATGTAGACCACGTCATTCTCAATGTCGTTGGGGGCCCTCCGTGTTGAGTGCTGCCTGGCCCAAAATGGCAATGACGTGTGGAGGGCTGCTGCATGGCTGGCCTCCTTCCACAGCCATGTCCACTGTGCCGGGGGAAGTGATATTATCACGGCCGGAGACAATGACGTCGTTACATCAGCCGGAAGTGACGTCGCTGTAGTTCTCAGTGAGCAGCGCTAGCAAGGGCAGGGGCTGGTGCAGATGCTCGGGGCACACGCTGTGACAGTCGCTTGCGGGGCTGGGTTTTGGGGTCCTCTGGGCTTGTAACGGTATACTCAGTGACCTACTACTGCACAGAGCAGGTCATACCAATCACTATCGGCTCTGATTTCATGGCATCTCAGATAGGCTTTCAAATTGCATAGCCACATATCAAACTTTACGGAGGCCTCTGGTTCCTTTGATCGATCTCCAGCTTCTCCAGTTGGATTGCCTTGTACATGGCACTTTAAAATTGTGATTAATAAATTGTAGCATAGTCAATGACTACTTGCGGGCATGCAGCAAGAGTCAAAGGCTTTATTGATCAGAAGACCCAGACATGCCTCTGTGGTAGTACACCATCGGCTTACTGCAGGGGGCAACCTCTGTACCTACAGGAGTGTAATGGGACAGGACAACACCTGGCTGGCTGTCAATCAGTCAACCTGAAGGGATCTAGCCCCACCCAGTAGGGTGTCAATCACTCTCCGGGATATAAGCCTGCGCCAGCCTCCCAAGGGCTCACTCAGAGTTGCTGCAGCCACAGCCAGCCTGGCTCTGTGGAAATCTTTGTGGATTAAAGCCTGTTGTACAGTCTTTATCTTTGTGTGTGTCTGATTCTGGCTAACAGTGCACCACAATTTAACCCACAAAATTTTCCCACAGCGGCAATGGAAAGACTCCTGTGTGTTGGGAGCCTCAAGGTCGACTTACGCCTCCCGGAAGCCCAGACATGCTTCGAGATCTGGCAGCACGCGGTCGAGGCAATCATCGATGCACATGAGGGTGACATCCTGGACTCTGATTGGAAAAGGTTGGTCCTACGCCGGTCAAAGCTTATGCCTCCTTCTCAATGGCGGGATGTCTGTGTCAGGGCCTTGGAGAGTGCAGGAATAAAATGCCACTGGCCTGCCTCCTTAGTTCAGTGTGGCAGCCAGAGTGAAGTGGGAGTCATCACTTTCTACTTGTACGGGACGGATTCATCAATGGTGTGGATCCCCATTCCCATCCTTGATGCCCTCGAAAGCCTTACAGCCCTCCGCCGATGGGGGAAAGGCTGTAGTTTTCACCAGGGGTTGGGCCCTCTCCAAAGCTTTTGCAAATGCTCTTGAAATCAGCCTGTCTTTGTTGAGCAGAGTTCTAGTATTTTAAATGAGATCTATTTTGAAATGTTTGTATGTGATCTACACTAAAAAAAAACCTGCTCCAATTTATCTCCCAAAATCATATCTAGAATCTGTCACAGTACCAAATAATTTGTGACTGCATTGGATACAAATAGGCAATGGTCCTACTCCGACAGAAATACGGAGCCCTGATGAATGTGATGCATGCGCACTTCTAGCTGAAGTCCTGACACCAGGGTCTAGGTGAGTCAATCGATGATTTTGTGAGGGCCATGAAGAAGCTGGGGTGAACCTGTGGGTGCCAGGACATGACTGCAGTGACCTACCAGGAGCAGCTCATCTGCGACGAGATAGTCGCTGGCTTTCACTGTCATCACATAAGGGAACAACTCCTGGAGAAAGGTGATCGGTCCCCACAGGAAATGGAGCAGATGGCCAGACCGATGGAGACTGCCCAAAAGAATGTGGAGGCCTACATAGCAGGCCATGCGGCTGCTAGGTGGGGGGAATGTGCAATGCTATCTGGGGCTTGGGGGCTCCTGACTACCGGTATTACCAGTGAGATTACATGGCACGGTATTACATGAGATACAACTACTGTGGCCAAGTAAACACCTGCGAAAGTACTGTTCGGCCCATAGCGCGACCAGCTCAAACTGCAGGAGGAAAGAACATGATGCCAGGGTATGTCATTCTAAACCCCACTGTGTGGACCATGACCCACATTGTCATCTTGGGTCGACCCACTTCCACCATCATTTCTGGTTGCTGAGAACCGAACCTCCGGACTAGGGGCGTGACAACAAGGAGTGATGTCACATCAGGCTTCACATCCGGGCTCACTGGGTGTGATCCATGTGGGTGGCTATCTTCACTATCTTCTGGGTGGCCATCTTGGCAGCAGCCATCCCAATGACATAGCAGCAGTGACTCGAACAGTGAGCTGACGTTGGCTTCCATCTTGCTGGACCAGAGTAGACCACACCAGCTGGGGTGATCGATGATAGAGATTGAGATAAATGGCCACATCACTGGCTGCCTGTTGTACATGGGAAGCACTGAGAGCTTCATTCACTCGGGTACAGCCAAATATTATTCCCTGACTGTGTCCCCAGCCAAGTGCAAAGTAACACTAGCCTCCAAATCCCTCTCTGCAGAAATCCCCAGGAGCTACACCATGACCCTAACTGTAGGGGGCACCAAATATATGAACTTCAGTTTGCTGGTGATGCCCTACCTCTGTGCACCCGTCCTATTGGAGCTGGATTTCTAGTGTCAGCTTAAGGTGTGTTGATGCAGTTCAACTGCCACCCCCCCCCCCCCCCCAACATCAGTAATAACCTGTTCTGAGAGGCCACACTCATTCCCCTGAAGAAGCCCCATCACTCGCCTGAATCCCGGGTGGGGCTCCTGACCTGCTGCCTGGCCATCTTCCGGGTCCCTCTGCATCTGTTGTTCCAAAACCTCACCCCAGACTGCAAACCTGTTACCACTCAGAGCTGGTGATACAGCTCCGAGGACAGGGAATTCATTAAGTCAGAGGTGGAGCAGCTGCTGGGGGAGGGCATAATAGAATCGAGTAACAGTCCCTGGAGGGTGGTGAAGAGTGGGGAGAAATACCGGATGGTGATAGACTACAATCAGACCATCACTTTACTGGACACTTACCCTTTTCCTTGTATAGCTGATATGGTGAACAAGATCACCAAGTATAGGGTCTTCTCTACCATAGATCTCAAATTGGTATATCACCAAATCCCGATTTGCAGAAAAGTCTGGCCGTCTCAGCCTTTGAGGCCAATAGCCGACTCTACTATTTCCTGTGGGTCCCATTTGGTCTCACGAATGGGGTGTTGGTGCTCCAAAGGGAAATGGACCGCATGGTGGATGACAATGAACAAAAGGCTACATATCCATATCTGGACAATGTCATTATCTGCAGCCATGATCAGAAGGAACACATCAAGAACCTTAGCACCAAGTGGGTGGCAATCCCGGTGTATGTGGTAGAGCCTTGTGTCATCACCCCCCAACCCCGAGCGCATGTGGCCCCTTCTGGAATTACCACTGCCACAGAACTCTATAGCTTTAATAAGTTGCCTGGGGCTCTTCTTGTACTATGTCTAATGGATCCCCAACTATGCAGACAAGGCCCAATCCCTGGTGAAAACTACAGCCTTTCCCCCATCAGCGGAGGGCTGTAAGGCTTTTGAGGGCATCAAGGATGGGGATGGGGATGCACATCATTGATTAATCCATCCCATTCCAAGTAGAAAGTGATGACTCCCACTTCACTCTGGCTGCCACACTGAACTAAGCAGGCAGGCCAGTGGCATTTTATTCCCGCACTCGCCAAGGCCCTGACATAGACATCCCACCATTGAGAAGGAGGCATAAGCTATAGTGGAGGCCATGTGTCACTGGAGGCACAATTTGGCCAGCAGACCATTCACCCTGCTGATGGACCAGAGAGCTGTTACTTTTAAGTTTAACAATAAACAGTGGGGTAAAATCAAAAATGACAAGATCATGAGGTGGAGAATTAAGCTGTCCACCTACAATTATGAGATCTTGAATCGTTCAGGCAAGCTCAATGAGCCACTCGATGCCTTGTCCAGGTCTTCTGTCACCCCACGATCACAAGGCTCTACTGTTTTGTGAGGGCTTGTAATCTACCCTACTCAGTGGAGAAGTCAGGGAGATGTCTCGCAGTTGCCTGGTCTGTGCAGAATGCAAGCCGCAATTTTATAGATCAGAGAGAGCCCAACTCATCAAAGTCACTTGCCCCTTTGAACGTCTCAGCATGGACTTCAAGGGGCCCCTCCCATGCAAGAATCGGAACATCTACTTCCTGAACATTGTGGGCGAGTACTCACATTTCCCATTCGCCATCCCCTGCCCTGACATGACCACATCCATGGTCATTAAAGCACTCCGCATAGTATTCACTGACTGGATACTCCAGTTACGTTCTTAATGATTGGAGATCCACCTTCATGAGTGAGAAGTTGCCACAATAGTTCCTTTCCAGCTTTGAGCAGAACCACCAGCTACAACCCCCGCAGAATTGGGCAAGTGGAGAGGGAGAATGGTATGATCTGGAAGGCAGTCCTTTTAGACCTCAAGTCAGAAGGGATGCCCGTATCCTAGTGGAAAGAGATCCTTCAATGTGAAAAATGGTTGAAAATGATTAAACGCACCATTCTGTGAAAAGAGATGGAATGCAATGTAGATTAGAGCTTGCGAGTAGACAGTACTAGCTAGTGGGCCCCTTCTTATCTCGAGCCCCAAGGATGCAAGGATCTGGTTCAGGCTAGTACAGTGACCTAAGGTAGTCTATAGCTAGTACTGCGCTTGCTTAATAGAGACATGAATATTAACTTAGACGCCCCTAAGGAGGGATTGAATTAATTAACATAACATGCGATGTATGAAGAGTGATATCTGGATTGATGGAAGGGAGAAGGAGAATGTTGTAATGTATTGCGATTCTGATTAGAAAAAGGTAAATGAAGGTGGGGTGATGTTGAGCGCTGGACTGTACGAAGGAGTGATGATTCTGAATCTCAGATGTGTCTCCAGACCAGGGACACCTGACTCTGCAGACTCGAAATAAAGCTGAACTTGTTCTTCAAGACTTTGTCTCCAGAGTAGTGATTGTTTTTCTTCTTTGGCTTGGCTTCGCGGACGAAGATTTATGGAGGGGGTAAAAAGTCCACATCAGCTGCAGGCTCATTTGTGGCTGACAAGTCCGATGCGGGACAGGCAGACACGGTTGCAGCGGTTGCAGGGGAAAATTGGTTGGTTGGGGTTGGGTGTTGGGTTTTCCTCCTTTGCCTTTTGTCAGTGAGGTGGGCTCTGCGGTCTTCTTCAAAGGAGGTTGCTGCCCGCCAAACTGTGAGGTGCAAGATGCACGGTTTGAGGCGTTATCAGCCCACTGGCGGTGGTCAATGTGGCAGGCACCAAGAGATTTCTTTAGGCAGTCCTTGTACCTTTTCTTTGGTGCACCTCTGTCACGGTGGCCAGTGGAGAGCTCGCCATATAACACGATCTTGGGAAGGTGATGGTCCTCCATTCTGGAGACGTGACCCATCCAGCGCAGCTGGATCTTCAGCAGCGTGGACTCGATGCTGTCGACCTCTGCCATCTCGAGTACTTCGACGTTAGGGATGAAGGCGCTCCAATGGATGTTGAGGATGGAGCGGAGACAACGCTGGTGGAAGCGTTCTAGGAGCCGTAGGTGGTGCCGGTAGAGGACCCATGATTCGGAGCCGAACAGTGAACACTTTATATTTCACATTCAAGAAGTGCTGCATGTCACCAGGTCCCTACTTTGCACTGCAACTAATGCAATGCCACATGAAAAATTGTTCCCCTTTCCTCGGAGGTTGGGCATTGGGAACCATGCTGACAGTTTGGTTGATAACCCCGGGGCCAGTACTTCTCCGGAAGCATGTCAGAACGCACAAGGTAGACCCACTGGTCGAGGAAGTGCACCTCCTGCATGTGAACATCCAGTATGGGCTGATAAGATACCCAGACGGACAGGATAATACAGTGTCCATCTGGGACCTGGCAGGAACCTGGGAGGCCCTTAGACTGCAAGGCTAGGAGGACTGCCTTCCAAACCATAGCATTTTCCCTCTCCACTTGCCCATTACCCTGGGTTTTTAACTCGTGGTCCTGCTCATGGCAATGCCCCTGGCCAACAGGTATAGAGCAGCTCATCACTCATAAAGGAAGGCCCCAGTCACTCTGGATATAATGTAGAAGCCAAACAGAGTGAAGAGGCAGTGCAGGGCCTTGATGACTGTGGCAGTGGTCATGTCCAAGCAAGGGATGGCAAATGGGAAACAGGTGTATTCATCACTGATGTTAAGAAATATATATTGTGGTCAGTGGAGCGGAGGGGTCCTTAAAAATCAAAACTGAGTCACTTAAAGGAGTGGGTAGCTTTAATTAATTGTGCCCTGTCTGGCTGGTAGAAGAGCGGCTTGCACTTAGCATAGATCTGGCAGTTCTTTGTCATGGACCTGATCTCATCGATCAGGTATGGCAGGTTGTGTGCTTCGACAAATGGAAAAAATCTGGTAACTCCAAGGTGACATAGATCAATGTGGAGGTTTTGCAGCTGGTTGATCTGTGCACTGGTACAGATCTCACAGGACAGGATGTCTAGCAGCTCATTAAGTTTCCCCAGCTGGTTCAAGATATAATAATTTAGGTGGACAATTCAATCCTCCACCTCAGTATTTTGTCATTTTTGACTTTACCCTGCTGATGGTTGTTAAACATGAATGCGACAGTGCGTTGATCAGTCAGCAGCGCTAATCTCTTACTGGCCAGGTAATGGCACCAGTGCTGCACTGCCTCAACAATAGCTTGTGCATCTTTCAAATTTCAGAGCCCTGTAGGGAACATGAAAAAATGTAACTGGCCTGCCTGTCTGGTTAAGGGTGGCTCCCAGGGTGAAGTCTGATGCATTGCTTTCCACCTGAAATGGGGTGGATTCGTCCACAACATGCATTGTGGCTTAATGCGATTGAAGGCTAGATGAGCTTCTGACGCCAGGAGCGAGGATGAGGATTCAATGAGGTGGTGGGCCTTGTCCGCCTAATTGGGGATCCAGTGAGCATAATAAGAAAAGAACTTCAGGGCCTTGAGGCTGTGTGGGAGGAGAAGCTCCAGGAGTGGCTGCATGTGGTCAGGGTCCGGCCCAATGAATCCATTCTTGAAAACACAGCCAAGGATGGCCAGACAAGTTGCATGAAACATGCACTTGGCCTTGTTATATGTGAAGTTAAAGAGCTTGGCTGTGTCGAGAAATTTTGGGAGATTGGTGTCATGGTTCTGCAGGTTATGGCCACAGATAGCTATCGAGATTCAGACAAGGCCTGCAACTCATACTGGTCCACCGTGAGGTCCATCTTCTGCTGGAAGACTGATATGCCATGATTGACACCGAAAGGAATCTGCAAGTGGTAGAGGTGGCCATCTGCCTCAAGCGCCTTGTACTGGTGGTTCTCTGGGTGGAGAAAAAGCTGGTGATATGCCACCTTCAGGTCAATGGTCAAAAAAGGCCCGATACTGGTCAATTTGGTTGACCACATCAGCGATGTGTGGAAGGGGGATAATTATGTCAGACTTTAGTCGATGACCATCCTCTTCTTTTCCTCATTTCGCACTACCACTACCTGCACTCTATGTGACATCAATAACCTCTTCCTTGAGTAAGCATTGTACCTCTGCCTGGATGTCCCTAGCACTGTAGTGTCTACTTTTATTGGCGACGGGTTTACAGTCAGAAGTGAGGTTGGCAATTAAGGAAGGGGGGTTGATTTTAAGTGTAGTGAGTGGTTGGGGGATTGCAGAGGGCAGATGCTGTGCAGTGGTCAGTTTGAAAATTTCTGGTTATACACAGAGAGGGGTGGATGGGGCTCATCACACTCTATCGTCACACTTTTAAGGTGACACAGAAAATCCAGTACCAATAATACAGCAGCACAGACCTGAGGCATTACCATCAGCCTAAAGTCTTTATATTCAGTACCCCCCCACTGTTAAAGTCACTACGCAGAAGCTTTGGACGTCCACTGTGTGCGACTTGGATGCCTAGGAGACCTTCTGTTTCACCAGCAATACTATAAGGGAAAGATGCTGCACTGTGTCCGGGTGTATAAAGCTCTCCGTGCTCCTACTACCAAATTAGCAACATATCTCGTGGCCGTTTACCTAAATATCCATCATCGACCTAGCGAATTGATGTTGGCTGTCATGGTCGAGTGTGATGGCTGCCAGTGTCGGGTCATTGTACATCGCTGCTGTGGTAGTTGGTGGTGTCCAGGATAGCGGTCCCCAGGGCCCGCACATGTTGCTGCTGGATCCCAAAGATGGTGCCCAAGATGGTGGTCTTGACGGCCTGCACACAGCACTGCTGGGTCCCAAAGATGGCACCAAAGATGGAGGCCCTCACAGATTGCACATGGTGCTTTTGGCCTCCAGTGATGACGGTATCCAAGGCGATGGCCCCAATGATCTGCACGTGGCGCTGTGAGGAAGAGGTTTTGACTTACACAATTTGGAATAGTGGCCCTTCTTCCCGCAGCTGGAGCAAGTTGAATCCTTTGCTGTGGAGTGTTTCCTCTGATGCTTGCCCTGGTCATACAAGTACCACTTTGGGTGCTCCCATAGTACCACAGCTATGGTTGGGTCGCCACTAGAGCCAGACGAAAAAGACAGGAGGTGGTCGTGGAGCACTGCTGCCGAGGTGGAGTTGTTAGCAGAGCGAAGGGGTAGCGGTGTGTCCCAAGATGACGGCACACAGGGTAACCACAAGGTGGCTACATTGTTGGTTGAGTAGGCCTCCATGTACTGGGGAGCCAACTCTAGCATAACTGCCAGCTTGACTGCTCTCCGTAGGCTGACCTCCCCTTGCTTCAAGATCCTCTGTTAGATGTATTTTGACATGATCCCAATGACATGGGCATCTCCAATCAGGTCCTTTGTGTACTCCTTGGCAGACATGGCCTTGCATTCAAAGGCTTTGCTGAGTGCTCGCAGAGCCAGAAGATATTCAACATTGGACTCACCAGGTCATTGTTTGCGGGTGACTAGAAGGTGTTTGACATAGACAACATTGACCTTACGCAGGTACTGTCCTTCCTGGTACGATGTAGCGTCCCTGATCATGGAATACACCAGGGTGCCGAACCGAGAGTGCAGCACTT
Source organism: Narcine bancroftii (assembly GCF_036971445.1). NCBI lineage: Eukaryota > Metazoa > Chordata > Chondrichthyes > Torpediniformes > Narcinidae > Narcine > Narcine bancroftii. Next base: position 95,760,653 of record NC_091471.1, on the reverse strand, counting down.
GTAGCTTATCAGTCTCTGATCACACAATAGGAGAGGAAGCCTGCAGGAATGTTTCAAAACAGTGCAGTCAGAGCTCAAAGTTGGTGGATGCCTCGGGCATCTCCAGCTTTTCTGGCTTCAGGATCTGCTCCATTGTAAAAAAAAAACTTTTCAGTGAATAAAATTGATGCACCATCAATTACATGAAAAACTTTTTGAGAAATCAATAGGCTTTTATTCACTTAAGGACAATGGCACATCCATACTGTTTGACTGCCCTGCACTGAGGAGGCAATTATGAAACAGTCACCTTTATACAAGAGCCTGTGGGGTGTGAAGGGGGGGGGGGGGGGAGGTGACAGGTACAATCAGCCACTAGGTATGTCTGACCAGACAATTATGCATAACAGTGGTTTACCACATCATGTATATTACATTTTTCAATGGGCAAAAAAGGAACCTTTTGAACACTTGAGAAGGAAGCGGAGAAGTGTTGGGGGGTGAGGGCAGAGGGGTAATAAAAATAGCTCTCTGATAGGAAGATCACAAGCAATGCATTCACTCTCTCTACATCTATGATTTTTTTGGACATATGATTCAGGCATCTGGGGAGCTGTGCACCTTTATTCCCAATTGTTTGCCCAGTACATTTTCACCAATCACAATTATTGTTTTAAGTTCACTTATCCATTTGTCTCCTAATTTTCTATTAGCTGAATGGATGCTTTCTGTTTCTTCTGGGAAAATACAGAATACCTGTATCTATCTGTCAATGGAGATAGCAGAGGTCAGGTCCCAATTACCAAAGGATACAAAAGAAGTTACACCATTTACTGAAGTAGCAAGGGAGCCTCTCCAATGTAATGTGAGACAGATATCAATACATTTAAATGGAGGTATGTAAAAACAAAAGGAAGTCTACAATCTGAAATGATAACTTTCACTTTCTATAGATGCTGCTTAGTCAGATTTATTCATTTATTTATTCTCAGAGTAAATCCATGAAATAGCACACAACCCTGAGATTCTTTTTGTCTGCGGGCGAAGAAGAATTACTACTTATTGGAAGTGTTTTAAGAAAAACTGTTTTCAACATAAACACGTAAACAAATAAAGAAATGTAAACAAACTTATCGTGGACTACCGAGAGAAAAAAAATCAATAAAGTGCAAAAGTAAGAGAGTCCTTAAATGGGCTCCTGATTGAATTTGTTGTTGAAGAGTCTGATAGTGGAGGGGGAGCAGGTTTTGCTGCACCTGGTAGTGCAAGTCTTGTGGCATTGATACTGCTTTGCAGATGGTAGCAGCGAGAACAGAGCATGTGCTGGGTGGTGTGGAAGCTTGATGATTGCTGCTGCTTTTTGATGGCAGCATTCCCTGTAGATGTACTCAAAAGTGAGGAGGGGTTAGTCTGCTGAATATTTAAAGTATGTTCTGATTTAAGACCCTTAGCATCTGTTAAGTTTTTTTGATTAACAAGAATTTATTATTCTACATTATTTATTTCCATGTGCCTGAAATATTATCCCACCATATTTTCCCATGCAAGAAAGAGTAGCAATGAGGTCTGTGTGCATACATTCACCATCTCCTGAAAGCTCTTCGCGTTTAGTCATTATGCTGACTTCACAAGAGCACTCGAGAAATCTGAAGCTCAACCATCCATGAACTCTGATGGACATGGCTACAATTTCAAGACCTGATGATCTGTAACACTGTTCCATCCACTTTGGACAATATAATAGAGTGTACAAGGGATGAAATGAAAAGCTGCAACTGAGAAACTGGCAAATACTTTGACCCATACAAAACCTGTCCATGGGAAATGATCTTTACTTAAGATAATCGACATTTTAAAAAAGGAAAAATAAAAATTCACTGTTGCTCATCCTCATGTAAAAAGTCAACACAACTCTTACTGAGCTGTATTTATCTTACTTCCTGGAATGAGCACTTTAATCTTTGGTTGCTTGAAATTTGCTAAACCAGAGCCTATACAAGCATTGCTCTCACAGTATCCTAGACTATCCTTTGTAGTCTAGATATTTTTAGACCAGCATACTTTTCTGGTGTTCCATTATGAACATAGCATTTCTTATGCGTTGTCTTCAGTCTCCAAATAGATCAACAGAAGAGTATTAAAAGGGCACAGCATCATACCCTTTCACTGCAGTCCTCCCAACAAATATAAAGAGCAGCACAAAAGCGCCCAATCTAATAATTCTGTTAACAATTATGGTGGTACAGCACCGGCCTACTGCAGGAGGCAACCTCTGTACCTGCAGGAGTGTAAGGGGACAGGACAACACCTGGCCGGCTGTCAATCAGTCAGCCTGAAGCAATCAACCCCAACCCGGTCGGGTGTCAATCGCCCTCTGGGATATAAGCCTGCGCCGGCCTCTCAAGGCCTCACTCAGAGTTGCTGCAGCCACAGCCAGCCTGGCTCTGTGGAAGTCTTTGTGGATTAAAGCCTGTTGTACAGTCTTACTTTGTGTGTGTCTGATTCTGGCTAACAGCACATCACAACAATAAGATAAAGCTTGCTTTTAAAATACAGATAATTTCAATTATCCAAAATTGGATTATCCAAAATCCTCAGTTATCTGTATTTTTTTTTGCCTCATAAGTGATGTCTGATCAGCTCTGAACGTTTTTTGTATAATTTTGGATATCCAAAACAATCAGAAATCATCAGTTATCTGAAAATTTTTCAGAGGTGAACTGACGTCACAGGTTGAAAAAATATTGGAAGTTTTGAAAACTCTTTGAGTAGAATTTTGAGTTTTTGGCGTTGGATTTATCTTATTTTGTTCAGGTTGTTTTTTGTGGTGAGAATTAAACTATTTATTGCTTAAAAATAAAACCCTTTCCTTGTTGTTTAAATACCGTTACAAGTGATTTGCTGTTGCTATGGGGCTGTTTAAAAAAAAAATGGCCAATTATCCAAAAATATTGTTTATCCAAAATAGGCCCAGTCTCGACCATTTCCGATAATCGGAGTTGTACTGTAAATTATTTTGTCTCATCAAATCTTCTAAGTTTGACTTCATAGCACTCAAAGAGACATGACTTATTAATATAAGATATATATTATATAATATGAATTTGACATCTAAGAAAAATTTGAATAGGTTCATGGATGGGACGGTTATAGATGCCTATGGTCCAAGTATAGCTTAGTGGGACTTGACAGAGTCATAGTTTAGCACATACTCAGTGGGGTGAAGGGCCTGCTTCTGTTCTGTGGTGTTCCATGGTTCAATGAGATAGATCAAGTTGTAGGTGGCTGTGGAATAAGAAATGTGGCAGAAACAGCCAAAATTCAGGACAACCTAAGATTGCCATTACATGATCATGTGATGAGCTCAGTACATCATGCTTTTGGAGATGCAACCCAGTGTCCTGACTCTTTGACCATGCCTCTGTCTCGACGAATGCTGCCTGGCCCAGGAATTCCCCCAGTAGTTTGATTCTTTTCCACATTACAATTAATGCAGTCTCTTGTATTTCCTTTCACTCCAATGGTTTAGTGCTGTCCTGTCATTTGGTTGTGAAGTGATAAAGCATGGAAAATTGGCCTTATTGAGTGTTCTTTACATTTCAGCATGAAGTACATTCAAATTGCACATGATTTCAAACCAAAATGAGTTGACTGCATATAAATGAAACAAGAGAGATATGAGCAAGGTTATGCTTGAGGCTTGCAGCTCCTTTGGTATCTAAATGTAATGAGCCTACTCCTAACAACTTTTTAATTGACTTCCTGGTCTCTTTGTGCTTGCCGTGCCTAAGGCTTTTTCTGCTCTATGTAGTGCATCCACTCTTACATTTGAATAACTAGAGTAAGAAGGGCTTCATTCCTGAAATTAATTGACTAAGAATATTTTTTTATAAGCTTGCACTGGAATTTACTTCTACCCTTTTGTTTTTTATAGATTTAACATTCTGAAGTGTAAATGTGAACATGCTTTTTCCCCATATCCTTTTACTGTCCTTATCATATCCTGGCCTTTCTCAGTCTATGAATATAAATATGATTAGGAAAGCAGAGGATGAAAGGTTTATATGAAGATCATTCAGTCTTGGAAAACTTAACATTTTAAACACCTTAAACTGTCACTAAACATATTTGAGTGACTAATTAATAGCTTTGAACTTTAATTTTCATATGTACACTGCTCTTTGAAACGTGAATATTGTTCAAGTTCAGAGGTTTCCTTTGCTCCTGCCCTTTCTTCATTCCTTGTTATAATTTCTTGTCTTTTCCTAAAAGAGACCCAGATTTCTTTTCAATAATCCTTTTTCAACATGGCTTTAGAAGTTTTTAAAAATCCATTTTCATATCCTTCTATTTGATTCTCTCTCTCTCTCTCTCTCCCTCTTCATTTCTTGGCCACCATTTGTCGAATTCTAAAATTCTCACCTTCCTATTCATCTTGAAAACACTTTTAACATATTGCATTCTTTAATTATTATTGTATAGCCCTTTTGCTGCACTTGAACCAATTTCAGAGAATTGGGTTATTCTCAACATATCTGCACCAAATAGATGGAGAAATAATGGGATGAACTACCATGATAAACTCAGAATCAAGACATGCCTTGGCAAATGTACCTTGAATTATTAATGTTCCATTAATAATGTATTTATAACCTTATCCAGAGTACACAAAGTTATATATGAATTTACCTCTCGAGGCAGGGTAATCAAATGGGATAGAATCATAAACTCAGGATATTTGTTATCAATACCATACCAATCTCAGGACATGCAATTTAGTAAACACAGTCAAAGTGAATAACCATCAGCAGAATAGGGATTTTTGAACCAATAGCAAAAGCATTCTCAAGGTTGATGAGAAAATAATAGCTGAAGTCTGTAGAGAAAAGTAATCAATGTATTTAATGCCAGGAATTTTTTTTAAAATAAAGAGCTCTAAAGGATCATTAACTTCAGATTGCGAGCTTTCAATTTAATGTAGGAATCTTGAGATTTAAAACTAATTTGAAAGTTTGAAATTTTTTTAATTAGAGAATCAGAGGCACTCTGATAGTTCAGTGGTTAGAGCACTGGTCTTGTAAACCGGGGGTCACGGGTTTGTTCCTTGCTGGAGCCTCATTTCTGTGAGGGGCAGTAGACAAAGTGGCTCTCTCTCTTCCTTATGGTAGACAAGGTTAAAGAATTTCCTGTATGTTACATTCTAAATTTTTAAATTTTTTTTAATTTTTCACACTATAAACCATACTGACCAAAATACATACAAACATTTTTCTCTTGAACATATACAGTGTCATTTTCTCCCCTTTTTCCCCCTCCCTTCCCTCCCTTCCTCAGCCCCCCTTCCCATTTATTCAAAGTTCAATCTCTAAGATACATTATACCTGTTAAACAATGTCATCACTTAATAAAAATAAACAAGAAATTTTTGTCTTTTACTTTTATATCCTGAGTCAGTTCATAGAATGTTAACATTTTAAATGATGTAGCATTACGTTCCAATAATGGAACTCTTATCTTTACTTTGGGGAGGGTGCAAAGCAGGATATTGTCTGGGAAAGAGTATTTCCCATGACAGAGTAGGTCTGTTTCCCCTAGGACAATACAATTATGAAGGAAAGACTGCACAAAACAGTTCCTTATATTAGAGGTAGATATAACTAGAGATCATAAATTTAAGATAAGGGCTAGAGATTTGAAGGGGACATTTTTCACCCACTGAGTGGTGAGTATATGAAATATGCTTGTTGCATGAAGACTGAAGTTGCTGAGACTGAAGGCTTTTATTTACAAGAGATGGACAGGATCCCTGTGTTGGTCACTCACACTGACTCAGACTTGAATGGGGGGCAGGCTTGTGGCATGACAGCCTTTATGAGGAAGAAAGGGGAAAGAGTCATGAGCCGGCCAGTGAGAGCAGGGTCAACCAGGAAAGGTCATGACTTTTATATATGGAAAATATATACAATAGTGGTTTCACCACAATGCTGTCTGAGAAAATGGTTGTAGCAGAGTCACTGACAGTATTTCAAAGTCTGCAAACAAGCACTTGAATTACCTGAGAAACAGGCCAAGTGCTGGAAGATGGCATTAATACAGAAGAGAATCTACTGCTTGGCATGGGCAGGGTGGGCTAAATGGTCTGTCTCCATACATATGACTCAATAAATCTAAAATTTAGCATGGTTTGGTAGCATGGAAAAGCAAGTGAACATTTCAGCAAGGAATTTTATGTATACTTGTTGAGATTTCATCTATTATCAATGGACTGGTATATTTCTGCCATGAGTTGAACTCATTGATACACCGCTGTAAATCAAACCTCATGTTTTGTCGTCCTTGTGAAGTTGGATAATATAAGGCATAAGATTGAAATTAAGCCAACTAGCTCCTTGAAACTGGCTCACTATTGAATATATTGCGCCAAGCCTTTACTTCAACTCCATGCCAATATTCCTTATCACCTAATTTTCTCAATCTAAAATTTTACCAGTTTTGGACTCAAATATAATCAAAGATTCACAAACTTTCCATCTTCTTTGGCTTGGCTTCGCGGACGAAGATTTATGGAGGGGGTAAATGTCCACGTCAGCTGCAGGCTCGTTTGTGGCTGACAAGTCCGATGCGGGACAGGCAGACACGGTTGCAGCGGCTGCAGGGGAAAAATGGTTGGTTGGGGTTGGGTGTTGGGTTTTTCCTCCTTTGCCTTTTGTCAGTGAGGTGGGCTCTGGGGTCTTCTTCAAAGGAGGTTGCTGCCCGCCAAACTGTGAGGCGCCAAGATGCACGGTTTGAGGCGATATCAGCCCACTGGCGGTGGTCAATGTGGCAGGCACCAAGAGATTTCTTTAGGCAGTCCTTGTACCTTTTCTTTGGTGCACCTCTGTCACAGTGGCCAGTGGAGAGCTCGCCATATAACACGAACTTTCCTTACTTTGTTCTAAATGGCTTAAACTTTATCTTGCACTGTTTTCTGGCTCCAGAGTCTCCAATCAGACAAAGCTACCTCTCAGGCCAATCAATAGCACAACACAGCACTAGGCCCACCACGTTGTGCTGATTTTCTCAGAATGTTACAGGCAAAGGCCTCATCTCGAGAACAATGAGTAGAGATGGAGAAACTGTAAAAAGAAACCCAAATCTTTGTAGAAAGGAGGGAGGACGTATTTTTGAGGTAGATGTGGGCTTGCAGAAGATGTTAGTGGCAAGTCTCAATCTCTACTAGAAATGCTTTTGAGGCTTCTGTGCAGATAGTGAAAATGGATCCCACTGGGCCAGCAGGTGAGAGACAAATTTGTCTCAGTAAACACGAGCACTTTAACTTGTAGACCTGCTGGTGAAGTACTTAAAATCTTAAAGTGACAGGCCAAATTTGTTCAGGAAGGATTTTAAATATGAATAAATAAATGGCTTTTAACTTGTATTTAACATAGTGGGTGTCTATTCCACAAAGGTTTGAAAGTTCCACTCATTAGTGTGGCCACTCAATGAAAGGAGAATGATGCTTGCAAACACATTGGAGGGTAAAGGGGTGAAAGGTACTGTAATTTCAGGAGTCTTAACTTGGTTGCCGAAGTGTAAACCACTCTTAACTTCTTGCTAGAGTATAGCACAGTGCAGGCCCTTTGGCCCACTATGTTACTGTGGTTCTTCCTCAAGAATCAGCCTTGCTGACCTTTTAGAAATCTGTGAAGCAGCAAAGAATATTAAAGAGTATGAGTTATTGAAGAGTCAGATATATAAATGTATGGGGACACAAATCCAATATATAATCCTTAACCTGTAATTTTCTCCTATGAACCATGTTGAGGTAATATGAAGGCCTATAATTTTGTCTCCAGTTGGATGAGTTTTTGAGACAATGAAGCTTTTCACACAATGAGTGCACTTCAATACTCTCCTAATCAAATAGTGTAGAACTCCTGATACACACACTGAATAGATTCAAGTCCAGCCAGTATGATTTGATATTGTTTTGACGTACTTAAAGCTACAATTGTAAAATAAGTTGTAATTCCCAATGTTTCTGCAGTCCAACTTTTCAGAACTTGATTTTCTGACTGGCCTTGCATTTTTGGATTGTTCCTGAAGATTATGTGGTTGCTGGTGGTAATAGTGAAGAGGAGAGCAGACAGAATGGGGTTGGGCTGTGCCTGGTGAAGCAGCATTACAATTATACAAGCACGTAGAGGCAATCAATGTTTTCCTACCTGACATAGCAAAGGGGAAACTTCACAGTCAATTGATCTTGTGCAGGACTCCAGCTTGACTCATGGATATACAGTATCTATTCCAAAATTCTGATAGGACATGGACATAATTGCCTGTACCATATGTTTACATGGAGCAGAATTAAAATTCTGTTGAGGATGTTGCGAAATACCAGTATATACATCCATACAGACTGGTATCATTGAAGTGTCATTTGGACTTCATCAAGGATCAAGAATTTAAGTGATCTTGATTAGTTAGATGTGCCTTCATTAAACCTTTTTTTTATGGGAAGCTGTACGCAGTCAAAGGGACTATTTCCAAAGGGAGAGAAAAATGTACAATTTGAGATGAAAGACAAATGGTGTCATTTTTGAATCAGTGTAAATGGCTGTAATTATGTTGCAAGTTTTCAGGAAGAGCAAAGTTTTGCACATGATACACTCAAAGTATACGTTAGGTCTCACGGATTTGTATTTGTACCACTGACATCAAAAACTTAAGGATCCTCTATAAATATGAAATTTACTTGAAAGACAAATGAGTTCTACCCTAAATGATTTACTGAAAAATAAACTTTTAACTTATTGTGACTCCCACTACTTTGTAAAAAAAAATAGACATGCAGCATGGTAACTGGATCTTCTGGCCCATGGGTCCATGCCGTCCAATTACATCCAATTGACCTACAACCCCCGTTACATTTTGAACGGTGGGAGGAAATTGCAGCACACAATTATGGGAAGAACATACAAACTCCCTACAGACAGCAGAGGATTGCTGACATGTAGATGGTCACAGGTGGTACTCACTGCCAAATTCACAGGACAGACATCATTCTGAAGAAGAAGAATACAAGCTGCATTAATGTTGAATATACTGTGTTTCTCTGACAGCAACTGAGAGGATACTGTTTTCTTACTTAAAAGTATGCATTCTTGCAGAAAGCAATCGTATCAAATCAGGGTAGCACATTGAGTCATGCATTTTTCACAAGTATGAAAGAAATCAAGCCAAGTTCTGAGGGAGTATGGATCATATAACCATATAACTGTATAACCACTTACAGCACAGAACAGGCCAGTTCGGCCCTACTAGTCCATGCCGTAACAAATCCCCACCCTCCTAGTCCCACTGACCAGCACCCGGTCCATACCCCTCCAGTCCTCTCCTCTCCATGTAACTATCCAGTCTTTCCTTAAATGTAACCAATGATCCCGCCTCAACCACATCTGCCGGAAGTTCATTCCACATCCCTACCACCCTTTGCATAAAGAAATTTCCCCTCACGTTTCCCTTATAATTCTCCCCCTTCAACCTTAAACCATGCCCTCTAGTTTGAATCTCCCCCACTCTTAATTGAAAAAGCCTATCCACATTTACTCTGTCTGCCCCTTTTAAAATCTTAAACACCTCTATCAAGTCCCCTCTCAATCTTCTACACTCCAGAGAAAAAAGCCCCAGTCTGGACAACCTTTCCCTGTAACTCAAACAAAGATTCATTGGCAAGGAGGCAAACTATAATCATGATCCCTGCTCCCTTCGGAGGTGGTTTGGTGAATATAGGGAAAATCTATTTCTATTGGAAGAATGAAGTCAACTGACCAGCTCATTATTAAAGCAAAAACAATTAAACTCTGGTGGCACACCACTAGGCAGGTGAACCGGCCCCGCTTGTAATCCACGCAGCGGGGCAGCTGACCAAAATGGCGCCGTTGGGGACTTCCCCTTCTTCTCAGCACAGGGCTTAGATGCCTGCGCTGGGGAAGCACGTGACTCCTGACGTCAGCGCCCCCCAGTGTGTTTCTCAGCCAGGTCCGGGCTGGAAGTATAAGTCCAGCTCAGCAGCCTGCAATCAATCAGTACTGCTCAATGAGCTCAACCCATCTGGTTGTGTGTTCTTTCAGTAGCAGTGTGACTACCACTACAATTGGTGACCTTGACTGGTTCAAACGTGTTTGAACCCATCATGAGCGAACCTGGGATCAGTGCTATAGCCATCAAGCTGCCTGAATTCTGGGTTCAGGAGCCGCCGACCTGGTTCAGCCACGTGGAGGTTCAGTTTCATCTCCACCAGATTTCATCTGACACAAACAAATTCTACCATGTGGTCGTTGCCCTGGACCAGGCTACCTGCCGAAGACAAATACGAGACCATCAAGCAAGTGCTTACCAGATCCCTCGGACTATCCAGGTGCCAGCATGTCACTCGGATGCTGCACCTCAACACCCTGGGGGACAGGTCCTTGATGGAGCTGATGGACGAGATGCTCGCGCTCATGGGTGATCACACCAACTGGCCACTCTTCAAGCGCATTTTCCTCGACCATCTGCCTGAGGACATCTGGCCGTTATTGGCCCAAGAGAGCTTTACCGACCTGAGGAAGGTCACTCAGAAGGCCCAAGAGCTATGGCTCGAGTGATTCCCAGAGGGCTCGGCAGTCTAGCAGTTCACGAGGCACGGGCCTGACCACGCCAAACCCGCCCCTAGTGCTGCGTAGAGAATCCACCTCCTACAGGGGCCACCAAGATCATAACCAGGGGCACAGCATCCGCTCCAGGCCTCTGCTTCTACCACCAGCACTGGTGAGCCAAGGTTCGGAAGTGTGGTCAGCCCTGCTCGTTCCAGGGAAATGACCAGGCCAGCCGTTGTTAATGGCTGCGGCGGCTGGCCAAGGACACAGCCTCTTCTACCTGTGGGACTCAGTCAGTGGCCGGCGCATCCTCGTCGACACTGGGGCCCAGATCAGCGTCATCCTGTCCATCGAGTCCAGGAACGGACCTCGAGGATCTCCTCTCCGTGCGGACAATGCAACAGAGATCTGGACGTACGGAGAGAAGACAGTCCACTTCTAGATTGACCGACAAAAGTTCTTGTGGAGGTTCACCGTCTCGTCCATTCCAACCGCCATCCTGGGTGCTGACTTCTTCCTCACCCACAGGCTTCTGGTGGTCATTTGGGGTAAGCGCCTGGTGGACGCCCGTATTTTCCAGGCTGTTCGCTTCAACGCCACTCACACAGAGCAGTCGCAAATGGCCATGATCAGCACACCCAGAGATGAGTTCCTGGGAATCCTGGATAAGTTTCCGGCCCTCCCCAAACCACAGTTCTCCGCTGCCTCACCACGCCATGGGGTGTTCCACCACATCCCCACCAAGGCCCCACTGGTTCATGCCAAGGCATGCCAGCTCTCACCTGACAAGCTCCAGGTGGTGAAGGAGGAGTTTTCGCATCTATTGGAGCTGGGGATCATTCGGCGGTCCAACAACCCGTGGGCCTCACGGCTCCACCTGGTCCTGAAAGCCTCTGGTGGCTGGCATCCCTGCGGAGACTATCAATGGCTCAATGAGGCGACAGTTCCTGACCGTTACTCCATCCCTCACATTCAGGAATTTATTGCCAACCTACATGGTGTGAGGGTTTTCTCCAAGGTTGACCTGGTGTGCGGGTATCACCAAATCCAGGTGCACCCTGAGGACATACCCAAGACAGCCATCATCACCCCCTTCGGCTTGTTCGAATTCCTTCACTTGCCGTTCAGGCTCAAGATTGCTGCTCAGACCTTCCAGTGCCTCATGGATTCAGTGGGCAGGGACCTGGATTTCATCTTCATTTACTTAGACGACATCCTCATTGCCCACAGGGATCGGGTGTAACATAAGGCCCACCTGCGCACCCTCTTCTCCGAGCTAGCCGACTTCGGCCTCACCATCAACCCAGCGAAGTGCCAATCTGGGAAAGAGTCCATGCAGTTCCTGGGCCATACCATCACGGCCAAGGGAGCCATGCCCGCCGCTATGAAGGTCACCGCTGTCAAGGAGTTCCCACGTCCGGACAATCTCAAAGGGCTACAGGAGTTTGCAGGTATGGTCAACTTCTACAACCCATTCATCCCGGGAGCTGCGCGCATCATACAGCTGCTATTCACCCTCATCACAGCCAAGCACAAAACTCTCACCTGGACTCCAGAGGCCTGTAGTGCATTCGACGCCACCAAGGACACCCTCGTGAAGTCTACCATGCTCGCCCACATGCTCACCGTCGATGCCTCTGCCACAGCCTTTGGTGCCATCCTGGAGCAGCAGGTGAACGAACAATGGAAACCGTTGGCATTCTTCAGCTGGCTTCTCCGCCCACCAGAGTGCAAGTATAGCGCTTTTGACTGTGAGTTACTGGGCATGTACCTGGCGGTGTGGTATTTCTACTATTTCTTGGAGGAGAGGACTTTTATCATTTTCACTGACCACAAACCCCTCACCCAGGCACTCACAATGGCAAAGGATCCCTGGTCGGCTAGCCAGGAGTGTCACCTCTCCTTTGTGTCAGAGTTTACCACCGACATTCGGTACAAGGCAGGACAATGTGGTTGCCAATGCACTCTTGCGACCGTCCATCTGCGCGCTGATGTCCGGCTTCGACTTTGACCAGCTCGCCCTGGACGAGAAGTCCGATGAGGAGACATGAGCCTTCAGGACTGCCATCACGGGCCTACGGTTCCAAGATCTCCCAACACTAAGCGGCAGAAGCACCATCGTGTGCGATGTCTCCATGGGCACCCCATGGCCAGTGGTTTCCTAGCAGTGGCGCAGACAAGTCTTCCGTCACATCCACGACCTTTCACACTCGTCCATCAGGTCCGCGGTCCAGACAGTGGCAGAGCGGTTCATCTGGCACGGGCTGTGGAAGCTAATTGCGGGCTGGGCCAAAACAAGCACCCATTGCCAAATGTCCAAGGTATACAGGCACACCAGGATGCCCGTTAAAGAGTTCGAGCACATCCGGGAATGGTTCAGTCACATTCACGTGGACATAGTTGGGCTCTTACCCACTTTCTGGGGCAACCATTACCTGTTCATGGTAGTGGACCACACCACTCATTGGCCCGAGCATGGAATCCTGCTCCTGAGCGCTGTTGCATGATTAGGTCACCTGGTTCGGTGTTCTGAATCACCTCACCAGTGATCAGGGTGCCCAGTTCACCTCTGCGCTCTGGGCATAGCTCGCCAACAGGTTGGGGATCAAGCTACACCGACCATGGCCTATCACCCGCAAACCAATGGGCTGGTCGAGTCACCTTAAGTCAACACTTATGGCCCACCTCACCGGTCCCGACTGGGTGGATGAACAGCCTTGGATGCTCATGGGCTGCAGGAGGATCTGCAGGCATCATCAGCTGAGCTGGTCTATGGCACACCGCTGGCACTTCCTGGTGAGTTCATCAATGCACCTCACAATCCCCAGTGGTCGCCACAAAAGCTGCTTCCCCACCTCCGGGCCTACTTGGACTCCTTCGCACCCCCACTGCTCACCAGACACGGCCATCTCACGTCCCCAGCGAGCTGTTTTCCTCAGAGTACAATTTCATTCAGTGAGGCCCACCCGCGGCTCCTCTGGAGAGACCTTACGAGGGTCCGTACAAGGTTGTCCAATGTTCAGGGTCTATGTTCACGCTGGACATTGGTGGCAGGTGGGAACTGTTTACAGTGGACAGGCTGAAGTCAGTGCACCTTGATCCCACTGAACCAGTGATTGTGGCCCAGACCAAAAAGTGAGGCCGCCCAGCTAAAAAGGACATTGGCGCCGATTCTGGGGGGCGGGGGGGTTTGTGTGGCAACACACCACTAGGCAAGCGAACCGGCCCAGCTTGTAATCCATTTGGCGGGGCAGCTGTCCAAAATGGCGCCATCAGGTGTTTCCCCTTCTTCTCAGCACAGGGCTCAGATGCCCATGCTGGGGAAGCACGTGATGCCCGGGTGTCATCAGCGCCCCCCAGCACGTTTCTCAGCCAGGTCAGGGCTGGGAGTATAAATCCAGCCCAGCAGCCTGCAATAAATCAGTTCTACTAACTGAGCTCAACCCATCTGGTTGTGCGTTCTTTCAGTAGCAGTGTAGCTGCTACTACAAAACTAACATTTTTAATTAACATTCCTTTTCAAATGTAACTACAATTACTCAATAAAACCAGTGTACAATACTATGAAAATCATATATTCTTGGACCGGTTACAAGGTCAAACCAGCAACCACAAAGAAGACATATCAAACAGGGGTAAAGATGAACAATTACTTTATTAACAAAAATTCACCTTCAAAGTTTAATTCAAAACACCCCTTTTTATAACAATGCCCACTGGTTAATATACAAATTTCTATAACAGTGTAAAACTAATAAATTCCCCAGCCTAAATATAACATAAGTAAACAAAGTCTAAGTTATATTTCCTACCAGCCCACAGAAAAAAAACTTAGACACAAAACACGTAAGACTCACAAAACTTTGATTACAATCGAAGTAAAGATCGTAAACAAAATTCAGTTTGTTTAGTAAACTGAAGCCAAAAGATCTTTTAGAGAGAGAGCACAAAATTCGAAGTGGTCTTCTTATGTTGCAGAGAGAGGAACAATGGCTTGGTTCGGATCCTTCTGGCTGTCTTCGGAATGTTCATCCCTTTTAAAATGCCCAACATTCTAAACTGCCTCCCAGAAAATAACTCATGCTTGGGCCTCCTTCCACTCCACAGCACACCCAGTGGTGGTTTGTCTTCCAAGTCCAGAAATTTCTAGATCATCTTCTGCACATGCCCAGTCCATCTCCCACTCTCATTCTCTATCTCTCTCTCTCTCTCTCTCTCTCTCTCTCTCCCACACACACACTCCCAGCAGTCCACCTTCACCTTGGCCCTCAAAGGCAAACTGTCACTTTTTAACATAAAACCACACAACATAAGTCAATACACAACACAGAACTTTGTGACAGAGATAAGTACAAAATCCAGCAAATCCATTAATTAAATTGTAAATACAGCATCACAGCAGTTATTTTAACACAGTTTATGACATATTATTTTCTTTCCTCTTCTGATGTTTTCTTTTACTCATCTTTTGGATAAGTAAATATTTTTGATTAAAACAATTCTAAGCCTTGCAGATTGTGATGACATCCTTCTATTGCAGTGCAAGTGGAAGTATTAGATTCGATTGAACAGGGGACTAGTTTCTTGAACCATAAAGATTGGCAAATGTGTCAGGATGTTCTAGATTTCTGACACCTGTGTTCTCATACAGCATGCAACAATGTAATGCATTAAAAGTCACATGTGAGCATCCATCCCCAACCTTCAACTGAAGTCCAGGGACTTCTTATATTGAGGATTTGGATATACCTTGTTCCTCTCCCCTCAGCTGTACACAACCTCAGTTAGTTGAATGAGATTACAAACTGGTGTTAAAAAAGCAAATGATTTATGTTTTTTTTTCAGGTTGATTTCATCTCAATATCAATATTCTTAATTAACTTGCATCAGTTCAAGATGTTCAAAGTGGCAGATGAAGTTTAACCCAGAAAAGTGTGAGGTGCTTCATTTTAATAGGTCAAATTTGAAAACAGACTACAATGTTAAAGGGAGAACTCTGAGCTGTGTGGATGAACAAAGAAACCTTGGGTTCTGTGTCCATATGACCCTCAAAATTCCTGCATTGGTTGATAATGTTGTTAAGAAGGCATATGGTGTGTTGGCTTTCACTAATGGTGGATTTGAGCTCAAGAACTATGAACTAATATTACAGCTATATAAGACTTTGGTTAGATCCCACTTGGAATATTAAGTTTATTTCAAGAAAATGTGGATGTTATAGAAAGGGTGCAGAGGAGATTTACGAGAATTTTGCCTGGATTGGAGAGTATGTCTTATGAGGATAAGTTGAGTGAACTTGGTCTTTCCTTCTTGGAGTGATGGCGAATGAGGGTGACCTGATATGGATGTACTAAATGATGAGATTAATTGATTGTATGGATGCCCAGAGACTTTTCCCAAAGCTGAAATAGCTAAAATGTGTAATTTCAGGACCATCGCTGGAAGAGGAGGAGTGAGGGACTCAGGAGAGCTGGTTGGAGACCAGGTTTTGGTGAGTGTATTTATGAAGGGAGTGGAGGGAAATTCAAGGGTTAAACAGAATGGTGATTGGTGGGATTGAGTACTACATATAGGGGCAGCGACATAAAAAAAGAGGGAAGCTCAAGTGGAGTGGCCAGTGTGGAGAGGCCAGTGAGTGGCTCAGGGTAGGAGTGGGACTTTGAGGCTTTGGCTCATGAGGCTTTGGCAAGCTGAGGGCGAGCTTGTTTCTAGTAAGGTAGGCCAGGTAAGATATTTGTATTTAAACAAAGAATAGGTAATAGAGACAGCAGCAAGGGCAGTGGAATGCTCCGATGCAGCATGTGGGAAATCCGGGACATCACAATTGTCCCTGATTCCCTGATCACTGCATTTGCAAGAGGTGCATCCAGAGGCAGATCCTTGGAGACTGAGTTAGTGAACTGGAGCTGGAGCTGATTTAACTCCAGACTATTCGGGGGGGCAGAGGCAATGGTAGAGAGGTGCTTCGGAGGACAATCACTCCCAAAGGTCAGGAGGCAGGTAGCTGGGTGACTGTTAGGAGAAGGAAAGGGAATAGACAGATGGTGCAGAGCACCCCTATGGCCATTCCCCTCAACAAATATACTGTTTTGGATGCTGTTGGAGGGGTGGGAGTGGATGATCTATCAGAATCACGTCATAGTGGTCATGTTTCTGGCACAGACACTGGCCACTTGACTCAGAAGGGAAGGGGGGAGAAGAGGACAGCTATAGTGATTGGGGACTCGTTAATTAGGCGAACTAATAGGAGGTTCTGTGAGCGAGATTGAGGCTTGTGGATGGTATGTTGCCTCCGATATGCCAGAGTCAGGGATGTCTGATCGAGTTCACAGGATTCTGGAAGGGGAGGGTGAGCAGCCAGATGCTGTGGTCCACGTAGGGACAAATTACATAGATAAGAGTAGAAATGAGGTCGTGAAGAGGGAAGATAGGAAGTTAGGAAAAAAGTTAAAAAGCAGGATATCAAGGGTAATAATCTTCCTGTGCCACGTGTCAGAGAGGGTAGGAACAGGAAGTTGCGGCAGATGAATGCATGACTGAAGAGTTGGTAGAGGGGGGAAGGATTCAGATTTGTGGATGATTAGGATCTCTTCTAGGAAAGGTCTGATCTGTAGAAAAATAATGTCTGGACCTCAGCTGGAAAGGGACCAATATCATGGTGGCAGGTTTGCTAGAGCTGTTGGGGAGGATTTAGACTAGTTTGGCATGGGGTGGGAACCAGAATATTAGTGTAGAGAATAGGACAGAAGGTCGAAATCATGATGTGTTCTGAGTTTGTGAGGAAGGACGGGGAGGGAACAAAACATAAAGGTAGTCAGAGGGTTTGAAGTGTTTCTATTTCAACTCTAGGATTATTAGGAATAAAGGGAATGAACTTAGAGAATGGATCAGTACATGGAACTATGATGTGGCTGTTCCAGAGACTTGATTGGAGGAAGGGCAGGAAGAGCAGGATTGGCTGATGCAGGTACTGAGGTTTAGGTGTTTAAAAGGAATCAGATGGGTGGTAAGTGAGTGGGGTGGGGGGGGGGGGGTGGGGGTGGGTAGTAGCATGCTGAAGAGTGCATGTCTACTGAGATGATGTGGGTGAAAGTCAGAAATAGGAAGGGAGCAATCGCTATACTAGGAGTAGTTTATAGGTACCCAATATAGCCCTCAGGACACTGAGGAACAGATAAGCAGGCAGATTTTGGAATGATGTAGGAAATACAGGGTTGTTGTAATGGGAAATCTCAGATTCCCTAATATTGACTGGCATTTTCTGACTGCAAGAGGGATAGATAGGACAGAATTTGTCAGGTGTGTTCAAGAAGCACTCCTGACACAGTATGTGGACCAGCTGATGAGAGGAGAGGCCAGACTAGGAGGGTGGGGATTTGTTACGGCATGGACTAGTAGGGCCGAACTGGCCTATTCTGTGCTATAAGTGGTTATATGGTTATATGGTAATGAACCTGGTCAAGTAGCAGTCCTCTTGGTGGGTGAGCATTTTGGTGAGAGTGACCACAACTCCCTAAGCTTTAGCATAGCTATGGACAAGGATTAAATACAGACAAAATGGGAAAGTGTTTAATTGGGGAAGTGCTAATTATGATGGGATGAAGAGTAAATTGAAACAGATGTTCAAGGGTGAAAGCAAAAAAACTAATGAGGAGGAGGTTTAGGGGAGCATTTGAGCAGGGTTCAAGATAGGGAAAAGATGATAGGAAAAAGGAACTGTGGTTGATGAAACAGGTGAAGCAGCTAGTCAAGAGGAAGAAGGAAGCATACATTAGATATAGGAAGCAGGAAACAGGAAGGGCTCATGAGAAGTATATGAAAGACTGGAAGGAGCTTAAAAAAGTAGAGCTTAAGATGGGGCATGAGAAGGCATTGGCCTATAGTATTAAGGAGAATTCCAAGGCATTTTATGCATTTGTGAAGAACAGAGGATGATGAAAATGAAAGTGGGGCTGCTAAAGTATAAAGGAGGCAACATGTACCTGGAGGCAAAGGAGGTCCTAAATGTATCTACAAGAGAAAAGGACCTAGATCAGTATGAGGTCAGAATAGAACAGGCTTGTATCCTGGACAGTGATGAGATTGAAGAAGAGGAAGTGTTGGATCTTCTTCAAAACATTAAGATTGACAAGTCCTTGGGGCAGGACTGATATACCCCAGATTGCTGTGGGAAGTTAGGGAAGAGATAGCTGGGGCAGTGGCTATGATCTTTGAGTCTTCTTTGGCCACAGGGAGGTGACAGAGGATTGGAAAATGGACAAATGTAATCCCCTTGCTTAAAAAAAGATAATAGGAAGAATGCTGGGAATTATAGACTGGTAAGTCTTACGTCAGTGATGTGCTTACATGTAGAAAGCAGAGAGTAGTAGTGGATGGAAAATATTCTGTCTGGAGATCAATGACTAATGGAGTTTTACAAGGATCTTTTTCTGAAACCCCTACTTTTCGTGATTTTTTAAAAAATGACCTAGATGAAGAGGCAGAATAATGGGTCAGTAAGTTTGTGAATGATATGAAGGTTAGAGGAGTTGTGGATAGTTCAGAAGGTCGTCATTGGTTACAAAAGGATATAGACAGGAAGCAGAGTTTGGTAGAAAAGTATCAGATGGAGTTCAATCCTGATAATTGTGAGATAATGCATTTTGGAAAGACATACTAGAAGGCTGAAGACAGGGTTAAGGGTCAGGTACTTAAGAGTGTGGATGAACAGAGGGACTTTGATGTCAAAATCCATACATCCCTCAAGATAGTTGTGGAGTTTGATAGGATAGTTAAGAAGGCCTATGGATAATTAATGGGCTTCATTAATAAGGGGGATTGAGTTCCAGATTCAAGAGGTCATGTTGCAACTCTACAAATCCTTGGGGAGACCACACATATAGCATTGTGTTCAGTTGTGGTCACCTATTATATGAAGGATGTGGAATCAATGGAGAGGGTGCAGAGGAAATTTGCCAGGATGTTACCTGGATTGGAAAATAAATCTTATCAGGCAAAGTTAGGAGAGCTGGGACTTTTCTCTTTGGAGTGTAGTAGGATGGGAGGAGACAATAGATGTCTATAAGTTTATGAGAGACATAGATAGGCTGGATAGACAAAACCTTTTCCCTGGGCAGGAATAACAAACACCAGAGGACAAATGTAGAAAGTGAAGGGAGGAAAGTTGTGGGAAGACACAAGGGATATGTTTTTTAATACAATGAGTTGACGGTGCCTGGAATGTCTTGCCAGGAATGGTGGTGGAGGCTGAAACAAATGGATGGGTTAGATTCAGCACTTTTTAAAAAAGGAATATGTGGGTCAGCACAACATTGAAAATTGAAGGGCCTGTACTATGCTGTAGGGCTCTATATTCTGAGAGTGGATATTTTTAAGGTGCTTGGGTGTAAATGCAGAGTGGATGTAAGAGATAAGTTCTTCACACAGAGTTGTGGGTGCATTGAATGCAATGCCGGAATGGTAGTCGAGGCAGGTTCAATAGGATCTTTGAAGAGAGTTTTAGGTAGATGAAACTTAAAAAAAAGTGAAGGATTATGCAAAATTCTAGGAAATTGGTATAGTTAGCATAGCACTGTGAGCCAAAGGGCCTGTACTGTGGTATATATTCTATGTTCCATGTAAAAGATTTTTTTAAAAATTATCTATTCATATGAAAATAGCAAAGAAGCCCTTTGGCTGCACTAGCTATCAGATGACGATTAGTGTGGTTACTTTAGACTGGTGGCAGCCTCATCTCTACTTGTGACCTATTTGAGTGAGCACAGTAGCAACACCACTGCAAGAGGTGAATATGGCCATGAGAATTGTGCAGGTGCCATCTAACCTGCTTCCAGTGTGATCCATCCTATTAATTCAGTTAAAAGAAGGTCAAAAATTTTAGTGTAAAGTGTAATGTTACAGGAACTTTTTTAAAATTTTTTTGGCAATTCTAATTTGTACCTTGTTACTGATGAATTGATAACAGTGGAAATAGATTGTATGCACAGCATAAGTATCAGAATACAATAAGATGAATTCTTCAGTGATTAATATTCATATAGATAATAACTGTGTAAGTTGTATTTGATTTATGTATGCAATGTTTACTTGTAACTGCATTGGCAGTGGGTTTGATAGATAATTCCTTACACCTTCATTTGATATTGATAATTGAAGAATAATAGAATATGATTTGAAGCTAAAGGGATAAATCCCTGCACATCAATTTCATTCTCTTAGATATTGGAGAACATTACTTCTTGTTAAATCAAAGAGTTTACAGAGATGCATGCATAATTTTTCCTGTTGTGAGACCAGCAGGTCTCACTGGAAACTCACTGGAAACTGGAAACTTCTCCCTGCATGTTTTGCAATATATTCAAAGAAAGATTGGTCATGTGCTAAGACTGGTGGATCAAAGGCAATAATGATATGAGGCACATACAGTATAGTCTAACATCTGATGACCAATATTACAGCTTCACAACCAGAAACTATTCAACATCTAATGTTATCAGGAGAATCATGATCTACAGCACCCAGACAATTTTAAGACCATTCTCTTTTTAAAATATTTTAATTAATTTGATAGAGAGAAATATTACATGTATATATTGTTTAGATATTAATTATATACCTTTTATATAATGTAATACAGAATATGTGTCATATATAAATTACACATCGTCTTACGTACAGTAATTCCTAAAAAAATGAAAACTCCTTCTGAGAATTTTACCTCATTCTAATATTGAGATAACATTATGATTTTCTAAATAGACCAATCTCTTCTAGCTGTAGAACAAAAATAAGAACAAAAAAAATACTAATCTAACCCCTCCCATTAAACACAGTCACCAGCAAATAAATTGTAAAGAATGAAGTGTCGACTCTCAGACATTGGATAGAAAACCCCCAGAACACCCCTGCCTAAGTATTTAAATTATGATGATAGTCCATGAATGGGCCCTATATCTTGTCAAATTCAACTTGATCTCTTTAATATTAGATCTAATTTTCTCCAAAACTCAAGCAAGATGCAACAGCCTGTAACCATTGCATACAAGTTGGTGCTATGCTGTCTTTCCATCTTATCAAAGTATGGCCATCAATGAAGTAAAAGCTACTATTCTTTTTTGAGTTGAATTCTAGGAAATCTTCTCTTCTAGAAAATAACCAGTCAAAACAATAAAAGGACACAGTTCTAATGTAATCCTAAGAATCTGTGATAGGGTTTTAAAGAATTGTTCCCAATATTCTTATAGTTCTGGACACTCACAGAAAATATGAATCAGAGAGGCCTCAAAAATGTTACATTTGTCACATAGTGGATAAACATCGGGATAAAAACAAGATAATCTTGACCAGAGGAGGAGGAGGAGGAGGAGGAGCAGCAGCAGCATTTAGAATTTGAAAAGAGGCAAGGCAGCAGAAAGAAGCTGATTGGAGGAAGCTGACTGGAGGAAGAAGTTGATTGGAGGAAGAAGGTGACTGGAAGAAGAAGTTGATTGGAGGAAGAAGGTGACTGGAAGAAGAAGTTGATTGGAGGAAGAAGCTGATTGGAAGAAGAAGCTGATTGGAGGAAGACGCTGATTGGAGGAAGACGCTGATTGGAGGAAGACGCTGATTGGAGGAAGAAACTGATTGGAGGAAGAAACTGATTGGAGGTAAAGCTGATTGGAGGAAGAAGTTGATTGGAGGAAGAAACTGATTGGAGGTAAAGCTGATTGGAGGAAGAAGCTGATTTGAGGCGCAGCAGCAGAAAGAATTTAAAAACGGGTAAGGCAGCAGCAAGAAGCTGATAGGAGGAAGAAGCTGAGTATCACTATAAAAAGTGAGCAGCTGTGTTGTGATCATTGATGGGGGCAGGCTGCATCAAAGTGGCAAGGCTTTGGTGAGATAGGTAAGGAGTAGTAAGTGTTGCAGTAAGACAGGGCTGCCTTATTCAAGGAACAAAAAAAGATTCAGCAGGTAGGCACAGGTAAAGGCAGGTTTTAGATGTCATTTTTTTCCCTCTAGTCATAAACAGTAGTGTTGGGTGCTATTAATAGCCCAATAATGATGCAGACAGAAGACTGAAGGGAATGATAGGCTTTATTAAGCAGGAGACTGCTGGCCTGGGTCTAGGCTAGGAAAATGAGCGGAAAGGAGAGGAGACTTGACCTTTATGGCTGGGGTCACATGGGAAGGATCAAGGCAGGAGCTAAGGTAGGGAGACCCCCCCAGAGGGTGGGCCAGCCAGTACACACAGCCATATCACCACGTGGGAATGCTCTTCTTGCAGAAGGGAAGCCAGCAGTATCCCTGATGACTTCATCGATGAAAACTGCATGCAGTTGCAGGTCCTGACAAGCTGAGTTAAGGAATTGGAGCTGATGGATCATTTGGGAGGCAGAGGTGGTGAAAGATAGGAGTTACAGGGCTTCTAGGAGGCTGGAGGGTAGGTGTAAGGCAGTTGGGAAAGGGAAAGGAAACAGACAGGAAGTGCAGGGAACCCCTGTGGCTGTTCCCCTCAAAATAAGTATACTATTTGGATACTGTTTAGATGGGAGTGGAGGACCTACCTGGGACAAGCCATGGCAATCAGGCTTATGGCAGGGATTCTAGTCCTGTGGCTAAGCAGGGAAGGGAGGAGAAGAGGTGAGCTGTAGTGATAGGATATTCCATAGTTGAGGGGGTGGATAAGAGGTTCGATGGAGGGATTGAGTATCCTGGTATGTTCCTTGCTGGTGCCAAGGTCTGAGATTGAGTTCGTGGTATTCTCAGGAGGGAGGGTGAGCAGCCAGATGTTGTTGTCCATGTAGGGACTAATGACATTGGTAGGAAAGATGAGGAGATCAGGGAGTTAGATGCTAGGTTGAAGGACAGAAACTCCACAGTTGTGATCTCAGGATTGCCACCTGTGCTAGTGAGGTTAGAAATACGAGGGTAAAGACATAGTGCACGAGGGATGGCTTCAGGATTCTGGATCATTTGGCCCTCTTCCTAGCAAAGTGGGAACTGTTCTGATGGGGTAGTTTGTATCTGAACTTGAGGGGGAAGATTTGTTAACTTGGCTCCACTGGATTTAAACTAGATTTGCAGAGGAGTGGGAACCAGAGTCACAGAGCAGGAGGAGGAGGGTAAAGATGTGAAAATTGCATGCACTGTTAGAAGTTGATGGGTTGCATGTTGTGGAAATGTTCTCGGGTGCATCTATTTAAATGCAAGGAGTATTCTAGGAAAGGCAGACAAGTTTAGAGTGTGGATTATGACATTGTGGCTATTAGTGAAACTTGATTGCAGGAGAGGCAGGACTGGCAGCTTAATGTCTATGCTTCCAATGCTTTAGATATGATAGAACTGGGTGGATAACAGGGGGAGGAAAGTAGTGCTCAGGCAGGACTGACCAGAGGGCTCGACAACTGACACTGTATGGGTGTCAGGAAATGGGAAATGTATGAACACACTCGTGGGCTTGTATTAGAGACAGCCCAATAGTCGAGAAAAATTGGAGGTCAAATCTGTGGAGCAAACAGACAGCTACAGGAAATATAGGTTGTGATATTAGCTGAATTTAATTTTCTGCAAATTGACTAAGACTTCCATACAGTAAAAAGGCTGGATGGCTTGGAGTTTGCCAAATGTGTTCAAGAATGTTTTTCTATATCAATATAGAGGTACAACTAGAGAGAGTGCAATACTGGATCTCCTATTAAGGAATAAGACAGGACAGGTGACAGAAGTATGTGTAGGGGAACATTTATGGGTCTAATGATCATAATACCATTAGTTTCAAGTTGATTATGGAGAAGGATAGACTTGGGCCTTGGGTTGAGATCCTAAATTGGAGAAAAGTGGATTTTGAGGCAATGAGAAAGGATCTAGTATGTATAGATTAGGATGTTGTTTTTGGACAAGGATGTGTGAGGTAAGTGGTGAAATTCACCTTCAATGGTGAAATTCGAGATACTGAGTTTGTATTCCTGTCATATTAAAGGCGAAGTTAGCAGGCATGTGGAACCTTGGTTTTCAAGGGATATTATGGGGATCTCATTCGGAAGAAGAGAGGTATATAACAGGTATAGGCAACATGGAGCAAATGAAGTACTCGAGTATACAAAATCCAAGAAAAACCTCAAGAAAGAAATCAAAGTCTAAAAGAAGACATGAGGTTGCTTTGGCAGACAATGTGAAGGAAGATCCTAAGGTTTTGTACAGGTATATTTAGAGCAAAAGGATAGTAAGTGCCAAAATTGGTCCCCTTGAAGATCAGAGTGGTTGGCTTTGTATGAAGCCAAAAGAGTTGGGGGAGATCTTTTTTAATAAGTATTCACTCAGGAAATGGGGATAGTCATGGGAAGTAAGAAAAACCAGCAGTGAGATCATGGAATCTATACAGATTAGAGGAGGAAGTGCTTACTGTCTTAAAGGAAATAAGGATGGATAAATTCTCAGGGCCTGACAAGATATTCCCTTAGACCATGATGGAGGCTAATGTAGAAATTGCAGGGGGTCAGGCAGAAATATTTAAAATGTCCTTAGCCATGCCTGAGGTTTGGAGGATAGCTTGTGTTGTTCCATCATTTTTAAAAAAAACTCTAAAAATAACCCTGGAAATTATAGGCTGGTGAACCTGACATTAGTAGTATGCAAATTATTGGAATGTTCTCTAAGAGAGCATACAATTAATTGGATAGCCAGGAAATGATTAGGGATAGTCAACATGGCTTTGTGCTTGGTAGGTCATGTTTAAGTTTTTTGAGGAGGTTATCATGAAAGTTGATAAAGGAAAGGCTGTAGATATTGTCTACATGGACTTTAGAAAGGGTTTTGACAAGGTCCAACATGGGAGGTTAGTCAGGAAGGTTCAGACGCTAGGTATTTTTTGTGAATTCATGAACTGGATTCAACGATGGGTGAATGGGAGAAGGTAGAGAGTAGTGGTGGATGATTGCTTCTCAGACTGGAGGCCTGTGACGAGTGGTGGTCCTCAGGGATTGGTATTGGGACCATTGTTTTTAATCTATAAATCAGTGATCTGGATGATGTGGTAATTTGGATCAGCAAGTTTGCAGATGACACTATGATTGAAGTGCTGTTGACAGTGAAGGTTTTCAAAGCTTTCAGAGGGATCTAGATTGGCTGAAAAATGGCAGATAGAATTTAATGCAGTCAAGAGTGAGGTGTTGTATTTTGGAAGGATATACACAGTAAACGGTAGGGCACTGAGGTGTGCAATAGAATGGGAACCTGGGATTACAGATATATAATTCCCTGAAAGTGGCATAACAGATTGATAGGGTTGTAAGGAGAGCTTTTGGCATCTTGGCATTCATAAATCAAAGTATTGAGAATAGGAGTTGGGTTGTTATGGTAAATTTCAGACATTGAGCTGAAATTTGGAGTATTGTTGCAGTTTTCATCACCTAACTATAGGAAAGATATCAATAAGTTGGAAAGAGTGCAGAGAAAATTTATTAGGATGTTGCCCAGACTTCAGGAACTGAGTTACAGGGAAAGGTTAAACAAATTAGGACTTTATTCCTGGGAGTGTAGAAAAATGAAGGGATATTTGATAGAGGTATTTCAAATTGAGGAGGATAGACAGAATAAATGAAAATAAGCTTCTTCCATTGAGGCTGGGTGAGATACAAACCAGAGGACATAGGTAAAGAGTGGAATGGGGAATGTTTAGGGGAACATGAGGGAGAACTTCTTCACACAACAGTGGGAGTGTGAAACAAGCTGCCAGCTGAAGTGGTGAATGCTGGCTCAATTTTAACATTTAAGTGTTGGACAGCTAAATGGATGGGAGAGCTATAGCAGGTCAATGAGACTAGGCAAGAAGAATGATTTGGCAAAGACTAGAATGGCTGAATGGGCCTGTTTCTGTACTGCAATATTCTATGGTTTTAAAGGGAGATACAGGAGTATCAGAGTCAGCACTACCAGGCTGAGGAACAGCTTTTTCCCATGAACAGTGAGAATACTGCGCTTGACGTCCTGTATTGCAGAAACTGCAAAAATGTTTGGCCTGGAAGTCAGCCTGAAGAAAACTGAGGTCCTCCATCAGCCAGCTCCCCACCATGACTACCAGCCCCCCCACATCTCCATCGGGCACACAAAACTCAAAACGGTCAACCAGTTTACCTATGTCGGCTACACCATTTCATCGGATGTAAGGATCGACAATGAGATAGACAACAGACTCGCCAAGGCAAATAGCGCCTTTGGAAGACTACACAAAAGAGTCTGGATAAACAACCAACTGAAAAACCTCACAAAGATTAGGATATACAGAGCCGTTGTCATACCCACACTCCTGTTCGGCTCCGAATCATGGGTCCTTTACTGGCATCGCCTACGGCTCCTAGAACGCTTCCACCAGCGTTGTCTCCACTCCATCCTCAACATTCATTGGAGCGACTTCATCCCTAACATCAAAGTACTCGAGATGGAAGAGGCCGACAGCATCAAATCCACGCTGCTGAAGATCAAACTGAGCTGGATAGGTCACGTCTCCAGAATGGAGGACCATCGCCTTCCCAAGATCGTGTTATATGGCGAGCTCTCCACTGGCCACCGAGACAGAGGTGCACCAAAAAAGAGGTACAAGGACTGCCTAAAGAAATCTCTTGGTGCCTGCCACATTGACCACCACCAGTGGGCTGATATTGCTTCAAACCATGCATCTTGGTGCCTCACAGTTTGGCGGGCAGCAACCTCCTTTGAAGAAGACCACAGAGCCCACCTCACTGTCAAAAGACAAAGGAGGAAAAACCCAACACCCAACCCCAACCAACCAATTTTCCCTTGCAAATGCTGCAACCGTGTCTGCCTGTCCCACATCGGACGTCAGCCACAATCGAGCCTGCAGCTGACGTGGACATTACCCCTCCATAAATCTTCGTCCGTGAAGCCAAGCCAAAGAAGAAAGACAGGAGTATCAGAGCCAGCACCACCAGGCTGAGGAACAGCTTTTTTCCATGCACATTGAAAATACTGAATGACCAAAGGAACTCCTACTAACCATCCAAAACTTTCATTCATTAATGAATGAAATGCTTATCCTGCATATCTATTGTTTCTGTATGTGGACTATGTCTGTGTCTTGCACCAAGGACTGAAGAACACTCTTGGGTTGCATTTAACGAATCAGATGACAATAGTCTTGACTTGACTAAAGAATTGGTTACAATCAGGATGTTCCATGGAGTTATGAATGCAAGTATTCATAGAGAAATAATCTAGATAATACTAATAACCAGTTTGTGCTTAACACAAGTAGTAGACCATTCAGCCCCTTATTACTTCTCTACCTTTAAATAAGATCATGGATCATCCTTTATTTTACCACTAATTTCCCTTAATTCCTTTAATACCCTTACCTTGAATATATTTGTTAAATGAACCACCACAGCATGTTTGGGTAGAGAATTCCAGATTCACTGTCCTCTTGGTAAAGTCATCTCTCCTTGTCTCACTGTGGAATGATCATCTCTTATTTTAACATAGTTACACACCCCATCAAACCCTGTGAATATTTTTAAATATTTCATTAAATTCACCTCTCAGCACTCTAAACTGTGGAGAGAATGGCAATGATTATTTAATATTTGGCAATTGAACAATCTTTCTGACTAAAAATCAATTTGTTGAACCTTTGCTTTAAGCTTTCAGAGTGTAATCTACCTTGCTTGTAAAACTGGTTATTAGTACTTACAATATTTTGACCCATTTTTCTATTTAATCATTCTCTTCAAATAGCTTTATTGCCAATATTTCAAACTCACCTTTTTCAGATGTCAATCATGCACCTGAACCATTTCCGACTCCTTGCTCCCTTTCTGATCTCCCTGCATCCATCTCAAGACAAACTATGTACAAACATCAAATATACACCCACTGATTTCCACAGCTCCATCCCCTTTTCTCAGTTTCTCTCCCTCTACTGTCTTGTTCTCAAGATGAGACCTTCTGCTTCAGGGAATCTGAAATGTCAATTTCTTCTGCCCACTGCAGTTGATGGAGTCCTCATTCACAATTCCTCCATTTCCTGGATTACTATTCTTATCCGCTTCCAAGCAGACAGCACAGAAAGAATGTTCCCTTTGCTTTCACTTTTCACTCTACCAGCTGTTGCATTCCACACACTATTTCCCTCCCGTGTCATGATCCTACAATCAGTCACATCTTCTCCTCACCCCACAGGGACCACTCTTCCCATGTCTCCTTGGCTTGCTCATCTTCACCCACCTCTCCCTACACCTCCTCCATCACCACCTACAAACAGCCCTTCTAGTTCAAAGATTCACATTCTCCACCCTTGTTTACTGATTTCATTGCTCTTGATATGGCTCCTCTTCAAACGTAGAGAAAGCAGATGTTTGGGTGCACCTGTGGATTCACTGCTTTTCACCCACATCCCAAGATCTGCAAATTAGTGGGCTAATTGACCCTAGTGCATCAGTGAGTGGTCGAATTTGAAGGGATAGTGATGTGAATGTGGCGAGAATAAAATGGGATTAGTTTGGGATTTGGCAGTTAACATGATAGGAATGCTTAAGGGGCTTTTAGATGGATAAATTAATTATGGATCATGTGCAGGCAGAAGAGATTTAGTTTAATTTGGTGCTGTGTCTAGCACAGATGTCACTGGTGAAAGGCTTGTCCTTGTGCTGTAATGTTGTGTGTTCAATGGAAGTGGTGAGCTAAAAATCTTGTTTCCATGCTCTATGACTGCATGGGTATAAGAGTCTAATCCCAAACTTGGGATTCTCATTGATTACCTTAACAGAATATTAAGTGCTTACTTTTTAATGCTTCATATTAGTCTCTTCTAACTATTCATCTGAGGGACAATGCCCATAATTTTATTATGTTTACTTGCCATATTGCAAGATCTGCATGCATGAATAGAAATAATATCAAAATGCAGCAGATTTTTCAACCAGATTTGCTGCATATGAGCAAATGCATTTAGAGGGTGTTAAGTATTCTTTAATTTAAACTGATAAATAACGTAAATGCATGAATTATTGATCTGGTAATTGCATTGTATAAATACAAAAGAAATCCAGCAACCGTTCTGCACAGTAATTTATATAGATTTCATTGTAAATAATTAAACAAAGTCATTTTTTTTGCACCATGTCATGGGATAGCTTTGTTGAAGTTGTTGCTGATTGAGGGCCCACTCCAGGTGAGTTTGAACATGAAGAGTAATCGTGAAATCTCACTGCTATCAGAGATTATGTGAGCATCTTACTGTAGCATATCTGGAGTCTTGTTAGAAATATTGAGCAACAGATATACTAAGGAAATAAAGATCTGTAAACTAAAAAGGAAAACTAGTGAATTGGGAAGGGTAAATGGATCTTTTTAAGAGGTTGGAGATGTAGGCAACTTGTGGAGGCCAGTTGTTACCTTAACACTTCCACCATACAGATTAATTTGCAACTTAATTTGATGTATGTGGCTTATTTTCCCAAAGTAACCTTGATCAATATAAATGAACAATTTCACATTTGTTTGACATTGCAGAACTGAATCCAAACCTCAGCTTGGAGCATTAAATTGTAGATATTGTGGAAGAGTCACGAACATTTTCAATTTCTCATGGCTGTGTTCAGAGATTCCCACCTGCATCAAAAGGGCATCAATCATCCCGGTGGTCAAGAAGAGCAGAATAAGATGCCTTAACATTACCCAGTGGCACTAACGTCTACTGTGACAAAATGCCTAGTGAGGTTGGTCATGGCCAAATTTCACACATACCTAAGCAAAGGGCTGGATCCACTGCAATTTACTTACCATCACAATCGCTCCACAGCAGACACAATAACCACTCAGCTCTGGATCACCTGGAAAACAGCAACTTGTACATATAGCCTCTTCGCCTTCTGTAGGGTCTGGTCCCTCTATGACTCCCTCAACCACTCCTCCCTTCCCACCAATTCCCCCCCCATCCTCACCCTTGGCACCTTCCCCTGTAGCAACAGGAAGTGCTACACCTTTGCTTACACCTCCTCCCTCCTCTCCATTCATGGCCCCAAACAGTCCTTTAAAGTGAAGCAACAATTGTAAATCTGCAGGAGTTATATTCTGTATCCAGTGCTTACATTATCCTTTCTCTACATCAGACAGTCTGGATGCAGACTGGGCAATCACTTCGCTGAGCACCTTCAATCTGTATGCATCAGTGACAGGATCTTCCAGTGCCCAACCTCTTCAATTCCACATCCCATTCCCATGCTGACATGTCTACCCATGGCCTCGTGTACTGTCCCACCAAGACCACTGAAAATTGGAGGAGCAACA
Source organism: Narcine bancroftii (assembly GCF_036971445.1). Classification (NCBI taxonomy): domain Eukaryota; kingdom Metazoa; phylum Chordata; class Chondrichthyes; order Torpediniformes; family Narcinidae; genus Narcine; species Narcine bancroftii. The sequence goes on along the minus strand of NC_091471.1, from coordinate 95,729,775 downwards.
CCTAATTTTCCATCTGGATTCTCTCCAACTGGATGGCATTAACATCAACTTTTCCATCTTCTGCTAGCCTATTCTGTTCTTCCTCCCTTCCTTTTGTCTTTTCTCCAGCTCTCCACCTCCTTCCCTCTCTATTCACAGAGCCTTCACTCCTCCCCCTGTTTTCTGGTGTGCCCTACCTCCCTTATCCACATCATACCTCCTTCCTGTGGGACTGTGCTCCTCCTCCTGTCCCTCCCTCCCTCCACCATTTTGTTTGGTGCCTGCCTACATATCTTGATGAAGGGCTCAAACCCAAAATGTTGGTTATGTATTATCTTTGCTAGATAAAGTATACTGTTTGACTTGCTGAGTTTCCATAGCATTATATTTTTACATCAACCATGGTGTCAGCAGACTTTTGTGTTTTACTTCATACATACAGCTCTTCATTGAGAACAGCTCAGCTTTCAACAGCATTATTCACTCAGTGCTGGTTAACAAGCTCTATACATGTGCCTCTGTATCCTGCTCTGCAACAGGATCCTTGAGTTTCTCATCAGAAGACCACAGTCAGTACGAATTGAAAACAACATCTCCTCACTGGCTAGTAGCACAGACTCATCTGATCTCAAAGATGTGTGCTTAGCTCACTGCGCTCCTCACTCTACACCCATGTCTGTGTGGCTAGGCCCAATACAAATTCTCTCACAAATTTGGCAATGACCACACGATTGTCAGCAGAATCATAGATGACAATGAGGAAGTGTTTAGAAGAGAGATAGATCAGCTAGTTGAGTGGTATCACAATAAACATTAGCAAAACTAAGGAGATGATTGTGGACTTCAGGGGAACATGACCAGTCCTCGTCATGGGGTCAGCAGTGGAGAGGGTCAAGAACCTCAAATTCCTGAATGTTAACATCTGTCCTGGAGCCTCCATGTTGCTGCAATCATGAAGAGGGCCTGCAAGCAGTTCTATTTCATGAGCAATTTGAGATTCAGTGTGTCACTGAAGACTCTCAAACTTCTGGGGGTGTACTGTGGAGATCATTCTGGCTGGTTGCATCACTAGAGGTGCCAATGCTCAGGTCAAGAAAAACTCCAGGGGGTTGTTAATTCAGCCTGTGACAGCACAGACACTAGACCACTCCATTGAGGACATCAACAAGAAGCAGTGTCTTAAGAAAGCAGCCTCTATCCTCAAGGATATCCACCACCCAGGCCATGCCCTCATCACCCTGCTACCAGTGGTGGGGGGGGAGAAAGGTACAGGAGCCTAAAGACGAGCACTCAGCGGCACAAGGACAGCTTCTTCTGCTCTGCCATCAGATCAAAGAACCAAAGACACTGCCTTTCCTTGACTTTTTCTAAATGTTTACACTGTGATGCTTCTGCAAAACAATGAATTTCCTGTCAATAAAACTCTGATTCTAATTCTGGAATCCAAATTATAAAATAAAGTCCAGAAATGCTAGAAGCACTCAATGGGATAAAGTGCATCTGATGAAATGATGAGAGCTTATTATCATATACTGAAGTACAATACAGATGCAATTAAATTTTTGATTCACAGAACTATAAAACCAACAATTAAGCACCACAAGAGAATAAAAATAAAACAATAAATAAATATTCACAGTTGCAGCCATGAAAATTATGTGCTGTTTCATTACTTCAGATGGATGTTTGGTAGTCGTGGGGTGGTGTTATGTTTAGGGTCATTACAGGGTTGCTCAAAAGTCGTAGTTAGAAAAGGAACTGTTCTTGAATCTTGGGTGCCAGATTTCAGGTATCTGTACTTTCTGCCTGAAAGTAACAACACAAAGAGAGCATAGCTGGGGTGATGGGGGTTCTTTATGATTGTTTTCTGACTTCCTGTAGATATCTTCAATGGGCAGGTGGTCAGTGCTTATGTTGGACCTGGCTATATCTGTCACTTTCAGTCGCCTTCTGTCAACATTTTAACTGCGTATCAACCAGCCTTGCCACCTTTCATGACTTATTTACACATAGTCAATATCTCTCTGTTCTTGTAACCCATTTAATGGTAATGGGTTTCTTGTCATCTTCTCTCTTTGGCTTGGCTTCGCGGACGAAGATTTATGGAGGGGGTAAAAGTCCACGTCAGCTGCAGGCTCGTTTGTGGCTGACAAGTCCGATGCGGGACAGGCAGACACGGTTGCAGCGGCTGCAGGGGAAAATTGGTTGGTTGGGGTTGGGTGTTGGGTTTTTCCTCCTTTGCCTTTTGTTGGTGAGGTGGGCTCTGCAGTCTTCTTCAAAGGGGGTTGCTGCCCGCCAAACTGTGAGGCGCCAAGATGCACGGTTTGAGGCGATATCAGCCCACTGGCGGTGGTCAATGTGGCAGGCACCAAGAGATTTCTTTAGGCAGTCCTTGTACCTTTTCTTTGGTGCACCTCTGTCACGGTGGCCAGTGGAGAGCTCGCCATATAACACGATCTTGGGAAGGCAATGGTCCTCCATTCTGGAGACGTGACCCACCCAGCGCAGCTGGATCTTCAGCAGCGTGGACTCGATGCTGTCGACCTCTGCCATCTCGAGTACTTCGACGTTAGGGATGAAAACGCTCCAATGGATGTTGAGGATGGAGCGGAGACAACGCTGGTGGAAGCGTTCTAGGAGCCGTAGGTGATGCCAGTAGAGGACCCATGATTCGGAGCCGAACAGGAGTGTGGGCATTGCCTCCAAACTCGAAAACCTTCCGACAGGCCACTCAGACCGAATCATGTCCATGCGACTCCCCCTTCAAAACAAGCGTTGCATCACCCTCATCAGTGTCTATGCTCCAACCCTCCAGGCGGAACCAGCAGAAAAGGACAAGTTCTACACTGACCTGCGCAACCTCATCCAACGCACCCCTATAGCCGACAAGGTTGTCATCCTTGGCGACTTCAACGCTCGCGTCGGCAAAGACTCAGAAACCTGGCCAGGAATCCTGGGCAAGCATGGCGTCGGCAAGTTTATTGTCATATACATTGTATAATGTACATAGGCACTGAAATTCTTATTTGCTGCGACCAAACAGACACTTTTCTAAAAGATGACAACTCCAATAATAAGCATTATTTTAAATTAAACTATAAAGAACTATTACATATAAATATAGATAATATTCACAGTTATGATATTGCAAGAATAAAAAGTGGTATTACCATGGTGAACAAAGGTCATTTTGTGGTGTCTTGACAGAAAGTATATCCTTTATTTTGTCCTTTCAATGTATTCACTGAAATATTGTTTCTCTGTCTCTAAATAATTAAACTTAACAAATTTGAATTAAAATCACTGCTTCTCATACCATTTTTAGATCTATATTTTATTTGTTTTGTTTTTATATTGTCAGTAAAATGAACTGGCTGTGCAATAAATCATGGTCCATATTTTCTAGTAAAATAAGGAATTATATCTTGGTCAGCCTATTTTATTCAGGAGGAAGTTCATGAACCTTAAAGCTGAAAAATAGTATAGTAAATTTATGCCCAATCCAGAGTTTACATTTGCTGACTCAGCACTAACAGAAAATTCCTCTCAATTAAAACTGGTCATTTCTGAGATTTTATATTCTAAATGAAAGGCTTCAGTGTAATAGTTTTCATGCCAAAAAGGTAGTAAAAGCCACTATTAATTTGTTCACATGGTCAATTTGAGTTTGGGAAAAAGTTTATTAAAAAAATATATTAAACTCAAAGCAGGTATTGCATTTTTCAAAGCACACATATGTATTAATGTATTGTATCTAAAGGAACTATAACATAAAAGTTATTGTTATTATGCCTTCTACAAAGAACTTGTGTGATTTTTTTTGTTCTGAAGTGTCTCCCTGCCTTCCATGAGTGACCGTTCACACAGGAAGGACCAATACTCCAAATATCCATACACACCAGAAGTTTATACAGAATACCTGATGTGAAGTATTTAAGGAGGCTGGACATCTTATTCATTAGCCTTTTGTTGACCTGCAATTCAGTTTAGACCAATGGTTCACAACCTTTTTCTTTCCAATCCCTCTGTGACTACTAAGGGATTGCTTAAGGAGGTATGTGGTGGAAAGAAAAAGTTTGAAAATCACTGCTTTAATTGTACCTAATTGACTTGTTATGTACATGGTTTCATAACTCCAAAAGAAATGGGCCAATGACCATTTTTCTCAGGCAAAATATTTCAGTAATAATTGGGCCTAGAGCAGTGATTCTCAACCTTCCCACTCACATATCACTTTAAGCAATCCCTTATTAATCGCAGAGCACTGATGGCATAGTGATTACTTAAATGTGGTATGTGAGTGGAAAGAAAAAGTTTGAGAACCATTGGTTTAAACTGCAGGCAATCTGTGAAAATAACTGGGGGTCGAGGAGTTAAAATGTTGGAATGGGAATGAGTCCTCACTCCCATCCTGATCTTTTTACCCAGACTACGTTCCAGGAAACTGGGAATAATTTCCTGGAACACAGCAGCTGTGTAAAAAAAACCCCATAAATTAATATACATTCAGGCAGGCATACAATTTCAAAGTGTTCAAAGTCAAAATAACCTTGTTTCTTGAACGTTCTCATTATCTCTCCAAGAGTGATCTGTTATATACATATTAAAACACATCTTTAGTCCAATTACCCTTGTGTCATCCAAAACCTTGCATCAATCATTTGTCTCACACCAACAGCCATCTGTTCTAAAGTTCACTTGAGTATGACACACACTCACACATGCATTGCATAAAACAGAATTTAACAAAAAATTTCATGTACACTTTCTGATTTCAATTTTCTTTTAATCCTAATGTTTATCCAAACCCTTTATTCTAAAGTGAAACCTTTGGACAATGAACAAACTAATGTTCCAATTATTCAATTCATAAATGCAGATAATAAAAATTATACTCAATAGCTAATTATTCCCAAAGTAACAGATATAAGACACTTCCCAACCAAGTTCTTAACAGATTTTTCAAGGGAATAATACAACAGACATCAATTTATCCATTGTTACCTGCAACTCTGAAGTTGTGTATGAGTTCAGCAAGGTAAGGAAATGAGAATTGCTTCTCTGCTTTCAGTAGTCGTTACTGACATAAATTTATCAATCCTAAATTCATATTCATGTACTTAAATTCCACAGTTCACATGGTGGAATTTGAATTGGCATCTCCAAATTATGAGTTGTGTTATTTAATTTCTCATCTTGTAACAGAACCTTTATGCTGCTCTATCTTCTGTGACACTTCAAGACACAAGTTCAAGATGTTAGGCTCACCATTCCAAGCTGCAATTTATTATCAACATCAATGGAAAATATAGAAATGAGTCTGAAATTGTTATGTACACAATAGCAGTGATAAAAATTTAGCCCAGATGGTGTTATATTAAAAATATTTTTAATTATTAATCAACAATCATATAACACCTCATCTAATTTAACTAATTATCTAAACTTGACTAAATTTATATACTCTTATCCAACTTAAACTCTAACTATGCGCGAATATATTGGTGTGTGTGGAAAGTCACTACGGCTCGTTTCTCAGAAGGCATTTCAAAGTTTAGTTTCATGGATTTGATGGGTGAGATATGCAGGCTTTAAGATGACGTTAGCCATTCCTGAAGTGGGTGAAAGAGACTAAGGGTGACAGAATGTTGAATACTCATGAAATCCTTTTTGAGGTACCTCAGAGAAATGTCCTTTTTAGATGAGTGCTTTCTTCTGTAATTAGAACCCTCTTCATGGGTCAGTCGTGGTAGAGTGCAGTATTTCTTCTCCAATTTTAAAATCCTTTTCGGGGGCAGTTAAGTAGAGTGCAATATTTCTTCTGAAACTTTAAAAAACCTTCTCGTGGGTCAGTTGAAGTGGTCTCTTATCCCTCTGTAAGCAAAATGAGGAAATTGACCGCACAATGATGCTAAGTGGTGTGGTGCGCTGTTAGCCAGAATCAGACACACACAAGGTAAAGACTGTACAACAGGCTTTAATCCACAAAGACTTCCACAGAGCCAGGCTGTAGCTGCAATAACACTGAGTGAGCTTCGGGAGGCCAGCGCAGGTTTATTACCCGGAGGGTGATTGACACCCGACCGGGTGGGGCTTGACCCCTTCAGGTCGACTGATTGACAGCCGGCCAGGTGTTGTCCTGTCCCCTTACACTCCTGCAGTTACAGAGGTTGCCCCCTGTAGTAGGCTGGTGGTGTACTACCACAAGTGGGTTTCTCATTCCCACAAAAGGGGTTGAAGAGCTTTTTATTCTTGTGCTATTTACTTAAAATGGCCTACAGAACAAATGATGCACTGTTATTTTAAGAAGTTGGTCACATGCGTCTTATCTTGTATTCATATGTGTGCGTTCTTAAGACAACACATGGATGAAAGAAAAGGTTCTTTACTTTAAAGTTGTTGTAAACAGCACCATGAGGCTGGCCATGAGGCTGCAGGTCTCCAAAAGAGACAAGCAAACTGTGTGTCATTTCCCTACTGGCAGCCAAGTCTAATCAAGCGATAAGGCATTGCTACCATGATCACTACCATTACATCTCCCTTTCTTAAAACAAAAGTAGCTTACTTTTAACTAACATGTTTTCTTTGTATAATTCTGCAATTTTAACTTTAACACCAAGAACTTGCATTTTCATTATTATCAACATTGTTAACATTTTTTAAACTTATATGTTCATATTTACATACACTAAAACTTGAAGAGCGTATAAGATAGCACTACTTCATTCTGTAACAAGAGTCTTTAAATTTGGTCAATGAGTCTCTTAGGAGGATTCATATGTCTTGACAATCTCCTGATTGATTGTCCTTGAATCTGAGTTGTTGCCTAAGACAATGTCTTCTCAGATGTGCATTCAGGATGTTTAACTGTATCCATCTTTCCATCTACTGTGGCTGGTCCCATTTGAATGTCTTGACAATTTATTTGCAGAACAGCACCTTTATCTGTCTGAATGGTGTATGATTTTGGTTGGACTTCACTAAGAACAGTTCACTTCTGAGTCCTAACTTGGTCACCAGTGTAGAGTTCTCGTAGGATTTTGTTCCTCTGTCAAAGTAATACTTTTGCTTTTCTTTCTGTTCTTTGAACTTCCTCACTTTCTCCCCCTCTTTTGTTTTTAGGAGGTTCTCTTGAATGGTTAGGTTTGATCTTAGCCTATGTCCCATAAGGAGTTGTGTTGGTGGCATATCACACTCGAGGGGTGTTGGTATATCATTTGTAATATCATTGTTGATTGTTGGCCAGTACATCACTGTCATGATAATGAATATGTATGAGATGTACCGGAAGTCACGTGGTATGAGAGGGAGATAAGAGCACAGGCAGGAGAACAAAGGAAGCTGGAAAATAAAGACACTGAAAAGTTTACCTGATAAAACTTGTGTTAGATGTTTTATTAACTTCACATTTCGGGCCACAAATGTGACATTGGTGACGAGGATGAAAGCAGCTTGAAGAAAATTAAAGACTAAACAAGATTACAGAGGATTACAGACAACTTCAAGGTGATAAGAATTTTCTCTTTGTCTCAGTACTTTTTGGACTGGAATATTTCCTCATGGCTGGGGCAGACGGTGACTTTCTAACACATAGTGGAATTGCTCATTTTGACCCAACGGGTGATGCAAGCACTGTAAGTGTGAAGTGGAAGGCATGGCTGGAAGAATTTGAATCCTACGCCGACGGTCGTGGCCTATTTCTAGATACTGGTACGGTTGAACAAAAAGCGCAGAGGAGGGCGTTACTTCTTTTTACTGCTGGACCTGCAGTTCAGGAAACATTTAAGACACTTTTGAATACTGGAAGAAAGGATGAGTACCGGAAAGCGGTAGATGCATTAAATGCACACTATGTAGTGACACCGAATGCTACATTCCAACGCCATTTGTTTCGGAGAACGAGACAAGAAGATGGACAGACAATTGCTCAGTACGTGACGAGACTACGCCAGCTAGCTGTTGGATGCAATTACATGCCAGCTGATTTGGACAATCAATTATTGGATCAAGTCGTACAGCACTGCAGATCAGATAAACTCAGAAGACGTCTACTGGAAAGAGGGAGTGAGTTGGAACTCACCGATGCTTTAACCATTGCTGCTGCATTAGAGGCTGTTGAAGGGCAATTTCATACCATGACCCTGAAAGACAACTCAAGCCAGCAAATTAAGAGGCTCTCACATCGCCATAATCAGCCAAGATATACGTCGACACAGGACGTGGAGTGTTATAGATGTAGAAACCGAGATCACTTTGGAAAAGACCCATATTGCCCGGCCAAAGGCAAAGTTTGCAGAAAGTGTGGAGGTAAGGACCACTTTGCAAAGAAGTGCAAAAGCAAGTCTAATGCAGACCAGAAGAGGAAGAGTACAACTTCCAAAGGCAAAGCCTAAGGGAAAGGAAAGTATCTTGGAAAGAAAGATACCATTTGCCAGATAGACGGTGACAATGATGATACCCAGGAGGAACAGAGTTGTTACAAATTTACGTTGAATGAAGTACATCATGAGAAGGTCCCAGTGATCATTGGTGGAGTGACAGTGCAGGTCATTGTAGACTCAGGCAGTAACAGTAATGTGATTGATTGACATTTATGGGAGAAGTTGAAAAGGAAAAAGATCATCTGTACCTCAAAGAAGTGTTCCAAGAAACTGTATCCATACACAGCAACCAAGCCATTGCAGACCATTGGATGTTTTACTGCAACTGTTGAAGCTGGAGATAAGTACACCGAAGCAGAGTTTATGGTCATAGAAGAGAGGGGAGAACCATTGCTGAGTAGAAGCACAGTGCAAGATCTGGCAATACTTCATATTGGAGCTTTGTCAATTCAATTCAGTCATACGAGGATATGAAGCAAGAATTCCCCGCAGTCTTCCAAGGAGTAGGAAAGCTGAAAGGTCAACAATTGAAGCTAGCGGTAGATGAAACGGTCAAACCTAAGGCACAACCAATGCGCCGAACTCCGTTTGGACTTCGTGGGAAAGTCGAAGCCAAAATTAAAGAATTGATCGAACAAGACATTATTGAACCGGTGGAACATTCGACACAATGGGTCAGTCCCGTAGTGATTGTGCCCAAACCAAAGGGTGATATAAGACTATGTGTTGACATGAGAATGGCCAATGAAGCTATAATTAGAGAACAACACCCTATACCAACAGTGGAGGAAATACTTCAAGAACTAACTACCAGCAAGGTATTCTCAAAAATTGATCTGAAATGAGGCTATCATCAATTAGAGCTGGATCCAGGTTCCCGAGATGTAACAACATTTGTGACTCACTGTGGATTGTATCGTTACAAGAGACTATCATTTGGAATTAATACAGCTTCGGAGATCTACCAATATGAAATCCATCGAGTGATTCAAGGCATTCCTGGAGTTGCCAACATTTCTGACGACATCATAGTCCATGCACCAACAAAGGAAGAGCATGACAAACGGTTGAGGCGTGTACTATCTAGACTACAGGAGGCAGGCCTTACCGTGAATTGAAACAAGTGCCAGTTTGGTGTGTCAGAAATGGAATTCATGGGACACAGACTTACACGGGAAGGACTAAACCCTGCAGAGGCCAAGGTGAAAGCTATTGCAGAGGCACGTGCACCTCAGAACGCAACAGAGGTGAGGAGTTTCCTGGGATTGGTCAATTTTTGTGTAAAGTTCATTCCTAATTTCGCTACAGTGGCAGAACCACTAAGGAAACTAACCAGGAAAGGTATACCTTTTCATTTTGGATCTGAGCAGAAGAAAGCATTCACAGCACTGAAGCAAAGCCTGACAGATGCAAAAACTCTTGGATATTACGATCCGGCGGCATCAACCAAAGTCATAGCGGATGCCAGCCCGGTTGGTTTAGGAGCCGTGTTGGTCCAGATGCATGATGGAGGACCAAGAATCATTGCCTATGCCTGCTGATCGTTATCAGATGTGGAGAGAAGATACTCTCAGACAGAGAAAGAAGCACTCGGACTTGTATGGGCCTGTGAGAGGTTCCATGCATATTTATACGGCATTGAATTTGAACTCATCACAGATCATAAGCCATTAGAGGTGATCTATGCACCTAGATCCAAACCATGTGCCAGAATAGAGAGATGGGTACTCAGACTACAACCCTACAAATATAAAGTAATCCACATAGCAGGGAAAGCAAACATTGCAGATCCACTGTCCAGATTGGTGAAGGATGGATGTCCACAATCCAAGTCAGAATTGGGAACAGAAACAGAGAGCTTTGTATGCTTCGTAGCTATTCAGTCGACACCGAAAGCAGTGACTACGAAGGAAGTCGAGAGAGAATCCGAACGTGATCCAGAACTCATGGAAGTAAGAGAATGCATACAGAGTGGACAATGGGACAAGTGTACTCACAAGGCTTACATTCCCATTAGAGGCGAACTTTGTTGCATCGGACAGTGTGTATTAAGAGGTTGCAGATTGGTGATACCGCAAAGATTGAGACCGAAGATCGTATCCTTAGCGCATGAAGGACATCTAGGTATTGTTGGTACCAAGCAAAACCTCAGGACCAAGGTATGGTGGCCAAGTTGTGATAAGGACGCAGAGAAATTTGTTAAAACTTGTCACGGATGTCAAATCACAAGTAGGAGTAATCCGCCAGAGCCGATCCGGAGTACGCAACTCCCGACAGGACCATGGATCGACGTAGCTGTTGATTTTCTTGGACCTTTACTGACGGGTGAATCAATTATGGTAGTGATAGATTACTACAGCAGATACTATGAGTACGTGGTGTTGAAGTCCACAACCACTGAAAAAACAATACAAGCGTTAGCAGAGATATTCGCAAGATATGGATTACCTGTTACATTATACTCTGACAATGGTCCACAATTCATTTCAGAGACATTTGCGGAATACATGAGGACCACAGGTATCCACCATCATAAAGTAACTCCGAAATGGCCGCAAGCCAACGGAGAAGTAGAGAGGCAAAATCAATCCATTGAAAAACGATTGAGGATTGCACACGCAGAAGGACAAAATTGGCGAGAAGCATTGCTATCTTATGTGGCTGTCTATCGAGCAATGCCTCATGCAACCACTGGAAAAAGTCCTGCAGAAGCATTTTTTGGGAGAAAAATCCGCACAAAAATGCCAGAAATAAAGAAATCCGAGATGACCAGGAGATGAGGGACCACGATGCTGAAAAGAAAGGTGCAGCAAAGCTGTACACAGATTCGAAATGTGGAGCCAAGTACTCAGACATCATGTCAGGAGATAATGTTCTAGTGAGGCATGAAACTGGTGGTAAGCTAGACACACCTTATTACCATCAACCCTATACTGTCGTATCCAGAAGTGGCAGTATGGTGACAGTCAAGTCGCGGACTGGAGTCCTGTATAAGAGAGATGTATCAGGTGTAAAAAGGTACCAGTCCAGAGATATATCGAGCGAAGAGGTTGAAAGGCCAATACGAGATGCTGAAACTGAGAGACCTGATGATGTTCCAGAGGCAGTTACCAGCACTCCTGATGAAGTGACTAGAGCGCCAGAAACACCCGAAGCCGTGGCGAGCAGTATTTCCGACGCCGAGAGTGAACAACCGAGAAGCGACGACAATATCGCAGGCAGGCCGAAACGAAACCGGAAAGTGCCCAAACGATACGAAGACTTTGTGCCATAGTTTTAATAAGAACTTTGGGACAGTATTTAATCTTATATCATAAAGTGCATGTATGAGTGCTGTAGGAAGTAAATTTTATGTAGTTGAGTTATAGTATTACCATTAGTTACGATGTTTGTAGGTTTCCGAGGGATATTGGTAAGTGAAGGTAAAGTTTATTTCTGATTAAAGGAGGGATGTCATGATAATGAATATGTATGAGATGTACTGGAAGTCACGTGGTATGAGAGGGAGATAAGAACACAGGCAGGAGAACAAAGGAAACTGGAAAAATAAAGACACTGGGAAGTTTACCTGATAAAACTTGTGTTAGATGTTTTATTAACTTCACATTTCGGGTCACACATGTGACAATCACCTCTCGTGCTCTTTTCGTACACTTTTCAATTCTGAGATGTCCTCCATGGATCCTTTTTAGCATCTCTTTTCTCAGACTCTTTGGGATAAGGATTTTGCTTCCTTTGTAGATGATGTCTTCAACCACTGATAGTTCCACCCTGCAGTTCCAGTACTCTGCAACGTCAGTGAGCAGTCCTGCTTCATGTTGGGCCATCCATCTAAGATGTTTTTTTCTCAGTTGTCTCAGTGTTTCATCTTTTTTGTCTCTGACTTTATAAGCTCCATTTTTGCATCTGATATGGGCAGTGCACTTGTGATCATGTCCATGAAGGCTTTCAACCATTTTGGTTTTTGAGGGCTCTCTGTGTCAACAGCACTAAACAACGAGTATGCTGTGCACATTAGCTTACCTGGAGTTTATGCCACATTCAGTGTATTCTAAATGGACATTAATTTAATGGCTTTTGGAACATGCAATCAAGGGCTTCTAGTCAACCTCTACAGTCGCTACACTGATTGCTTGTCCTGACACAAACTGATGAAATCTTTCACAGGCGTATCTGATGCTGAGCAGCTCCTTTTGAATTTGAGCATATCGCATCTCTGCGTCTATCATTGAGTGTGATGCATGCTCAATGGGTTGCAGACATCATATTTTTGCAGAAAAACTCCAGAATGTATATGTCATTCACTATGTGTTGCATCTTTATATGATATATTGATGGGTCTCGCTTGGTCATAAAACCTCAGAACTGGTTCCTCTGATTTCTTTAGTTCCCTCCATGACATTTCATGGTCATGATCCCAATCCCATTCAATGTTCTTTTCTGTTCGTCTTCTCAATGGAGCCATCTTTTCTGAGAGGTTGGATAAGAATTTACCCATATAGCTGACCATTCCATTAAACCTCTGTATGTCCTTTTTGCATTGTGGCCTTGGCATGTTCCCAATAGTGGACACCTTTCTGGGTTCTAGTCTGATGCCCTCACTGCCAATATTATCTCCAACAAATGTTAGTTCTGTAACCCCGAGCTGGCATTTCTCTCTATTCAGCTTCAGGTTTTCTTTCTTTGTTGCTTCCAGCACTTTCGTTAGTCTCTCATCATGCTCCATTGTCATGGTTCCCCAAACTATGACGCCATCCATTGAGGTATCAACTCCATCTAGGTGCTCATGGACCATATGGATAGTTTTGTGATACACTATGAACCATATCAATCAAAATACAAACAAACATTTCTCTCTTAAATATACACAGTGGCATTTTTTCCCCTTTTTTCCCCCTACCTTCCCTCCCCCCTTCCCACCCTCTCTAAACCCATTAAATGTTCAACATATGCAATACAATAAAACTATTAAATAATGTCATCACACAATGAAAATTAGCAAGAAAATTGTGTCATCTACTTTTACACACTGGATCAGGTCATTTTGTCTTCTTATCATTTTAGGGGGTGGAGGTCCGAGGCAAGCCCTCCCTGTTGTGTTCCATGTTTGGTTCCCAAATTTGTTCAAATAATGTGACTTTATTTTTTAAATTATATGTTATTTTTTTCCAATGTACCATTGCTGTACTCTCAGGCTCTCTTCTGATTTCCAAGTTGACATTATACATTTTTTTGCTACAGCTAAGGCTATCATAATAAATCTTTTTTGCACTTCATCCAGTTTAAGGTCTAATTCTTTACTTCTTATTTTAATTAGAAGAAAGATCTCTGGATTTTTTGGTATGTTGCTTTTTGTGATTTTATTTAATATCTGATTTAGATCTTCCCAAAATTTTTTCACTTTCTCACATGCCCAAATTGCATGTACTATTGTTCCCGTTTCCTTCTTACAGTGAAAACATCTATCTGATACTGTTGAATCCCATTTATTTAACTTTTGGGGTGTGAAATATAGCTTGTGTAACCAATTATATTGTATCATGCGTAACCTCGTATTTATTATATTTCTCATAGTTCCGGAGCATAACTTTTCCCATGTTTCATTTTTTATCTTTATGTTTAGATCTTTTTCCCACTTTTGTTTGGGTTTATAGCTTATTTCATCATTTTCCTTCTCTTGCAGTTTGATGTACATGTTTGTTATAAATCTTTTTATTATCATTTCCGTAATCACATATTCAAAATTTGCTCCTTCTGGTAATCTCAGCCTGCTTCCCAATTTGTCCTTTAAGTAGGCTTCCAGTTGATGGTATATAAACATTGTACCATGAGTTATTACATATTTGTACCTCATTTGTTCAAATGTTAATAAGTTTTGTGATAAACTTCAGGAGCTGAGGCAATTCCAAATTGTAACCTTAGGAATCTGTATCTGCCAAATGGTCTTGAACTTGCTTCATTTAATTTTCTCTGCCAAAATCCTGAATGATGCATCTAATTTTCTTAAAAAAATTTCTTCACACGTTGGAAACTTAAAGTTTTCTCTCTTTATTGCTCTGTTTAGATCTCTTGGATCCAGGTGAATTCTAAACTTTCCATTCTTTTTGTTCACAGCGTCAAGTGAACTCACCTGCTCCATTGGCTCATCTATCTCCTGTCCAACTCTTCTTTTAGTTGCTTTTGAAGCACAAATGGAACTTTTCTGCATGGATGTATTATCGGTGGTGCACATTTATCCACTCTGATCATGTGTTCTTTTGGAAGGCAGCCTAGACCCTGAGTTCATGAGTTCATCATAGACTGTCTCTCCTTCGCTTTCCACAACAAGGACTCATTTTTACCAGGTTCAGTTTCTCACAAGCTGTTAAACCTCATATGGCCCTATATATTTTTTGGTACCACAATGAATGCTAGCATGTGGTTTTTGTCCTTGTGTTTCACTTTGACCATCCATTCTCCTTGCACTGCTTTACCTGTACCTGAATATTCTGTCACCTTCATTTTTGTTCAATACATCTTTGGTCTAGGTCTAATCTGTTTAAAATCAATCTCTGATATTACATTAATTTGTGCTCCAGTAACCAATTTAACTGAAATGTACATGTCATTCACTTTTAATCTCAACATCCAGTCTCTGTTTTCTTTTTTCTTTTCAGCCTCAACTTCTACATAGAATTCCTCAATCTCCCTTTCATCAACTGCATAAACCTTGCTTTGTTGCACATGTTTCCTACAGCAATGGGTATAATGGTTGCTCTTGTTGTGTATATAGCATGTTTTACCATATGCTGGATACTTTTTGGTAGGTGTTGTGCATCACATCATGTGGCTTTCGATTGTTCCTTTCATTTTTGTTCACTGGCCACGCCTCTCTCTCTACTTTGATGTGCTTTTTGTTAAATGCTTTATGCTTTTTCTTGCTCACTGCATCCACGTTGCAGCTAGTTTCACTGAACAGCTCTTTTGCCTGCGTTTTTATAGTTTATGCAGCTCTACAGAGTGCTATGGCTTTTTCCAGGTCTAGATTTTGCTCTCTTAGCAGTCTTTCCCTTAGACTGGAATACCATACACAAGTCTGTCTTTTATCAGCAAGTCAGTCAATCCACCAAATTCACACATTTTGCTTCTGTTTCTCAATTCAGTCACATACTAATCAATACTTTCTTCCATTTTCTGTACACGTGAAAATTCTGTGCCTCTCAAACATCAGGTTATGTTTAGGTATGCAGTATGCCTCAAACTGTTGCATTATATTTTTTCCAGTTTCATTTTGTCCCCTTCAGCAGCAAATGTGAAGTTATAATACACCTCCAGGGCTTCATCATCCACAACATGTAAGAAAACTTATGCTTTCACTTTATTACTTTTCTCATCAGCTCTGACTACCACGAAATATAATCCAAAATTATGTTTATTTTTTTTCCAATTTTCAGCCACATTACTTGTCAGCTGAAGTTTCACTGGTGGATGTAATCCTTCAATTTTTCACTATGTTAGCTTCTCTTCACTGATCAGTTGCTGACTTTAGAGATTTTACCTTTTAAAGTATTTCCTTCTAAGTTTCTTCATCTCACTTCTGACACCATGTTTCATCTTGTATTCTTAAGAGAATGCATGGATGAAGGAAAATATTCTTTACTTTAAAGTTGTTGGAAACAGCACCATGAGTCAGGCCATGAGGCTGCAAGTCTTCATTACAGATCTGCATAACGTGCATCTGCTCCTGTTGGCAGCCATCTAATCAAACTGTAAGGAATTGCTAATTGCGTTGTAACCACGATCATTATCATTAGAACGTGGTCTTTGCACTTGGCTTCTCCAGGGCTTCTGTTTTGATTTTGCAAATGTATCCAGTAAAAGGAACATGATTTTCAAAGCTTGATGCTAGTTTCACAGTCACTTCAAATCCTGCAGGCAGGTTTGTAAATCTGCTTTCTTAAAAGGACAGTCCCACACAATAAAATGAACTGCAAAATATGGGAATGTGTAGTGCGAACAAAAGTTCTCATGACTGGAGGAAGAACACACACTTTTATTAGCTTATAACAAAGGGTAGGGTCTCACAGTAATCTTCGGTAGGGATCAGGGTTTAGGCGGGAAACCTGGGTTATATGTGGGTAGATGCTGGCAGAGCCAGGGGAGGAGCCAGCCATCTGCATAACCCATTACCAGTGAATCTCAGTTCACTGCATTCACCCCTTCCTGTGGATGAAGACAGAGAACACAGATTCAGCAAAAACAAATCAGAATATACACAATTATTTGCAGATTTAGATGATCCAGGGGTCTGGAAATCCTGGAGGAGTGCCTTAGCACCAGTGGCCCTTAGGTTCCCTGGTTCTTCTGGTCCCCTCATAGTGGGCAGAAGGGCCTCTTGTTCTATGACAGAGGGAGATGATTCGTCATCCTGAACTGATTCTCCTGAGATTCTGATTGGGAATGGTGAGTGAGATGGTGAAAATGAGTTCTGGAACCTATGGGTCACCTGAGGCAATGGATTCTCTGTTCTGGTGGGTGACAGTTCCCTGGTAGAGAACGTGTCTTTCCTGCCACCCTGGTACTCCACATAGGCATATGTGGGATTGGCAAGGAGCAATCTCACTCTCTCCACCAGGGCATCGATTTTGCTTCTCCTCACATGCTTTCTTAGAAGTACTGGACCTGGTGTGGTGAGCCAGTTTGGGAGTGTGGTTCCCAATGCCGATCTCCGTTCAAAACTGAATAAAAGGTCATGAGGATTCGCACTGGTTGTGAGTACAGAGTAGTGACCGAATGGTGTGGAGCATGGGTCTGGAAGTGGAAGGCCTTTTGGCCTGAGGGCCAATTTGGTGTCTCCAGACCATGGTGTTTTCTTTTTCAACCTACCTGTTTCCCCGGGGATTGTAGCTAGTAGTCCTGCTGGATGTGATGCTCCGGTCACTATGAATATAGCTGGGATACCAAAGAGTGTGAAAATAGAATCTAGGGCCTTAATAATCAAAGAGATGGAGATGTCTGGACATGGGATGGCGAACAGGAAGCAGGAGTACTCATCAATAATGAAGAACAAGAATGTATTCCCATTGTGGAGGGGAGAGGTCCCTTAAAATCGACACTGAGCTGTTCGAAGGGCCTGGATGATTTTATCAGGGGTGGTAAAAGTGCAGCTTGCCCTCCACACAAACCTAGCAGGACCTGGTCATTTCTCTAAAATCTTCCATTGAATAGGGCAGATTGCATACCTTGACAAAGTGAGCCATGCGGGTAATTCCTGGATGGCAGAGCTCATTATGTAGAGACCGCAATTGGCCAGTGTGTGCTGAGGCACAGCTTCCTCTGGATAAGGCATCTATGGGCTCATTAAGGGAACCTGACTAATAGGAAATATCATAATTGTAGGTGGAAAGTTCGATCCTCCACCTAACAATTTTGTCATTTTTGATTTTTCCACTCTTGATGTTATTAAACATAAATGTAACAGGACGCTGGTCTGTTAGGAGCGTAAACCTCCTACCAGCCATATAGTATCTCCAGTACCTGATGGCTTCCACAATGGCTTGAGCCTCTTTCTCCACAGAGAGATTCCAGAGTTCGTGGCCTTGCAGGGACCGGCAGAAAAATGCCACTGGCCTGCCCACCTGGTTGAGGGTAGCGGCCAGAGCCATGTCCGAAGCTTCACTTTCCACTTGGAAAGGCACATTCTCATCCACCATGTGCATGGTAGCTTTCGGAATGTGGCTTCGGACATAGGTAAAAACTGCTTGGGCTTCAGCCGAGAGGGGAAAAGTAGTGGATTTTAAGAGGGGGCGAACCTTATCGGTGTATTGAGGGACCCACTGGGCTTAATATGAGAAAAAAGCCATGCATCTCCTCAAGGCTTTCATGGTCCTTGGAATAGGGAGCTCTAACAGGGGGAACATTCTATCAGGGTTGGGGCCAATAATACTATTCTTCACCATGTAGTCCTGAACATGCACTTGCTGGGGTTATAAGTGAGATTTAGGACTTTTGCCATGTGGAGAAAGCTCTGGAGTTTGGCATTTTGATCCTCCAAGGTATGGCCACAGTTGGTGACGTTGTTGAGGTAAGGAAAGGTAGCCTTCAACCTATACTCATCCACTATCTTGTCCATTTGCCTCTGGAAGATGGAAAACCCAGAGATAATACTGAAAGGGATGCTCTGGAATTGATAGAGCTGGCCATGATTTTTCATTGAGCAGGTGTTGAGTCTCTGATTTTATGAACTCTTGATCAGCAGCCCTGAACCACCTGCTCTTTGTAACAATTGGCTTGCAATCCAGAGACAGATTTGGAAAGAGGGGTGGGTGGTTGTTGGAGAGGCTGCATGTGCATTCTGATTTCAAATGCCCTCCGTTCTGATCGATTATGGGAGGGAGAGGACCCAAGAAGTCAAGACCCAACAGTACTGGAGCACACAAATCATTATGTACATACACCAATGTTTACAAAATTTCCCCCCTTCTAAGGACAAATGGTCTTGAATATGAGTGGAGTGTGAATTAAGCGTGAGAAATATATGGTAATTGGAAGGATATAATTTAAGTTTGTATTCCCGAACTGTCTGAGAGTCGATGAAACTTTCAGTAGAGCCAGTGTCAATTATGCATCTAGTTGAGTGACAGTTACCATAGAGTTGCTGATTTGATGTGGTCTGTCTTGGTCCAGAATCATCGAATACCCCCCTCCTTCCTGAGGAGCTGGCAGGCAAGATGGCATCGACCTTGTGGTGTGGCAAGATGGCCGTCCTCATCCTCCTCTAACGATGACGGTGATAATTTCTAATCACAGCAAGATGGCCACCGTGGCTTTTTGCGCCGTTTTCCAACCACCACCCTCCGTCAGCAAATAGCGCAGCAGGCAGGCTCTGCTGAGTTGGGGGCTGAGGGAGATGGCTTTGGGCTGGAGTTGGAGTTGGGAACAGTGCAGGCTGTGGATTTCCCAGGGGTTCCCTTCGTGTGTAGACCCTTGATCAGTCTTCCTTTTACCACAGTTGGAGCAGGCAGAGTCCTTAGCTGGCCATCAAAAGTGAGGATACTAGCTTCTACCACAGAAGAAGCACACGCTAATGCGAGAGGGCTCCCTATCATGGGAAGTGGTTGCTGTTGGGGCCAAGGCGGCAGGAGTTTCCGATGCTTGGAAAGGTTCACTGGGGAGATTGTTGTCGTTGACCTCAAGGTCATCGGTCTCGAGCTGGGCTTGTTCAATGGACTTGGCCAGTTCAACTTGACTGGCCAAGTCTTTCTTACACAACTCAAGGAGTTGCTGCCTCACATATTTTGAGCAGACCATCACTACTAGGGTGTCCCAGATCTGCTCTTCCTCACGAATACAGCTAGTAGCCTTTTCATACCGGCACTTCTTGGCAAGAGTCCACAGGTCGAGCAGATAGTCGTTGATGATCTCTCCTGGCCGCTGCTGACACAGAGCGAGTCAATGCCTCATTTGGACCTCATTTTGCAGTTTCAAATACCGATCCTTTCTCAATGGCCACATCGTAGCTTGTATAGTCCTGAATGACTGCATATCCCTTAGTCCCTACCCTGGAAACCAGGGCCGACCTCCTGAGTTCATCCATGTTGAACACGCCCCTGGTCACATTCAGGTTGGACTGGAAACAGTCAGTCAGTAAGAAAACTCCTCGGCAGCATCCGTTGATCAGGAACATACTCGGCTTGAGTAGTGCTTCCATCTTCTATTTAATAAGCTAATAAAATTGTAGTGCAGATAGAAGCTTTCAGAACTGGATGGAGAACATGTGCCTTTTTTAGCTTATAACAAAGGGTAGGGTCTCACAGTAGTCTTTGGTAGGGATCAGTGTTTAGTTGGGAAACCTGGGTTATACGGGAGTTGATGGGGGAGGATCCTGGGAGAGGAGCCATCCATCTGCATAATCCATTGCCAGTGAATTTCAGTTCACTGCAGAATGTCACAGAAATGTAAAACTGACCAGTTTTCAAAATGCAGCTTGAAAAGCATCAGCATGCTCAAACTTGAAATTGGGTCTGAAACGTTTGCCAAATTTGCACTCAGATTCTCTCTGCCTTCCCCCTCCACCCCCAGAATAAACAAAATTCATAATAAAAAATACAGAGGAAAACAGTGCAGTCTTTATACATTCTTAGTGTTATACTTGGATATATACATTGTAGTGTTAGTCATTAATTACATTATATAGCACCAATGTCATTAATGTGACCCCTTAGGATTATTCCCCCTTCAGTTGTCTTTACAGCCACTTATGGGGGCTATTAAGCATTGCTGTTAGTGGCTGCCTTGATCTCACATAAGTAACCCTAGAAATCTCTTTGCACATTAAAATAAATCCAGCATGGATAATTAGGACAAATTGAAGCCAACGTAGGATCCATTTCAGAAGGAGGGATTGATCTGAAGATACCATACTCAAACTAGATGCTTATTGTCAGAGTAGAATAAGGTGTGGTCTGTTGTGTTAAAGCCAGTGGACAAGGTAACCAAAAAAGGGCAAATCACCATACGATCCATGTTTTTGAAAATGAGCAGTTCTGTAGAATTTGGAAGTTAACTTTGTAAATGTTGTTCAGAGAGAGAAACTGCAGTACTGTATTAGTTATTCTGAGTAAAGTAATGGCACTTCAATGAATTGATTGGTGCCACAGGTGTTTTGCTGTCCCAATGGAAGATGGAGAGATAAAATTGAGGGTCTTGGTGCCCTGTGGTTAATGTTTCTGCTGCAATTCCTGAGAAAGTGTTTGAGCCCTGCAAATCCTCAGGTCACAGGAGCAACTCTGGGTGTGTTACACCAGCCGAGTTGTTAGGTTGCTACTTTATGAACCAAAGGATTGGACATTTAAGCTTGAGTTATGGGATTGAAAATGTGCATAACTAAATTGACACTCCATGAAAAGTTTGTATCATGGATTGTGACCATTAAGCTATTGCATTCTCATCAAAATAAAATAGCTGATGTACTGATGTGTATCTGTCTGGCCGCTAAGTGAGCTGTTACCTCTAAAATGGTCCATCTTGTCAGTCAGCTAAGGGTTTGCTGGCATTGTCCACATACTGTGAGTGCATGTGGCTTCTGATTCCTCCACTTTCCTCTGTCAGCATCTTTGGAATGTATTCCTATACATCAGCAATGCCAGAGAAACAATGAGCAAATTTCAAATACATCTTAATGATCTTTATCCGATCTCTGACGTTTGAAATAATTATTTCTGAAATGGGTACTCTGAAGAAGAATTAATGACATTATAGGTTTAAAAAGTACATAAAATAACTCAGAATACAGTAAATCTTGTGATGAATGAAATCTTTCAAAAACAGTGATATATCAGGCAATAGAAAATGCATTGTGCAAAAGCAAAAATTCACAGTGGAAGTGACCAAAGTTGCTCTACTTTCCTCATTATCTCCAAGTTTTCTCTTGTTCTCCATCATTCGTCAATGGCTATTTTCAGTTTGGAAATGCAGACTAATGCTAATATGGCATCCAAACAAGAAAATTGTTAAAACTCTCATAAATATTCTTTGAAAAAAATTCATGAGCAAGTTTCCTTCACTTCCCATCACAAAAGATTATTTTACATACATTTTGTGTTTATAACTCAGAAACTACATGATAATAATTTTTCAAATTGATCAATTCTTTCAGATCCTGGTGTAATTGCAGGACCAGTATTGATTATTCTTGAACTGAATGGCTTACTTGGCTATTTTAGTTTCAATCTCATTGGTAAATCTAGCCAGACAGGTAAAGGGAACCAATTTCCTGTTCTGAACCAAATTGTTTTTGGGACAATCCAGAATTTTTCTGGTGCTTGTTTCTAATGACTAACTGTTAATTAATTCCAGAAAATGAACTGAATTTAAATTACAAAAATATATTTAAAAATTTGCCTGATTCAAACTCAGGTATCAGCCTCTGGATTATTCATTCAGTAAATTAACAACAGCATCTTCGCTCTTTGATACAAAATAGAAAGATACAACAACAAGCCTCACTGCTTGGTATTTTATTAACTTAAATGTGAAAAAAACTAGATGCATACAAAATAATGTATGCAATGCCTTATGAGGGGTTAATCAAAGATACTTATTAGATCAATTGCAATTCCAAATAAATAATAAACAGGAAACCTTTGATAACATCTAGCTCTATCCCCCTGAAATCATTAAGTGAAATTGTTTAAGAGTTAAGTATATCAGGATTGATAGATGACAGACAAGTGTATTTTCTGGTTGCTTGAGATTGCGTGGTTGCTTGAATTGGTGAACTAATGGTGAGGCGCATCAATTATAAGCATTAGTATTTTTTATCTATTTATTTTCTTGTTTTTTTTGTCAATTGTTTGAGGCTATTGGTTGCTTGAATTCTGGATACCCAGTTGTATTATACCACTGAACATAGTGAGAAACGTACACATAAGATACCATTAGTCCTACAGTATCAGATTTCCCACGGACTTTTAAAAAAAATGAATAGATTACCATTAGCTAGTTAAAAGGCTTTCCTTCTCTTTGTATGTTAATTTGATTCACAACAGTAAAGAAGCCAAAACTTTGTTGGTTCCCTTTTAGTTTCTTTCAGATGGATTCTTGAGATATTCTTACAGCCAATAATCAAGATTACTTTTAAAAGTTTTTTTATATAGTGAAAACTGAGCTAGACATTGAGTGATTAGTTTAGAGGGTCATGTTGATACATTTCTGCATGGGAAATTTCCATGTCTATTGAAAGTCTTTTTGATGCACTGTTTGCATGACATGGAAAGGTAAGTGAATCCATTTTAATCCATAGCTAAGACAGCTATTTTTTTTTGATCTTGACTTTGCAGAACAGAAACATTTTGCTGAATCTATATCAGATGGGTAACACGTACATTCTTTCCATTTAGATCGACATAGTAAGCAACACCAAAAATTACTAACAGAGTGATTAATATTCATTGTTTAACTTGCCTTGATGTGTGCATGCTCTCTTAACAAAGTGCACCTTACTTGTAATTAATGAGAAATACCATTTGATGGAAAAATAGGGGACTGAATAGTGCAACATATGAACTGCAGTGACCTATATCGGTTGTTGCATAATGGATTGTGACTGTCCAAATTATTCACTTTCTGTTGCAACAGAAGTGCAAACTGTGGAAGTTTGCAGCTGTTATTGAATTTCTATTGTGTTTTCTTTCATTCACCTCCAGATAGGCGAAGCAAAATGCATTGCCTGGGAAACCACCAAATTCTTGAGGTTGATTATTGCAGTGGATAGAGGCTGCATTGGAGGAGTTTCTACATCTTGCTGAATGACCTGGGATGGGGAGAGATGGCTTGCTGCTCCAGATGTCTATCCAGGCTAGGATGATTTTAACTGCTTGGAGACCACTGCATTATCTGGGGAGTGGAAGGCGGGGGGGTGGGGGGGGGGTGGGGTGGTGGAAACTGTTCATGAACTCCATGGGAGTGTTTATGATTTCGAGAAGATCAGAATCTTTCGAGGAAAGCCAATGGCACAAAGGGGATTTGCTGAATTGTTTTCTAGATTGGAAAACTTTAATTATGGGGGAATATTGGATAGGCTGAGTTGTTTTTTTCTTGTGTGAAGGAGACCGAGGATTGAAAGTCTAGAGAATCAAAAATGATTTTTTTTTTGCCCATGGTAAGAATATTAAAAAGAAGGCATAGTTTTCAGGTGAGTGGAAGGAGTTTTAGTAGAGATTTGAGTGGATTTTTTTTTATTGAGAGTGGTTGATCCTAGAACTTCCTTCTAGGCAAAGTATTGGGATCAGATACTCTCACTCACTTATGAAACTTTTGGACAAACACTTAAATAGGCAAGGTAAGGAGAGATATCGACCCAAAGTGAGAAAATGGAATTAGTGTAGATGGGCAAACAATTTGAAATGGAGTTAGTGGGCCAAAGGAGCTATTTCTGTGCAATTCTGACTCAATGACTTGATGGAATTGTTTTCAAAAGCATAATCTCAATTAATGTCAAGAACAAAAATAAATGAGGTATTTTCTGCAGAAGAGGTTCACAAAATTCAGGAAGAAAATTTAAAACAAATAGTTGATGTTTCAATGGGTTTCATTGGTGTTACAGCTAGCATGTCAAGCGGCTGGATATCCAAATTGCGTGAGCTGCGCATATTCACCAGGAGAGTTTTCTTTCTCTTTTATTGGTAACACTGAGATGTTTTGAGAGATTATATAAAAAAAACATAGTTCTTTTTACAGACTATACGCATCCTGGATTTCCCTTTTCATCTAACGATTCAGCTTTGAATAATTTAATACTCATAAGAATCCATCTTTCATATCCTCAGTGGAGTGAAACAAGAAAATCTGCAGATGCTGTGATGTAGAAAATACATAAAAGTACAGGAATAACTCAACAGGTCCTGCAGTGTCCATAGGAGGCAAAGATGACTAACCAATGTTTCGGGTTCCGACAAAGGGCTCAACCCCAAAACGTTGGTTCTATATATTTGCCTCCTATAGATGCTGCGGGACCTGCTGAGTTTCTCCAGCACTTTTGTGTATTTCATATCCTTAATTTTATTCTTCTGGGAATCTTTTCCTACTTAAGGCCCAATGATCTTAAAAACACTGGTTCTTAAAGGGCCTGTGCAATTCTTCTGAGATCAAGGCTTTCAGCAACCATTGGCAAACATTGGCTTTTCAATCAAACTGCCTGGTTCATTTCAATCTTTTGCTCTCCCTACTGAGGATTAGTAAATTAAATCATTTGTCTTTTGATTGTTTTGAATTTGCCTTTGTTACTTTTTATAAAATTAGTCCACTGTTTGCTGTTGTGAATTTACACATTTTGCATAAAGCTTAAATTTTCTGGTTGCATATTTCCAATTGCAGTGTTTTATCCCAGCACCAGATTGGTAATTGAGTCAATGAATCATTTGTATGCAAATGATCAGTAAATTATAAACTGGAAGTAACTTAACCTTGTTTCTGGAAACGTTAGTCATGTAACTGAGTGTGCAATAAAGATATATTTATGGCAAAATTTAGATCTGGAATGCCTCGAATTATTCTGATTTTGTATTTACTAGAAACAAATGACAGATTGCTCTAAATATTATAAAACAAAATATTTCAGCGAGAAATGAACGTTTTGCATTAAAAACTTCATCTCATGAAATTCTAATGATCTTATTTCCTCGCAAACTAAAATGTATTTGTGCTTAGGGGCTTCATCATTCCTGCCAAAGCTTCTATGTTTATCCAGTAATTAAATGATCATGGTGATTCTTGCGTGGGAGACTGTGTGCACAAAGGTGGGATTTTAAACCATGCAGCAAACTAATTGCTCCAGGCTACTTTAGTGAGCTGAAGTGGAAATGTACATCTTATGGCTGATGTCAACAAAACTGAGACAAATAAAATGTTATTTTCCTTTTCCTAAACTCTGGACACAGGCAGTATGGAGTCATAGACTGGTACAGGACAAAAACAGGTCCTTTGGCCAATCAGGTTCATGCTTTTGCTATCTATACTAGTCCCATTTGCCTCCATTAGATCTCTATCTGTTATGACTTGCCTATTAAAATGTTTGTCAAAATGGCTTATAAAAGTATTGATTGTATCAGATTCCACCACCTCCAATGGCCACATGCTTGTCTGTCCAAGTAACTCATCTCTCAAATGCCCTTTGCAATTATTTTCTTTCAGCTAAAGCCCATGGCCTCTTGTTTTAATGCTCAGACCATGGGACTATGTACCCTTGCTGTTCACGTTATATTATTAACCAAATTGGCTTGCATCTCATATGGGCTGTGTTATAGATAGAGAATTTGGGTTAAAAAGGGTTTAAGTTAAAATGTGATGATTAGTCATAAAAGGGGGCTAACCACTGGAGTTTAGCTGGAAAATGTAACAAAAGACTTGCAACAGATTTAACTACAGAGAGACATGCAGGAGCCAAAGATTGATAAAGAGTGAAAAACAGAATTTGGTGTGAGCAGAGGTCATGAATGATCGTGGTGTGCATGACTAACAGTAATCAGGATGATTCTGCAAAAACTAACCAATTAAAGCAGTGTAGTGGAGATGCCGAAGAACAAGCAAATTGTATAAAAAACAATGCACTGTATGTATCAGGGCTCGACTTGGCAAGAAGCCGGTTGAGTCCAACTCTGCAGACTTGAGAATAAAGCTTGTCGTGACACCGATCTTAAAGAGACTCATTTGTGAGAATTTGTGTTTCTGACAGGCTGAACCATCTTTTCAAACGCCTTACTTTAAAATTCAAATAGATGTTTACAGCCCTGCCTTCTTCAATTTTCTTGATTACCTCCTCAAAAGACCCTGAGGCAGGATTTCCTCTGCATAATGCTATGTTCGTTCTTGCTGATTGGCCTCTGCCATTCCAAGTATTTATTTTAGAGATGCAGCATGGTAACAGGCATTTCTGGTCCATGAGCTTGTTCGGCCAAAATACCCCAATTGACCTATAAATGCAATAGGTTTTTAGGGATGCGGGAGGAAACCCAGAGAAAAGCCATGCAATCATGGGGAGAATGTACAAGCTACTTTCAGACAGCATCAGATTTGAACCCTGGTCATTGGCATTGTATTAGTAATGCACTAATTGCTACGCTAACTGTGCCTACCATAATTAGTCTCAGTGACCAGTAAAAACCTGGCTTATCCCTGATGTCCTACTTAAAAAAATGAACAATATCAACCTGTATCTAGACTTCTGGTACCCAGAGGTTTAAATGATTATGAAGACCTGCTTAATCTTAGGCTTAATATATAAAGGAAAAGGGCACCAAGTCTCGAAGATGACATTGAGTAGTGTACATAAAAAAATAAAGCTACCTTAATAGGATCATGTATAGTTCTGGACTCTTTACTAAATGTAGAGTCTTGGAGGGTTCATACTAACCCTCTGACACTCTACTAGTTATTAAACAATATTTATTTATTTTAATATATGTTTCATTTATCTATATGTGTGTTTGCATGTTTGCTATTTTGTCAGGTTGTAATGATAATAAACTTGAACTCTTTATTTGGGTTATTCCAACAGTATAGTGGATAATCTAATTCTGTCAGTTGGCACACCAGGACAACTGAAAGAGCGGCTGCTTCACTTCTCCAGTGACTTGGGTTCTGTCTGTGTAGATTTTCCATTCACTCACTCTGATCACAACATCCTACATCCCGAAGACATCTTAGCTGGTTGTAGTAAAATTCCACTAATATGAATCTACATAGTAAAAAAACATTGGGGAGTGGTATGGTTTGATAGAATATAATGGGATTAGTGTAAACATTGAGTCAATCCCAACAGAAACCATAAAGCACCTGTTTACTCTCATCTTTCCTTGCTGTCCGTGCATTCCCATCAACTCTCACCAGACTCTAATAGTTATCGACCTACTAGGAGTGACTTATAATGACTAACTCACTTAATAACTTTAATGAAACTGGAGCAACTGAAAGCAATCCTTGCTGTAATAAGGATTTAGTACTGGAGTCAGGATTAAACCCAGGGCCCTGGAGCATTGAAGCAGCAACCTTAAGTGGAATGAAGGGCCTGTTATCATGCTGTATATTTCTCTACCCATATGCCAAAGCCACCAGGTCATGAGAAGGAACTGCCAAATGTGAAATGGGGGGAACGTCATGTGGTTGACTCCACACAAAGCTCTGGAACACCTGGACAGCAAAGGCACATACATCACTGACTACAGTTTGGCATTCAACACAATTATCCCTTCAAAATTGATCAGCAAACTCCGAGATCTGGACCTCAATACTCCACTGTGTAAGTGGATCCTGGATTTCCTCACCTCCAGTCTCCAATGTGAGGACTGGTAATGTTACAAGCCCAGAGGGCCTCAACACCCAGCAGCAATAGATATTCACCAAGACAAATGGTTAATTTAAACAAAAGTTGCTTTTAATCACCTTTAAACATGAAAAAAAATCACACTTTAACTTATCATTATTGACTTAACTAACCTAACTTAACCCCCTTCTAATTCTAAGTGCATGTGTATGCAATGTGTGTGCAACTACAGAAAAGTTCTTTGATTCACAGTCCAATCTCACTTTTCATTCCTCCAAATTTACTGGTTGCAGACAATTCTTTTACTCTTCACCAGGCTTTGGAACATGAAAGTTAAATGGTTACCACTCAAGAATGTCCTTGTAGGTTTTCAGAGAGATTTGTTGTACGCTGACACCCACAACTGATTTACTTCCATCAGCCACTTCAGTTTCTTGCCGAAGAAATTTGCCCCTTTTTTTTCAGGTCACCACAGAAACATTAGACAGCCAGTCCTCTCCTCTTGCATGAACCACAAGGGCTTTGACCAGGCTGAACTAAGCACTCACAACCCATCTTTCAAATGGGGTTTTCCACAAGCTTGCCAGCTTGTCCTGTTCCAGTTCCAGTTGCTGCTGCCGACTGTAGAACTGAGCTCTCTCTCTCTCTCTCTCTCTCTCTCTCTCTCTCTCTCTCTCAGAGAGAAAGCCTGTTTGACTCTCTCCCTTGCAAAACCACATAACCCTCTTAGAACAGCAAATTCCACTGCAGACAATCTGTGGCTCCGGTAAGCTCTTCCATCTGTTGCCTTTTTGTAAACATCAATCCAGTCTCTTGGACACTCTCCAAAGCTATGCAAGGACTGTTGGGCCCGACATGTCGAGCATGGGGCAGAGCTCCAGTATTTTAAATAAGATCTGTTTTAAAGTGTTTGACCTGCCCCAATTTATCTCCCAAAAATATATCTATATTCTGTTGCAGTAAGACCATCTCCTGCACAATATCTATCAGTACCAGAGTACTACAGGACTGCATTTTTAGCCCCCTGCTCTACTCAATTTACATCTGTGTGGCTTGGTACAACAACATCATCACCTAAAATTTGTTGATGATACCATGGTAGTGGGTTGAATAAAAAGGAGCAATGAGTCAGCATATAGAATGAAATTGAAAGCTTGGCTGAATTATATACTAATAACCTTGCACTTAATGTCACCCAAACCAAGGAGCTGATTGTCGACTTTGGGAACGGAAAGCTGGAGGTATACAATCCAGTGATCATTGGAAAATTAGAGCTGGGGAAGGAGATCAAATTTAAATCCCTGGGAGTCACAACCTTGGAGGACCCTTTCTGGATCCAACACACTAATATTATTGTGAAGAAAACACGTCGGTGCTTATATTTCCCTTGGAGTTCTTCAGATGTTTGGTAATACATTGGAAACCTTGGCAATCTTCTTCAGATGTGCAGTGGAACGTATGCTGACTGGGTGCATCATGGCCTGATATGGGGCACCAATATCTCTGAGTGTAAAGCACTGCAAAATGTAGTGGACACATCCTAGTATATCATGGGCAAAACTATACTACCATCGAGAATATCTACATGAAACACTGCTGTCAGAAAGCAGCAGCAATTATCAAGGATCCGCCCTAACCAGGACATGCTCTGTTCTCACTGCTGCCATCAGGAAAGTGGTATAGATGCCACACAACTCATACCACGAGCTTCAGGGACAGTTGATATCTCTTTACTGTCAGACTGCTAAACAATGAACTTAATCAGAAACTCATTGAAGGAATCTTAGTTTGCTAATTATTTATTACTGAAGATTTTGTTTTAATGCTCTTTACCTCCCAATTCTAATTCTCGAAGCCCAGATAAAGCAGGACACAGGGTGCCCAATTAGCAGACTAGTTACGGACAGAAGCAATCCCCGTGTAGTGGGTTGGGCGGAACAAACCAATCTGGTATGCATTCCGGCCGTGAATATCTCTTCATCAGAGCTCCCCCCATGTACCCACAGCCTCAAATGCCCTGCATACAAGGCAGAGGCCAGGGCCTGTTGACGAATTACTGCTATACCCTCCTCTGGGGTTCTCCAATTATTCTGCAAATGTAAATCCCAATTTACTGGTGATGGGTATACTTATAGCAGGGCATCCCCTAGAGTAGTAAATAAGTAATCCTCCTCTCTTCCTCTACCCCGCAGCTCAGCAGTGACCCGGATATCAGTAGACATGTTCCTAATCCCAACAATTCCTCAGGGGTTAAATATACATTACCCCCTCCTTGTTCCCAGACACGCAGGAGCCAGGCTGCTGGAGTTTCTCCTGCCTTTTGCCTAAATCGATCTCCAATGGCAGCCAGCTCTTTTATAGAGAAGTCACATATCATTGACTCCTTCCGACCCCTGTTCCCACTTTGGCCCACAGGGACCTCCACCCAGTCTAGGGGAGGAGGCCAAGGCCATCCAGTAGAGGGAGTAGAGGAACAGTGTGTGCATGAATGGATTTAGGTGAGTAAGGGGTTGCATGGGTCCATACCCACACTCTTGACATATCCAGCAGCATAGTGAAGTCAAAGATCGCTGGCAGAAGATCTGTTGCAGTGAATGGCCATACCAAGCTTTGATAGTAGGGATGCCCTTTTCATGCTTCATGGCACGTGTTTGTTAAATTGCCATTGACCTACAAGAGGGTTTTTCCGCCCTTTGACAGGTCTTGTTTATCATCCTCCGTACCAGGCAAGCCTGGTGGAGAAGCCAGTTTAGTTGCCGACCACTCGACCATGTGACAGATAGTACTGGGTTACATGCTATCAATAGCACTCAAGACGAGTGGCTTGACACAAGGGATAAAATTGAGCCCCTTGAGGATCAGAGGGGTAGGCTATGTGAAGAGTCAGAAGAGATGGGTGAAACTTTAAATGATAGTTTTCTTCAGTATTCACTAAGGAAAGGAATATCGAGAGAGGTGAAGTCAGAAAAACTGGTAGCGAGGTCATGGAAAATGAGGAGGTAGAACTGGCTATTTTAAAGAGAATAAAGGTGGATGAATCTCAGTGTCCTGACCAGATATTCCCTAGGACCTTGAGGGAGGTTAGTATACAAATCATGGGGGCTCTGACAGAAAAGTTTAAAATGTCATTAGTCGCAAGGGAGTTGCCAGAGGGTTGAAGGGTAACTCATGTTGTTCCACTGTTTAAAAAAGGCTCTAAAAGTAAACATGGTAATTATAAGCCTGTGAGTCTGATGTTGATGGTAGGTAAATTAATTTAGAACATTGTTAGAGATATTATATACAATTATTTTAATAGACAAGGATTGTGTAGTTTTTTGTGTGGTAGATCATGTTTAACAAATCAATCATTTTTTTGAGGATATTACTAAGAAGGTTGATGAGGGCAAGGCTGTGGGTGTTGTCTATATAGATTTTAGTAAGGCCTTTGACAAGGTTGCGTATAAAAGGTAGGTTAGGAAGGTTCAAGCATTAGGTATTAATGTTAAAGTAGTGAACTGGATCCAACAATCGTTGGATGGGAGATACCAGAGAGTAGCGGTGGAAAATTGTTTTTCAAATTGGAGGCCGGTGACCAGTAGAGTGCCTTAGGGATTGGTACTGGGTCCATTGTTGTTTGTCTGGATGATGGGGTGGTAAATTGGATTAGTAAGTATGCAGATGATACTAAGATTGGTAGTGTTGTGGACAGTGATGAAGGTTTTCAATGCTTGCACTGGGATATAAGGCAGTTAAAAGAGAGGGCTGAAAGATGGCAGATGGAGTTTAATACTGATAAATGTAAGGTGTTACATTTTGGTAGGACTAATCAGCAAAGTCATACATGTTAAATGGTAGACAACTGAGGAATGCAGTAGAACAAAGTGATTTAGGAATTCTGGTACATAATTCCCTGAAAGTTGAGATTCATGTAGATAGGGTGGTGAAGAAAGCTTTTGGAATGTTGACCTTCATAAATCAAAATATGGAGTACAGGACTTGCAATGTCATGTTGAAAGTGGACAAGACATTGGTAAGAACAAATTTGGAATATTGTGTGTAGTTTGGTTCCCGAATTATAGGAAGGACATCAATAAAATAGAGAATGCAGAAAAGATTTACAAGAATGTTACCTGGGTTTCAGGTTTGAGTTAAAGGGAAAGGTTAAGCAGGCTGGGTCTTTATTCCCTGGAGTGTAGAAGATTGAGGGGTGATTTGATAGAGGTATTTGAAATTATGAGGGAGACAGATAGAGTAATTGTGGACAGGCTTTTTCCATTGAGAGTAGGAAAGATTCAAGCAAGAGGACATGGATTAAGATTGAAGGGGGAATGGTTTAGGGGAAACATGAGGGGGAAAAGCTGGATAGGTATATGGATGAGAGGTATGGAAGATTATGGGCTGGGTGGAGGTCAATGGGACTAGGTGTTCAGCATGGACTAGAAGGGCCGAACTGGCATGTTTCTGTGTTGTAATTATTATATGGTTATTTATGAAAAGCAAACACCCTCCATTAATTGTTTTTATATATTCAGCTTATTTCAAGATACAAGTTTTCTTTTATGTTGTGTAATAATGCATGAAAATGTAACATACATGATATACTGCCGTAATGTTGTCAAAGAGTTGCCATTAGTATTGCCTGGCATCCCTTACCTTACGAGAAAAAGAGAAGCACCATTTCAAGTCTAATTAAGATGAACTTTAAATTTCCATACATTTTTAGATTTCCTTACAACAAAAAGAATGACATATTGGCCTATTTTATCTATGCTAGTCCATTGAGCAATTCCTTTCACTGACATTTTTTTTCTATTTAATGCTTCCAATCAATTCCACCCAGGTCTCACCATTCACCTTCACATTAGAGGAAATTTACAGTTGTCAATTAACTTGCAAGAGAATAAATTTTGGGGACTGGGTGGAAAGCAGAGCACCTGGTTAGGTCACAGGGAAAATGTGCAAACTCCACATACACAGTGTCAGAAGATACGATTGATCCTGGGCCATGAGAACTGAGAGGCAGTAGCCACAAGGCTACTCAAATTTTTAATTGACCCTAGATGCAGCCAGGAAAAGCTATAGTGCTTTAAGAGCTTCTTTTTTGAGCATTCCTTACTTAAAGGTGCACTTTAGCAAACTTAATTAAATGTGAGCAACTGCTTTTGTAGAGTTGTGTAAAGGATTTCCTGAATTTTGAAAATTTTCATAAAATAACTTTTTCATGTGCAACTTGGATATTTTCAGATCTTAATAAGCAACCAAAGAAATTTGAATTACTTGAAAATAAATACTGCTAAATTTGAATTGTGAATCTGAAAGGAACTTGGATTATATGAAGGTGAAATTCAGCTGGAATTTCTGAAGGTTCTGTTTTCATTTTTGGAACTTTGATGGAAAATTTGAAAGATGCTGAAAGTCATTAAATTTCATTATTTTCTTATTTCAGAAGGAGATGAGAAGATGCCCAGTGAAATTCCCTCTCATGATGTCAAAATTTAAAGGAACAGTATTTGAATCAAAACAAAAGAAAATATCTAAAATAGATTCCATATTCTTGATCTTTAGAAAACTAATTAAGTTTAGCTTCATTGATCATCTATCAATTGAAGCAAATTGTGGATCTGGATGGCACTGTTGGCTTAGCAGCTAGCGGAATGTTATTACAGCCCCAGTGATCTGGGTTCGAATCGAGTGCTGTCTGTCAGGAGTTTGTAAATTCTCCCCGTGTCAGTGTGAGCTTTCCCCCGGATGCTCCAGTTTCCCCCTCACCCTTCAAAACACATAGGGTTGTAGGTTGATTGGTTGTGGCCGGCTACGTCACATTGTTGTACAGTTGCTGCAGAGAAATGGATTGGAGGTCAATCCACAGGACCAGAAAAGTAGCAGAGAGGATCACCGGAGTTTACCTCCACACCATGCACCCCTTCCCCCCAATTCATCGTGTTCTCTCTGGATTGTTGTCTGAAGTGGCTGTGTAAAATCATTCAGGGCCCATTCCACCCTGAACACAGCATCTTTCAGTTGCTTCCATTGGGGATGGGATACAGGAGTATCAGAGCCAGCACCACCAGGCAGAGGAACAGGTTCTTCCCACAGGCAGTGAGAAAGGTGAATGGCCAAAGGAACTGCTCACACTAACCATCCAAGACTCTCATATGTACAAAGCAATATTTATTTATTTATTTATCTTTATAGATAAAACACTTTACCATGCTGTATGTCTAACTTAACTTTAAATTCAAGCTTTGAATCCATTTCTCTGTTATACAAAATGTGGTGAACATGGAAAGCAATTTCAGGACAGCCACGGCTGTTTGTCTGTAATTTATTTAAGAAAGAATTGAATAGGGATTTGAAGGAGTGGGTGATGGAGAAATAAATTGAGGGTAATTCATCCTTCATTCTGCTTGTGTTGACACAGCAGGAAACAAAAACATATTCAAGTAAAGCTCATCATTTTTGTGTGTAAAACAATAAATAGATTTTAAAAGTGAAAATTCTTCAAATAAACATTAAAATAATCCAATGCATGTCATTTCCTACTTAATGTATAAATTACTGATGATTCTACTCCCTCAGCAGAGAATAATCCAAATGATCACATTCCTGAATACAGGTAGTCTTCAACTTACAACCGTGTTCCATCTGACTCACCAGTTGTATCTTGAAATGGATATAAGTCGGAAGAATGTTAGCAATGGCACGTAGAAGTCGTAAATTGGTTAATTACCTTCATTTTTAATTCCAAATCAAGTGTCAGCAGGGGATCTTCTTTGACATGCTTACCATGCTTACGTCGCGCACGCACGCACACAGACGTTTTGTTTTATTTCTTTGGTCCTATGTATGGATGGTCATAGGTTGCATAGGTCATAAGTCAGGGACTACCTGTACAAGCAAATTTATGTGTTGTGACTGAGCTCCTGCAAGCCCGCAACTTTAATTCAGCAAAATTTCTTGTCCTCTTTACCTGATCCAATGAAACGTTTTGTATGTTGGAGGAGTAGTTAACCCCTTACACTAGGAACCCATCTGCCTACACAAGTAGACATTAAAAAATGCCACGACTATTTTGACGAAGAGCCGTAACCTCTAATTCATTGGATAATATTCTTTCCTCCATCAACATCAGTAAAATCCATTTATCAGGTCATTATTACATGGTTCCCTGTGAGAGCTTGCTGCGTGCAAATTGGTTGCCCTATTTCCTGCAAAGACTACAAATTTGCTTCATTGTTTGTGAAAAACATTGGGATAACCAGAGGTCAGAAAAAGTGGATTATAAATGTAAGTTTTCCTTCTTGTTGCTTTCCTCTACCTTGTTCTTCATGCTCATTTAATCCCTTTGCAGTGAACTGTAAATTCACTGTCTATGCACTGTTCTGATGGCTGGCTCCTCCCTTTGCTCCACCCTCACCTACCCCAATATAAACCCTGGTTTTCCCACCCTACCTCAAATTCACTTGAGGACTATTGAATCTACCGGTCATTGATTGTAAGCTATTAAAAGCATGTTTATACTCCTCACAAGTCTCTGAGTCCAATCAGTCAAGTTACAATTTTAATAGCTTAACTTTGAAGCAGAGTGGAACTCAATGATGCTCCAGGTCTACCATCTGTCGCCAGAAGCTCCGGAGGAATTTACCTACTGGCTGGAGTGCTTCATCTTACAAGATGTCTCTGGATGTCTGCACTTCTCTCTCAAGTCGGCCCCAAGCGGTTCGCTGTCATCAGAGACTATGCTACATATGAGTCGGCCACAGAAGGCTTGAAGTCCCGTTACATGAGGCCTCAGAGTGAAGTGTTGACGAGGCACCAACTCTCTCAACGTCGGCAACATCTGGGTGAGTTGCTGGATGATTATGTCCTTGAACTGTGGGGCCTGACCAGAAAATGCCACTAGGAAGAGGTGATGGCCCAGGTAAGAGAGGAGGAACAAATCTGGGACAACCTTGTTGTAGGATTGAGGTTGAGGTATGTGAGGCAGCGACTGCTAGATTTGGGGAAGAAAGATTTGGCTAACACCCTGGAGCAGGCAAAAGCACTTGAACAGGCTCAACTAGGAGTTAACATCCTCATGGGTGAAAGCAGGTCCTTTTCAGAGGACCAAGACATTGGGGCACCAGTGACCTCCACAGCCCCAGCGCTAACCACTACAGCCGTGCACGAATGGGGATGCTACTTCTATGGACAAGTTCAGCACCTCCATGTCCAATTCCCTGCAAATGACATTGTGTGCTCAGGATGTGGTAAGTTAGGGCACTGGGTGAAGGTCTATAAGGCTAAGGAGAACGCAAAGAGGGCGACCGTGTCTGCGACTTCTGAATTGGCATTCGACCCGTGCCCAAGTTATGAACTACTGGCCCCAGCCTCTCCATGCTGCTCACAGTCAGCATCTTGCTATGCCTCATGGTGAGACATGCCACCGGAAGTAAAGCATCACAAGAAGCCACGGTGGCCATCTTGCCACGCCTTGTGGTTGACACCACCTGGTCCTCCTTCAGATCAAGATGGAGGGCGGCCATCCAGCTGTGCCTCGTGGTCGACTCCATCTTGTCTGCCTGCAGGCCAAGAGGAGAAAATCAACCTCAACATGGGGAGAAACGTGGTTTCCGGAGCATTGGCATCGGCCGTCCTGGATCAGGCGATACCTCACAAATTGAATAACTCAACAATGGAGGTGAGGGTAAATGGACACTTGACTGATTGCTTGGTAGATACTGGCTCAACTGAGAGCTTTATAAACTCTGTGCCTGCTCTGCTGCACAACTTAAAATTTTATCCGATGGACTATCGTATTTACCTAGCGTCACACTCGTACTCGCATCTATCCAGGGGTATTGTATAGTATATCTAATTCAATAAGAAGTTGGGGGGGGGGGTGGATTTTGTAAGTTCTGATTGTATGTACTGAAGGATTTGTGTGCTTCTATGTTGCTGGGCCTGTACTTCCTGGGTCACCATAAAAGTGTGACCATGGAGTACTCTGGCCCATTTCCTCCAATCATGGTGTGGAATGGAGAGTCCCATAAGCCAGACACAACATGTGGTCTCTCCACCCTAAATATTGAACCCCACCCCGCACTGATTCAGAACATGACTCCCAATTGCAAGCCAATAGCCACAAAGAGCAGGGAATTTATCAGTGCCGAGACGCAACGGCTCCTCAAAGAAAATATAATTGGGCCAAGCAACAGCCCATGGAGAGCCCAGGTGGTAGTCGTGAAAGGAGAAGAAAAGTCCAGGCTAGTGATTGACTATAGCCAAACAATTAATATTTTCACAATCCTGGACCATACCCCCTCCCTCGAATTTCTGACATGGTAAACTAAATTGTGCAGTATTGGGTCTATTCGACCATTGACCTGAAAGCTGCGTACCATCAGTTACCGATCAATTCCAAGGACCACCTCTACACAGCATTTAAGGCAGACAGACGGCTTTATTAGTTCCAGAGGGTCCCTTTTGATATCACAAATGGGGTCTTGGTCTTCTAGATGGACAAAATGGTTAATGAATACAGGTTGAAGGCCACCTTCCCTTATCTCAACAATGTTACTATTTATGGATACTCTCTGGAAGACCATGATGCCAACCTCTGGAAGTTTCTCCATGTGGTCAAATCCATGAATCTCACATACAACTGCAGTAAGTGCATGTTCTGGACAAAACGTCTGGCGATTCTGGACTATGTAGTAGAGAATGGCTTCATTGGTGCTGACGCTGATCGAATGCACCCCTTGTTAGACCTCCCAATCCTGAAGAGCATGAAGGCCTTAAGGAGGTGCCTGGGCTTCTTTTCTTTCTACACCCAGTGGGTCCCTCACTATGTGGATAAATTTCACTCCCTCTTAAAATCCACCTCCTTCCCAGGTGGCTTTCAACTACGTTCGGAGCTACATCGCAAAGGCCACCATGCATGCGGTGAATGGGGACGCACCTTTCCAGGTGGAGAGCGATGCCTCTGATGTAGCTCTGGCCACTACCCTTAACCAAATGGCCAGGCTGGTTGCTTTTTTTTCCTGCTCCCTACAAG
Source organism: Narcine bancroftii (assembly GCF_036971445.1). NCBI lineage: Eukaryota > Metazoa > Chordata > Chondrichthyes > Torpediniformes > Narcinidae > Narcine > Narcine bancroftii. The sequence continues at coordinate 95,691,599 of NC_091471.1, read as the reverse complement.
GACATGAGCTTTGGAACCCATCAGTAGAGAAAGAGGCTCAAACCATTGTAGAGGTAATCAGGCACTGGAGGCTTTACCAGGCCAGCAGAAAATTTACACTGCTTACCAATCAGCGATTAGTGGCATTCATGTTTAATAACGCAAAAAGGGGCAAAATTAAGAATGATAAGATCACTGGGTGGAGGATCAAACTCTCCTCCTAAAATTATGACATTGCATACAAGCCAGATACTCTCTATGAACCTCCAGATGCCCTGTCAAAAGGAAGCTGTGCCTCTGCACACACCAGCCAGTTGTGGTGACTGCACAATGAGCTTTGCCACCTAGGCTTCACTCGCATGGCTCATTTCTTCAAGGGCCGCAACCTGCCCTACACCATTGAGGACATCAGGGAAATGACCAGGTCCTGCCAGGTCTATGCTGAGTGCAAACCTCATATACCTCCCCAACAAAGCGCATCTGATAAAGGAATCCCACCCCTTTGAACGACTCGATGTAGATTTCAAGGGTCCTTTCCCATCCACCCATGGAAATGTGTACTTTCTCAATGTCATCGACGAGTATTCACATTTTCCATTCACCATCCCCTGCCCAGAGATGACCATAACTACTGTCATCCGGGGCTTGTACTTTATTTTCACCCCGTTTGGGTATTCCAGCTATATTCATAGCAGCCAGGGCTCATCATTTATGAGCGAGCAGTTACATCAGTATCTGCTCATAAGAGGCATTGCTTCAAGCAGGACGGCTAGCTACAATTCCCGGGGGAACGGAGAAGTTGAAAAGAAAATAGCCTCTCAGGTCCAAAGGACTTCCAGACTCACACTGGCAAGAAGTCCTATCTAGGGTGCTCCACTCCATAAGGTCGCTCCTCTGCACTGTGACCAACGCAACTCCTTAATGTTCACTTTCCAGATGAAATCCATGTCCGGAGCTACCCTCCCACCTTGGCTAATGGCACCGGGGTCAGTACTGCTGAGAAAGCATGTGAGGAGGAGCAAGACAGACCCCCCCCCCCCCCAATCGAGAAGGCACACCTACTACATGCCAACCCAACAAATGCTTATGTGGCATACCCTGATGGCAGAGAGGCACCCACCGGAACTGAGGATTCAATGCCTCAAACAAGCCAGGGACCACCAAGTACCTCATACAGTGTTCCAAACAACACTGCTCAGGAAGTGGGTAAATCCATTCTGCGACAAGAGCTGGAGCCCTCGAGACCCAGTAACCCTCCACCACGTGGGGTCCAGGAAGTTCAGGAAGCTCAAAGTCCTCCAGTACTGATGCACTCTACCAGAATTATTAGACCCCCACCCCAGACAAACTCAACTTGTAAATATTTGAAAAGTATAAAGTTTTTTTTTAATGTATCGTCTCTGTTTTTCACCCATAGGTTCCCTTCTGAAGGAAGGGATGAATGCAGTGAACTGGAATTCACTGTCTATGTATTGTGCAGATGGCTGGCTCCTCCCTTGGCTCCACCATCACCTGCTCCAATATAAACCCCAGTTCTCCTGCCTTACCTCAGATTCACCTGAGGACTATTGTATCTACCGGCCATTAAAAGTGTATTTGTACTCCTCACAAGTCTCTGAATGCAATCAGTCGCGTTACACCCTTATATGTAACTCACTTTACAGCTATTTATTAAAAGCATCCAGAAGCTCATGCTAGAAATTTTAACTTTATTTTACTCCACAAATGCTGCCAGACTCAGAGTAATTCCAGCAACTTCCTTTTTTTTAGTTCAGTTAAAATCACATTTGGATTATGAGCTCAACTCAATAATTACCTTTGGGAGCAATACCAGAGGCACCCAAACTGTGTAACAAAATCACCATGGCTAGCATCAACAGTACATTACACCTGCCATGAAGTTAATCCATTATACCTTGAATATTTTCCACAGGATTTTGTTGTGGAATCATTGAAGCTCCTGCTTCCCCAGCTGGCTTAGCACTCAATGGCCTTAAAGTCGAGCTATATTTGTATATCCTCATACTTTCCTGCTGGCTGTAGTGTTAATGCATTGTGGTCTGAAAAATCTGTTTCAAAGTAAACATACTATGAGCTCGTCCACAAATGTACTCATTTATTTTCAGCATTGACATTTCCCCTGACAGTGAAAATCTTCATGTCATTTGATATTCATTACTCTGCTTTAGTGCCTAATCCCTACAATGCTGAGCTATCCATTCCAATCAGTCAAAACATCTAACACACAAACTGGGCATTTTAACCTTTAGAGCTTAACTTAACTATTTTGTAACACAAGAAATTGGAACCAATTTATTGAATGATATACTCTATATATGAAATTTAGCCTTTCCTGTAAAATGCTTGATGTATGGGGTCAAGAAGATGTGTAAAAAAAAAAGGTGGCATTTTAAAATGTGATGGGATCATAGATTTTGTGGTGGGAGGTAGAGAAAGCAATGAATGTATTATGTTGGCATAAAGCAGGTGAAATGCCATGCAATACCCTGGAATGGTTTCCGGGAAATGATGGGAAGTGTGAATATTTAATTTCACCAGTGAGTAGAGTACACTTACATCGAGGAATTGGAGAGAATTATCTTTGAGCCGCCATGTTCATATGAAGAAACATGATCCACTCATGTCGATGCAATGGCCAAGAAAGTGCACCAGCAGCTCTACTTCCTCACCAGCCTGAGGAAATAGGACATGTTACTGTTGACATGTTACCTGTATCCCTCAACAAGGCTCAACACTGGAAACATTCCATCTGGATGCATCTCTTCATGGTACCAGAACTGCTCCAGTCAAGACTACAAGAAACGACAGAGACTGTGAACGCGGCTCAGTCCATTGCACATATTGTGCCAACCTCCACTCCCTCTACTCCATCGATACCTCATGCTGCCTCAGAAAATAAGATAATACATTTTAAAAGACTCGTTCCATGCCAGCCACAGTCTCTTCACCTCCTCCCAACCCCCCCTCCACCATTAAGAAGAAAATTCACAAGAGTGAGATCATTGACAACAAGATTCTGTTTTTCCTCCTGTTAGGAGACTCCTAAATGCTCCAAGTGAAACACTAAAGTCTGCAGACGCTGTGATTGTAGTAAACTCAGAAGTCTTACAGTGCCAATAGAAAGTAAAGATAAATATTTTAAGGTTCAAGTAAAAAGCAGGCAGGCAGGGGGAGGAGCACATACCAATAAGCAAAAGGTGTTAATTGGATATGGTAGGAGGAGAGAAGAAAGGTAAGCATTGACTGGGGGTGGGGGGGAGATGAAATTTATCAGTGCAGAGCTGGGGGAAAGGAGACAGGGGAAGGAGAGAGAGAAAGGGAGGGGGAGAGAGAGAAAACTAGAGATGGGAGGAGACTTAGGGATAGATGTAGAGGGGGTGGTTGTCGTGTGGATTGTGGAGGGTCACATGAACTCTCCAGCTGGAATAAGGAATCTGATGGTGTCGGAGAAGAAGCTGTCCTTATGTTACTGAGTACTTGTCTTCAGGCTCCTGTACCTTTTTTCCTGACAGGTGCTGAGTGAAGAAGACATGGCCTGGGTGGTGGACTTCCTTGAGGATAAAAGGTACACCATCTCTAGTAGATGTCCTTGATGGAGTGAACACTGGTACTTGTAATCTCAGGCCGAGTTAACAGCCCTCATTCTGAACGTTGGCACCTCTCTACCAGACAGTGGTGCAACCAGACAAAATGCTCTCCTGAGTACACCTGTAGCGGTTTACGAGTCTCCAGTGACATACTGAATCTCCTCAGATACCTTACAGAGTATAGCCACTGGCGTGCCTTTATGTAATTGCATCAATACGGAGGCTCCAGGACTGATCCTTAGAGATGTTGACACCCAGGAATTTGATCTCCTTGATCCTCTCCACTACTGGCCCTTCGATGAGTAATGGTTCGTGTTCTACCAATATCCCCTAAAATCCACTATCATCTCCTTGGTTTTGCTAATGTTGAGCACAATGTTGTTGATGTGATACTACTCAATTAACTGATCTATTTCCCTCCTGTACGCTTCCTCACTGTTGTCTGTGATTCTGCTGACAGCCATGGTGTCACCGGCAAATTTGCAGATAGTATTTGAATTGTACCCAGCCAAGCAGCCATGGGTGTAGAATGAGAGGAGCAGTGGGCTAAGCACACATCATTGAAGTGCTTATGATCAGCAAGGAGGAGACATTTCCAATTTGTACTGACTGTGGTTTTCGAATGAGAAAATCAAGGATCAAGTGGCAGAGGGAACAGAGGCCTAGGGTTTGGAGCTTTATGACCAGCAATGAAGGAAAAATGGTGCTGAAGACTGAGCTGTAGTTGATAAAGAGTAGCCAGATGTATGAGCTGCTGTTGTCGAAGTGATCCAGAGCTGAGTTGAGATCCAGCAATATTGCGTTTGCTGTGGAGCAATTATGATGGTAGGTGAATTGTAAAGGGTCCAGACCTTTTCTTAGGGATGTGTTAATTCTGGCTATGACCAACCACTCAAACCATTTCAACACAGTAGACAAGGGTGCTGCTGGACAAACATCTTTGAGGCACCTCAGTCTGCTCTTCATGGGCACTGGGATGATTGATGCCATTTTACAACAGATGGGAACCTCCGACTTCAGCAGTGGGAGATTGAAAATGTCCATGAAGATTCCATGGTACAGATTTTCAGTCCCCTGTCAGTTAAGCCATCAGAGCATGACAACTTGCAAGGGTACAACCTCGCATGATATTATGATGTCCGTCATAGAGACAGATATCACAGGGTCCTCAGCCTTTTCTGGCTGGTGTGGGAGCAAGTGTAGCACCTCCTTCTGTCACAGAGATACTCTCATATCACAGTGTGGAATGATTCAATCTACAGGCATATTTTAACATGATCCTCAGTGGACCATGACTCTAAAGTAAATCCAGAGAGCAACATCAATCACATTATTAGCATCACAAAACATTTGATCCCATCAATTGATTGGAACTCTGGAAAAACCTTCTCACATTCATCTCCATTACATAATGACACTCAGGCTTGTGATCTTAACCAATGAGTCTACAAGAGGCCTAATCTCAGTGTAGACAAGTGTCAGAGAAGACTGCATCATCACCCAAACACTTTTGTAATCTCTCTCACTCCAATGCACATTTACTGGCACTTGGAAAACTGTTGCCAAAATTCCTACATCCAGGTTCCAAGACAACCACATTTTTGAATAAAGCTACAAATAATATATTGTTGTAAATCTAAAATGAGAACAGAAATAAAAGCAAATATAACTTGAAGGAAGGTCATAGTAAGTACAGAAAAAGAACTAGCAACAAGGGACGATATAACAAAAAGAAAAGAATTGGCAGACAAAAGAAAATATAAAATACAAAACATAAGGTGGAGAAGAACATAATGAAATAAAGCAAAAGTATTATGAACTAGGAGAAAAAATACACAAAATATTAGCCTGCCAATTTAAAATAGGACAAGCTAAAAGAACTGTATTGGCATCAAGGAAAAATGACAAACAAATTACGTATAATCCAATGGAGATTAATGAGAACTTTAACAAATTTTATGAACAATTATACCAAACTGAGAATGAGGGGAAAGATGATAAAATAGAAGAGTTTTTAGCTAAAACTGAACTGCTGAAATTGCAAGAAGAGGAACAAAACAAACTGATAAAACCATTTGAAATAGAGGAAGTACAGGATATATTTAAAAAAGCTGCCGAACAATAAACTGCCTGAAGTGGATGGATTCCCAATAGAATTCTATAAAACATTTAAAGAGTTATTAATTCCTCCTCTCCTGGAAGTAATGAACCAGATAGAAGAAACAAAAACTTGCCAGATTCATGAAAGACGGCAATAATTACAGTAATACCAATGATGGGGAAAGATCCACTAACATCAGCATCATATAGACCAATATCTCTACTTAATTCAGATTATAAGATAATATCAAAACTATTAGCAAACAGATTGGCCGACTGTGTACCAAAAATAATAAAACTAGATCAAGCAGGATTTATTAAGAAAAGACAAACAACGGACAATGTCTGTAAGTTCATTAACTTAATCCATGCAGTACAAGGAAATAAGATACCAACAGTGGTTGTTGCTTTAGATGCAGAGAAACCCTTTGACAGGGTAGAATGGAATTATTTATTGAAAGTACTACAGAGATTCAATCTTCCAGAAAAATATATTAATTGGATTAAAGCATTATATAATAGACCATTGGCAAAGGTAACAGTAAATGGATATGTATCGAACCAATTTAAATTAAGTAGGTCAACTCGGCAGGGATGTCCACTATCTCCCTCACTGTTCGTTTTAGCAACAGAACCATTGGCAGAACTGATAAGAACAGAAAATAAATAAAAGGGATAAAAATAAAGGAGAAGGAGTATAAAATCAGTTTATTTGCAGATGACATCATAATATACTTAACAGAACCAGAAATATCAATAAAATAACTACATAAGAAATTGAAGGAATATGGAGAAATATTGGGGTACAAGTTCAACGCAAATAAAAGTGAGGCAATGCCAATGAATAATGCGGATTACACAGAATTTAAAAAAGAATCACCATTTAAATGGTAAACAGAAGCAATGTGATACCTAGGTATTAGATTAGATAATAATTTAAGCCACCTGTACAAATTTAATTATCAGCCACTAAGGAAGAAATTGCGAGAAGATTTAAAACATTGGAAAGAATTACCGCTAACGTTGATAGGGAGGGTAAATTGCATTAAAATGAATGTCTTCCCAAGGATACAATACTTACTTCAATCATTACCAATTCCCTTAACAGAGAAATTCTTGAATGAACTAAAGAGAATAATAAGGAAATTCTTATGGAAAGGGGGGAAACCGAGGATAGTGTTAGATAAATTAACAGAGAGGTACAACCAAGGTAATTTGCAGTTACCAAACTTTAAAAATTATTATAGAGCAGCACAATTAAAATTTTTATCAGATTTTTATCAAACAAGGGAAAAACCAGATTGGACTAAGATAGAGCTAGATAAAATAAGGGAGAATGTACTGGAACATATACTTTATAAGTGGGATGAAAAGCTGATACAATATAAAAGCTCCCCAGTATTGCATCATTTACTCAATGTATGGAAGATTCACTTAGAAAGGAAAAAAACAAATTACCAACTACCAAAATTATTATTGACGCAAAATCAGCTAATCCCTTTTATAATAGATAATTTTTCCTTTAGAGAATGGGAGAGAAAATGATTAAAAGAATAGAAAATTGTTTTTTTTGGGAAATAATTTATTAACATTTGAACAAATGAAGTACAAATATGGAATAACTCATGGTACAATATTTGCATACCATCAACTGAAAGCCTACTTAAAGGATAAATTGGGAAACAGATTGAGATTACTAGAAGGAAGCAGCTTTGAATATGTGATTACAGAAACAATGATAATAAAAAGATTTATAATGAACATGCACATCAAGCTGCAAGAGAAGGAAAATGATGAAATAAGCTATAAACCCAAACAAAAGTGGGAAAAAGATTTAAACATAAAGATAAAAAATGAACGTGGGAAAAGTTATGTTCTAGAACTATGGAGAATATAATAAACACAAGGTTATGTATGATACAGTATACTTAGTTACACAGGTTATATATCACACCCCAAAACTTAAAAAAATTGGGATCCAACATTATTAGATAGATGTTTTTGCTGTAAGAAGGAAATGGGAGCAACAATACATGCAATTTGGGCAAATGAAAAAGAGAAAAAGTTTTGGGAAGATCTAAATCAGATATTAAATAAAATCACAAAAAGCAACATACCAAAAAATCCAGAGATCTTTCTTCTAATTAAAATAAGAAGTAAAGAATTAGGCCTCAAACTGGATGAAGTGCAAAAAAGATTTATTATGATAGAACTTGAAGGAAGGTTAAGCAATATCTTAAAATCCATTAAGCTGTTTTCAGCAGTTACCTTGAATCTAAATGTATATTTCAGTACCATTAGAAAAAAAGAAGAAATTAGAGAATGAAACAAATTAAAAATTAGGAAATAACAGAGAAGTCTTGATCTGTTAGGTAAGCTAGAAATGTTCAGTGAGGAAAATGAACTGTAATAGAGCCCTTCTCACTGTACCAGGTAAAATGTGACAACAATCTTGAACTTGAAGAGCCATATGATGGAAATCGTTTAATAAAGTAAATAGAAAGAAATCTAGTAACTCACATGAAAAGAAATTAAAGCGTGGAAGGATGCAAAGCAGAAAGAATATGAGCAGAAGGAATAACTAGCAGTTAATGCAGCAGATATGAAATCATTTCAGAGGCCTGTGTCGGATCAGCAACACTGCAGTCATTAGTGTGCGGAACAGGATTTTTTGCACCAGCTGTATCTGACGCCGCAAAAGATTAATAGATCGAAGCCAGAACTATTAGACCAACGTTTTAGATGCGGCATTGATAGAGGAACCTTTGTGCACGTGACCTGAACATTTGCCAAGGCGAGGCCCTTTTGGGTGGAACTACGCAAAGTCCTAGGGAAAATTATAAGTAAGGCATTCCCACAGGAATGGGTAACTTAATGGACATAAGAATTAAAATGAAGCTGTCCAAATTCCAAATTCAATTTAAAATGAACGCATTGGCGGTGGCCAGGAGGTGCATAATGTTTTCCTGGAAATCCAACTCCTGACTGAGTATTGCACAGTGGAGAAAGCCTCTGTTCCCCTGGAGAGAATTACCTATAACTTAAGGGGAAGGCCAAAAAATTTGGCAACCATACTTAAACTCCATAGGAGCAAGGTTGTAAAGAGGACTACTGCGCCTCATTGCCTTGCCTTCCCCACTTCCCTCTTAATCTTGGGGTGGAGGGGGGATGGGCCGGGGGGGCCGTCTCATTCCAGCCAGGAAAAAAAATTGGCATGAACCTGGGCCACCATGCCGTGTCAGACCAACATGATATGATTTACTCCTTTGATGTGAGTGCTTTTAATGTCCTGTGTGTTTTTGGATTAGTTAAGTATTATATGTCAAGGATATGGGGTGGGGGGGGGGTGGTGTTGGAGGAGAGGGGAGTGGATAAACTGAATGGAATAGATATGGATAAGCAGTAGTTAGTGCTGATTTGTAATCAATGACAATGACAAAGTTGAAAACTGTTTTGAGTTCAAGTCTGGAAAATCATAAAATATAAAAAAAAAGGCACTAATCTAGGGAATAAAAATTGTATAGCTTAGGCTCAGTGATGAATGCAGGAAAAGGGTCTGAAAACCCAAACAACAACTCACTTCGCTCAGATCCTGACCCTTGACTGACCATTTGAATACTGCCTGACATTTGAGTTCCCCCACTATCTTTGTTTGCTCAAAATTTTAGCATCTACAATTCTTATGTTTCTCTATCACACTTCTCTTCTCTGGCTATCAATTGATTCAGATCATTTCACCAGCAGGCAAGGCTGTGAGATAGGAGCGTGTTTAACCATGGCCTGAAGATACTACAGGACTAAATTGAGCCTCTGAACAAACTTCAAGCGAATCCTTGCTAACTCTGTTACTCTTTTCCCAGATGCTGCCTGACCTGATCCTGCATTTTCTATTTTATTTAAATTAGAAGTTGTTTGTGAAAGAACCATTCAAAAGAATGAGTTCCAAAAATAGTTTCTGGTCATGATCTGTAAAAAATGTATCCAATGAGGGGAGGAAAATCAATTTACAGGTAATTATTAATAATGATAACATGTAGATGAAACATGATGAAATATCTTTTTGTAATTGATGAGTGGGTTGATCCACTGCACGTGAAATATTTCTCTGCCTGCCTTATTTTATTCTATTAATCTTGTAACAAAAATAATTAAAGTTAAATGGAAATTCTTAAATTGAGTAAAACCTACAATTTATATTCAATTTCATTGTGTAGGAACAATAATATCAATTTTCATTGTCCACATCTGTGAAACTATCTTTCTGGGGTATAAAATAAATGATCCTGGAGCACTCAAACTAGCTTCCTCCATTTCTGTGAGCTAATCTATAATTCACCTCATTTCTTTCACATCCTACCTGAGATTGAGACTTTCCTTGGAAGTGGTCTTGCTCTTTTCTGCAAATTCAGCTTCCTCTCCTAACCCAATTCCAGTTGGCATTACAGAACCACAATGAAATAAAGGAGGATATTAAGCCATTGTTCACTGTAAGAGAGATCCAGCTCGTTCACTAACCTCAGAGAGTATTACAATTGTCGGAGTACACTTAGGAGGGAAATCAGAAGAGAAAAAGAGGAACTGGCAAGCAGGAGAAAGGAAAATCCCAAGAGATAATTTTACAAGTATTTTAAGAAAATAAGAGCTTGGGGGGGGGGGGGGGTGGGCGGGGGGAAGGGGGAAGAAGGGGGAGGGAATTATTTGGTGCTCCTAAAGATCAACATGGCCATCTTTGTCCTGAGCTATAGAAGATCGGTGAGACTATTTATTAATATTTCTTATCAGTCATTACTGCTGACAACATTGTAGAAGTCATGAAATTGAAGGAAACAAAATGCAATTTTCTGGACCATTGAGAAGGTTTCAGTAGCCTTGGGGTGCATTAAGGTGGACCATTCACCTTGGCATGATCAAGTACATCCTTGCACTTCATGTTAAGCTCATGCAGGCCCTTCCAGAGATAGATAATCGTTGGCCTTGGTTCAAGTGCTGAAAGACTGTAGCTTAAGCTGGTGCCATTATTTAAAAAGGGCAGCAGGAACAAGCCAGGGAACTACAGACCAATGAGTCTGATGTCAATGGTTGAAAAATTGCTGGAGGGAATTTTGAGGGACATGGATAAACAGGGACTGAATAGAGGCAGTCCATGGGAGACCATGTGCCACAAACCTGATAAGTTTTTTGAAGAGGTAACTGAGGATTAGTGAGTGAATGACAATGGATATTGAATACATGGAATTTAGCAAGGCCTTGACAAAGTCTCTCACAGCAGGTTCATCTGGAATTCAATATGAACAGGCCAATTGGATTCAGAACTGGTTTAGTGAAAAGAGTCAGGGGGTAGGAGTGGAAGGATGCAATTCTCGTTGGAGGATTGTGACCTGCATTGGGCCATAGAATTGGTCCTGGATCTACTGTTGTTTGTTCACATTTAAGTTTGGATTAAATGTTGTCTCATTTTGTCTCTAATTTATGAGATTATCTCTTGATGTCTGCTAACTTCTGCCTTAATTTCTGCTCATTAGTATTTGATGTTGCTGCTTTTTACTCTTGGGTTTTAAAAACATTTGACATAGAACTTGATGACCAGGGAACATTACAAAACTGCGTCATGGAAAGCAGCAATCTATGCCAACTCTACTGTAGACAACTCGTGTTCACTGTTCAGGACTTCGCTGAGCGCCCTGCCAATACCTCATTGTAGAACATTTTGTTCTTCCACAACTTCAAAGAATATCAACCATCTGTTAAATCAGAGAGTTAGAACTTGTTATCTACTAGCCAATTATATTATTATACCTCCAGATAGTGGTATGGAAAAGAAGAAGGAAAAGTATCATTTGTGTAACTCCTTTAAATCTTAAAGAAGTTTTCAGAAATTTCAAACACAGTCAAAACAAATTGTTAGACATTCAAGGGAAACCTTCTCAATGTTATTACAAATAAAGCACATCAGGTGGTTTGACAGTAATTTTTTAAATACATTGTATTCATGTTGATGAATTATTTGAATTAGTTGAGGGAACCTCAATCCATAGCAATAAACAATACATAGCTATAAAAAAGGCTTCCCCTTTTCTAATTTAAAAAAAATCATTCATTTAATTTAAATGAGGTTTTTGTTCATGCACCAAGCATGAATCTAGTTGTAAACCAAAAAGCTGATTGGTGGGAATGGTTGAACAAATTGCACGTAAGAATCCATGGACCAAAAATGTAAGTCAATTAAATAACACAGATACCTTTAGAAATTACAAGGCTCTTAATTAGATTAATCAAAGATTTTTGGCAAATTGATTGAAGACTAAATTTTACTTTGGTTAATTATATAGAATAAGTGATAACAAAATAACTATCATGTGCTAATCATTATTTTATTTGAATAATTGGTTTGTAGCAGCAATAGAAGATATGTACTTCATCTTTTAAAGGCTAAATTAGGCCCAGAGTGCTTTGATGTTTCCTTAGAACTTGGCTAAGAAAGTAATGTCTCACTTTTCAGCTGAGCCCAAATTTTACTGAGGCAGCAGATTTTATTATGATGCTACCAAATTTTTAAAGACATAAATTAATTGGAAATGTACCATTACAGATTGATTTTTAAGTTTCTGCAATAAAAAGAAAACATCTGTGTGGAACAATTTATAATTACAGTTTGGAATTAAACCAATGCTGAATGACACCAAATCATCAACAGACTTATAATTAAGACATTTATTTAGTGGAATAACAGTTATAGGTAATGAGGAACATTTGCAATATCATAATCATACTAAGACTTCCACTGCTTTCATTCCAAAGAAATAAAAATTTTGCTGTGAAAAAAATCATATTAATTGATATTATTATAATTCTGATTCATTTATCTTGATCCAGAAATGGTTTATATGTCACTGTAACAATATAATAGAAAACTTGCTAATTATCTAATGAAAGAAAGAAGACAAGAGGATTGTAGGGAAATTTTTGGTAATAATGATACAACCAATTTATATACTTATCCAAGAATTGCAATGGATTAGATTTACCTTTGGTGTGGGGACGTTTCATCAGGATGTTGCAGGGACTGGAGGGCTTGATTTATGGGTAGAGGTTAGATAGGCTGGGTCTCCATTCCCCAGAGTGTAGTGATTGGGGTTGCAGATTAAATGGATTCTTACAGCTTATTTTCCAGAGTAGGTGATTTGAGAACTAGAGGGCATAGGCTTAAGGTGAGAGTGGAGAGATTTAAGTGGAACCTGAGGAGCAATGATTTTTACTCAAAGTTAAACAATAAAATCTGCAGATACTGGGATCAAGTTCAATACATAAATGTGCACAGCAGGAATGCAGCATCCCGAGGAGTAAAGCATAACCAACGTTTCAGGCCCAAGCACTTCACCAGGAATAAGGAACAAACAGATAGATGCCTACATAATAAGATGGAGGAGGAGATGAGAGGAGAAAAAAAGGAGAATGGAGAGGGGCAAAGCTAATAGGTAAAAGGTAATAGGTGGATACAGGTGGGATGGGAGAAGAGAAAAATAATCTGAGAGGTATTACTTTGGGAGCCACATTGCAACTGATCACATGGGAGTAGCACTTGTTTATGACCATCCCATCCCAGAAGCTGGCAAAAGCTTCCCTTTCCCCCAGCATGGTTGTCTGCTAGAGCTGGAGTCTCCTGCCTTGCATGTGTCTCCTCTAAATCACCCTCCACTATTTACTGATTGCCAAGATCAGAGCAGGTGAATTTGATCAAATAGATGCTTGATCTTCTGAGTAAAAATGTTGCCAATCTACAGGCTATTGTGTTCAAGAATAGGGTCAATGTTTCAAAAGTGAATCAAGGCTGGACACGTCATCAACAAACAGTGGTCTTTATTTACACATAAGGAAATTCACAAAAAGAAACACACAAACAGACCAACCTGGAATAATACACATATCGGGTGCAAGTAAATCGCTGCTAAACATTCTGAACTCCTCATTGAGAATGCAAGGGTTATACACACAATTCCCATCAACCCACAGGCACAGCACACTAATGAACAGTAAATTAACTACAACTAACAAGTATGTCAAATGAACTTCGTTTCTAGCATTGACTACAACAGGTAGTCAATTTCAGGTCCATTTCAGTCAGCCCTCCAATGCCCACCTCTGACCAACAGCTTGGACTTTAGTGCTGGCCTTGAGGCAGCAGTGAAAGAAAAGAGACCAAGTAGACTCCATGCATGGTTTTACAATGCAGGGCCCAATCACGTGACTTGATTGGACCAATCACACATCAACAGATCAAGAGAACCAATCACATATCAGCTGCAAGAACCACTCACACATCAGACTCACAAGTGGGCAGATCTAACCCTTGATTGGCAGGTGAGGTCACTTCCGAACTCAGGTTTGCTGAAGAGGTCACATAACCAACCACAATCCACATTACACAGGCACAGCTTTTGATCCACAGATTGAATCCAACATTTTAGTGGTAATTGGCAAAATAAGTGAGTTTAGGCAGGCAATCCATCAAGTCAATGGGTCACAGAGAAACAGCATGGAACAGAACCATCTTCCCAACTCTTTGTGCCAAACAAGTTGTCATTTGGTCCTGGCCAGAGAAGAAACAAGCCTTCCATCGCACATGCAGCCATCTTCAGCGCAAACTCCGGGAGATCCAAAATGAGTGGTGGACTAGCCTCGCCAAGCGAACCCAGCTCAGCGCGGACATTGGCGACTTCAGGGGTTTTTACGAGGCTCTAAAGGCTGTGTACGGCCCCTCACCCCAAGTCCAAAGCCCGCTGCACAGCTCAGACGGCAAAGTCCTCCTCAGCGACAAGATCTCCATCCTCAACTGATGGTCAGAACACTTCCAATCTCTTTTCAGTGCCAACCGCTCAGTCCAAGATTCCGCCCTTCTCCAGCTCCCTCAACAGCCCCTAAGGCTAGAGCTGGATGAGGTCCTCACCCGGGATAAGACATATAAGGCAATTGAACAACTGAAAAGTGGCAAAGCAGCAGGTATGGATGGAATCCCCCCAGAGGTCTGGAAGGCTGGTGGCAAAACTCTGCATGTCAAACTGCATTAGTTTTTCAAGCTTTGTTGGGACCAAGGAAAACTGTCTCAGGACCTTCGTGATGCCATCATCATCACCCTGTACAAAAACAAAGGCGAGAAATCAGACTGCTTAAACTACAGGGGAATCACGCTGCTCTCCATTACAGGCAAAATCTTCGCAAGGTTCTCCTAAATAGATTAATACCTAGTGTCGCCGAGAATATTCTCCCAGAATCACAGTGTGGCTTTCGTGCAAACAGAGGAACTACTGACATGGTCTTTGCCCTCAGACAGCTCCAAGAAAAGTGCAGAGAACAAAACAAAGGACTCTACATCACCTTTGTTGACCTCACCAAAGCCTTCGAAACCGTGAGCAGGATTGGGCTTTGGCAAATACTAGAGCGCATCGGATGCCCCCCAAAGTTCCTCAACATGGTTATCCAACTGCACGAAAACTAACAAGGTCGGGTCAGATACAGCAATGAGCTCTCCGAACCCTTCTCCATTAACAATGGCGTGAAGCAAGGCTGTGTTCTCGCGCCAACCCTCTTTTCAATCTTCTTCAGCATGATGCTGAACCAAGCCATGAAAGACCTCAACAATGAAGACGCTGTTTACATCCGGTACCGCACGGATGGCAGTCTCTTCAATCTGAGGTGCCTGCAAGCTCACACCAAGACACAAGAAAAACTTGTCGATTGAACTACTCTTTGCAGACGATGCCGCTTTAGTTGCCCATTCAGAGCCAGCTCTTCAGCGCTTGACGTCCTGTTTTGCGGAAAATGCCAAAATGTTTGGCCTGGAAGTCAGCCTGAAGAAAACTGAGGTTCTCCATCAGCCAGCTCCCCACCATGACTACCAGCCCCCCCACAGCTCCATCGGGCACACAAAACTCAAAACGGTCAACCAGTTTACCTATCTCGGCTGCACCATTTCATCGGATGCAAGGATCGACAACGAGATAGACAACAGACTCGCCAAGGCAAATAGCGCCTTTGGAAGACTACACAAAAGAGTCTGGAAAAACGACCAACTGAAAAACCTCACAAAGATAAGCGTATACAGAGCCGTTGTCATACCCACACTCCTGTTCGGCTCCGAATCATGGGTCCTCTACCGGCATCACCTCCGGCTCCTAGAACGCTTCCACCAGCGTTGTCTCCGCTCCATCCTCAACATTCATTGGAGCGACTTCATCCCTAACATTGAAGTACTCGAGATGGCAGAGGTCGACAGCATCGAGTCCACGCTGCTGAAGATCCAGCTGCACTGGGTGGGTCACGTCTCCAGAATGGAGGACTATCGCCTTCCCAAGATCGTGTTATATGGCGAGCTCTCCACTGGCCACCGTGACAGAGGTGCACCAAAGAAGAGGTACAAGGACTGCCTAAAGAAATCTCTTGGTGCCTGCCACATTGACCACCGCCAGTGGGCTGATATTGCCTCAAACCGTACATCTTGGCGCCTCACAGTTCGGCGGGCAGCAACCTCCTTTGAAGAAGACCGCAGAGCCCACCTCACTGACAAAAGTCAAAGGAGGAAAAACCCAACACCCAACCCCAACCAACCAATTTTCCCCTGCAACCGCTGCAACCGTGTCTGCCTGTCCCGCATCAGACTTGTCAGCCACAAACGAGCCTGCAGCTGACGTGAACATTTACCCCCTCCATAAATCTTCGTCCACGAAGCCAAGCCAAAGAAAGAATATGCCTGGATTTGATCTTTATCCTTCTAAAGCAGAATAGGCAACAAAACCCACATTCCACCTTAAGTATTCCTTATACCATAGAAGCTCTGTGACTTGTAAGGGATTTGTTATGTATATGTCTTTAAAAGAGATAGATTATGGGGGGTTCAGAGTAACAAAACACATCTCATTTAAAATGCAACATCTTTGACTGA
Organism: Narcine bancroftii; assembly: GCF_036971445.1. Taxonomy (NCBI): domain Eukaryota; kingdom Metazoa; phylum Chordata; class Chondrichthyes; order Torpediniformes; family Narcinidae; genus Narcine; species Narcine bancroftii. The sequence continues at coordinate 95,674,976 of NC_091471.1, read as the reverse complement.
AGCCAGATATTCAGGCACTGGTGATTTGCAGAGACAATGGAATTGTGGGAAAAAAATCAGGTGCAAATGGCTCAAGTGCTGATAAAAATCTTTCAAGGATTGTTTGGAGTCCTACAAGGAGTTCTGGTTTTGACAAGCAGAGGGAGAGGAAAGGGCAAACAGGATTCTTCTCTTGGAGAGAGAGAGAGAGAGAGAGAGAGGTCAGTTCTGCAGTAGCTTTTTGAGGCTGTAACATGGCAAGCTGGCAGGCTTGTTGAAAACCCCATTTTCAAGATGGGTTGTGAGTTGTGAGTTGTGAGTTCAGTCTGTTGAAAAGCCTTATAGTTCTTACAAGAGGAAATAGCTGGCTAGACTGTTTCTCCTGAAATAAGGGAAACAAGAGGTGACCTGGAAGAAAAGGTTATCATTTGGAAAACCCATGATAGATCAAGTTTCTTCAGCAAGACAGTGAAGTGGCTGATCGGAGGAAATCATTTAGGGTGTGTCCAACGAGCAACAAATATCTCTCTGAAATCAATTAAGAACCTTCTTGAATGGTAACCATTTACCTTTAAGCATCAGAGCCTGGTGAAAATTCATAAATGTTAAATTCTGTGCACAGTATAAGAATTGCCTGATACCAGTGAACTTGGAGGAATGAGAAGTGAATTAAAGCTAATAACTTTCCTGAACGTATACATATTACATACACATGAGCTTAGAATTAGAATGGGGTAAAGTTAGGTTAAGTTATGTTAATAGTAATAAGTTAAAATTTGATCCTGTTTTTCTGTTCAAAGAAAATTAAAAGCAACTTTTTTTTAAGTAACCATTTGTCTTGGTGAATTTCTATTGCTGCTGGATTTCGGGTTCCTCTGGGTTCGTAACAGATTGCTTAAGGTGGTATGTGAATGGAAAGAAAAAGTCTTGAAATTGGCCTTCCTTTTCCACTCACATACCATCTTAAGCAATCCCTTACTAATTACAGAGCATCAAAGGCATAGTAAAACTTGCTTAATTAATATATATAGGAAAGACAACATTCAGAAACCAGACAGCCCTGCTCAAGAGGATCCAAACACCTTAATTCTTTAAATTATGGTAATGCTCCATGAATAGGTCCCACGTCTTGTAAAAATTCTTCTTTACATCTTTAACATTATATCTGATTTTGTCTAAACTTAGGAAAGACATGAGCTCTTGCTACCATTGAGTATGAGTAGATGGAGTGCTATCTTTCCATTTCATCAAAATTGTCTATCTAGCTATCAATGAGGTAAAAACTAAAATTTGCTTCTGAGATGAAGTCAATTGTATTTCCTCTTCCTGAGAAAAAACAAATAGAACAAGTAAGGGGCATGATTTTAATTTGACCTTAAAAATGATTGATAAAATTTGAAAGTAATTTTTCCAAAACTTTTCAAAATTAGGCCAAGTCCAATAATGTATGCATCAATGAAGCCTCAGAAATTTTACATTTATCAAATAATGGATCACTATCAGAATTGATAATGGATCACTCAGAATAGAAGCGAGATCGTTTAACTTTTGGAATATGTGCTCTATGCACCACTTTGAATTGAAACAAATAATATCACACACAGGAGGATTCATTAATCAAATTTAGAACAAAGTCCCAGTCCTCATCTGTAAGTGACATATCTAAGTCATACTCCCAATCACTCTTGATCTTAACTAGCAAAACTTTTTTCAAATCCATCAAGTTACTATAAATAATTGATATTCAGCCTCTATGAGAAAATTGAAAGTCAAAAGGTGGATTTTGAATATTATAATTGTACCTGCTTTGATAGTTTCCAGCTTGTCCCAGATTTGGACTATCGTCCCAGTGAAGAAGTTGCCTCTCAGATCCTTACATCTCTGCCCTCTCAACACAAACCGAGAATTGCCTACTCTAAGAAAAAAGACTGTGAGCATTCATTTTCTCCCATGCTGCTCATGACTACATAAACCTCTGTGATACACCTAAGCCCCACAATTCAAGCTTGGCCATATAAAAGACTTGGAATCCCAAAATAATAAATATAAGTTACAAGAGGCAACACAAGTTTTAATTTCCAAAAGGTATCTGTATTTTCTCCCAGGTTTTCTCCCACATTCCAAAGATGTATGGCATTGAGAGGTTAATTGGTTGCATGGGTTATTTGGGAATCAGGTGCTCATGGGCCAGAGGGGCCTGTTATTACACAATATCTCTAAATAAAAATAGATTGAAATGCCTGCATAAAGTCCAATTTGTGCTCTTGTAACAACCAAATGGAAACCGGTGTAAAGTCAAAAGAAGTTGCAGGAATCTGGAATGTAAACAAAATGCTGGCAGAACTCAATGGGTCAACTAGAAACTGTGGAGACAAAGGGTAGAAGCTGACAGTTTGCATCAGAGAAATGTATTATCCTTTTCCTCTCCTTTCACCTCACTAGCCTTCACATCGACCATGTCATTCTCCACCATTCCTGCCTGCTCCAATGCAATCCCATGACCAGGAACATTTTGTTTCTTGACCTTTTTCTGGCCTCCACGGGGACTATTTTCTTGGGATTACCTGGTTCCTTTATTCCATCAAGAACCTCCCCAACTCCACCTCTGCCACCTCACCACCATCCTTGGACATAAGCAGTCCTTCTAGGTGAGACAAAGCACCTCTGCTCACCCAGTCTGCTGAATTTAGTGCTGATAGCCCGTATGCCTCCAATGTGGTCTCCTCTACAATGATGAAACCAAGCAAAGCTAGATGACTGTTTTGCTGTGCACCTATGGTTTGGCCAAAACACAATATTATACTTCTAGTTGCATGTCTTTTTAACTCTTCTTCCCACTCCAGCGACAACTTGCCCATTCTTAGCCTTCTCCATTGCTATGTAGAGGCCACATGTAAACTGAAATAACAACAGATCATATTCCCTTTGGGTAGTTTTCAACCCAATGGTATGAATATTGAATATTCCAATGTCAGGTAAGCCACACCCCCAGTGCTCTCCTCCCTCACATACACATCTGAGCACCTTCTCCCTCCCTCAATCCCTTCCCCTGCCTGTGTTCCATCTGCTCATCATCCCCTCCCTATCACTTACCAGCTTCCCTCCCTACCCCTTCATACTTCTGCACACTGGCAATCTTTCCTATTCCGTCTCGTACAGAGGCATGGTCTCAGATTTACCTTTCGCTTCCTCAGATGCTGCTTGACCCACTGAGTTCTTCCACTCAACTGTTTTTGTTCTGACAGCCTGTGTAATCTTTTCCTACCATCATGTATTGAATTTTTTGACATCCCAAGGAAGTTGACACTGAAGAAGACAAATGATTTGACCCAAGAAAATTAGTACTTTTTTAAGGAAATTATGCCACCAAAATCACCTGCTAAGGGCATGTTGGTGTATAGAAGGTGATATCCTTTGCCAGCACAACTAAATTCCTGTGTATGTGGTGCAGAAGAATCTCCTGCTGAGAAAATAATTGGAGTTGGCGGATTATTCTCTTTGTAATATGTAGATGAAAAGGCTGTTAATAGCATGACATACTGAGCAGACTTGGCATTTATGCTGATATATAAATGGTAATACACCATGCAGCCTGCAGTGTGACAGCAGGAGATCTTTGTCTCATATCCCCATAAGTATTACCTATGAATTTTCTGTGCAGATAGGGAAAAGAAAATCAGTGTTCTGCACGAATTTATCTACAAGTAGCATAGCAATCATTTGCATTCAGCTAAAATGCTTTGGTGGAGGTGATCAGTTGAATCCTTGCAACTGCACTGTGGGATGTTAGCAGACTTCTTTTGTCTGAAAATCCTCTCCCTTTTTTTTATCAAGCGTTAACTCATTGAATAAGATGAGGGATTGGAAGCAAAATACTTCTGAAATTCTGGATGGGAAACTGAAAATGCTAAGTGCTGCTAAGTTCTTTCACTTTTCCATCTTTCTTTTAATTTAACATGTGTTTGTGTGCGCGCGCATGTGTGCATGTGTGTGTGTGTGTGTGTGTGTGTGTGTGTGTGTATGTGTGTGTGTGTGTGTGTGTGTGTGTGTGTGTGTGTGTGTGTGTGTGTGTGTGTAAGTGGGAAGGCAGTGATGCCAATATCCATGACATCTGTTGAGTAACATGGTATCCTTTTTATCCTTTATATTCAGGAAGGAATATGTTCAGGTGTCATTATTTCTAAATATGTTATAGTCAAAATATATATGACACAAACAACATACTTTGGAACAATTTGCTTCTTTTTTTCTGAGCTGTGCAGGTGATGGTGGCAAACTCAGGAAAAATGCAGTGGTGCCATGGTTAAATTATTGAATTTGTAATCCAGAGAGCTGTGGTAACGACCTAAGGAAACTCAGCAGAATCCATAGGAAGAAAAGCGTAACAAATGTTTTAGTCCTGAGCCCTTCGTGAAGGTAGGTCAAGGCTCAAAATGTTGTTTAGCCATTATTTCCTATGGATACTGCTTGACCTGCTGAGTTTCTCCAGCACGTATGTGTTTTACCCTTGAGCCCAGCATCTGCAGACTTTCTTGTTTGAAAATCTAGAGGGCCATTCTCAATGAGGGCCCTTTGGCACCCCCTGGGGTACATAGCTCATTTCAGGCCTGTAATGACAACTGTAGAATTTAAATTCAGATTAATACTCTACAATTTAAAAAAAAATACTCTTTATTTATAACAATGAATACAACACTAGTAAGAGGTCATCTATTTCATAGATATTATTCAAGACAAGAAAACTACAATTTTTAACTGGACTGGCCACCTACCACCAGCATGTAAAAAGTAAATCACAAAAATCTGTAGGCACCGTGGCTGAAGTAAAAAAAAATGTTTCGGGCTTGAGCCCTTCATTTAGGTATGATAAACCTTGATGAAGGGTTCAAGCCCAAAACATCGATTATGTATCTTTATCTATGCCACAGAAAAGACACTGTTTGGCCTGCTGAGTTTTTCTAGCATTTTGAATTTTTACCACCTGCATGAACCTGCTTTACCAGAGGTCCCAGCAAACTTAATCACTGCTACACCAAGATAAGGAAGGCCTACCGTTCTTTCCCAAGACCACACTTTGGCAAATCTGATCACCTGGCTCTGCTCTTTCTGCCTTCATACAAGCAGGACCTACAAAGAGAGGCTGTGGAGGTCAGGACAGCTAGAAGGTTGTCAGAGGAGGCTGAGGAATGGTTACAGGACTTCCTCAAGTCAGTGGATTGGACAGTGAGCATGGACTCTGCTGAGAATCTGAATGAGAACACTGAGGCTGTCACATACTTAATCAAAACAGGTGAATAAGTGAGTCCCCAAATCATTCAGGATTTTCCCCAACCAGAAGCCCTGTATGAACAATGAAATCCGGACCCTGCTGAAAGACAGAATTCAGGCATTTAAGTCTGGAGATCCAGATGAATACAGCAGGACCAGGTATGACCTGCAGAAAGCTATCTCCCTGGTGAAGTGGAGATTCCAGATGAAAATAGAAACAACAAGGGACACCTGACAACTGTGGCAGGGCCTAAATGCCATAACCTGTTACAAACCCAAATCCTGTAAAGTAGTAGATGGCAAAGCTTCTCTCCCTTAAATGCCTTCTATGCTCGATTTGACCACAGTAGCAGTGAAGAGCTACCCCTCCACACCCTCACATCCGCTGATGATCCCATCCTCTCCGTATCTGTGGATGAGGAGCATACTGCCTTCAGGAGAGTGAATCCGAGGAAAGCATCTGGCCCAGATGGAGTACCTGGCAGATTATTAAAAATCTGTGCTGACCAACTTACCAAGGTATTCACGAATATCTTCAATATCTCACTCCAGCAGGACATAGTACCCACTGTTTCAAAGAGGCATCAATCATTCAGGTGCCCAAGAAGAGTGCAGTAACCTGCCTTAATGACTATTGACCAGTAGCACTTACATCAACAGTGATGAAGTGTTTTGAAAGGCTAGTGATGGAGCTTATCAGCTCCTGTCTGAGCGGTGACATGGATTCATTCCAGTTTGCCTGTCATAGTAACAGGTCTATGGCAGTTGCCATCTCACTGGCTCTTCACAAAGCCTTGGAACACCTGGACAGTAAGGATGCTCCTTATCGACTACAGTTTGGCATTTAACACCATCATCCCCTCAAAACTGATCAGAAAACTCCAAGACCTGGGACTCAACACTCCACTGTGTAATTGGATCATGGATTTCTTCACCTCCAGATCTCAATCAGTGAAGATTGGTAAGAACTTTTCCCTGACAATCTCCATCAGAAACAGAGTCCACAGGACTGTGATCTTAACCCCCTGCTCTACTCACTTTACACCTCCAACTGTGGAGGTGACAATAACACCATTGACAATTTTGCCTACAATACCATGGTAGTGGGTTTTATAAAGAAAAAGGATGAGTCAGGGCAGGAGCCAAGATGGGGGGCATTCGTGGGCATTGCCCCACCAAACAAGATATTGTGACACCCCCCCTACCCACAGCACTACCTTTGCTAGCATCACTAGTCTCCACGTGATATAAGCAATGCATTTGTCTGTTTGGTTGGAGGTAGGGGGAAATGCGACAGTGGTGGTGCACGGAGGAAGTTCATGGTAGCAAGTTTTGGAATGTCAGATTGTGCCCCCACTGCGGTTACCCTAATGCCACCTAAGATGAATCAGCATACAGGATGTAGATTGAAAACTTGGCTGAATGGTGTACCACCAACAAAACTAAGGAACTGATTGTTACTTCATGAAAAGAAAGCCAAAGGTGTGCAACACAGTGATCATTGGGGGATCAGAGGTGGAGATGGTGAGAAAATTTAAGTTCTTGGGAGTCTCTATTTCAGAGGACCCAACACACAAACACACAAATGGCATCATGAAGGAAGCACGTCAGTACCTCTACTTCCTCAGGAGTTTGCGGAGGTTTGGTATGAAACCAGAAACCCGAGCAAATTTCTATGGAGATGTGATGGAATGTGTGCTAACCTGCTGCATCAAAGTCTGGTATGGGAACACCAATATCCCTGCGTGTAAAGCCGTCCAAAACATAGAACATCACAGGAAAAACCCTCCCCACTGTTGAATATATCTACAGGGAATATTGCCATTGGAAGGCAGTGGCTATCATCAATGACCAACACCCAGGGGTCCAATGCTGCCAGAGCTCACAGAGCCCCTCTGGCACCTCATGGGGCTGCTACGGGGCCACTCTGGCATCTCATCATTCCAGGTTGGGGGGGGCAGCCCCCCCACTGAGCATTATTCTGGTACTCCACATCCTACTGTTCGCTCTCAGTTATACAATGCCATATTCAATATGGCAGTCACCAAGGTCAGGTCCCACGAGACCTTCCTGTTACCATTTTTGGTGAGATTGGGCACCTAAAATCATAGCTCTGCACCCCTGCCCATACCACCAAGCACCCACCCTGCTCTCTCACTGCTGACATCAGGGAAGAGAGATAGGCGCCACAAGACTTGCACCACCAGATTGAGAAACAGCTGTTACCCCTCCACTATCAGACTCAATGACAAACTCAATTAGAGATTAATTTAAGGACTCTTGTGCACTTTATTAATTTTCTTTTTGTTTTCTCTGTATTGCACAGTTTGTTTACATTCATTATTTGTTTACATGTTTATTTTTGCACTACCAATTAGTGGTAATTCTGCAACCCCTGCAGGAGAAAGGAACCTCAGGGTTCTATGTACTCTGACAATAAATCTGAAATTAGAAATCAAAACATGGCTCCAGACCGAATAAAGTAGTTTACTCTTAAATACTATTTGAAGTGCTCAAGCAAGCCAATCAATTCAAGCCAGTGATGTTCAAATTCCTAACGTGAATTCCAAAAAAATGAAAACATGGGATTGGCCATTGAACAAGCTGATTACAAAGCTCCAAAAGGACTCAAGTCAATTTACAAAACAGACCTGAATGATTTTGTTGCTGTGACAGTATATATAGAGGTGTTTGGGAGATAAATTGAGAAAGATTTGTTAGAGCAGGTCACACACAAACACTTTAAAACACTTTAAAATTTTAGCAGGAGCTTTTGTAAGAGTTCTCAGAGACTCATGATGGACTGTTATTTGCAAAAGGCAACAAATGTAACAACAGGCAGTGGCAGCTTTGTCTGGAAAACAGAATTAACTGTCTGGAAGGTCATGTGATCTTTTCAGGCAGAGAGCAAGGAAAAACAAGCTTTGCTCTCAGAGTTGGAGGGAGTGAGAAAGAGAGGAGGGAGAGACAGACATTGGTTTCAGAGGGACAAGCTGGCAAGCTTTGGAAGGTGGCCTGGTCAAAGGAGAGGACTGGCTGTCCAGTGTTTCCCTTGGAATAGGAGAAACAGAAAAGAACTCTGTGGTGACCTGAAAGAAAGAGGTTATCATCTGGAGAACTCTGAGGTGGGCAGGCTTCGTCAGCAAGACACTGGAGTGGCTGATTAAAAAGGAATCAGTTGTGGATGTCCTGGAACAAGAAAAACTCTCTCTCTGAAAAACAACAAGAACCTTTCTGAGTGGTAACCACTTACCTGTTAAACACCAAAGCCTGGTGAACTTTATTAATGTAGCTTCTGTACACAGTACAAGAATTGCCTGCAACCAGCAAGATTGGACTGTGAACCAAAGAACTTTGCTGAACTTACACACACATTACACACACGTGCACTTAGAATTAGAAGGGGGTTAAGTAGGTTAAATGAGTCAATAGAGATAAGTTAAAGTTTGATTCTATTTTCATGTTCAAAGATAATTAAAAGCAACTTTAGTTTAAGTAACTCTTTGTTGTGGTGTCTATTTGTCTATTGCTGCTGGATGTTGGGGTCCTCTGGACTCGTAACATTGCAATAAGGTGGATTATTTGCACTTTTCCCTGTCCTACAAATACCTCATATGGTGCTGATTGTTTTCTCTTTATTTCCTCAAGACTGGCAATCTACTCTAATTTTCCTGCATTGGACGTTTGGCCTCATCCAATGGTTGTGCTCCTCGAAGGAAAACCTAAGCAATATTGCCTAACCAAGAAACCTTGGCAGATTGCAATGGGATATGCACAGTAGTGCCCTCCAGCCTACTCCGCATGGCATTTCTGGGTTTCAGTCCACATACAGGAAGCCATTTGACATTCGATACACCTTATACAGCAGCATATTTTTGTGAAACCTGTAAATGTTTCCTCAAGCTGAGCAAATCCCTGCCTCTGGTAATTAAGGTTAATTTATCTTTAGGAGTATTGGGTGTAACAAGATTAGTAAATATTTCATTGTATTTATCAAGGAACTTTATGTTATTTAAAAATAGTTTTCAAATAGATGCTGAACAAAACCTATTGCTTACAACAAATATTTTGCATGTTCATTTTCTGCTGTATTTATCAAATGTCACCTGTTTCTGTACTACAATTTACATCACACAAAATCTTTGACCAATTACCATCAGCAAGGAGGTACAGGAGTATTAAGATCAGAACTGCTAGGCTGGGAAATGGCTTCTTCCCGCAGGCTGTGAGATTGTTGAATGATATCCTGTAACTGAGAAAATTACTCCAAAATATTTATTTAAAGTAAAATCCGATCATGGACTATCATTATAACTTGATTAATTAGGCAGGGGTGTTCTGGGGGTTTTCTATCCGATGTCTGAGAGTCGACACTTGATTCTTTACAATTTATTTGCTGGTGACTATGTTTAATGGGAGGCATTAGATTAGTATGGGATTTTTCTTTCTTTTGTTCTTAGTTTTTTTAATAACTAGAGAAGATTGGCCTATTTAGATAATCACAATGTGTATCTCAGTACTAGAATATGAGTGAAATTATTATAAGGATTTTTCACTTTTTTGAGAATTTTATAAGACAATGTATAATTGATTCTCTATTGCAATATATAAAAGTCATATAATTAATTAATATCTAAACAATATATACATGTAATATTTCTCTCTATCAAATTAATAAAGAAAATTAAAATTAAAAGAAAGAAAATAAATTTTTTAAAAAATAAATAACAATAAACTAAAAATAAAAATAAAAGTTAAAATTGTAAAAGTTTTTTTTCTGAAGTGACACGTGAAACTTTGGTGAAGATGGGAGAATCAGTCAGCCAGCAGAGTGCCTTGGCGATGCCTTGCTCTTAGCAACTGTTTGAATAAAGTGTGAATAAGTTGGTGTTTGAATAATATGGTATTACAATGCTGCTCACTGTTGGGTTGAGTCCCTTACAGTGTCTCTTTATGCCTGCTTAATAAGACTCTTTATCTTTATTAGCATACTATTAAGTATATTAGCATTATACTAATTAAGGCATTAACTGTAATTGGGGGAGGGGATAGGGTTAATTATGATATTATTATTCATCTTTCGGGTGGTTCCATGGAGGGAGAGGAACCAGCAGATACAATGATGGTTGAATGTTTTCAAAGAATGTGACTGAAAATAAAATAAAATGCTTTAATATTTATATGATCTTTCAACCATAGTTTGTTCAGGGTAAGTATGGAAAAATTATTTTTGTCTTTGAACTGTTTATTCTTAATGTAGGTTTCGCGCAAACAGAGGAACTACTGGCATGGTCTTTGCCCTCAGACAGCTCCAAGAAAAGTGCAGAGAACAAAACAAAGGACTCTACATCACCTTTGTTGACCTCACCAAAGCCTTCGACACCGTGAGCAGGAAAGGGCTTTGGCAAATACTAGAGCGCATCGGGTGTCCCCCAAAGTTCCTCAACATGATTATCCAACTGCACGAAAACAAACAAGGTCGGGTCAGATACAGCAATGAGCCCTCTGAACCCTTCTCCATTAACAATGGCGTGAAGCAAGGCTGTGTTCTCGCACCAACCCTCTTTTCAATCTTCTTCAGCATGATGCTGAACCAAGCCATGAAAGACCTCAACAATGAAGACGCTGTTTACATCCGGTACCGCACGGATGGCAGTCTCTTCAATCTGAGGCACCTGCAAGCTCACACCAAGACACAAGAGAAACTTGTCCGTGAACTACTCTTTGCAGACGATGCCGCTTTAGTTGCCCATTCAGAGCCAGCTCTTCAGCGCTTGACGTCCTGCTTTGCGGAAACTGCCAAAATGTTTGGCCTGGAAGTCAGCCTGAAGAAAACGGAGGTCCTCCATCAGCCAGCTCCCCACCATGACTCCATCGGGCACACAAAACTCAAAACGGTCAACCAGTTTACCTATCTCAGCTGCACCATTTCATCAGATGCAAGGATCGACAATGAGGTAGACAACAGACTCGCCAAGGCAAATAGCGCCTTTGGAAGACTACACAAAAGAGTCTGGAAAAACAACCAACTGAAAAACCTCACAAAGATAAGCATATACAGAGCCGTTGTCATACCCACACTCCTGTTTGGCTCCGAATCATGGGTCCTCTACCGGCATCACCTACGGCTCCTAGAACGCTTCCACCAGCGTTGTCTCCGCTCCATCCTCAACATCCATTGGAGCGCTTTCATCCCTAACGGCGAAGTACTCGAGATGGCAGAGGTTGAGAGCATCGAGTCCACGCTGCTGAAGATCCAGCTGCGCTGGGTGGGTCACATCTCCAGAATGGAGGACCATCGTCTTCCCAAGATCGTGTTATATGGCGAGCTCTCCACTGGCCACTGTGACAGAGGTGCACCAAAGAAAAGGTACAAGGACTGCCTAAAGAAATCTCTTGGTGCCTGCCACATTGACCACCACCAGTGGGTTGATATCGCCTCAAACGGTGCATCTTGGCGCCTCACAGTTTGGCGGGCAGCAACCTCCTTTGAAGAAGACCGCAGAGCCCACCTCACTGACAAAAGGCAAAGGAGGAAAAACCCAACACCCAACCCCAACCAACCAATTTTCCCCTGCAGCCGCTGCAACCGTGTCAGCCTGTCCCGCATCGGACTTGTCAGCCACAAACGAGCCTGCAGCTGACGTGGACTTTTACCCCCTCCATAAACTTCGTCCGCGAAGCCAAGCCAAAGAGGTTTAGGCATTATAACAGTGAGTCTCAAGCAATCAGAAAACTCACTTATCCAGCATCTACCAATCCCTGAAGGAGTTTTACTGTGTATTTATTTTTCTATATAACCATTATGTGCCGTTTACTGTGTGTGTGTGTGTGTGTGTGTGTGTGTGTGTGTGTGTGTGTGTGTGTGTGTGTGTGTGTGTGTGTGTGTGTGTGTGTGTGTGTGTGTGTATACGTGTGTGCACTGTGTTATGGAGAAACACTCTTTTGTCTCATTGTATGTACAGTCAGATGATAACAAATGTGAATTAGTAGCCCTTTTTCACCAGTCTGACTTCTCATAGATACGTACCTTGATATCCCTTAATGAAGACATCTGCTCAGGATGTATGTTTCTATGAAGGGAAATATGTTGTGAATCTCTGGCATTCCAGCCGTGATAAATCACTTCACAGCACAGTGAGGAGAGATTGCCTATAAGGCCTGGTGTTAATTGAACTGGGCCTAGTGGTGCAGCTGTTCAGAGCTAAGATGTGGGGCACAGGACTGCATCCTATTTGACAGATGAGATGTCCTTAGTTGGGGAATGGCAGCAACTACTTATAGACCAGCTAGATCTCATAGTCCCTCACCATTTCCTGCTGGTTGTGCTGGAAGCTGCTGCCTCGTCCTGCCTTCATTTGGCTGGGCTGGAGAGAGTCGCACAGCTACTGTCAATCACCAGCAACAAATGCTCTCATCATGTCGGTCAGGGTGCCAAGTGGCTGCACCTCTAACCTTATCCCTATCCTATATCAGTCAAGACATTTATTGTCACCTGAGTGCACAAGTTTTCTTTTCTTTGGCTTGGCTTCGCGGACGAAGATTTATGGAGGGGGTAAAAGTCCACGTCAGCTGCAGGCTCGTTTGTGGCTGACCAGTCCGATGTGGGACAGGCAGACACGATTGCAGTGGCTGCAGGGGAAAATTGGTTGGTTGGGGTTGGGTGTTGGGTGTTTCCTCCTTTGCCTTTTGTCAGTGAGGTGGGCTCTGCAGTCTTCTTCAAAGGAGGTTGCTGCCCGCCAAATTGTGAGGCGCCAAGATGCACGGTTTGAGGTGATATCAGCCCACTGGCGGTGGTCAATGTGGCAGGCACCAAGAGATTTCTTTAGGCTGTCCTTGTACCTTTTGTTTGGTGCACCTCTGTCACGGTGGCCAGTGGAGAGCTCGCCATATAACACGATCTTGGGAAGGCGATGGTCCTCCATTCTGGAGACGTGACCCACCCAGCGCAGCTGGATCTTCAGCAGCGTGGACTCGATGCTGTCGACCTCTGCCATCTCGAGTACTTCGACGTTAGGGATGAAAGCGCTCCAATGGATGTTGAGGATGGAGCGGAGACAACGCTGGTGGAAGCGTTCTAGGAGCCGTAGGTGATGCCGGTAGAGGACCCATGATTCGGAGCCGAACAGGAGTGTGGGTATGACAACGGCTCTGTATATGCTTATCTTTGTGAGGTTTTTCAGTTGGGTGTTTTTCCAGACTCTTTCGTGTAGTCTTCCAAAGGCGCTATTTGCCTTGGCGAGTCTGTTGTCTATCTCATTGTCGATCCTTGCATCTGATGAAATGGTGCAGCCGAGATAGGTAAACTGGTTGACCGTTTTGAGTTTTGTGTGCCCGATGGAGATGTGGGGGGGCTGGTAGTCATGGTGGGGAGCTGGCTGATGGAGGACCTCAGTTTTCTTCAGGCTGACTTCCAGGCCAAACATTTTGGCAGTTTCTGCAAAGCAGGACGTCAAGCGCTGAAGAGCTGGCTCTGAATGGGCAACTAAAGCAGCATCGTCTGCAAAGAGTAATTCACGGACAAGTTTCTCTTATGTCTTGGTGTGAGCTTGCAGGCGCCTCAGATTGAAGAGACTGCCATCCGTGCTGTACCGGATTCAAATGTATAAGTAATAATTGTCTCTAAAATATGAGAACCTCAGGTGGTTAGTGTGAACAATTCCTTTGGTCATTCAGCATTCTCATCCCTCATGGGAAGAAGCTGTTCCTCAGCCTTTCCCTTATACTCTTGTATCTCTTTCCTATCAGGAACAGCTGAAAGCTGGAAGGGGTCCTCAATTTTTTTGAGCACCCTCTTCAGACAACGATCCAGGTAAATCGCGTCGATGGGGTGGGAGGAGACTTCAGAGATCCTCTCTAATGTTCTTATGGTCCTGTGGATTAACCTCTGATCCTTCCGATCAGCCCTGACAAGCAGCCTCCCCACACTGAACCTTGGACGATTCATTGCTGGATTTGTGCCAAATTCTTGACAATTGAGTTCTGGGCACAGCAGGGCACAACCATTAGGTGGGCCAAGGCTTTGTTCCAGGTTTGCATAGAAGCAGCACTGTAATGGATATCTCCATTGCATAAATACCACATCAATCCTTTTTCAGCACTGATTCCCCAAGTACCATTGTCCCTGAGTGTGAGAGACCAGTAACACTGAGATCAGTAACACTGATCTAAAAGAAAAGTGAGGATTGTGAGAGATGAGAAAAACTGACATTGCAATATGAACATGAAGAAATGAAGAAAATAAAATTGATACATAAGTAAATGAATGAAGCCAGTACAAACAACATGAGACATGGATATTAGAAGGCAGGAAGCTGACACTGTCTGAGTAAGATAAGAATCTCCTACAGCAGCAAGTTCACTGAATGAAGGAGAGAAGGACAGACAATTGAGAATAGAAGTAGAGTTAGTCTGAACAAGATAAGGGTCGCCAAGCCGCAGATAGAATTAGCAAGGCTTGCATAAATAATTAGAAGACCTTAGACAGTATTAGCAAGTTATACATATATAATTAGTAAGCCATACACAGATTTTTCAAGTATGCATATTTAACTAGTAAACCCTAGACAAGATTAACGAACCCTGCAGATGAAGGGACTGTAGCCCTGAGAGTAGGGAAGGTGTGAATGGGGACAAGGGCTAGGATGTGAATAAGGACAATGGGAATAATGGCATAAGAAGACACCGACAGGATACCCCCTGGTCCTCCAAGTATACTGAAACTGCACGTAGGCAGGAAGGATTGCCTCTGCCAAACCTATCCAGGGAGCAGAAGAATGTAAGCGGGAGGGTATTCTGATACTGAAATTTACTGTATAAAAGTTGGGTGAGCCCCAGTGTATGTGTGTATTCCCAGGGTAAGGGGAAGGACCCAACTTTGCATTGTTGTTGTAATAAATATTCTTTGTTCTCAATATTTGTCTCGAGCAATTTCTTTAAAGGTACTTCTATTTCTAACACTGAGAATGCATTTTGAGCAACAAATGAGACATGAGGTGTCTTCTCATGGAAATAGAAAATGCAATTTCATTTCAAAATTGGCCACTTCATGAAAGATTTTGCATTCGGCGATGGACAAATAAGGGTAAACAGAAAACAAAACAAAAAGTTTGGATGAAGAGGTAATATTTGCAGTTGCAGATATTAAATACACTGGCAAAGTTTTTGTATAATTTGCATCAAGATTCCAAATGTGGGAAAACAAGAAAGGTGTTCAGTCAAATGCTATTGCTTGGAACATAGCACCAGCATTGCATCATGGAGAAAATATTAAATAGCTGTTCACCTTCAGTCATGGATTTTAGCTGCTCTATCTTACTGTAAAACTTCTCAGGATAGTGTCTGAATGTCTGTCATAATTTTGGTTTTAAAATTAACAGACTGCCCTACATTATGTTCTGATTTCAGCCCAAAACCAATTATCTATTGTATTCAATGGATGCTGGGTTCTTCCAGAATGTTGTAAGTTATTCAACATAATTTCTTATGTATCTTCACCAACATTTAACTGAATCTGTTGCATAAAATTGGAAGCTATCCTGTGGAGCACCTATTTTTTTATACTCATCTGTTAGTTTAATTGCTACGGATAACAACAAGCTTAATGATATTAAAGGCAATTTACTTTTGCTTAAGATATTAATATACATATTGCTATGCAATCCTTTGCTATTTCTGCAAAGGTTTAAACCAACTTCAAATGAATAGATTGATTATTCCGTGAAGAGCATGCAACAAATTGTAAAAAAAAGCCTCAAATTAACATTGTACATTAATGTGAATGTAAAATGTTTAATTGAGGAACGATGTTGAACTAGAAACATATTGTTGAAAAAACTCATCAGGTCGAACAGTCCCTGAGGGTCAAATGAAATGATGTTTCAGGTCAAGACCATTCATCAGGACTGAGTTCCTCCAGCTGTTTGCTTTTTGCTCCAGATTCCAGCTTCTGCAGTCTCCGGTAGCTTCATCTCGAGTTTCAGCAAGCACGAAAGATCTGATAGATTAGGCAGAGAAGATGAAGGGTCCGCCAAGCATTAATTAACGTTAAAGAAAATGAAAGAAATCATATTATCCTCAACCCATTCTATCAAAAAGGTTGAGCAAAAGCATGTTGGAGGACACAATGAAGGTCTATTTGGATGGATTCTGCCCTGTGCAAAGCAATAGAAGATCACTCTTTGCCCTGATCATATCCTGTGTCATAAATGGCCCCACACCACAGTGAAATGAACAATCAGAGAGATTTAACTTGTAGTTCTTATCTTTAAAATGCGTTCATTGCAAATCAACCAGTGATGAGGTCTGAGATACCACGAACACTGAAAACTCAGGTCGCTAGGTGCTGAATAAAAGGCATCAATTTCCGATTTACTTCAGTTTGAACTCCGTGCAATCAAAACAAGTTTTCTGAGGTTATTCCAAAATGAATGCACCTTAAAACATCAAGGGAGGAAATGAACATTGCACAACTTAGAAACCCCATGCACAATATACAGTAAGGCATTGTTAGAAATTAAAGTACCTTTAAAGAAATTGCTCGAGACAAAAATTGAGAACAAAGAACATTTATTACAACAACAATGCAAAGTTGGGTGCTTCCCCTTACCCTGGGAATACACACATATACTGGGGCTCACCCAACTTTTATACAGTCAATTTCAGTATCAGAGTGCCCTCCCCCTTACATTCTTCTGCCCCCTGGATGGGTTTGGCATAGGTAATCCTTCCTGCCTACGTGCAGTTTCAGTACACTTGGAGGACCAGGGGGTATCCTGTGGGTGTCGCATCATGTCATTGTCCTTATTCACACCTTCCTGATTCTCGGGGCTACAATCTCTTGGTATGCAGAGTTGACTCATTCTATCTAGGGTTGGCTAATTTCATACGTATAAATCTGTGTATGTTTAGCTAATTAGATATGTAGGACTTGGTACTTCTGTCCAGGGCTAGGAGACCTTTATCTGATCCAGACTACCTCAACTTCCTACATTCTATTGTACCTTACCATAGCTTTTCTTAGTCTTATGGTGGCTCTTGTCACACAGAAGATTCTTATGTTAATCGTGCTGACTCTGCTTTCCTGCATCCTAACCCCCAAGCTTATCCTGTTTGTACTGGTTACAGCCATTAACTGATGAATTTTAGTTTCTTCCATGTTCATAATTTTAGATCAATTTTCCCATCTCTCACAATCCTCACTTTTCTTTTAGATCAGTAATACTGATCTTTCACCATGATCAGTGTTACTGATCTTTGGTTACTAGTGTCAGTGTGACTGATCCCCCCCCCACCCCTCCTCACTTTTCTTTTAGATCAGTAATACTGATCTTTCAAGTGTAAGGTGTTGTTTTACCCAGCTGGTCAATAACCAAATTGTAATACCTGCGTAAAGTCTTTAGGTAGGGGAGCACCATGAAGGTCAGAGTAGCGAGTCCAGCTGCTTATTAGGGTTGCGAGTATCAGGCTCCAGTTCTCAATAAAGAGTCTAGTCCATCCCACATCAGTCCGAAGTTGCCATGTCTGAATATGGGCATGGGCAGATTCACATTGAAACATTGAAGCAGTGTCTTTTAACCACCCGACTTTTGTAAGCATTGTCCTGACGAAGTCTGTGAGAGACGCTGCCTTCAGCAGCGAACGAGTAGCAGTCTGTGAGAAACGCTGCCTTCAGCAGCGAACGAGTAGCAGTCTGTGAGAAACGCTGCCTTCAGCAGCGAACGAGTAGCAAGAGTCAGGCGGTTCTGTTGAATTGTGGCTAGTATCTGATGTCCTCTTCAGCCCCGAACCCTAGGGCCACCGATCTCCGAAGGCTGTCTGGAGTCTGATATTAAAGTGTCAAGCAGTTCACGTTGTTGGTAACTGGTGCTCCCCTTCACGGGGTGATGAAAAGAGACCAAGCTGGGGGGGGATTGTTTCTCGTGAATTTATTGTATTTGCAGCTTGCCTGTGAGTCTCTCCCTGTGTGTGAAATGTACATTGATTAATCACTATGTAGGCTGTTAACTGCCTATCGCTACTGTGTTCCCCTGCCGTATTAAAATTGTCCTAAATCTATGCCCTGTCTACACTGTAAAGTATCACAATTGTAACCTCTGCTGCCCCTATTCCAGGAGGACTTAAAACATAGCAAGTACTGAAGTGACATATCCATTTAACGAACAATACCCCAATTAATGAATAAACAGTTAAAAATAAACAGTTAAAAATACAACAATAAATGTATAAACCGTTAAAAAATATGACAATAAATGTATAAACTGTTAAAAAAATACGACAATAAATGTATAAACCGTTAAAAATACGACAATAAATATATAAACCGTTAAAAAATACAACAATAAATGTATAAACTGTTAAAAAATACAACAATAAATGTATAAACCGTTAAAAAAATACGACAATAAATGTAACATTACGGCACTCTGTCACGGCGCAGTGTAAGTTTCAGGTCTGAAGGATGAGGAACTGCACGCCAGGTTGAGGATTGAGTCTGTGTGTCGTGATGTTGTGGTTCAGAAGCTGGTTTAATTCTTTGAATGTGGGTCCAGCCTTTCTCTCTTGTTCTTACTGCGGTGTCTGTAATTAAAAGTACACAGAAGGGACCATCCCAGGCAGGTTTTAATTGATCCTCTTGCCATGCTTTTACATAAACCCAATCACCAGGTTTAATAGAATGTATAGGAAAGTCTAAGGGTGGTGTTTGGGCTAATAGTCCCTTTTGTTTCAAATCTTGGATGGAAGTAGAAAGCCCTCGTAAAAATTTGGAAATGTATTGGTCATTAGCCTCAGGAATGGGAGAATCAGTGTGGAACCCCATAAATGGGAGCCCAAACATTATCTCGTACGGTGAGACTGCAAGATCTTTACGAGGTGCTGTCCGAATTCTAATCAGGGCTAATGGTAACGATTTAATCCAGGAAAGACCAGTCTCTTCATTAAGTCGGGTGAGTTGAAGTTTCAATGTTTGATTCATACGTTCGACTCGACCCGAACTTTGGGGATGCCATGGGGTATGTAGTTGCCAGTCTATTCCTAGGTTCTTGCAGACACCCTGGAGAATCTGAGAGGTGAAATGCGTACCTCTATCTGAATCAATGGTCTGCATCATACCGTATCGTGGAATGACACATTCAATGAGTATTCTGATAACAGTGCTGGCGGATCATTCGGAGTAGGAAAAGCTTCAACCCATCGTGTAAAATGATCGACCAGGACAAGGAGAAATTTGTAAATACCAATCTTAGGAAGTTCAGTGAAGTCTATTTGTATGCGCTGGAACGGGGGAACGGCAATGTCGCGACCGCCAGGTATTACTTGGCGCATCGATTTCTTATTAACCCTCTGACAAATGGGACAAGATCTAGTAGCAAGTTTAGTAATATTGTATATGCCAGGGCAGTGAAGGAAACGTCCAAAGGTATCAACAAGGGACTGGGTTCCCCAATGCGTTTGTTGATGTAACTGATCTATGACTTGGCGAGTTATGGCTTTGTTAAGGACTTGCCGTCCGTCTACTGTCCACCACAACCCGTCGGCAGTCTGGCAAAATCCCTTATCTCTCATTGAGACCTCCTCTTCCCGTGAAAAGATAGGGGTCTTTTTAATTTCTATCGGTGTGGGCAGTAGCTGGTACATGTGAATCTTTTCTGCTAATGCTGCCTGTTTGGCAGCTGCATCAGCCTGCCTGTTTCCTCTAGCTTCAGGACTGTTACCAGTCTGGTGTCCCCGCACATGTACAATGGCAATTTTGGACGGGAGTGTTAAAGCCTCTAGGGATTGGGTAATTAACTGTTCATGGGCTAACTTTTGTCCTTTGCCAGTTATCATCCCTCTTTCTTTCCATATCTTACCGAAGGTATGGACTACACCAAAAGCATATTTAGAGTCAGTGTAGATCATTCCTACCTTGTTCTCTAGTTCGTGGAGTGCTCTACAGCATATAGCTCACAGGATTGTGCTGACCAATGACCAGGGAGGCGACCAGTTTCGATCACCAGTTCCTGTTTACTGTCCACTATACTATACCCACTATAGCGGGTTCCTGCAATACAACGTGAAGAACCGTCAATAAACAATCTTTCTCCTTCAGTCAAAGGGACATCGGTTAGGTCTTCCCTAATTTTGGTTTGTAAGTCGATAACCTCTGAGCACACATGTTCTAAATCGTTTGAGGATTGGTCATTAGTTGGAGAGATGAGGAAGGCTGCTGGGTTGAGAGTTTTGGTCGTAAGTAAGGTCAAATCATTGCTGTCCATTAGTATCGTTTCATATTTTAAAATTCTCGAATCCGTGAGCCACCTTCCAGCCCGCTGTAAAGAATATTGCGGACTGTATGAGGGGTATGAACTATCATAGGGGCGCTGAAAGTAATCTTTCGTCCTTCTTCAACCAAAATTGCAGTGGCTGCTATGGCTTGTATACACTCTGGCCAGCCGCGACAAACGGGGTCTAAAAGCTTTGACAGGAAAGCCACTGGTTGTCTATAGCCAGCCCTGCTTTGGGTGAGCACTCCGGTGGCTGCCCCAGCTTTGGTATTAGTGTATAAATCAAAAGGTTTGTTTAGGTCGGGTAGCGCTAAAACTGGGCCACGCGTAAGGCACTGTTTAACAAAGTTAAAATTTTCAATCTCTTCATCCGTCCAGTCAAGGGTTTGGGTTCCTATACTGAGAATCTTATCATAAAGGAATTTGACCAGGTTCGAATAATTTTCTATCCAGATTCTACAGAATCCCACTAACTCAAGGAATTTCCTGAGTTCCTGGGCATTTTTGGGAGGGGGGATCTGTATAATACCAGTTATTCTCTCTGGGCTAATTTTCCTGGTTCCTTGACTGACTAGATGTCCTAAGTATTTGACCTCGGATTGCACAAATTGTAGTTTGGACTCGCTGACTCTCAGACCTTTCTTCTCCAAAAAATTTAAAAGTGCTACCGTAAAATCTTTAGCTAATTCATAAGTTCTTGCTGTAATTAGCAAGTCATCCACGTACTGTATGAGTTGGCAATTTTCTCTCCGAGGAGCTTCATCTAATACCTGTTCTAGGACTTGACCAAATAAATTGGGCAATTCTGTAAAGCCTTGTGGAAGGACAGTCCACCGGTATTGGTTTTTACGGCCAGTAAAGGGGTTCTCCCATTCAAAGGCGAACATGTCTCTGCTCTCTGTAGCTAATGGACAAGTCCAAAATGCATCCTTGAGATCAATGACACTAAACCATTGATTATGGGGGTCAATTTTACTCATGATGGTATAGGGGTTGGGTACAACCGGGTGACGGGCAAGAATGAATTTGTTAAGCTCCCTCAAGTCCTGTACTAGGCGGTAGGTGCCGTCTGGTTTTTGAACAGGTAAAATCGGGGTATTAAAGGGAGACATACAGGGTTCGAGTATACCGTCCTGAATCAACTGGTCAATTACGGGCTGTAAACCTTTTCGGCCAGCCATCGGAATCGGGTACTGTTTCTGTCTAACAATTCGTTGAGTATCTTTTAAAGTGACTTGTAGCGGAGGAATATCGAGGATTCCTCTATTTCCCTTTCCTGCCCATACTCTTGGATTTATTAGTTTGCAATCTTCCTCGTTTAAAACATAGAATTGTACTCCAATGCCTGATTGTAGAGGTCGAGCACCGATAGCCAATTGGTCCTGTAAATCCCTTCCTAGCAAGCATACTCCGGCTTGGGGAAGTAATAGAAGATCCTCAATTATGATCTTATCTCCCATTTGAATTCTGACTTCTCGCAATACCGGGACTGGAAAGTCTCGTCTTCCCACCCCAGAAACTGTAACTGTCCCTTCTATTTTCACCCCCTGGGGTTGGTGTAGAACGCTAGATCGGGCGGCTCCAGAATCGACCAAAAATATCATCTTATCACTGTGGGGTCCTATGCATAAATGTATTAGCTGAGAACCGTGACCCCCCTATTCGTGATCGGCTTCCATCAGGGCATAGGAACGTGTGTCCATTGCTCACAGTGGGCATTCCTTTTTAAAGTGCCCTTCCTTTTTACAATGAAAACAAATAAGGGGTCCTGTTTCCCAATCTTTCCCAAAATTTCTAGGGGGCATACGTCGTCCCCGGAATCCTCCTCTACTCCTCCACCTGCTGGGGTCTCCACCTCCCCACCCGTGGCTCCCCTCACCGTGTACAGAAGTTGGCCAGTAATCCTTATCTTTTTCATGATGATCAGCTACTATTCCTTTGACTGTTTGTAATAAAATTTTAGCTTTCCCTTTTTGTTTATCCTCTGCCCTCTGGACAAATGCTCTCTGAGCAATCTGCAGTAGCTGGGTAATTCCTTGCTCGTGCCAATTTTCTGTCTTTTGTAGCTTTCTTCTGATGTCTGGGGCTGAGTTGGTAACAAAACCCGTTAGAACCAATTGTTCCCCTGCTGGAGATTCTATGTCGAGACCCCCATATTGTTGAATTGCCGTGCGCAATCTATTGAGAAATGCAGAGGGGGTCTCCTCGGGACCTTGGGGAACCTCAAAGGCTTTTTTGAAATTCTGTCCTTGGGGGACAGATTCCCTGATTCCTTTGATCAAATTAATCCTGTATTCTTCCATCAGTGTGCGGCCACCACTGGTATTTTTGTCCCAATTAGGTTTTGTGAGGGGGAATTTGACTTCACCAGGGGTCGCCTCGTGCCCCCCTTGGTGTTCCTTATCCCATACTCTAATGCCTGCCTGTCGGATCATTCCCCGCTCATCTAAGGTAAACAGAGTCTTAAAGATGGATGTTAATTCCTCCCAAGTATACAGATTTGGTCCCAAAAATTGGTCTAACTGTTCGGCACATCCCTGGGGATCTTCTATCAGGGAGATTAATTCTTTCTTAAAATTACGTACTTCAGTGCTGGTCAGGGGCACATTTACGAACCCAAGACCTTCTCCCACGGGAACCTCCCGCAGGGGTCGCATCCAGCTGATTTCTGGTTTCTTAGATTTGTGTTCCTGTTCCCTGAGAAGTGAATCGCAGGGTTCTGCCACTTCTTCCTGAGGGATCTCACGCTGTTCTGAATTACAATGTTCTACCTCTACTGTCAACGGAGGTGGTAATCGAGCGCTTTGTGAGCGAGTCACCATACCACTCCGGTTCTCCTCTTTCTTCTCTAGTGGTGGGGGAGGAGGGGGAGGTGCAGAAGGGTAGGTCATAGGAGGGGAAGGAAAGATAGGAGCCGGCATAGGAGGAACATAAGGTGGAGGGAGGGAATGTAACACATCCCACCCCTGTGATTCAGGGACAAAAGGTTCCTCCTCTCTCTTATCCCTGAATTCTTTCTCATTCAAAACCAGTTGTTCAATGGGTCCCTTGAGCCAGCAGGCTGCATATTCCCTGCTCTCAACATTGTCTCTCTGGTTTTGATAGAGCCAGATGTTCAAAGCTTGACACATCCATTCATCCTCGGATCCGAACTTTGGCCAGTACACGGAGCTCCCTTTAACCGGGCATTTAACCCATTCAATACAACAATACCTGACCATTGTCAGTTTGTCTTTCCCACGAGTCTTTCCCGTGCCCCACTCAGATAACATCAACCCAAGCGGGCTGTACGTAGCTATCTGGTGTTCACATCCTGAACCAGGACTCTCTTCCTTGCTACTCATTATTCCCATACTTATAAACAAGTAAAATTACTCTTACCGAGTTCCAGTAGCAATGCTCTAGCGCGCTTCCTCCCGTCGTTTGTTCTCAATGCCTCTTCTCGGATATCACTCGCTTCTTCCACTGACCAGCCACCTGTCGCCCGTGAGTCCAGCTGAATCAGCCGGGGTGCACCTACTCTCGTCGTCGGGGCACTCTGTCAGTGGAGGGAGTGTGATCCAGGACGAGCCCCCATTTGTTAGAAATTAAAGTACCTTTAAAGAAATTGCTCGAGACAAAAATTGAGAACAAAGAACATTTATTACAACAACAATGCAAAGTTGGGTGCTTCCCCTTACCCTGGGAATACACACATATACTGGGGCTCACCCAACTTTTATACAGTCAATTTCAGTATCAGAGTGCCCTCCCCCTTACATTCTTCTGCCCCCTGGATGGGTTTGGCATAGGTAATCCTTCCTGCCTACGTGCAGTTTCAGTACACTTGGAGGACCAGGGGGTATCCTCTGGGTGTCCCATCATGTCATTGTCCTTATTCACACCTTCCTGATTCTCGGGGCTACAATCTCTTGGTATGCAGAGTTGACTCATTCTATCTAGGGTTGGCTAATTTCATACGTATAAATTTGTGTATGTTTAGCTAATTAGATATGTAGGACTTGGTACTTCTGTCCAGGGCTAGGAGACCTTTATCTGGTCCAGACTACCTCAACTTCCTACATTCTATTGTACCTTACCATTCCTTTTCTTAGTCTTATGGTGGCTCTTGTCACACAGAAGATTCTTATGTTAATCGTGCTGACTCTGCTTTCCTGCATCCTAACCCCCAAGCTTATCCTGTTTGTACTGGTTACAGCCATTAACTGATGAATTTTAGTTTCTTCCATGTTCATAATTTTAGATCAATTTTCCCATCTCTCACAGCATGGTAAGGTAAATTGCACATGGAAATGCCAGGATCTATTTCCCAATGGTCATGAATCCAGCCTAGAAATATCACTGATGTAATTTGAGTGTGCAAGGTGCTAACATTTCCAAGTTCCATCATAAATTGATTCAATGATAATGGAAGCTGTGGGCAATTTAATCTGTTTAATTACCTCTAATTTAGGA
The DNA here is from genome assembly GCF_036971445.1 of Narcine bancroftii. Lineage (NCBI taxonomy): Eukaryota > Metazoa > Chordata > Chondrichthyes > Torpediniformes > Narcinidae > Narcine > Narcine bancroftii. Next base: position 95,650,008 of record NC_091471.1, on the reverse strand, counting down.
TATTTCTTTGAATCTAATTACACTCATGAAACAAATTTGTGCATGTTTTATCAGAACTGAAGGGGTACTTTCTACGTAACCTTACTTTAAGGAATTCCAATCAGAAAATCTGGAACTGCAGCCATCAAAGCCAGGTCCAGATGCTCTTAATTTGTTTGTAATTAATGTTGATCTCTGGAAAATTAGGAGTACTGTAAATCAGGTGTGCTTATTTCCAAGCCTAGAGCCTGAAACCTATCCCTGCCAAGTCAGCACAGCCTTCTCAAATTTATCTTCAACGGTTCTTTAACACAATAAGTATTAGTCATTCTCTCACTGTGAGCATCCCCAATGTCAACAATAATGCCTGTTTCAGTAGTCACATCTATGACAACCAACTGAGAATAGCAGAATCATATAACCATATATAACCATATAACCATTTACGGAGCGGAAACAGGCCATGTTGGCCTTTCGAGTCCACACCGGTTCACTGATTTTGTGCGTCCTCTTCAGGCAATGGTCCCGGTAGATCACTTTGATGGGGGAGGGGGCGAAGGGAGACTCCATTGATCCTCTCTGCCACTCTTTTTGCAAACAAAGTCTGTCTGAGCATGTCTGGAACATTGCTTGGTAATCAAGTGGTTGCAGGATTTTAAAATTAAATATTGTCAACTTCTTTAACAGGCTGTTTAAAGCCTGTACAGAGCACAAACCCTTCTTCCCTCCATCATCTCATCTATACCTCCCAATAAAAACAGCTAAATGACTCCTTCCACCCACAGGTCAGAATCAGGATTTCTTGTCATGAACAAGGTGAAGTTTAATGTTTTGTGGCAGCATCATAAGGGCAAACATTTATATTATAACCATCTTATGACATATTATAAAAACTAAAATAAAATAATAATAACACTATTAGTGCACGGAAAGTAAGGCAGAGGCTTTGGTTCATTGATTATTCAGGGATCTGATGGCTATCCTTCTGCTGCTGAGTGCTCATCTTTAGGCTCCTCTACCTTTTCCCCAATGGTAGCAGAGTGAAGAGGGCATGGCCTGGGTGGTGGTGGGGTCTTTGAGGATAGTGGCTGCTTTCTTTTTTAAGGCACTGCCTCACATAGATGTCATCGATGGAGTGAAATCTGGTGCCTGTGATGTCGCAGGCCGAATTAGCAACCCTCTGAAGTTTATTCTTGTCCTGAGACTTGGTGCCTCCGTACCAACCAGCCAGAATGCTCTCCTTAGTACACCTGTGTAAGTTTATAGAGAGTGTTCGGTAACATACCGAACTGCCTGGGACACCTCACCAAGTATAGGCGCTGGCGAGCCTTCTTTGTGATTGCATCAACGTGCACCTCTTGGACCGATGAGGACTGGTTCGGGTTCCCCTGAGTCCTGTGACCCAGGTGAACAATGCTATTTCTTGCTTTCAGAAAACATCATGATCAGTACATTTCTGTCTCTATTGCTGGCAATGGGGAACCAGAGGCCTTTTCTTATCATAAGGATCTTGCCAATATTTCTATTTTATTGAGTTCATTGAAAAAGTTCTGAACTATCCACTCTCAGTGTGTCTTTGAAAAATTATGCCCTAACCAATGTTTCCTACACTGTAACTTAATTTGCAGTAAATAAAAGCAGAACACAGGAGAAAGCTTTACATCATGGTTTGTGAAGACTGCCAATTGAATTTTATCCTTAATCTGTAATCTTTGAAACAAGGTTTTTATGAATATTTATGATTTGGATTTATCATGGAGAACAAAAGTGATGATGTTTTATTATTACTGCACATTGTACAATATGCATGGTGTTAGGTCTGCTTTGTTCATGAATGAGTGAGACAAACACCAGGCTGAGTCGAAATCAGGGTTCTTTGTTCTTTATTACCGGATTGTAACACTTGCGACTAACAAAGTTAGTCGGAGAATGCATTCTGCCGTTATCAGCAAAATGGTGATTTTTTATACCCTTGGATATGTGCTTAGAACATCATCATATCATTACTTGTCCAATGACTAAAACTGTTGCTATCCTTTCCCTGCTAGCTTCCTGCCTCTCAATCCATCAATGTCTCTCTTAAACTGTTGCTATCCTTTCCCTGCTAGCTTCCTGCCTCTCAATCCATCAATGTCTCTCTTAAACTGTTGCTATCCTTTCCCTGCTAGCTTCCTGCCTCTCAATCCATCAATGTCTCTCTTATCTTGTAAGTACAAGGATGCATTCTGTTACTCCTTAGTACTGGGTGACTCCTTCTCCGGTCCCATCTCATGATGTTTTACCTAACAGGAGTACAAGGACACCTCCCCTTCTTGTTACTGCCCTGTACAGGGTAACTCCCTACACATTCCCATCTCATGATGTTTTACCTTACAATGGCCACCAACATTACTACTAGCAGCTGAAGAAAAACTATAATTCTAAAGTAATTGAATAAAATGAAAAGAGGTAATAAATACATAAAAAGATATAAGAATCCACAGTAGTCCTAGTGCAAATGGTCCTTTTATAGTGTTGGAGCAGTTTATGTTTTGTGTAACAAGGAGAGGTTCAAGAGTTTGAAAGTTTTAGGAAAGAAACTGTTCTTGAACCTAGAGGTGGGGGTTTTCAAACTTCTGCACTTTATGTCTGAAAGGAGGTTGCGATGAACCTGGATATGTTTGTTGCCTTCAGTAATAAAGAAAGTTGTATAAGTTAGGGAATTCAGGGAAGAGTTTAGTGATGTCTTGAACGACATCCACAATTCCAATTAAAGTGCATAAAGTTGGATAAATCCCTTGGGCCTAAGCACGTGTACCTGCGCACTACGGAAAGCCAGGGAAGAAATTACTGGGGCCCTGCCAGACATTTTTGAATCATTGTTAGCAGGTGAGGTGCCAGAAGACTGGAGAGTAGATAATGTGCCGATAGCGAGGTCACTAAGGCTACAGCTAGGTTATAACTCTTGGTTATTGCCCTAAGGCTGTAGCTTGATTTCGCAGGAGAAGAAAGACACACACACTCCAGTAGAGTGTATTCAACACTGAGTTTATTCAGTTGCAGCTCTGCCTTTTATAGTCAGCTCGGTCGCATCACCACCAGGGTGTGGTTTGAGTGGGCCAGCTGCTGAACAAAATGCATTTACAGTCAGTAAAGTTCTTTGGGATGTAAGTGCAGGGTTGCCCGTGGGGTCTAGGTTTAGCGGGGGCCATGGGTGCCTAGGTGCTCACGTAGTCAGGACAATGTGGTCGCCGTGGGCTCCCTTAAGTTCTCACGAATTCGCCTGGCATAACTAGAGGTGTAGCATAGACTAATTCAGCAGAGGATACCTCGAGGTCCTCCTTGGGTGTAGTGTGGATGCCTAACAGGACCCAAGGGAGTTGGTCAGCCCAGTTAGGTCCTGTAAGTTGTGCCATTAAGGATACCTTGAGGTATCTGTGCAACCTCTCCACCAAGCTGTTGGCCTGTGGGTGATACTCCATGATATGGTGGAATTGGGTCCCCAGGGCGTGGATTAAGGCAGTCCACAGACTGGGTGAATTGGGGCCCCCTGTCCGATGTAAGGGGTTCAGGGACCCTGAAACGCACTACCCAAGTCTTGAGTAAAGCCCATGCGCATGCTTCTCTGGAAGTCTCTGATAGTGGCACCACCTCTGGCCACCTGGTCATATGGTCAAACATTGTGACAAGGTAATGTGTACCTCTTGATAGGTGTAGGGGCCCCACAATGTCAATGTGCACATGGCTAAAGTGGCGGCGTGCTGGCTTGAATGACTGTGGCAGAGATTTGATATGAGTCTGGATTTCGGATGACTGGCACTGAGTACAAGTCCTGGCCCACAGGGCAACCTATTTGTGGAAGCCGTGCCAGACATACCTGTTTGCCACCATTTTGAGGTGAGGTAAGCCAAGTTGTGACTGAGTAAAACACCCGCCTCTTCCAGGCAACTGGAATAACAGGACAAGGTTTACCTGTCAAGTTGTCGTGATCTGGATGTCCTCCAGTTGTAAGCCAGTGAGCACTGTCCAGTACGCCAGAATGTCAGAATCTACTTGCTGTGCATCAGCCAGGGCTACGTAGTCAATGCCAGGGGTAGGGTCATGCATCGCCAAGATAGCTGGACAGGATAGGGCATCAGCCAACACGTTGGATTTTCCGGCAATGTGTTCAATGTCTGTTGTAAATTCAGAAATGTCGGACAGGTGCTGCGGTTGCCAGGCTGACTACGGATCTGACACATTACTGAAGGCGAAAGTAAGGGATCTGTAACCCACCTGCCCAGCAAAGGCACTGCCATCATGGGCACAGACCCCATGAGTGCACCATTTAAAGAAAAAGTACCTTTGGCCCCTTTTAAACCTGTACAGTACTGTTGGCATTAGGACCAGGCAGTAGAATGCTGCAGAGCAGCGCTTGTCTAAGCTGCCTGCTCTCCCAGATCCACATCAGCGGCAGTGCTGCCAACAGCAGCTCCGGCAGCACTAACATTTTGGCCTTTCCCAATGCAATCCTTATATTCCTTCAGGGCTCTGTCTGATCCGACCTTACAAAAACGTCCTTTTTCTCTTCCAGACTAAATTCAATGACCTCTCACGACTTTCAAGGTTCTCTCATCTGGACATCCCTGTCTTTCTTTTACACTGGAATATGGTGTTCCTTAAACAACTTCAGATGAAGACTTGCCCAATAACATCTGTTTCCAATTTACTCCCATCACTTCTGTCTGATCATATCAACATTTGCTCTTCCCAATTTGGTACTTGCACAAGGCCCAAACTTATTCTCATTCATAACTCTCTTGAAATATAAGAAATTGTGATCACTAAACCAAAAAATGTTATTCCACTCAAACTCTGATCACCTGGTTAGACTCGTTGCCAATACATGATCTTGTGTGGCCCTCTTTTTAGATGAACTGTCTACTTGCTGATTTAAGACACCCTCCTGGATGTACTTAAATTCTGTATGATCTGAACCTCTAAAACAAAGAACATTCCAATTAATACAGTAAAACCCCTGGAATCTGGAATTCAAACGACCTGCAGTCTTAAACAATTGGAAATAAAAGGAAAAAAATAATTATAATAAATAAAAATAAAATAATAGGGAAAAATACTTAAGTTTAAAATTGTGATAAATGTTCACTGAAGGAACACATATACTTTGGTGAAGTTGGGAGCAAATATTCAGCCAGTGGAGTGCCTTGGTCATGCTTTGTGCATAGCAGCTGCTTGGATAAAGTTTGAATAAAGTTGTGTTTGAATAAAATGGCACCATCCAGGATGGTGCTTGCCATTGAGGTGACTCTCTTAAAGTTTCTCCTTATCCTTACTTAGTAAAAGTTGCCCCAGTCAGAGGCTTTATCTATAAACTTGGTGGGGAGTGTTAATTATCGATAATGTTAATGTTCATCATTCGGGCAGCTCTGTGGAATAGGAGGAACCTGCAGATCCAGTGATGGTTAAATGTTTTCAAAGAATATGACTGAAAATAAAGTAAAATGCTTTATTTATATATTCATGCAAGTGAAGTTTGTTCAGTGTAAGCCCAGTGTAGTATTTTTGTCTTTAAAACTGTTTATTCGAAAAGCTGGTTTCCTCCCACCATTCAAAAACATACCGGGATTGTAGGTTAATGGGGTGTAAATTGGGAAGCATGGACTCATGGGCTGAAATGGCCTGCTGCCATGCTGTATGTCTACATTTAAAAACATAATGCATGTCTAAATTGAAAATTTTTAAAAATTTAAATTTATTAGTTAAGCGTTGGAAGTATAAGTTGCAAGCAACCAGAAAATACACTTATCCAGTATCTACCAATTCCCATAGGTGCCGGACACCAGGGGTTTACTATATTAGAGAAATTTAAGTCTTGCACAATGACAATCCAGTTGCTGTTGCAACTTTCCATGATATGTCCACATATCTGGTCTCCAATTCTTAATGGCTATTGGAAGGCCCATAGTTTAGCCTACGGCTCTGCCGTTGTCATACCCACACTCCTGTTCAGCTCCAAATCATGGGTCCTCTACCGGCATCACCTATGGCTCCTAGAACGCTTCCACCAGCGTTGTCTCTGCTCCATCCTCAACATTCATTGGAGTGACTTCATCCCTAACATTGAAGTAGTTGAGATGGCAGAGGCCGACAGCATCGAATCCATGCTGCTGGAGATCCAACTGCGCTGGGTAGGTCACGTCTCCAGAATGGAGGACCATCGCCTTCCCAAGATCGTTTTATATGGCGAGCTCTCCACTGGCCACCATGTCAGAGGTGCACCAAAGAAGAGGTACAAGGACTGCCTAAAGAAATCTCTTGGTGCCTGCCACATTGACCATCGCCAGTGGGCTGGTATCGCCTCAAACCGTGCATCTTGGCGCCTCACAGTTTGGCGGGCAGCAACCTCCTTTGAAGAAGATCGCAGAGCCCACCTCACTGACAAAAGACAAAGGAGGAAAAACTCAACATCCAACCCCAACCAACCAATTTTCCCTTGCAACCGCTGCAACCGTGTCTGCCTGTCCCACATCGGACTTGTCAGTCACAAACAAGCCTGCAGCTGACGTGGACATTACCCCTCTATAAATCTTCATCTGCGAAGCCAAGCCAAAGAAGAAAAAAATATAGCCTAGTGGTTTTCAAACGTTTTCTTTCCACTCATATACAACCTAAAGTAATCTCTATGCCATAGGTGTTCTGCGATTAGTAAAGTATTAGTTAAGTTGGTATGTGAGTGAAAAGAAAACATTTGAAAACCACTGGTATAGCCCAATCAGAGTGATTTCACCTTTTTTATTTCAACTTGAACTGCCTTAGTCATTGAGCTCAACATTATCTGTGACATTCTCCCTGATTATGATACAAAGTGGGATCTTTACATCTTTTCCTTCCTTCACTATCCTGTCTAAAGCAAAAAAAAACAAACCCCAGGAACATTGAATTCCCAGTCCTTTCCCTTTTGCAGTCAAATTTCTGTCATTCATAATTCCAAGAACCAATCCAGCTTTTGTTCAACTGCCTCATCCATCATCCCATCAATTTCATTGGGACCATTCACATGTTCCTTCCTTTCAGACTTCATTGCCATCAACTCTACTCCTCTACCTGCTGCTTTTCTGTTTTGGTTCTTACTCCACTACCACTCTAGTTTAAATCCTCCCTGAATACACTAGCAAACCTCCCTGTGAGGATGTAGGTTCCACTCCAGTTCAGATGTAACGCGTCTCTTTTGCACAGGTCCTATCTGCCCTGGAAGAGATATTATTGTTCAAAATATCTGAAGCCCTCCTTCCTGCACCAGCTGTTTAACCATACATAAAGATGCAGCATCTTTCTACTTTTTGCCTGAGTAGCATAGCGATCCTGAGATTACAATGCTGGAAGTCCTGCTTTTTAACTTGCTACCTACCTCTTAAAATCTTTCTGCAAGACCACATCTCAGTTCCGACAAATGTCATTGGTACCAATATTGACCAGGGCCTCTGTCTGCTTTCACTCCCTCCTTAGAATCATCTGTAACTGGTCAGAGACATCCTAGACCCTGGAACTGAGAAGGCCATACTTCTTACTGAAGTCTCATTTGTGGGCTAGAAACATACTCATGTCCCAAACTAGGCATATGGGCCACAATAGATCAATTGAAGTAATTTAGTTTGCCAACTTTGTCAGCATAAGTCAGGCTGAAGGGTCTGTTTCCATTGGAAAGATCAGATAGTTTGGGTCTGGAGGTTGAGAGGTGACAAACCTCTCATGAGGGGCATTGATCAGGTGAATTTTCACATTTTTTCAGAGTGTAAAACTAGAGTGTAAAATTGAAGGCGAGATGGATAAGATTTAAAGGGCATCTGAGGTGAAAGATTCTCACACAGAGAGAAGTGGTTATATGGAATGACTGACAGAGGAAGCCTCAGAGTTGGCCCAATTTAAGGGATATTTAGAAAGGTATCTGAGTAAGAAGGATTGCGAGGAACATGGGCTGAATGGGATTAGTTCATGTGGGCAATTTGGTCAGCATGGATGATTTGTGCTGAATGCTTGGATTCTGTGCAACTCTATGACTCTGTGGAAGCGTAGAAGGGATTTATCTTCTGTGGAACATGTGCACACTTGAGAGGGTTGAACATCTCCAAAAGTGTCAGTTCCAGTTAGATGTTTACCCATCTTTTATCAACAGTGTTATTTCTCCTTCAAGCATGGTCAAATTATTTCTTATTTTCAGGATGGTGAAAGAAAAAGAATGATTTTGCTATCATTTATATTAAAGGTCATTATTTGGTGTTATGAACATTTATGACTGCAGTCCCCATGCTTATGATGACAGAGAAATTGGATTCAACAAGCTTTTTTAAATCTTTAAATCTATAGAAAATTCTCTGAGCACAAATGATTCCTGTTAAAGAAGTAAATTTAAAAAAATTGCAGGTTTAAAATGTAATAAAAGCAATGACAGTATCCAATCTATGTGTGATGTATGTTATCTGACCTGATGATGTAGCTTAATTTTGTGAAGCAATTATGTCCAGGAACAGAAAGTAAAACACTGCAGGGCTTAGGAACCTGAAATAAAAGTAGAAAATGTTAGAAATATTCTGCAACTTTAGGAGATAAGCAGAATTAACTATTGAATTGTGGACTTTTACTTAGCAGTGATTGGTGTTTCTCTAAAAACACACCGAAATGCTGGAGGAACTCAGCTGGTCTTAAGCGTGCATAAGAGATAAAGATAATTTGCTGAAATTTAAAGTCTGAGACCTTCTTCAAGGATGAAGCAAAGAATAGTGTTTAACTGACACTTCCCAAACTTCCCTCTGAGCCCTGAACAGAGAATATAGAACAAATACAGGTATTCACCAACTTGCAATTCCTGTCCATCCACGCATATGATTGAATTGGCATTGCCATAGACTTATAGCTGTAGTAGCCAAATTGGAATGAGTCCATGTCACCGCTCAGGGAGGAGCTGATATGCTTCAGCACTAACATCCCAAAACACTTTATCACTGTGGTTGTAAATGCCACTTGTCCAGAGTTGTTCCAGCAAGTTGATGCTCTCTTCTTAGGCACCAGTAAAATTGAAACTTAGGTTCCACACCCTGTCAGAGTGAGAGGTTAAAAATATCCATGAATGAACTGGGCATTTGGTCAGCATAAGTTTTCGGGACTCGGCCGGGCACTCCAACTGGCCTCCTGAAGTCAGCCTGCACATTATCTTCAGATACTGAAAGTAGAGGATCATCTAATGATCAAATTAGGCAAAGAAGGCATTGCATTCATCTGGGAGTAAAGCTTTGCTCTGCCCTGCTGCACAGGTTCTGGCTTTGTAGCAGGTTCTGTGATTTAGACCCTGCCACAGCTGTCATGCCCCCTTTGCTATTTCCATTCTCGTCTGGAATCTTCCCTTCTCCTGGAAGATAGCTTTCCATAGGTCACATCTGCAATCTTGTCACGTTTTTGATCTCCAGACTTAAATGCTTATGTACTGGCTATCATCAGGTTCCAGATTTCATTGTTCACCCAGGGCTTATGCTCGGGGAAACTCTGAATGATTTTGTGTGGACACGCTCATCCCCAGCCATTTTAATGAAGACTAAAACACCCTTGGTGTAATCATTCAGGTCCTCAGCTAAGTTCTTGAACACTGACCCAAGGCAATTGTGTAACCTTTCCTCAACCTCCTGGTTGTCCTGAACTCTGGAGCCTCTGATATGGGATGATTAACTGAGAGAAATATAGGGGGAAAGTTAAGGAGCACGTTATGGAACAATGACAGGAACACCAAGTAATGCAAGTTACTTGGATTAAAATCTTGGAACATTGACAGGAACACCAAGTAATGCAAGTTACTTGGATTAAAATCTTCGAACATTGACAGGAACACCAAGTAATGCAAGTTACTTGGATTAAAATCTTGGAACAATGACAGGAACATCAAGTAATGCAAGTTACTTGGATTAAAATAAAATTTATGCAATCTGACAAGTCTTTAATAAAGCAAATTTCAAGCATTTCATTATCCAAATCCAGAACTTTGCATGTTAGCCCATCAATCTGCTTAGTGAAGATTTAGTGGCCATTCTGCAAAATTCCTGGAAGGGTTGAAAATTAGAGGAATCAAGGGATCTTTCAGGTTGGACATCATCTTAATTATCAGTATAGTATGTGCAAATTTGCATGTTCCTGTTTCCTATAAATAAAAGCAGAACTGCTGAAATTAATCACCTGTTCACATCATATCTATGGAGCAAAAAACACTGAACTTTTCATTGCAATTTTCCTATCCACAAATGCTATATTTCTTACCATAATGTTTGTCAATTTCTCTGATTTTTCAGCTTTTCCCAACAGCCCTATGTACCAGGGACATGGCTCGAACACATCTGTGTGGTAGAAATAAGAATGCCACGGGCCATTTCCTGTAAATGGGCAATCCGTTTATTGCTGTCTATATGACTCTCTCATGAAACTTTACAGTTGTATCATTCCTGATCCTTAAAATTTATATTCCAACTCAAATTTAGTCATGAAACTTTGATGTACTCTTATTTCCACATCTCAATACCTTGCACCATTGCTAAATGCTAATTAGCAATGAAGGAAAGAGGGTTAACATTTTCATCTTGTCACATTGATAGGTATTGCCTTGTAAATATCTAATTTCTCCCATCAAACACCAGCTGATTTGTTGTGGAAGGAGCACTTTGAATGTCTATCATCCATTCTGTTGCAATTGAGTTGCCTGCTTTAGTTGAGTGAATAGGATATTACTGTGATCCCAGTTTATGGATAGTTGACAATGATAATACTGTTAGAGTTAAAATATGTATAAACACTTAAGTCTATTACAATGCCATTAATTATTCTGCAAGTGATCACACTGCGAGTGAGTAGCTGGCAATTTAAGTTATATCTCTTTTGCTGTCAGTCATAATACTAGAAACCAAATACCAGAAACACTCAAGCGTTCAAATAGTTAACATTATCAGGCTGATTATAATGATGAAATGTTAGGCACATCTGCTTTACCATATTCCTATCACAAACACATTCGGAGAGAATAGATTTTTGATTTTCTGCTCAGGTTCACAAATTTACCATCAATGGTTCATCTTCATTTTTTTCTGCAAGTCATTTCTTACCATCTGCAAAAACAGAGTTAAAATTTATTTGAACTAAAAATAATATAAATGCTAGAAATACTCAACATATCAGGCAACATCATACCCCCATTATTGGGTTATTTTTCAATCGTGTTTTTAAATGGGGATGCAACAAAATGAACACATGAACAATCGCAGAACAATGGATTATTCCTTCATGTAGGTCATCTGAAGGAATTAGTAATAACATTAATCCAGTTTGTAGCTCATCAGCCAACTATTAAACACCATGGGGCTGCAACATAACACTGTTTCAATAGATAATATCAATCAAGATGTAAGTATACACTGCTTGTAAAGTGGCAAATTGCCAAATTACTTCGCTGATGCTGTGATGCATTATTTGTACTTTGTTAATCCAATTATATATGTAGTGCATTGCGTTGTTCAACACAATTGGGAGTCTTTTCCATGTTAGGATGCATTTTCGATAGCTCAGCAAGTCATAGTTTTTATCACTTTGTAAAAATTTATTACTAATCATCTGAATAATATTGCAATTGTTATGAGTGCAGAGGACAAAAAAACAGAACTGCAACAGAAATTCACCAAGACAATGGTTACTTAAACAAAATTGTTATTAATTTTCTTAATACATCAATACATCAAGATCAATATTTAACTTGTTGCTATTAACTTATATTAACCTAACTTAACCCCCTCCCCCTTCTAATTCTAAGCGCACATGCATGCAATGTGTATATGTTTAGGAAAGTTCTTTGTTTCACTGTCCAATGATTCACTATTCACTTCTCCAAGTTCACTGGTATCAGGCAATTTTCTAAATTGTGCACAGAATATAACATTTATGATCTTCACCAGGCTCTGGTGCTTTTACTTAAATTGTTACCACTCAGGAAGGTCTTTGTTGGTTTCAGAGAGAAATATTAATTGTTCATTGGAAACACACAAACTGATCTCCATCAATCAGCCACTTCAGTGTCTTGCCAAAGAAACTTGCCCCCTCATGGGTTTTTCCAAAAGATAACCTCTTCTTCCAGGTTACCACACAGTCCTTCTTTTTCCCTTGTTTCAGGAGAAACACAGTAACCAGTCAAAGTCCCTGTAATTGACTACAGAGATTTATAATAGGTTGAACTCGGAACTCAAAACCCGTTTTGAAATGGGGTCTTGCAGCAGGTCTGCGAACTTGCAGTCTTCAACCCCAACTTCCGGAGTAAGAGTGACACTTCTCTCTCTCTCTCTCTCTCTCTCTCCCCAAAAAAATGGCATGTTTTTTATCTCTCTCTTTGCAAAACCACATGATCCCTCTTAGAACAGCAGACTTCAACCAGAAACTTGGATCGCTGGCACCAGTTTAGCAATAAAAAAATAATCAGTTTCTGAGCATGGACATTTTGTTCAAACATGTTATTCTTTTAAAGACAATAGTCCATTTCAATTCTACAACATCTGTCCAATTAACACCTACTTATGAAGTCTTCACAGGCACTCTTTGTGGTTTCTGTAAAGTCCATGGCAGACATGAAGGCTCCATCTGCACAGGTTTTTGCATTCTAAATGAGATGTTAGTTTGTGAAATGTGACTTAAACTAAACCCCCATCTTTAATATATATTTTATCATAATTTTATGAACCCATTCCATAACACAATCCATATTATTCAACTTCAAAGATTCATTTTCTAAGAACTTTACATTTCAAGTGAAGATACAGCTTGATTGCAGAAAGTTAGAGGATTTGGATGCAGCTATATAATTACAGGTCATTTCTAGCATGTTTTATACAGTATATATATATATTTGCTTCTCTTCATTTTATTTCTGTCTTGTTGATATTCTTTACCATACTTTAGATGCTTCAATTATATTCATTTAACTGTAGTCATATTGCTTTCTATTTTAACTCATTATGTTACCTGATGTCAGATGTAGAACAACCCAAATGTTTTGTGGCTAATGAGAATTAATGGTGATGATAAACCACCATGGAATTATGTCTGCATTTCTGGTCATCTGCATTACAACTTTTGAATTGGTGCAGACACGTCCCTTAATTCTACTCGCCAATCTTATAATTGTGTTCATTATTAAGAAGCCAACTGTTTTCTATTCTTTATAAATTATTCTATTTTTCAAACATATGAAGCAACAAAAAATTGACATTAAAAGGAATGAAAATTAATTGTGATGTACAATATGCATGGTGCCTGATTGGATAAAAAGTAAACGATTTGAGTTTATCATTTACTTTGTGCATGGCCATATTAGATTTGCATACTTATAATCAGCAAACTGAAGATAATTTGTTGTTGTCAAAGTGCATTGGAACAACAGCTAAATAATTAAAGGAGAAAGAGGAGAGAGATTGTGCTGCCAATTTGAAATTGCAGAAGATATCTTCAATTTTCAGTCTAGTTTGAAGAAGCTTAGCTTTCAAAACTTGCTGTGAAACATAGACCTGCAGGAATCATGCAGGTTTCCAGGGGAACCAATCCTCTCAACTGTATCCTGTGGAGACTTATCCCACTGTGCATACAATGCACAAAATAGGGCAATTTAGTTTCACATTTCCAGTGAAGTATATCAACTGCTTATCGCAAAACAGTGATGATCCAATGATCAATTTAGTGCTATAATCATGTCCTAGACTGTTAATGCCCTGCCTTTATTTTAAAATAACATTAAACTGACAATCTTAGAAATAGCAAAAGATGATATTTATTCCCAGACTGAATACAAAATCACTGTAACTGCATTGGGTGTTTCATGCAGATGGCCATTTTCTCATGATTGAAAATATTACTAATACTGTGACACATATCCTGGACACAGATCCTCTTCATCTCTCTGTCTTCCTTGGCTTGGCATCGCAGATGAAGATTTATGGAGGGGTAATGTCCACGTCAGCTGCAGGCTCGTTTGTGGCTGACAAGTCCGATGCGGGACAGGCAGACACGGTTGCAGCGGTTGCAGGGGAAAATTGGTTGGTTGGGGTTGGGTGTTGGGTTTTTCCTCCTTTGTCTTTTGTCAGTGAGGTGGGCTCTGCGGTCTTCTTCAAAGGAGGTTGCTGCCCGCCAAACTGTGAAGCGCCAAGATGCACGGTTTGAGGCGATATCAGCCCATTGGCGGTGGTCAATGTGGCAGGCACCAAGAGATTTCTTTAGGCAGTCCTTGTACCTCTTCTTTGGTGCATCTCTGTCTCGGTGGCCAGTGGAGAGCTTGCCATATAACACGATCTTGGGAAGGCGATGGTCCTCCATTCTGGAGACATGACCTACCCAGCGCAGTTTGATCTTCAGCAGCGTGGATTCGATGCTGTCGGCCTCTGCCATCTCGAGTACTTTGATGTTGGTGATGAAGTCGCTCCAATGAACATTGAGGATGGAGCGGAGACAACGCTGGTGGAAGCGTTCTAGGAGCCGTAGGTGATGCCGGTAGAGGACCCACGATTCGGAGCCGAACAGGAGTGTGGGTATGACAACGGCTCTGTATACGCTAATCTTTGTGAGGTTTTTCAGTTGGTTGTTTTTCCAGACTCTTTTGTGTAGTCTTCCAAAGGCGCTATTTGCCTTGTCTGTTGTCTATCTCGTTGTTGATCCTTGCATCCGATGAAATGGTGCAGCAGAGATAGGTAAACTGGTTGACCGTTTTGAGTTTTGTGTGCCCGATGGAGATGTGGGGGGGCTGGTAGTCATGGTGGGGAGCTGGCTGATGGAGGACCTCAGTTTTCTTCAGGCTGACTTCCAGACCAAACATTTTGGCAGTTTCCGCAAAACAGGACGTCAAGCGCTGAAGAGCTGGCTCTGAATGGGCAACTAAGTGGTAAATGCCTAGAACACACTACCAGCAGGAGTGGTAGAAGCAGATACAGTCACAAAGTTTAAGAGATATTCAGAAATATGAGCAGTCAGGGAACTGAAGCATACAGACTATTTGAATACAGATGATCAGTTTAAATTGACCTGCTGTACTGTTCGATGTAAGGATGAACAATGCAACTTGAATGCCAGCCTGTTCACTAGATATTCTCTGCTCCTCTTTGATCACCAGGTTAAACCCCAGCCGTCTGACATACTGATGCTACTGTGGTGTAAATATCCATAAATGAATGATCTCTATGTCCTGCAACAATGCACTTCCAGAGGGTTAATCCTCTTGACCTTTCATTGGTTTTCTGGGCTAATTCCTGTGATTTGTGTGAAGGTCCTTTGGGATGTCAGTGACAACTGTCAAGACAAAAAAATTATTTCATCATTTGTTATATTTGCTAAAAGCATAACTGGAGTTGTTCATCAATTAGCTGTCTTTATTTGAATCTAACAATCTCTATATTCCTGATTTTCAGACACACCAATCTCTAATTATTTCTCATGCTTTATCCATTGTATTTGTTGGGTGCTCTTTGTGGTCTGTGCTCTTCTCTGTAAGGAGAGAGAGAGAGAGGAGAGCCCTATGCATGTATGGAATGGGTGGAAGGGAAGAATTTATTGAGGATATCTATGAAGGAGACAGGTGACATTACACAAGGATGCATTAGGTGTCATCAATTGGTATCTAAATGAGAATATAAGAGCACAAAGTCAGAGAAAAAGGTTTTACAGCTGGGTAATTTAATGGTAAGAGGGATATGCTACAGCAGATTTGAGAAGACAATGATGGAGTTGATGAGAAACATAATCAAGATACAGATAAGTACATGGTTCCACTTGCAACTGTTTACAGCCGCCAGATAATTCTCATGCTGCAGACTTCCTCCATGATCTCCTTGATGTTTACTTCCTTTGTTAAGGAACAGTATAGCTCAGATTAGAAAATCCATTTGCATTTTCTGTACATTAAAATAACACACAAGTTACAATTTTGGGAATGGCTGACAACAACATAAACTTTCTTGTAATACTCTGCCCATAAGGAAATTGGACCAGGCACTTCCTGTGGTATTTCATTTTCATGGCAACTTTACCTTCCCAATGACATACATTAAGTAACATCATATAAAAAGTACAGTACAACTCCAATTATCCAAAATCAGATTCTCCAAAATCCTCATTTATCTGAATTTTTAAAAAGGTTTCAGTTAAATGAGAATGTCTGAAACAAATCAGAAATCCTCATATATCTGAAATTTTTTCAGAGCCAAACTGACCGGGGACCTTGGGATCCCAGCAGTAGGACGAGGGGACCTCAGGCTTCTGGCAGCAGCAGCGGCAGTGGACCTCGGCTCCCGGGCAGGAGCGGGGATCTCGGTGGGGAGGTGTCAGTGATTAGCTGTGGCCAACATATTTTTTTGGTGAGAATTAAGCCTTATTTTAATGCTTAAAATGCCTTACCTTGTTTGTTGTTGTTTAAACACTGTTACAAGTGATTTGCTTTTGCTACTGGGTTTTTTTTTTAAAAGTGGCCAGTTCTCCCTGAAAACTGTTTATTCAAAATAGTCCCAATCCCAAGCATTTTGGATAATCGGAGTTGTGTATGTACATTTTACTTCAGACCAGAAAATGGTCTAAAGTTTAGAATTAAGATACCAATTAATAAAGAAATTGTATAAAATGTAGTGAAACGATGTGATGTTCCCTAATCCAGAAAAACAATCATACTAAGATGTTGAAATCATTCCTCATAACTTTTATTTCTATAACATTATGTCACTGCAGCTCCCTGCAGAGATCGAGGCTTCTGGAAACTGCCACATGTAATTCCAAACCCTTCATTTTGTGATCTTGTGGTTTATTTTAAGGCAGGGGTGTCAAACTCAAATTCACGGAGGGCCAAAATTAAAAACTTGGACTAAGTCGAGGGCTGAACTAAATATTTATTGAAAATTTTCAACAACATCTGCATGTTTTCTCTTCTTTCAACATATGTAATGTTAAACTTTTTCTTATTAAAATAAATGTTTAATAAATGTTTTGGATAAACTCTTTCCAGAAGCATTAACAAATGAGAAATAAAATATTCAATAAATAATATTTCTCTATAGAGGATTTGTCAAATGTTGCTAGTGTGCTGTCGAATAGTAAAATCTGAGGGCTATTGAGAATGTGGGAGAATAACATAATTCCTGAAGCAATCAAATGGGTGACTGATTGGGGCATGAACTCTAGCAGGGTTATTTGCCATGCCCTTTTTCCATTGGTACAGATATCCTTTGATTTACACACTTTTCAAGTTTTATGCCTAATGAGCTTGTATCCAGGTGCAGGATCATTTTTAACCAGGAATATATTTATCACTGTGACATGAAACTACTGGAAGATCGTTTTATCCTGAGATTAAAGTTCATAATACTTACTCAGGCCTGTGTGCGGGAGGGCGGGGTTTTGCGGGTGATCAGGTTGGACAACGACAGTGCGGGGGCATCGGCTCTCGGTGCAGGGCGGCATCTCGGCGGATCAGCGGCCCCGTCACCGTGAGTCGCGGGTCAGCCTGCGGCAGGGAGGGGGAATGGGCAACGGTCCTGGCGAGGTCAGGCCCGAGGCCTCCAGTTCCGGGCGCTGGGAAGCGGCCTTGGCTTCCCTCACACCGGCCAGGCCCCAAAACCAGAGTTCACGGTGAGACCTTGCAACGTAAACAGAGGAGGTGGGGGCAATTAGCGGGCTGACGCCAATGCATTCTGGGATTTGTTGTATTACTGTGCATGTGCTCTACTGGCGCGGCGGCCAGCAGGCCACCTCTAATACATTTTTGGAAATGATCTTGCGGGCCAAATATAATAATATCGCGGGCCAAACTTGGCCCGCGGGCCAGAGTTTGACATGTGTGTTTTAAGGGCTCAGAAATACTTTAAAAGGAATAAATCTTTATTAAGGCAATAATGTCTTAATTTTTCAATTTTGCTTTGTGACTTCAGATCTGGCATTAGCATACTCTTAGCATGCTTAAGATGCAATTGTACAAGACAGAGAGTACAAAAATGATTCAGTGGGAAGTTGCCTGAATAGGAGATCTTTAGTTATGGGGCGAGATCGGATGGACTGTTCTTTTTGGAATGAAGGAGCAGACCTGATAGAAAGACATAAAATAATGAGAAGCACTGATGGAGTGGATAGTCAAAATTGTTGAGTGAAACTTGGAAGTCTGCAGATGCTGTGATTATAGTAAAAACATAGAAATGTTGGAGGAACTCAACTGGTCTTGCAGCATCTAAAGGAGGTAGAGATACTGTTTATAACCAATGCTTTGGGCCTAAGGCCTTATTCAAGGTATTAGTACAAAGCCGACAGGTGCCTATATTAAAAGGCTGGGGAGAAGGGAAGAAAGGGTAGCTGAAGGAGCGCAGACCAACAGACAAAATGTGTTAATTGGATATGGATAGGAGGACAGGAGAAAAGAAAGGTGAGAATTGATTGGGGAGGGGTGTTTTTGATTCTGTGAAAGCAGAGTAAGAGGAAAGGAGACAGAGGGAAAGAGAGGTAGAGCTAGAGGAAAGGATAGAAGGGAAAAATAAGTGTGGGGTGCAGAGGGACAAACAGAAACTGAAGAAGTCAGTGTTAATGCCATTCATTTAGAGGGTGCCCAGCTGTTGCTCCATCATTTTCCCATAGTAAGGGGATCAAAAATAAAAGGGAATAATTTGAAGATGAGAAGTCAAAGATTTAAAGTGATCTTCAGGGTAAGATTTTAAACAGAGTGGTTGATATCTAGAATGCAATACCAGAGGAAATGGTTGGTTCTGATATAATTGTAATGTTTGAGAAGGATCTTGATACACCCATACACAGGCAAATGGGATTTGAGTGGATGGGCAAAAGGGTACCATGGATGTGATAGACTGAAGGGCACGTTTCTGTTAAGTACAACTCTGTAAAGTATTTGGTAAACCAAAACTGGGTGTAGCCCAGTTTCTTGCTTTATGTCCCTTCATTTCCTGATAATTCCCACTGACTTATCTGAAAAGACATCAGCGAAAAAGCACATAATTGGAACCTGTGAATGTACCACTTTCTCCTCTCAGTTCTTAAAAATGAAGCTTTTCATAGTGAAATTTTGAAGTGTTCATTTAAGCACAAATTGAAATTGTAGAGTTCTGATTTATTTGGAAAACCAAAAATACCTTGGATGGGCCAAAAGAACTAAGCAATTAAGAAGGCCAATCAAGTCAAGTCAAATTTATTATCATCTAATGATACAAGTACAACCTAACGAAGCAGCATTCTCTGGTTCTGTGTGAAAAACATACAGACGCAACACATATATAGGCAAATAATACATATGCAGGACAAGTATTCATATATACAAATTAATTAATTTTGTTTCCTGAATATGAGAGTCTCAGATGGTTAATGTGAGCAGTTATTTTGGTTATCAGTATTCTCATTGCCCATGGGAAGAAGCTGTTCCTCAGCCTGGTGGTGGGCCTTGTATTGCTTTCCCAATAGGAGCAGCTGAAAGATGCTGAGTGTGGGGTGGAAGGGACCCTTGATGATTTTGGGTGCTTTCTTCAGATAACGATCCTAGTAGATCACATCCAAGGTGGGGAGGGGACTCCAGTGATCCTCTCTGCCACTCTTATGGTCCTGTGGATTGACCTCTGATCCATTTCTCTGAAGCAACCATGCCACACTGTGAAGCACCTGGCCAGTACACTCTCAATAGCGTTCTTATAGAAGGTTGACATAATGGTGGCCAGTATCATTGTCTACTTCAGTTTTCTCTGCCAGTGCAGTCACTGTGGTGCCTTGCTGACAAGTGAGGAGATGTTGAGTGTTCACAATAGGTCACGAGTTAAGAGAACTTCAAGGAACTTGGTGCTCTCCACTGCAGAGTTATTGATGTGTAGTGGAGGATAGTCATTGCTGGTTCTCCTGAAGTCCACGATCATCTCCTTCATCTTCTGCATGTTGAGACCCACAGTGTTAGTCTTGCACCATAGCATGCAATTTTCCACCTCTTTCCTGTGTCACTGTTGTGTCATCTGCATATTTGATGTTAGTTGAAGTTAGATCAGGTGATGTAGTCATAGTTCAGTAGCATGAGCAGGAGTGGCCTGAGCACATCAGCGTGAAGTGCACCAGTATTCAGCATGATAATACCTGATGTTCTGCTACTGACCCACGTAGTCTGTTTGCTAAGAAGTCCAGAATTCAGTTACAAAGAGGATGTTGAGTCCTAACTAGGACAGCTTTTCCATCAGTCTCTTGTATTGAAGGCCAAGCCAAAGACCATGAACAGCATACTGGCATATGAGGTGTCATTCTCCAGGTAGATCAAAACTGACTGAATAGACAAGGATATAACATCGTCAGTAAAATGGTTTCTTTGACAGGTGAATTGAAATGGGTTCAACGTCTCTGGGATGTTGCTTTAATGGTTCCATCTCCAGATGCTTGAAGCATTTTATAATGGAGGAGGTCAGTGCCACAAGGCAGTAGTCATTGAGGCTTTCTATTGTCACCCTCTTAGGTACTGGGATGTTGGTTGCTGTCTTGAAGCCTGTGGGGATGATGGACTGCTGCAGAGAAGTATTGAAGATGTCCGTGAAGACCTCCATCAATTGGATTACACAGTCCTTCAGTACTCGACCAGGTATGTTGTCTAGTCCCACTGCCTTGTAAGGGTTCACCCTGGATAAGGTTCACCTCACCTTGGCCATGGCCATGCAGAGGGCCCATTCATTATGGGGACACAGAACCTTCTTTGGCGTCATCCTGTTCTTTTCATCAAACTGTGCATAGAAGGTGCTCAGTCTGTCAGGAAGGGAGATGTCATTGTCTTTAACTGGCAAGGTTGATTTGTGATCTGTTATAGTCTATATCCCTTGCCACATGCTCCTCGTTTTGCTGGTGTCACCTCGCTGTCTGTGGATCATCTGTGCATACACCAGCTTTGCCTTCCCCATTGCACGGGAGAGTTCAGCCGTTGCTGATCTTAGTGCTATCTTGTCTCATGTCCTGAAATCAGTATCATGAGCTCTGTGAAGTGCCTAGACCTAACCATTGTTTCTGGTTAGCTTTGGTTGTGAAGCACTTGATCTCAGTAACAACCTCAATGCACTTGCTGACGTAGCTAGTCACTGAGCTTGTATACTTCTCAATATTTATCTGACCATTTTAGGTGGTCGCTTTGCTGAAACAGTTCCAGTTCATGGTCTCAACACAGACTTGTAGCACTGCTGTGCCCCCGAGCCATGTCCTGATCTCCTTATGAACTGGCTTAGCTCGTTTTGCCAGGGGTTAGCCGGTGGATATGTGGTCTGAGTAAACGAGGTGGGGGAAAGGGGTAGCCTGTACACACCAGGGATGTTGATGTACACCCAATCCAGGGTGATCACTCCTCTGGTGTTTGAGCCTCCATTTCTATGGGATTGGAGTTTAAGGAGAAGGAAGTATTGTCACCATTGTGCATGGACTGGTGAAATACACCTAAGGTATTATGCATAATTTTGATCCTTTCTTTTTTAAAAAAAGGATATATTGACCTTTGAGACCAGTCCAGAAAAGATGCTCACCAGGCTAATTCCTGGAATGAGAAGGTTGGGAATATCTTGAATAGCTAAAAGAACTACAGATTTTGAAGTTTAGAAGAATAAAGGATGTTCTTATAATATTCCTTGGAGCATGACAAGTTGGATGTCAAGATGTTTCCATTAGTGGCGAAGTCTCAAACAGAGGACATAGTCAACGATAAGTGAACAGTCATTTTAATCTATGGACTTTAGGTCCATAGGCACTTATTCTCACCAAGATTGATGTATCTCTGGGATTCTTGACACTGAGTTCTGTGGAAGTTGGATAACTAGATATATTTAAAGAAGAGATGGAGATTTTTTTTGAAGATTGTGAATGATGCGGAACAGATGAGGAGTTAAGGTCTGCGGCAGATCAGACATACTGAAAGATGGAGCAGGTTTGAGGGACCCTATGGCTTGTTCCGATTTCCTGTGTCTACTCCAAAGTGTGGAAAATAGTACGGGCTTCAGCTTTATCAACTAATGTTGAATACTGCACCCCACCACTGCTTAACCCCAGTCTTCCACTCCAAATTTTGCTCACAGCATAGCACAATTGATTTCAGGAAGTCCGCAAAAATTACATATTTTGCTGCTTCAATTTTCTGATAATAATGATGCAGAGAAATAATCCAGTTTGGATGCTCAATGTGAGATGATGTTCAGTTGGACTGCAATAGAATGTTATTCACTGCAACAGGATGCACTGAGCTGTCTGAAAGGTTCCAACAGGATGTAATGGAAAACATTTAAATTTTGTTGTGATTATTTGTGAACTTTTAGTTCTTAGCCAATTTTTAACAGAAATAATGGATTTGACTCATTTATATTAATAATCTGATAATCAAGGTGTTTTTCAAAATTGTCTGAATATTTTTATAGCTGCACTTAACAGATTCACCAATAAGTTGAAACTGTATTATTTAATTGGAATTCAATAAGCAGAGAAATGTGAAACAAAAATAGAATTTGTAAATGTGTATTTTATGTGTAGATTTTTGATATCATGATGCTTTACAATAGGATTAATGAAAAGATGTTCTGCCTTCATAGATTTAATTGTTCCAAATACTTTGATTTACACAACCAGATTGTTTGCTCTTTTACTGTTACTTATTATTGTTATTTATCCCTTCAGCTGACAATTTTTTAAGATGATAAAGCAGTGCACGAAATATTTCATGTAATAAACTCCCCTATTGTAGGCTCAGCCATAGTCATGGAAGCACAGAATTTAATAACCTAACTTGCAGTAGTTTAATCATCTAATGAATATTCTACATTCAAAATCTTCTCTATGTGCCCCTGAAGAGGCTGTTGGAGGTGTTATATAATTCTAAGTAGGGTATCTACTTTTTAAATCAAGTTTTTGCCAATTGGTGGTTTGCATATAATTTGAGTTTAGACATTAATTTGTCAAGTAAGTAACCAGATCCCATAGTGCTCTGGGATCCTTTCTACAGAGTGCAGACAAAAGGTATCGATGCACTCACTGCACCTAATTCCTCCATGATAATAGTTCAACACTACTTTATGAGCTATGATATAGTTGCGACCTCCAAGAACTATATAATGTGTTGTGTAAATGTGAATATTTCTTCAGTTCCAGTATCAAAAATCATATGAAGAAATGTCAGTGGAGGAGCAGAACTTCAGAAATGTACATTTTCAGTGACTGAGAAAGCTATTCCCTTTAAACATTATTTGACACTATAGTGCAAGTTAACACATGTACATAAGATTTCAGTTTGAAACCTAGGGAGGAATATATTTTAGCTAATATCACATTGATTTGAGACCATACTTTGAAATCCATCTCTCCCTGGCCTGAAAACATACAATATCCCAATATTGCATTTGTTGGCATTGAATTAGATGTGACCAGTGGCAGATTATCTTTAGTAGCTAAAGTAACATATGCTATGGGCCTGGCATTTTCAAGGGCTCCGCACTAAAAGCTAGCAGACTTCAATTCCGATTCAGTGATTCTGCACTTGCTCTGTAACTATAGTACTGTACTGCTTTCAACTTTTATGAACGACCGGGTGTTTAAGGTTAGGGATTTTAGCCAATTATCACCTTTAATCAGGATTATTATTTTAATACCTATTAATAGGAGTGTGGTATCTATGTGATAAGTATACAACAAAAAGGTATTTGAAACTGAAGTCATAGCCATTGCACAAAGAAGAAAATTAAAATGGAAATGCGCCATAGCCGAACAGTGAAAACACGCCTCAGGCCCTCACTCAACTGGCTGGTTTGTTTACACGTTGGTGAGCTGCATGCTGCAAGGTACATAATCATTATGAACATCATTAATAACATGATATTAATTCAAATTTCAATTACTGATTTAATTAAATACATTTCTACTCTAGACTGATAAATGTTATGTAGAAGTGTGGTGTGATGTGAGAAAGTGGCGTGGATGTGGTTAGTGATGAGAAGGTGTGGTGGATGTTTCAACTTGAAAAATGATATGGTGTACATAATATGCATAGTCTTAATAATGCGTCTGTGAGCATTATTAATTTGGTTTTATAATGTGGGATGGCGATTTTAATTGATTTACGTGGGGTTCGTTGCAGGTGTGGCAAAGTGATAGTTTCAGGTTTGTTTTTGAAATTGATAGCTTCTGAAAGCATTGATTTCACCCATTGTCCATTTCAAGAATCGGGTCTGCAGAAAATGCTCTTTGTGGCAAGGCCTTTCCCTTTATTCCAAAGTTAGGACAGTGATCGCTGTAGATGCTGAAAGTTTTCGTTTAAGGGGATTCTGAGACAGGAGCAGCACGAATCACAATGTGTCCTCCAATGTTGAAAGTCATAGTGTTGTACAGCTTAGAGCTGGGCCGTCTGGCTGATATGCTATAAGCAAGGACCAGACTTGTATCATACTTTTATTAACAGAAGAAACCACTTCTACTGACCAGTGGGATAAGTTTCACCATCTGTTATACCAGTAGGGTGGAGCAAATCTACAGTCATAACAAATAGCAAGCAGTCAGCATAATACATTACATCACTACACTGGCTCAATCCATCCACACAGACTTGACTCCAAAAACACACTAACCTTATTTGCCTGCACGAGGTTCAAATCTTTTTCTGCCATGCCTGCCTGAATGTCTCCTAAACAGTGATTGTATCTGATTTCTCCACTACCTCTGCTGTCAGGGAGCTCCTGGTATTCACCACCTTTTGTGTAATAAAAACTCCCCCTCAACATCTTTGCAGCACCTTAGTTGATTTGCTGCTCATCTTGTTTTTAATACCTCTGCCATGGAAAAAAAAGTTCTGTCTTCACCATCCATATCTCTTATAATATAAGATACAAATCCAGTCATCCCTCAGCCTCCCTAGCTTCAGGGAAAACAACCCCAGCTGATCTAATTCCTCCCCTAAACTGGTAACCTGAACCAGGCAATAGCCCGATGATATAACGCAGGCACATTTAATTTAATTAATTCAATATATTTTGGATGAGTCATGCTCTAATCATCTCCCTCTCTGCTCTCTTGTTTTGAAGCAGCTAAAAATTATGCAATCCTCTACAGGAAAAAAGATTTATCCACCTGCCGCCTGATAAACTTAAAGCGCAGCCCCTAACTCCAGCATTCCGAAAAAAAATAGCATGCAGTTTGTTATGCTACCATGTGTAAAATAGACCATGGCAGATTTTCTCCAGGTCATCAGATAGCAGGAGGAGCTATGTCCTCAAGTCACCCACATAGGTTTGTATCCATTCATAAAATGTGCGAGGCTGGATTTGCAATGATTTATCACTTTGAGTTCATCTTTCTCCTCTGAATTTAGCTTCCCCTGGCATTCGATGTTCTACTTGCCTCATTTTCTCTCTTTTAAATCATTAGATGTTTTAATATTTATGTATTTTTTTAAATTTAGAGGCCCTTTATGACATATGCTACAGGCCTCTCACTGGTTCTGACACTAGCTGTGATGAGCCTTTTTCAGAGAATAGAAAAACAAAGGGAAAATGTTTGGCTAGGGACTGGATAAAATGTTAATTTGACATTATTGCCTATATTTTCATTCTCAGGCAAGACCCTTTTGCATTAACCTCCTCATTATACCAGTTATTGTCACAGGGGATAACTGGGACAATCCTGTTTCTCCTGGCTTTGGAAAAAGAGAATCGGTATCAGAATTTATTGTCATAAACATGTCATGAAATTCATTATTTCGCACGAGCATCACAGTGCAAACGTTGATATAAACTACCTTACAAAATAAATAAAAACAGAACAATAAAAAGTCAAAATAAGACAGTGTCTGTGGTTCATTGTTCATTCAGGAATCTGATGGCAGAGGGAAATAAGCCGTCCTTTTGCCACTGAGTGCTTGTCTTCAAGCTCCTGTACCTTTTCCCCAATGGTAGCAGAGGGAAGAGGACATGGCCTGGGTGGTGGAGGGTCCTTGAGGATAGAGGCTGCTTTCTTAAGACATTGCCTCTTGTAGATGTCGTAAATGGAGTGAAAACGGGTGCCCAAGATGTCTCAGGCCTAGTTAACACCCTATGGAGTTTTTTCTTATCCTGAACGTTGGCAATGGAATTGGCTATTTAACAATCGTCATCACATATGTTCGACAATAATGGACTCCCAATTCCACAAACCAGAGCTCACCTTTAGCTGCTGTGTTAGACCAAAAAAGTTCATTATGAGCCAAGCTGATCATTATTGTCATAAAATGGCTATCACTCTCCTGGGACAGATCGATTGTCTGTCCATTGTACCACCTCTGATTAAACTGGAGATTGATGGGCGAGGATCAGATTGGGGTAAAAATTGGAATGTTTAAAACTTTCACAACCTACTACCTATCCATCAAAATTGAACCCAACTCCTATTGTATTATACAAAAGTTGGAGATGAAGTTTGAGATTCACACTGAGATCAATCACAGTTTATTAACCCTAGTTTTGGAAGAATATACTTGGCTTGGAGACAGTGCAGAGAAGATTTTCCAGATCAATTCCAGACAAAAGAAGTTATCTTATGAGGAAATATTAAGCAGATTTCATTCAGCAAGATCTGGAGGGTAACTTGACAGATTAAATGCTGAAATAATGTTTCTCCTGCTCTGGTAAAGTAGAAGGAGGCAAGAAGGACCAATTCATTGTCTCCGAGGATTGTGAATCTTTGGGGTCCTCTACACCAGATGTAAGGTGACTGAACATGTATCAATTGATTTATCCAAAATGGATCTCCAATTATAATTCATTCAGTTGATATATTTGGAAGAAAATGCTACCCTCCAACTGAATGATTTATTGTACTACCAGCAGTATCTCAATTTTGCAAAATTAAATAAGAGATTGATTGGATTGTTATGAGGATAATTTTGAAATTTCAGCAAATGTAAAACTGGTGATATTTTACTGGCTGCTGCTTGAAGAATCCACTTTAGTTTATATTGCATTGACTTTAAGAGAAGAGAAAGCAGTTCTACTATCATTTGCTTTACACCCAACCACTGGTTCAGATATTGCTCTACAGTAATAGATCCCTCCAAATCATTCTGTGTTCTGCAGTCTAACTCATCCCATAAATCTTGAATTTTACATTGAATATTTTTCTTTATATTGTGAAGATAAATGACAAAAAGTAAGATAATTTGAAATCGACTAAAGCATCTGAAGTAGTTTCATGATTCAAAATAATAATGAATTATCACAATCATTAGTTATTTTGAAAGCCATTCAAATTTGGCATAATTATATACTACTTAGTCCAGTATTTTAATTGCAGGCACTTAACAATTGAACATCTGCCCTTGAATTGTAATATCATATGGGGAAAAATAGAAATACAATGTAAGTAATTATTTCATAAACATCATAATTACAAGTTTGTGCAATACAAAACACTTCATGCCTCTGTGCTCATAAATACTGTCATTAAAGAGCTATCATTCAAAGCAGGCCATCATACTTTCAGCCACACAATGATTAAAATTGTGAAGTGACCCATGAGCAATCATTAAAGAGATTTTTTGATACAATTTATTAAGTGTCCATGATATTACTAACCAAAGTTAAAAATGAAAGTGAAAGCAGGTGCTGTTAATGACAAGCAAATTACAAAAAGCAATTTTTGCACATTGTTTCTTTTCTTTCTATGTACTATTAATTGTAGAAAAGCATGTAAGCAGACATTCATAGTATTTGTTAATAACATGACTTCAATCAATGAATTATTTCTACCTGGAAAATATGCAGCAGATTCAGGAATAGGATGGGGGCAGGTACCTCAGTTCACATCACAATTAGATTAAATAACCTTAATTTGTTTACTAGCCTATAGAGCATGTAGTGTCCATGTACACTTCACTGGACACTGGCTGGCAAAGAGGATCTGGTCTATCATGCAGGAAATGAGAGTTTCTGCTGTCAAAATCCTATTGCCTGGTGGGTGTTATACAGGCTCCAGAAGATAATGCTCTTAAAACCATTCCCAGATATTGATCCTGTCTGTTTATACTAGGTGTTTTGTGACCTGTAAGTTGAGGTGTTTTTTTTCTCCTTCGTAAGCAATTATCTGATGTGCTACATAGCAGAAATCCATAATCTAATTTTATAGTGCAAAATATTTAATTTCAACATTTTTTCCAAATAATGGGCAACATGTTCTAACCTGTAATTTTTCTTGGATGAAAATCGACTGAAAGGTTTTAGGATGCCCACCACGGAGCTGCAGCAAAATGGTCAGGTTCCTTAACTGACAGTAAGTAGAGTACCCACGGATGGGCGCCCAGAAGCAGGATAGTTGCTTTGTGCTTACAGATGCAAAGTATCCTAAAGGTCACCAGAAGGTGATAAAGGGGATGGATTTTGAATTGGCTTCCTGAATGCGAAACCAGGAAAGTCTAGGCCTATGGCACCTTAACACCCATATCGGCCATTAAAGGAGTTTTTTTTTGTCCAGAGAGGCCAATCTTTCCAGAAAGAAGATGTTTATGCAAGAGTTATTGTGGTCCAGGTGAAAGAGGAAAGAGGATTAATGGATGCCTTATTCAGTGCAAGATCGTCCATTCACAGTGAGAGTCATGGGTGGCAAGTGGGAAAACAAATCTATTGCCATTGTGGCTCTGGACTCTACTACTCATACTTCCTGAGGAATGCATGGCATTGGGCTCTGGGAGCACAGCAGCAGCTTTCAGAGTACCTCATGCTCCTTCTCACACACAGAAGGGTCAGTGTGAAAATAAAACAGCATGGTATGGAGGGCTTATAATGTTCATGGATAGGATAACAGCATATTTAGTCCCCTGTCTTTATTTGTCCCCTGCAGCCAGTTGACCTCACCTTTTACAACCAATTGCTCTCCCAGCAGCCTGCAGCCTGCTATAGGTTATTGCCAATGCATTCAATTATCATCCCATCTTGGGCACAATCTTTTAAGCACCCCACCCAGGAAGAAGATTCACAAATATGAGATCATGCACCACAATTGCTCGATATTGACTGATCTTTCTCCATAGCCCTGCCCTCTTGCATTATGATTTCTTTCAGCATTTATGAGGTGCCTACAGATCTATTCGAAAAACAACCTCTATCAATGCATCTTGGTACATGTGACAATAAACGTGAACTTGAGCTTGATCAGTAGAATCCATCTATCAAAGCTCTTGTAGAAAAAAAAAATCTTTAAAGGATTACTAGCATGGGTACAAAAACAAAAAGAAAGGGATGGTGTTTCACAAGGATGGATTAACTTCAATGCAAAGTGAATGAAAAGGTATAATATTGATCTCTATAGATATATAGGATGATCACAAATGAAATAATGTTTTTTTTTTCCTTTTTCCTCAATGATGCTACTCAACCTGCTGAGTTCCTTGAGCAGACTGTGTCGACTTTGGCATAGTAGGTAATAGATTTCTAAGGATAAATCTGCCTCAATAATTTTGCTATGTAAATGGCAGGATATAGTTTCAACACTAGTCCTGTCACATTAGGGATTGTTTACTGAGCAATCCAGAAAGTCAAATCTAGTGAGCATACAGATATTTAAGATAGAAGAGCAAGTGTACATTCAACTGGATAAGGTTATAGTAAAAGGATCAATATCAAGTTCATTTCTTATCTTGTACATAAGAAACCAGAAAAAACACCACAGTGTACACACATAAACAAACAATATGCAGCTCACAATAACCACATACATACATAAAAATATAATATAAAATATATTGTTTGTAACAAAAGTATTTGCCTGTAAGGGAAATTCGCCACAGGGAATCACACTCACTTATTCACTCACACACAAGATACATACAACAATTTGGCAAGCAATGATATTAAATCACTAGAATGAAGGGACATAGGGTCAGAAGTGATAGAATCCTTGTGGGTTGAGTTAAGAAATGGCAAGGGTAAAAGGTCCCTATTAGCAGTTATATATAGCAGCTGGGAAGTGGATTACGAGTTACAGCTGGAAATAGGAAAATAATGTGTCAGAAGGAAAATGTCAAAATAATTATGGAGGATTTTAACATGAAAGGGGATTGGGAAAGTCAGGAAGGTACTGGATCTCAGGAGAGACAGTTTGTAGAATGCCTACGGGATGGCTTTTTGGAAGAGGTTGTTGATAAACCCACCAGGGGATCGGCGGTTTTGGATTGAATCAGAGGTGATTAGGGAACTAAAGGTAATAGGACCATTAGGAAGTAGTGATCATAATATGATTGAGTTGAGTTTCAAATTTGAAAAGGAGCAGTTTATATCAGGTGTGTAAATATTTCAGTGGAACAAAAGAAATTACAGTGGTATGAGAGAGGAACTGGTCCAGGTTGTCTGAAAAAAGTAAGCTAGATGGAGGGAATTGGAAGATTTTTCTACAAGAAATAAAGAAAGTGCAGGATAGATATATTCCAAGAGAAAAGAAAATTATGAATGGAATAATGGCACAAATGTATCTAACAAGAGAGTTTAAGGCTAAAATAAAAGCAAAAGAGAGGGTATGCAAGGAAGCAAAAATTAGTGAAAAATCTGAGAACTGAGAAACTTCTAAAAACTTACAGAAAGAAACAAAGGAAGTCATTAGGAAAGAAAAGATGAATTATGAAAGGAAGTTAGCAAATAACATATGAAAGGATACTAGGATTTTTTTTTGAAAGAAGAGTAAAAGAGAGACACGGTAGACATAGGACCAATTGAAAATGATACTTGATAAATTATAATGGGTAACAAAGAGATGGCAAAGGAACAAAATGAGTATTTTGTGTCAGTCTTCATTGTGGAAGATGATAGCAAAATACCTGATAGTCAGAGGTCTCGGAATAGAATTAAATACAGTCAGCATTACTAGAGAGATAATGGACTAAAGACAGGATGAGGTACACCAATGGTTCAGAAGGAGGTGGCTTTGGAGATTGTGGAGGCATTGGAAATGACTTTCCAGAAATCAATAGACTCTGGGATGGTTCCGGAGTATTGGAAGGTCAAAAATGAAATTCTGCTGTTTAAGAAAGAAGGGAGGCAGAAAAAAGGATATTATAGGCATATTAGTCAGGCATCTGACTGATATTGAAGTCGATCCTCAAGGACAAGGTTATCAAATACCTTTCAGTGCATGACATGATAGGTCCAAGCCATACCAACCTTTTGGAATTTTTGAGAAAATCTCAAGTTGGATGGACAAGGGAGAGGCTGTAGATGTTGGATTTTCAAAAGGCCTTTGATAATGTGTCGCATAAGATACTGCTTAATAAGATGAGAGCCCATGGAATTGCAGGAAAGATGTTAGATTGAATGGAGCATTGTCTTATAGAAAGCAAAGGGTGAGAATAAAGGGATTATGTTCTGATTGGTTGCTGGTTACCAGTGATGTTCCACAGGGGTCGGTTTTTGGGGCCGTTTCTTTTTACAATGTATATCAGTTATTTAGATTATGAAATGAATGAATTTATGACTAATTTTGCAGATAACACCAAGATAGGTGGTGGAGTAGGAAATGTTGAAGAAACTGAAAGGTTGCAGAGAGACATGGACAGCTTAGGAGAATGGTAGATGAGATATAATGTTGAGCAATGTATGGTTGTACATTTTGGAAGAGGAAATAAACAGAGATAAAATTATGGGGATAAAATTCAAAATTTGGAAGTGCAAAGGGACTTGGGGGTCCTCATGCAAGATACCTAAAAGTTAACCATCAAGTTGCATTGGAAGTAAAAGAAAGTGAGTGCTATGTTGGCATTCATTTCAAGAGGAATAGTCCATAAGAGTAAAGAGGTGTTGATGAAGCTGTATGAGTCATTGGTGAGACCTAATTTAGAGTACAGTGTCCAGTTTTTGGCCCCTTAGAAGGAATGTAATGATGGTGGACAGAGTTCAGAGAAGATTTACCAGGATTATTCCTGGAATGCAAGGGCTAAAATGAGAAACGTTCATTGGGGCTGGGGCTGTATTCATTGGAGTATAGAAGAATGAGAAGGGATCTCATAGAAACATTTTGAATGCTGAAAGGACTGGACAGAGTAAATGTGAATAAGATGCTTCCCTTGGTAGGAGAATCCAGGACAAGAGGGCACAGTCTTAGATTTAAAAGGTACCCATTTAAAACAGAGATGAGGAGAGAGGGTCGTGGATTTGTGGAATTCGTTGCCACATACAGCTGTGGAGGCCCAATCATTGGGGGAATTTAAGGAGGTGATTGATAGGTATTTAATTAGTCAGGGTATCATGGGAAAGGGGAAAAGGCCAGAATTTGCAACTAGATGTGAGAATGGTTTAGCTCAGGATGGAGTTGCATTGGGCACAACTAAACAAGCAACAAATACAAACTGCACTAGATATAGATAATGCAGAGGAAGATGTAACAACAGTACCCACCACTCCTCGACCCAGTGTACATAAAGCACTAAGATTAGTTAGTGTGCACCACAAAACCCCTGGCACACAACTTGCTATCTATTCTCTAGTATCGGCTCTGGGTCATGACCTGGAGTGGAGCTTGGGTTCATTCCTTGAGGAAAAGAGAACCAGCTGCTTCATGTGTTGGGCTTTATACCCCTCTGCTCATCAATGGAGCTGCCCCAGGTATACCCAAAACAGGGCAGTTGATTAACAGAGCCAATGACAAGATGCATGTTTTATGAAAAGGCCAATTACAAGGTGAATGCTCAGAATGGGTGGTCTTGACCTTAATTGACAGATGTGTGTTTTGATCAGGTTCCTGCCGGAGAGGTTACATGACCCTCCTCACAATAGTGACCAGGATTGGAATCCCGTGTTCTGTCGATGTCTGAGTGGATTTCGTCCGGGTCCTCCCAATGTTCAAAAAATATACTAAGGACGTAGGTTATTTGGGGTATTTGGGTGGCAAGGGCTCGTGGGTCAGAAGAGCCTGTTTTCGTGCTGTATGTCTATGTATGCCTAAATAAAATATCATTCATAAGAGACACAGGGTTATAGGAAACAGTTCATCATTCACACATCCTGGAGAAGAAGTGATTTCCCAGCCTGGCAGCCATGAGCTTGATGCACCTGGGCAGTAACTATAATATTAAAAGGATATTTGACCTTGGACTTCCTCACTCTTTTTTTTTTCACCTTTGGCATGGTAGGCATAGCAGTCAGTGCAAAACTGTAACAGCTTCAGTGATCAGGGTTCAAATGTTGCACTATCTGTAAGCACCCTGTACTCTGTGTTCTTCGCCAGACCATGTGAGTTTCTTTCAGCTGCTCCAGTTTCTTTCCATATTCCAATGATGTATGAGGAAGTAAATGGAGCACATGGATGTAATTGGGTGGCACAGGCTCATTGTCCGGAAAGGCCTGTTACTGTGCTATATAAATAAATCTTGAAAAAATCTTCATCATTCTTTGTAGAAGTATTTCAAGCTTTTTATCTTTGAGTGTATTCTCTAATTACAGATTCCATCCAATTCTGAATTACTCTGAGAGGCTAAGTCCTGCTCTCCATATTCCAACACATTCTTTGTCTCCCCCAAGACCAGCCTCTTACATCAATCCCAGATTTAAATTTCTTAGCTCTGCGATCATTCTTTCATGATCTTGACCTTTTATTATCTTTATAATCTCCACCTGCTTCATATTCATAACTTCTATGCTGCCCAATCTCAGGCCTCTTGTACATTAACATTTCCACAAAACTTTTCTTGTCATATCTTTATTGCCATGCTATGATGTGAAAAATTCTGCTGCTAAATCTCTCTGTCTCAATAGTTGTTTCTTGTTTCATCATTATTTACAATCTATCTGTTCTAGTCCCTCCTTTTGTGACTTAGCATAAACATTTTCTTTGACTGCATTATAAAAATTAAGGTTTTTATTATTGTTTCTTCTTCCTCGAATGACTCATCCTACAAAATATCTGATCAGAGTGTATGGTACATAGAAAACCACCAAATATCTGGAGTCTTGCACAGGACAATACAAAATCAATTCATCACCTTCGCCTGCGGATTGCTGATTCGTTTTTCATTATCTTGATGCCTCATGTGATTTCAGTTAAATTTGAAAATACATCACTTTAACAGCCCCTTCTGGCCCACGATCTCATGTCGCCCAACTACACCCATGTAACCAACTACTAACCCCATACGCCTTATCTCCCACTTATCATGACAAGAGTCAACAGCTATGGATCAGACCAAGCCATGCAGCTGTGCATCAAAGGCAGATGTGATCATGGATAGACATGGTAAAGAAGATGCTATTCTGCCAAGTTACTGCCCAGATCAGCACTATTTCCTTTGGCTATATGTACATTTGAATTGTCAAGGAATATGTTCAAGGAACAACCAATGAAAAATAAATAAAAATATCAATTGTTTAAACTGAAAGAGAAAAATAATAAAAGATGTAGAAATGATTAGGCCAGGACAGCATAGTATATGTGTGTCAAAATAAATAGCAATAACACATATACATGGTGGGTATGGAACATATTGAATGAATTAGAGCTACTAAATCAGTTTGAACCTTATGAGATGGTAGCCATTGCAGAGATGTGAAATAGAGTCAGTTTATTTCCCGAGTGACAACATTTCTCCAGACACAAAGGGAAGAGGATAAAGCTCATAACTAGCAAAAACTAGAACAGACTCAGGTAAGTAGGACGGCTCAAAGAACAACAGAGGCCTAATGAGAAACTGCAAGCTGCACAAAGGAAATATTAAAAGAGATTTGCATGGGATGTCAAAACCAAAGCAACTATTGGTATACTTGTATGAAAAATAGGTGGAAAATGGGGGCAATACCTGCCCCTTTGTAAAGTGAGAAAAGTGAGAATGAAATTAAGCATTCGCAAGGCGCAGATCAGTTGGAAATTTAGGCAGGGGACTAGCAGATGGATGTTCATGTGGACAAGTGTGAAGTGTATTTTGGAAGATCAAATGCAAGAGGCAAGTATACAATAAATGATAGGAACCTCAGGAGCATTCATGCAGTGAGACCTTTTGGGTGCAAATCCACACCTCTCCAAAAGTGACAAGTGGTAAAGAAGGTGAATGGCATACTTGCCTTCATGATTTAAGGCATTAAGTACAAAAATTGGGAAGTGTTGTGATAATTGTATAATACCTCGGATTATCACACCTCAGTATTATGCACAGTTGGGATCACCATATTAAAGGGAAGATTCTGAAGCCTTTGAGAGGGTGTAGAAGATTCCCCAGGATGCTGCCTGCATTAGAGAATATTAGCTATGCTCTCTAACACAGAACAATACAGGCCTTTTGGCCTTCAATGTTGTACCAATCTTCATAAACCTACTCCACCATCAATCTAATACTTCCCCAATCTCACAGTCTTTTACATGCCCTTATTTTACCATCCTCCATCACCACCCCCAACAATGCATTCAAAAAACCCACCATTATCTGTGGGAAAAAAACTTATCTCTGACATCTCCCCTAAACTTTCCTCCATTCATTATAAACAGAAGTCCACTGGTATTGTCAATCCGGGAAAAAGGTGCTGGCTGTCCAGATTATCTATGCCTACATATTCCACCTCTACTAACGTTTTAAACTTTAAATTTTTTAACGATTTAGGCCATTGAAAAGCATCCCACTCATTTACATCAAGTTAACCTACCAAACCGTATACCTGTTGAGGAAACTGGAGCACATGGGGAAAATCCATGAAGGTAATGGGGAGAATGTAGAAACTCCTTACAGACAGTGCTTGTTTCAAACCCTGGTCACTAGTACTGTAATTGCATTGTGCTAACCACTGCTCTAACTCTACCGCCCTTTTGTTGTTCATCACTTGAAAGAGAAAATCTCTAGCGCACATAAAACATGGTCTCCTATCCTGGTAAATCCCCTCTACACACTCTCTTAAGCTTTCACATCCTTCCTATAAGGAGATGTCCAGAACTGAACATAATACTCTAAATGTGACATAACTAGAGTTTTATAGAGCTGCAATATTACCTTGAGACTCAATCCCTTGCTCAATGAAGGCCGGCACACCATATCCCTTCTTAACCACTGTTGTGATAACCTTGAAGGATCGATGGAATTGGACCCCATAATCCCTCTGTTCCTTCAATTTCCTAAGAATGCTACCATTAACCACATACTCTAACTTGAAGTGTGATCTTCAACACATCCGGATTGAACTTCATCTGCCATTTCTCTGCCAACACTGATTCCTGCCAATATCACGTTATAACCTTCTGATTCATCCACAACACCTCCTACTTTTGGATCAGCTGCAAAGTTACTAGCCCACCCCTTCATTTCTTCATCCAAGTCATTCATAAAAATCACAAAGAGCACAGGTCCCAGAACAGATCCCTGTGAAACACCCCTAGTCACTAGTCATTGGCAGAATAAGCTCCATCTTCCACCACACTTTGCCTTATGTGGACAAGACAATTCCAAATTTAAGGAGCCATATTTCCATGGATCTCATGCCTCATAACTTTCTGGATGAGCCAATTATAGGGGACCTTGTCAAATAACCTTACTAAAATCCATACACACTGCATCCACCACCATATCTTTATCAATTTATAGGCCTTGAAAAATCCTTGAAAAATTCAAGCACAACTTGCCCCTCAGAAAGCTAATTTGATTATCACTATTGAGATTAAACTTCTCTAAATGCTCATAAATGCTGCTCTTAAGAAACCTTTCCAATAGTTAGTACATCACTGACATAAGACACGTTGGTCCATAATTCTTAGAATTCTCCAGAACCTTTCTTAAAAAAGAAACTATTCTGACACAAAGATCATCACCAACATCTCAGCAACCTCTTCCTTCATTTAATATATTAACCTGGGGTATATCCCATTCAGTCCTGGGGATATCTATCCAGATGCATTTGAGAAGCTCCAGCACTTTCTTAAGTTCGACCTGCGCCAGCAAATTTGCCTGCTCCATGCTGCCCTCACATTAACCAATGTCTCTGTCCCCAATGATTGGAAGTCTCATCACCCATCAATCAAGGCTGGACTCTGGTCACCCATTAGCACCTACCTTGCTGTTGGCTAATTTAAATCACATAGTGTCATTTTTGGATAGAAGCACAACTTTGCACTGTATATAACACCAAATCACAGCACATTCTTTCTTTCTGCCTCGTGGTCTAGGCCCTGGACATTGGTCCACATCAGGTCGCTACTGTGGACATCACTGGAAGTGTCATTGGTAAAGTGTGCACTACATTGAGGCTGAGCTGTAGTATTGCAATAGATCAGGGAACCGGGTGTGAGTAGAAGACCCTGTGTGTAGTGTGTGAGCATGTCAAGTATAGGTTCACTATTGTCAGATTCCAACCTAGGTCCAAAGTGAATATCTATATCGTTGCTTAAGTGAAATAGTAATCGAGTACCGTTTAACAGTCTCCTCCGTTTGTCTCCTGTGTGTTAATTAAAGTTACGAGTTATTGTAACATTTGTGTCCAAACTCAACTCTCTGTGAACCCACTGAACCTGATATCCTTCCCAACACAATGCATAAAACAACTCAGGATTTTCATTAACAGAACAGGCCAAGGCTTTCTCATGCCCCCTTCTGAAATCCCTTCTTAAGTATATTCTTGGTTACCATATATTTCTCATGAAACCATCCTAACTTTTGCTTCCTAAATCTTAAATATGCTTTCTTCTTCCTCTTGACTGACTGTTCCACCTCTCTTGTCAACAATAATTCCTTTAACTGACTGTGATAGTACAGATCTATCACCAATGTATATAGTGTATATAGTTACTGCATCTAGACTGTGCTTACAGCGATTGGCTGAGAGCTAAGCCACGCCTACTGTCTAGGCCTTAAAGGGTTGTGTCCCTAGCCAGGTCGGATCATTCCAGACTGGTCGGCCACCTGTGAAGAGCTCCTGTCTTTTGCTAATAAAAGCCTTGGTTTGGATCAACAAGTCTTTGATTCTTTCGACGAGCTCTACAATTTTATTAGCAAAAAGAAAAAATAATTTTTTTTGAAAGGGATGGAGCGTCTGACTCGGCCAGAAAAACTTGATATCGACCCACAGTCAGCTACAGCCTTCAAAGCCTTTAAGTTCTGGCTGCTGAACTTTGAAAACTTCCTGAGATTCATTCGGGTGGAGGAGGATGACCTTGAGAGTCTAAAAGAACATCCAGGATGAGACCACTTACACCGCAGCCATAAAGGTACTGAAAAAACTGTATGATCAACCGGTGAACAGAGTTCATGCCCGGCTCGTGCTTGCGTCGAGGAAGCAACAGCCCGGCGAGTCCAGCAGGGCATATTTACAAGTATTAAAGGCGTTGGGCGAGGACTGTAACTGTGTGGACAAAACTGCTGCCGAGATCACAAACGACCTCGTCAGGGATGCCTATGTGGCCGGGCTCCGATCGAACGAAGTGAGGCTGCACTTGCTCGAGCAAGGGGTAGAAAAATTAGAGGACGTGGCCCGGATTGCAAACACAATGGAGGATGCAGCCTTAAAGTCCACCAAGTTCTCTAGGGACTGGACCCCTCGTTCTGATATGAGTAGAGTGCCCTTCTACCCTACCACCCCCCAAGATACTGACGGCCTGTCGGCTACTGCTACACTGCCCCCTGCAAACCCAAAATGTTATTTCTGCAGGAGGGACAAGCACAGCAGGTCCCAGTGCCCAGCAAGAAAAGCCAGGTGCCAGAAGTGCCTTAAAAATGGCCACTTTGCTGCAGTCTGTAGGTCTAAAATGGCCGCCGGCATACACAGTGCCTCGTGTGAAGCCCAACCGCCACTATCCCATTCAAACTCTTCTTCCCCAGAGCTCTTGTCCAATGAGAGTGAGGGCTCCCCTGCACGGCAACGCCTGACGTCACGGAGACGCTGAACCCGGAAGGGGCAGCTCACCCTCGCAACCATGATGTTGGCCCTCTCGCCCCCCCACACCAACGAGCCCGTTGGCGACACCACTCCAGCGACCCCAATCCCGGCACCACGGCGGTCACGCCGGATGGTCAGACCCCCTGACCGCTACAGTCCTTAACCTACCCCTTCCTTTCATTCTCTCCCTCGTTTTTTTTGGGTTTTTTTCCAGGGTCAGTTCTCCAAGAAGGGGTGAATGTGATAGTACAGATCTATCACCAATGTATACAGTGTATATAGTTACAGTATCTAGACTGTGCTTACAGCGATTGGCTGAGAGCTAAGCCATGCCTACTGTCTAGGCCTTAAAGGATTGTGTCCATAGCCAGGTCGGATCATTCCGGACTGGTTGGCCACCTGTGAAGAGCTCCTGTCTTTTGCTAATAAAAGCCTTGGTTTGGATCAACAAGTCTTTGATTCTTTCAACGAGCTCTACACTGACCATCTTTGTTCTAACTCTATGGAACAAACCTATCCAGAATGGCAGGCAATTGGTCCTTAAACATCCTCCCCTAGAATCTCTGTTCCAAATTTTATTTCAAACTTTCCTGCCTAATACCATTATAATTAGTCCTTTCCAATTAAACACTTCTCCTTTTTGTCTGTTCATACTGAACACACTGATCACTGTTCCAGAAATGCTGTCCATTGAGATTCCTGCTGCCTTACCAGGTACATTGCTCGGTTCAAGATCCAGTATCACCTCTCCTCTATTTGACCTGACCAAATGGCATGTGTGGTGGTACACCACTGGTCTACTGCACGGGGTGTAAGGGGACACGACAACACCTGGCTGGCTGTCAATCAGTCAGCTTGAATGGATCAAGCCCCACTGGTTAGGTGTTAATCACCCTCCGGGATATAACCCTGCGCCAGCCTCCCGAGGCCTCACTCAGAGTTGCTGCAGCCACAGCTAGCCTGGCTCTGTGGAAATCTTTGTGGATTAAAGCCTGTTGTACAATCTTTATCTCTGTGTGTGTCTGATTCTGGCTAACAGTGCACCACAGCATGTCAAGAATCCTTTTTGGACACCTCATTAATTCTGCTCCATCTAACTCTTTTACAACAAGGAGGTGAGGTGCCAGTCAATATTAGTGAAGTTGAAATCCTATAACAATCTTATTATTTTTGTAACTTTCCTGAAGGAAACAAACTCCATTGCAAGGATAGAAATCCACCCTAATTAACTGGTGAATAAAATAATAACATTAGTGAATGAGAACCATTCAGGACCAGAGTTTTCAAGGATTAAGACATGTCATAAATGCAATAATTGAAATTAATCATCATTCGGGAACAATTCTTTAAAATGGGAAATTGTGCGGACTCTTATCATCAGTTAAGAACCTGAGTGTGTCAGATGAATAGAGGAGGAAGGTGAATTGAGGGGGAGATGAGTAGAGGGGGAGGTGAGTTGAGGGGGAAGATGAGTTGAGGGGGGATGAGCTAGGGAAGGTGAGTTGAGGGAGTTGAGAGAAGGAATGCAGGGCATTAAGTTAATTGAGACCAAGATCATTTGTCAGAAGACTTGCTGGGTCTATAGTTAGGACTGGAAATTTTGGATGATTGGTGAAACTAACTGAACATATTGAAGGGAGTCCTAAAGCAGAATCCAGGGGAATGTCCATGGATGTTGTTTATGTGGAATTTCAGAAAGTATTTGATTAAATTCCTCAAGATAATTTATAGAATATTTGTTATTGCTGATTACTAACACAAATTACAGGGATAATGTTTCAACAAGACATACTTATCAAGAGCAATAACCCTTTATAAACTAATGGTAGTTTCTAGTTCAATAATCTCTCAGAAGTCACAATATGGTAACTTTGCATCCATCACACTTAAAAAAAGTAATAAGCTCATTCAAAAGATTATTTACTTACATAACATGATGCAATTAACTCAATATTCGAGTTAATTTTGACCACATATTTTTACTGAATTTCTTCATCCTCTCTGACGCAACTTCAAAGACCTGAGTTATACCTCATGACTTTAAAGTATCCACTCTGAAGATTGATGAATTCAGTGGATCACTTCAACAAACAAGTTTCACAGTCTCACAAATTTATATAATTCTTAATACAACATAACTCCATTCCTGGTTATATCTCCTTGAATTTAAAAGATCAAACATTGATTCTGGTTTTTCTTTTTGAGAGAAAATTAGATTAATTTGGGAGGCTAGGTCTAAGGAATACAGACTGAAAATTAAAGTTAGCTCATCCAAATATGA
Organism: Narcine bancroftii; assembly: GCF_036971445.1. Taxonomy (NCBI): domain Eukaryota; kingdom Metazoa; phylum Chordata; class Chondrichthyes; order Torpediniformes; family Narcinidae; genus Narcine; species Narcine bancroftii. The sequence continues at coordinate 95,608,902 of NC_091471.1, read as the reverse complement.
TGCTTGGAAGCACATTCATGTGTAGATATTTTAGAACATACTTCCACATCTTTTGCCACTTGTAATCACTTGGAAATCAGGCCTGTGATGTTGGTTGAAGTTCATCAAGAATCCATGCCCAATAATGATGAGATTTGAGCAGGTTCAGATGATGAGTAATATAAAATCAAATAATATTATTGGAAATTGTGTTTGATATGGGAATACAGACACATTGCAAACATGATTGTATCATATTTGCTGAAGTCATGGAATAATTCTCTTTTTAATGAATAAAAGAAATTTATCAAGTTTCAGTATTATGAGGTACATCAAAAACATGTCAGAAATACACTGAAAATGTTAAGACGTAACTGTTTTCATTATCAGAAAATCACCCTGTTTTTATGTAAATGTACATTTATCAAAAGTTTATTTTCTGAAAGAACAAAAAAGGTCTTTAATTCCATACTTGCAAAATCAAACAGTCCTTTCAGTCCAACTTGCCCATGTTGACCATGTTGACATTCTGAGCTGCTCCAAATTGTCTGAATTTTGTCCATATCATTCTAAAGCCTTCTTATCGATACATCTGTTTAAATGTCTCTTGAATGTCAAAACTATACCCATTTCTATCACTTCCTCTGGCAGCTCATTCCAGACCCAGGCTACCTTTTGAGTGAAAATACTTCCCCTTGTGTCCCTCTTAAATCTTTCCCTTCTCACCTTAAACTTATGCCCTGTAGCTCTAGAATTGTGTTCCATGGCTTTGAACATCCATTTTATCCATGTCAAAACTTAAACGTTATTTCAGTGTTCTGTCTTGATATTCCAAGTCCTGTAGAAGGATTTGAAATGATCCCAGAGCAATGGACCAGGGCACACAATATAAGACCAGCACCTTAAGTACAGTTCTCTTATCCCCTTGCAATTCATTCAGGGAGAATTATTTTATTTTTCATTTGTGATCATAGTTTTTAATTTGTCAAGTACAAATGCAAATTTAAGGTTTATAAATTTAAATATAAATTTTCAATTAAATTTAGACATACAGCATGGTAACAGGCCATTTTGGCCCACGAACTCATGCAACCCGATTACATCCAATTGACCTACAACCCCTGGTATGTTTCAAATGGTGGGAGGAAACTGGAGCCCCCAGAGGAAACCCCAGGGAGAACATTCAAACTCCTTACAGATAGCGCCCTGTGCCTGATTGCTGACACTGTAACATTATTGATAATTGTGCCACTCTTAAGTTTATTTATCATCTGATTATGTAAGTGGAACCATACAAAACAACATTCTCCTGTCCTTGGTGAAACACACTGCTAACACAGATACAGACATAACACGCATACAAACGATAAACCTGCACAGTAGGTAAATACAAATATTAAAATAAATAAATAAATAGTCATGTCACTTATTAGCTAGAGATAATAAGAAAAATGGGGAAAATATAAATAATGTAATCGCATCTCATATCAATCCTGATCCCACTGAATTATAAACAGCTTTATAACGACTTTGTCGCTTGGAGGCTTGTAGTCACATCAACTATCAATCCTGATTCCACTGAATTATAAACAGCTTGATGTGCTAAATGACTTTCGGTGGTTCCTATGCCGTTATTTTTCTATTTTCTAGTTTGGAATATAATTGACTCTGATGTTGCTGGGTATTATTTTGTTTAATTGAAGTTTCTGTGCATTAAACTGTAAAGTTTATCAGAGTACAGCATTCTGCTTTTTAACACAGTGATGCTGGTCGAAGTTCATCAAGAAGCCTTGCGCAGGAACGTGAGATTTGAGCAGGTTCAGATGATGGGTAACAAAATCAAAGAAGATTACCAGAAATTTTGTTTGATATGGCAAAAGATGCACATTACCAGCACACTAATGTATGTAATAATTATATCCCATTCACTGAGGTCATGGATTTATTCTTCTTTTCATAAAAGAAATTTATCATGTCACATTATTATGATTACACTGTTACATCAAAAACATCTCAAAAATACACTGAACATGTAAGACATACAATAATTGGTTTCATTATCAGAAAATTATTTTATTTTCCAAGTGCATGTACATTTTTCAAACATTTGACTGTTTATCCCTTTATCATGTTATCAAGATTAGTAAAAAGATTTTGCCAATTTCCAATGATATTTAAAGACTGCCTAATACTCAACGTATTTCCAATCAAGCAAAAATGCTGCTGTAGATGTTCCTCAGAACCATGATTTTTATTTCATAGAGACTTCCAGTGTGGAAAGAAGTTCTTCAGCCCATCGAGTCCATGCCACCCATCATGAACTCACTTAACTTATTCCAACAATCAACCAATTTAGAACCTCTCCCATCCTCAAAATTCAATCACTCATCCACAAGGTGTTCAACTTTGGCATGTAGGTGGAAGCCGGAGCACCTGGAGGAAATCCCCAGTCAGAGGAAGAATGTCCATACTCCACATGGAAAAAAATTGAGGTCAACTCAAACCCTGCTGTGCCTCCATTTTGTTTGTACACAAGATCTTAGTTTCAAGCAGCACAGCCGAATTCAATGAAATATTCTCCTGGTAATGTTCAAACTCCCATGACTTCACAGGAATTCAACAATTTGGAAATAAAGTCATAGAATTATTGAATTATAAGCACAGGTAAAACCTTTTGGTTCAACTCATCCATAGTGACCAAGGTGCATTCCTGAAGTAACCCCATTTGCCTGCATGTAGTCCATAGCTCTCTAAAGTTTCAATGTGTGGCCAACATTTGTTCATACCAAGCCAGAAACATTAGTTATTTATCTTTATCTTTGCTGCATAAAATACAGCAGAGTTTCTCCAGCATTGTGTTGTTACTTCAATCATGATGTCTGCAGTCTTTTGTGCTTTACTTCTGCCTGTGTATGTATCCAATTGTCTTTTAAACATTGAAATTGTACCACTACTACTTCCTCTGGTAGCTCAATCCCATCACCTGCTGAGTTAAAATGTTATTCCTTAGCTCACATTTTTGTTCTGAACTTAGAACAATGCCCTCTGGTTTTAGTCATCATGACCCTGTAAAAAAAAGACTGTGGCCTTATCTACCTTATTTACGCTACTCATGATTTGATAAACTTCAGAAAGTTCTCTTTTCAGCCCAACAAGTTTCTCTGTTTAACTCAAACCATCCAGTCCCAGCAAAATCCTTAGAAACCTTTCTGCACCTTCTCATACTTAACGATATAATTTCTAGAGTATGGCGTCCAGAACCACACATAATATCTCAGGTGCAGTCTCAGCAACATCTTGTGCAGTTGTAACATGATGTCCCAAATCTTGTACTCAGTGCCTTGTCCAATGAAGGCAAGCATGCCATATGCCTTCTTCTCCACTTTGTCAATCTGTGTCACCACTTTCAAGGAACTATATTTTTGCACCCTAAGGTCTCTTTGTTATCCAACACCTTCAAGGTTCCTGTCATTTACTGTGCATGATCGGCCCTGGTTTATCTTCCCAAAATACTTTACTTTTCACTTGTCTCAATTAAATTCAATCTGCCATTCCTTTGTACTCTTTCTCATTTGGCCTCGATCCTGTTTAAACCTTAATCTTTTGTTACTGTCCACCAATTCTATCCATCAACTCTGGTGTCATCCACAAACCTGCCATTCATTCCACCTCCATTCTCATCCAAAAGATAACTATGTGCCAAGCAACATTGGACCCAGCTATGATTCTCAAGGCACACCGCTGGTCAAATGTTTTCAATCTGAAAAATACTCTCTAACTTCCACTACCAAGCTAACTTAGTAACCAATTGGTCAGCTCAACTTGGAACCAAGTAACCTCATCTTCTGATGTCACTTCCAAAACTATATCAAATTTGAGACACACAATTTCTCAAAATACAAAGCCATGCTGATTATTACTAATTGGACCTTGCCTTTCCAAATGTAAATAGATCCTGTCTCTCAGATTTCCTTTCAATATCCTACCATCACCACCACTAATAATAGGTTCACCAGCCTGGTGTTCTCTGGCTTGCTCTTGCAGCTCTTAAGAGACAACATTAGCCACCCTCTAGTCTTCTGGTAGCCCACTTATGACTAAGAAAGATACAATAATCCCTTCAAGTTTCCCAGCAATTTATTCCCTTGCTTTCCCAAAAAAATCTGAGGATATGTTTGGTCAGACCCTTAGGTCCTGAATCAAGATTTAACACATACATCAAATTATTATCATTATCTGCAAAGATTTAGTGGTAATATGAATATGTACCTGCCGATAGATAGGTGGCCCGTCCCCCACTAGTGACTCGCTCCCTGGTAACTCCACCCATTGTGACCCTGGATTAAAGGTCAACCTCTCTCTCCCTGTCCTCAGTCGAGCACTTGGAATAGGGCCAGCTATGTCTAAAGTATATTAAAACCTATCGTTTTTCACTCTACAGCTTCGGAGTTATTGATAGAGCTTATCAGATTTCTGCATATAAAGTATGATCATAATATTAAAATAAATTGCTGCATTTTACTTATTTTATCCTTGTGGATATGTTAACTTTCTACATGAAAAGCACGTAATGAAAAGATGACCCTGCTCTAATCTATGTTTCAACAGAAATTATTGCAATTTTATAGATGTTTGCTCTCCAAAACTTGTATTAATTCTAACCTCAAAACAAATAGAATGTTCATATCTTTGAAAAGTTAAGCCTGAGTATGTAAGTGTAATCCAACAAAAGTGGTAATAAGCTTTGCATCAGGTTTGTCTTAAAACAGTGACTTTTCTGGTGTGTAACAACCAAGCTTATCACTTACATACTGAGTATTTGGGTGAACTTTATCTGTAGATAATTGATTCATAGACAACTGACTGCAGCTCCTGTGACTTTCGTGGAAGGTAAATGCAAAAAAAAAGTAAATCCGCTTTTTATGCAGATGCTTGGAAATACAATGATATCCAGTTCCTTGTTGCCACCAAATCTTCTGACTTCTCCACTTAGCTTGATTTACAAAGGATTCCGGATATTAAAATATTCTCCAACAAACATCGGTAAAGCTATTGATTATTCCAATACATCCATAATTTTTTTTTTAAATATTGTGGCAGATGATGATGTTTCTGCTCATACACCATCATGTTGAAGTGCTAGGGATAACGAGACCACACATGAAGTTGTCAGCCAAAGAAGAGTAGAAACATTTATTGACATGCTGTTAGGCTTAATTTAGACACAGAACATGTGACCTAGCAGCATGACATCTGAAATGTGAATGACCTCATGATGTAGCTACGCTGAGTAGGACAGTGCTTCTCAGTAGACCTGTGGGTTCTGCTGAATCACTATGCCTCCTAGCTATAATGGCTAATTGTCAGTAGATAGGAGGTTGTTGTGTCTAGCCACCACAAGACGAGAGCTGTTAGCGCTGGTTCTGCCCACTCCCTCCAAGTGTACTGCTACAATATTTTATTTTTGATTTTCGAAGACTTGTATAGATACAGACAACAATACCCTTTTTTCCTACATGTATGAAATACAGAGTCTGTTTTCCCTCCCTACCCCCTCCCCTCCTCCCCATGCCCCAATACAACCAAGAATAAAGTTATATAAATTATACAAATACAAAATAAAAATACTAAACGGCCCTTGCAAATAACTGAAGAAAAATTATTTAAATTAAAAGAGGTAAGGGACAAAGAAACAAGAGCATGTTGTCTATACCACACCCCACTTCTTTGATCCTCATTTCCCTGCTGGGATGGATTATTTCATTTCCATTATTCAGAAGGGGTGAAATAATATCTGTGCACCTATGTGTTTCAGGTAAGGTTACTGCACTGGAATGAATGTGTCACAGTTCCTTCTTAAATTGTTCATGATTTTCTCCACGGGAATGCAACTCTATGTTTCCATATTCCATCATGCAATATTTAGTTTGGAGTTGGACTTCCACATAACTGCTATACATTTCCTGGCTACTGACAAGGTGACCTTGACAAACAGAATTCAGAATTTGGGCAATCTAAAACTCACATCCCCAATGTCTTCCTGAAGGTACAATTCCATATCATGTTGAAAATCCACCTTTGTATTTTTTTTTCAGGATGTCCCCCAGGTCCTCTCAGAAGGATCTCACCTTTGTACACAGCTAGTTTGGGTGGATAAAGTTTCCAATCTCCACACCACATTTTAAGCACATTTACAAGATTTCTGGTCTGGATTTATGTAATTTTTGTGGAGTGAGTTGGAGCAATGTAGGAAATGGTATTGTACCAACCGGTACCTGGCACAAATAACAACTATCATGCTGGCCAGCCATAGAACTGACCAGCACCACTCGAGGATTGTTGTGCCCAAGTCTGACTCCCATCTTTCCCTTGATCTGTGTAAGCCCGGCTTCAGGTCCTCACTTTGGAACATGAAATAAACTTATGCACATTTCCCTTTGGAATTAGTATCTCCATGTCACTACAGATGGGCAGGGTCATTGATGGTCTAAGTGTGTCCCTTAAAACAAAGATCTTAGTTGCAGATAACAGAAGAATTGCTCTATCAGACAAATTATATTTATTCCTTAACTACTCGAATGACATAAGCTTCTGCTGCTTGTAACAATTCTCGATAGAAGAGGGCATGGCCATGCAGAAGATCTGATCAGACTTGTTTTGAAATAGCTCTCGATAAAAAGTATTAAAAATCAGAATTTAACATCAAAAATTGATAAAACTAGTACTAAATGACCAAGGCAAACAAAAACAAAAACTGGAGAAGCAACAGCTCAGTCAGGAGCATCAAGTGAAAGCCCAATGAGGAGCGGTGCAGGAGGGTCCTTGGGACTGGCTGAACCCAGCAGAGCTGGATCGGGAGAGGGGGGGGGGAGTTGGCCCAAGATAAAGACAGGCTAAAGGCATTAGAAGCAAAAACATGTGAAACAGACAGAAAAGGATTAATGGACAAGATCGATCATATTGAAAATTTCAGCAGACACAATGTAATCATTGAACTAGAGAAGGAATCGTGGGGAATGAAGCGGTGAGCTTCTTTGAAACATTGATCCCACAAATGCTGACTAAACAAGTTAAAAACAAGTTAAACACAAAGCTGTAAATTGAAAGGGCTCGATCGGAAGCTCAGATCCAGAAGAACCAGTGAACAGCAACCATGAGCAGTCCTGACATGACTTTTAAGTTAGCGGGAGTGAGATACAATCTTGGGAGCAGAATATGGATATTCAAAAAATAACTATGGCCCATTAGTGGTGGACCATGAAAAAGTAATGTTTTTTTTTAGAACTTTTGCCCTGCCTTGGTCAAACAAAGAAAAGAATTTGATGAGGTAAAGAGACAACTGTGACCCAAAAACTTAAATTATCAATGATTTACCCAGAGATGCTGAGGGATGATGTCCCAAAAGGTTATCAACAAATTTTCAAGAATAAAGAAGTGGAAGAATTTTTATGAAAGTTGTGAAGAGATTTGAGGCACCAGTTAAGAAGATCAAAAAGCCCATTTTGGAATGGGACTAATTGAAGGATGTATTTTTTTTTTCATTTTGTGGTACTGAGCCATCTTGTTTTTGCTGCTAAAAGTAAAATCATTGTAATATATGCGGAAAGATCTGGAAAGAAAGGGAAGTGGGACTCCGATTTAAGGGGGAAAATGGTGTCAGGAGAGGAGCAGTTTTAAAAGATTGTTCTAAAGGGAGGGGTTCTTCTTCAGAAAAGATTCCGTGGATTTTTTTGTGGGCTTCCAGGTTCTATTGTTTAAGTCACCAGCATAGCTAGGGATGTTTATCTGTTTCTTAAAAGGGAAATGTTACAGTATTATTTTTTAAAATTGGAAAGATTTTATTGTTATACAGTATTTGTTTGAAAAATGGTATGGATAAAACACTAAAGTTTATTAGTCATAATATTAATGGGCTAAAAACTAATGGTAAAAAGAAAATGGCCTTGGCATACCGAAAGAAATTAAAATAGATACAATCTATCTGCTGGAAATGCATCTTACCAAATTGGAACTTGACAAATTAAAAAGAGAATGGATAGGACAAATAATTTTGAATTCCTTTGGTTCAAAGGCAAGAGGGGGTAGCAATTCTAATTAATAAAAATAATTAATAAATTCTAATTAATAAAAAATACATTGATTGACCAAGACAGAAGGTATGTAATGGCACATTGTAAATGTTATGGAGAAGCATAGACATTTATGAATATTCATGCCACAAATTATGACAGTGAAGCCTTTATGAGGGATATCTTCTTAAAACACCAGGAGAGATTTTATTTTTTGCTTGGACCCAATACTAGATAAATCTGCAAGAATGGTAACAAGGGCAAAAGTGGCAAAAAACACAATTTTGTACATGAAAGATCGAAATCTTATCGATATATGGAGGAAATTAAATCCCACAGAGGGAGACTGCTCCTTTTACTCAAGGGTGCATGATTCACATACAAGGAATGGTTTATTTTTAATGCCTGCCCAGTTAAAAAGTAGAGTGATAAAAACAGAATACATAATGAGGCTTCTATCAGATTACTCACCACTAACATAAACTATTGTAATAATGGAAAAACAAGAAAATGTAAACAGATAGTGTCTCAACACCATGCTATTAAAAAGAACAGACATCTGCAAGTTTATAAAGAGACAGATAGAAATATTTTGTCAAACAAATCAACCGTCTACTAATAATAGTTTTTTTTTATATAGGATATGGGACTACAAGAAGAATATGGACTACTGGAGAATAAAAAAAGCTAAAATATAATACAATAAAAACATAGAATAGAAAAAAAGCTATATTAAAAACTAAACAACAATGAGTTAGATGAATGGGCACACAAATTCTTATCTCAGCAAATTAAACCAGAGTTTATCAAGATTGATAAATGCTATAAAAACAAAGATAAATAGACAATAGACAATAGACAATAGGAGCTGGAGTAGGCCATTTGGCCCGTTGGGCCAGCACCGCCATTTTAGATCATGGCTGATCATTACCATCAGTACCCCTTTCCAGCCTTATCCCCATAACCCTTAACTCCATTACCCACAAGAGTCTTACCTAACTCTCTTTTGAACATAGTCAGCGAATCCGCCTCTACCACCCTCTGTGGCAGAGCATTCCACAGATTCACACTTCTCTGGGTAAAAAAATGCTTTCTCATCTCCGTCCTAAAGGGCCTATCCTGTATTCTTAAACTAGTCCTCGTCTCCCCCATCATTGGGAACAAGTAATCAGACTTCACCTTGTCTAACCCCCTGATGATTTTGTATACCTCAATCATGTCCCCCCTCATCCTTCTAAACTCCAATGGATACAAGTCCAGTTTTTCTAGCCTTGCTGCATATGACAACCCTGCCATCCCTGGAACTAACCTTGTAAATCTGTGCTGCACACCCTCTATAGCTAGTATGTCCTTCCTCAAGTTTGGAGACCAGAACTGGATGCAATACTCCAGGTGGGGTCTCACCAGGGCCCTGTATAACTGCAGAAGGGCGTCTCTGTTCCTATACTCCAATCCCCTCTTTATGAAAGCCTTCTTCACAGCTATCTGAACCTGCATGCTAGCCTTCAGTGACCGGTGAACAAGTACACCCAGATCCATTTGCACTTCCCCACTCCCTAGCTTGTCTCCATTTAAATAATACTCAGCTTTCCTATTACTTCCCCCAAAATGAATAACCTCACATTTGTTCACATTGAAATTCATCTTCCATTTAGCCGCCCACTCCTCCAGCCTGTCCAAGTCCCTCTGCATTTTCCTTACATCCTCCTCACACCCCACACCGCCACCCAGTTTAGTATCATCTGCAAATTTGCTCATGTTATTTATAATCCCCTCATCCAAATCATTAACATAAATTACAAACAACTGAGGACCCAACACCGATCCCTGAGGCACTCCACTCGTCACATCCTGCCATTCTGAAAAAGACCCATTTACTCCAACCCTTTGTTTCCTATCTCTTAACCAATTTCCTACCCATGTCAGCACCTTACCTCCAATACCATGCTCCCTGATCTTGCCCACTAGACTCCCATGCGGTACCTTATCAAAGGCCTTCTGGAAGTCCAAATACACCACATCCACTGGCTCTCCTGAGTCCACCCTCTTTGTCACATCCTCAAAAAATTCCAGAAGGTTAGTCAAGCATGACTTACCCTTAAGGAATCCATGCTGACTAGCCCTTATACTATTAATACTGACTAAGTGTTCTGCTATTTCTCCTTTTATGATGGACTCCAATATCTTCCCCACCACTGATGTCAGGCTAACCAGTCTATAATTTCCCATTTTCTCCCTCCCTTCTTTCTTAAAAAGCGGCACCACATCAGCCACTCTCCAATCCTTAGGGACCTCCCCGGAATCTATGGAACTTTGGAAAATGTCGACCAGTGCCTCCACAATTTCCATAGCCACCTCTTTAAGCACCCTAGGATGCAGCCCATCAGGCCCTGGGGATTTATCAGCCCTCAGTCCCAACAATTTACTCATAACCTCCTGCTTCTGGATCCGGATATCCATTAGATCCCCTACCTCCCCAGTAAAGTTCCCCAAGTCTCTTGGTACCGCATGACCACTACCCCCTAACTGACTATAACCTATATCCTCCTTGGTGAAGACAGTTGCAAAGTATTTGTTAAATTCCTCTGCCATCTCCTTGTTTCCGGTAATAATTTCATCCTTGCCCATCTTCAAAGGGCCAATTTTAGACCAAACCAATTTCTTCCTCTTCACATACTTAAAAAAGCTTTTGCTATCCTCCGCAATATTATCTGCTAATTTCCTCTCGTACTTCACTTTCCCGTCTCTTACGGCTTTCTTAGTTACCCTCTGATGTTCTTTGAAGGTTTTCCAATCCTCTAATTTCCCACTCCGCTTCGCTATCTTATAATTACTCCCTTTGGACTTGATAATGCACTTGATTTCCTTAGTTAGCCAGGGCTGCCATTTGCATCTCCTAGAGCCTTTCCTCCACTTTGGAATAAATTTGTCCTGAATCCTGTGAAAAATGTCCATAAAAACCTGCCATTTTTCCCCAGTTGTCCTCCCAGCTAGTGTATCTTCCTATTTTATTTTGGTTAGGTCCTCCCTCATAGCTGCAAAATTCCCTTTATTTAACTGAAGTACAGATGCTTCTGACTTCCTTTCCATTTCCCTTTCTAATTGCAGCTTAAAAGTAACCATACCATGGTCACTATTCCCTAATGGCTCCCCTACATCAAGGTCACTTATTAAGTCTGCGTCGCTGCACAGCACCCAGTCCAGAATCGACTTCCCCCTGGTAGGGTCCTCCACTAGCTGTTCCAAGAAAGTATCTCTTAGACATTCTATAAACTTGCTCTCTTGTGTTCCTGCCCCCGTCTGATTATCCCAGTCCACCTTCATGTTGAAGTCCCCCATAACTACCGTATTGCTACCACTTTGACATGCCACTCTTAATTCCTGATTTATACTACTATCGATATCTGAGCTACTTTTCGGAGGCCTGTAAATGACCCCCATTATATTCCTCTTGCCCTTGCAATTTTTTAATTCAATCCAAACAGACTCTACCTCACACTCTAACATATAAACAAAAAGAAATCAATGACATCTTTAGACAATATTACATGAAAATATCTACATCAGAATTACAAGGAGATGAGAATGTAGAAGAATTTTTGTCAAAAATTGAACTTCTAAAACTAGAAGAGAGAGAAAAGATAGAACTAGACACCCCCTTTACAAGAGAAAAAAATGAAAAAGTCCCAGATATCTTACAGACTAATAAATCACTGGAGGAGGATGGATTCCCACCTGAGTTTTACAGACCATTCAAAGAAATATTAATGATCCTGTTAATAGATGTTCTGGACCAATTAGTAAAAACACAGACCCTTCCTGAATCATTTTCAACCCTGATTATTACAGTGTTACAAAAAAAAAGACCCATTAAAATCAGTCATATAGACCAATCTCTCTGTTAAATGCCAATTATAAGGTACTAGCAAAAGTCTTGGCTAATAGATTAGGACAATATCTACCAAAACTGATACATGCAGACCAGGTAGGATTTGTTAAAGGAAGACATTCCTCAAATAGTCAAGGAAGATGATTTAATATAATGCATATGGAAAAATTTGAACAGAATCCAAGTATCGACATCTCTCTAGACATGGAAAAAGCATTTGGAATGGTCCTTTCTATTTAAAACACTGGAAAAATTTGGCATAGGCAGAACATTTATAAATTTGTAAACCACAAGTTAAAATTATAACCAATAATCAGATGTCAGCAGTGTTCCACTTTTTTTAAAAAGAATTTTAGCGATTGAACTGCTGGCAGAGATAATAAAAAGGGATCTGGATATAAAAGGCTTCAAAATTGGACAAGAACTCAAAATTAGATTATTTGCTTATGATGTGCTATTATACCTATCAAACCCAACTAAATCTTTGGAAAAATTATAAGAAACACTTGAAAAATATGGAAGAACATCCAATTATAAAATAAATATGGGTGTATGAGATTATGCCATTGACACATTTTGAATATGGAAGCTACCAAAAAGGAAGTAAATTTAAATGGAAGACAGATGGAATAAAATATCTTGGAATAACAAATAACAATTTACAGAATCTGTATTAACTAAATTATGTTACTCTTTTGGGGAAGATAGAAGAGGACCTGCAGAAATGGAGAAACTTACCGATTACTCCAGTAGGAAGAGTTAATTATGTCAAAATGAAAGTAATGCCAAGAGTGAAGTTATCTTTTTTAATTGCTGCCTATTCAGTTACCTAAAAAAATATTTAAATTATTAAGCAATCATATTAGACATTTCCTATGGTATAATAAGGTACCAAGACTCACACTGGAAAAACTAACATGGGGCAACAGGCTAGGAAGACTTTTAGATTAAAAAAAAAACTACCGAGCTTCACAGGCTTCTTTCTGGAAGATTGCCTTCACCCCCCCCCCCCCCCACCCACAACACCCTTGGATTTAGATGAGAATGCACTCAATGAGGGAGGGGGAAGCAAAGGACTTTTATCTATAAATAGAGTGTCAAATCGATAGAAAAAATGATGGATTATCCCATACTAATACATATGGTCAGAATGTAGCATGAATTTAATGAATGTATATGGAAAAAAGTAGGGATATCAATAAAAGCAACACTGTGTAAAAATGTGTTATTGCCTATGAACTTATGCAATAGAATATTAAATTTGTGGTATGACAAAGGCGTAAGATATATTAAAGATTGCTATATCCTTTGAACAATTAAAACATCAATATGGAGTGGCCAATGTGATCTTCTTTTGTTTTCTCCAGCTTAGATAATTCTTAAAGAAAGATGGGGACCTAACCACACCTGAAATTAGTGAAACTGAAGTCTGGATGGGGAATACACCCAAATTTATAACAAAAATGTACTATGCACTCCAGAATGAAAGTACAAAACCAGGCTTACAAAGTTCAAGGGAAAGATGGGAGTCGGGCTTGTGTGTGGTGATTTCACAAAGAAGCTGATCAGATTGGGGTAAAGACAGCATGACATCAGTTATAAATGCAAGGTATGGATGGTTCAATATAATTTTTTACACCAATTATATCTTACTCCACAAAAGTTACATAGATCAAAAGCAGAAATATCAGAGATGTGTTTCAGATGTGGGAGTAAAACAGGAATTATTCTATATGCTATATGGTCATGCGTGAAGGTGGGGCCATTTTGGCAAGACATCACAGAAAAATTAACCAGGATAACACGAGTGGCCTTTACTGATGACCCTGAGCTATATCTACTAGGCAATTTTATGGAAATAAGCAACAAATTGAATAAATATCAAATCTCATTTATAAAAATAACCCTGGCAGTAGCAAAAAACTGTATTGCAATCACTTGAAAGTCTGACCTCTCTCAACCTATAGCATGTTGGACTACAGGAATGAATACCTATGGAAAAAAAAAACACACATAATTTAAAGAATAAATATGACATTTTGGAAAGATCTGGCGGCCATACTTGGACCATATAGGGACCCGAATACAGTAATAAAAAAGATCTATAAATGTTACTATTATACATATCCAAACATGATTTCCCCAACTGTATTCTTTATATTTAAAAGATATTTAAGCTTTGATGGTGTGCAGATCTGTATATATGGAAAGGGGGAGGGATTGTTTATTGTTGTTTGTAAGAAAATGTTTAATATAATGTGATATTGAAGATTTTATTATGTATACTTTTGAAAAAAATCAAAAATCAAAAATGAAATATTCAAAAAATCCTTGATACACCTGATCCCTTTCTGGCACCAGGTGTTGAGAATCTTATTGTCCAGAATCATGGGTATTAAATTTTTCTGGGTTAAGACAACCCGTTAGCCCAATGTTTGCTGAACTACATTTTTAAATGTTTACCCTTGTTTTCAAATCTTCCTTTGGTCTCACCCTGTGGTGGAACCACTATATAGCTGAGGCACTGTCTCTATGAATGTACTGTATGGGCTGGGCCACCCTTGTACCTGCCCTCAGAATTCCCATAAAGGCTGTTATGCCCAAACCCCTCCCTCAGTACCTGCCTTGGAATTGGGCCAGCAACATGTGAGACATTCTGATGATTTATGGTAATTAAAGCTTATTAATTTATATTTCTAGTCTAATGTGGTCAATTGTTAGTGCATCACACCCCAATCACCATAATGTTATGCCTCAGACAATGCAAAATGGGTGAATAAACTGGACATTGACCCTAAAGCCACAGAGGCTTCTATCAAATTCAATCAATGGCTACACTGCCTCAACGCGTTCATGAGACACAACAATGTGCAGAGTGAGGAAAATAAACAGGACTGCTCTTTGCACAGGTCATCCAGTGAGTTTTTCAAATGATCAGAGACTTCAGTACATCTCGGCCACTATGGAGCTCCAGAAGAGACAGTATTTGGCCCCGACAAACATCATTTATGCCAAGTATCTTTTGGGCAATAGTAGACAAGCACCTGATTAGTTTGTTAGCAAATACATGTGGATCCTATGGGAGCTGAGGTGAGCCTGCGGCTGCAGAGATCTCTCTGCTGCCATCCACTTAGAAGAACTGATATGAAACGCGAATGCAGCTGGCTTCAAGTCTGATCACGTCCAACAGAGACTCGTGGAAAAGAACGATTGAAGCCTGCAGGAGTCATAAACCTGGCCAAATTGCTTGAGATAGCACAGCTACATGTAGAGGTCTCCCCTTCTGGAAATGCAGCCACCATGTGGCGAGCATGGGTACTACCATTTTGGGACATGAGGTCCCAAGTTGCCACCACCGCTATTGAGCACCCGAACTGCTACTTCTGCAGCCATGCTAAACATCCTCGTAGTAGCTGCCCAGCCAAAAATGCAACATGTTCTCCCTGCAGGAAGAAGGGACACGACAGGAAGGTATGTACATCCCAACCTTCTTCAACCGTGCTGCGTGCTGTCGGCAGCCACCATCATCCTGGGCCACATCACTTCTGGTCACAGGGAACGGCTAAGTGGGACCATGGGGACGACATACCAGGATGGGACTAATTCTGGCGTCACTTCCAGTAGCAAGGAGCAGCACCATGTGTGTGCCATGGGGCAGCCATCTTGGGAGGATGCCTCCAAACCAGTACTACAGTAGTGAATCAGACAACGACCTTACGTTGGTCTCAATCACCCTGGACCAGGACAGACCACATCAGCTAGCCAAGGCCACAATGGAAATTGAGATAAATGGTCACATCACAAACTATCTATTTGATAGGAGCATGGAGAGCTTCATATACCTGGGCACAGTACAGCGCTACTCCTTCAAGATGACAACGGCAAAGTGCAAAATCGCTCTGGCCTCCAAATCTCACTCGGCTGTGATCCATGGCAGTTGATCTATGATATTAATTGTGCATGGCACTAAATACAAGAACTTTAAACTCCTTATTACGACACAGCTCTGTGCACTAGTCATACTGGGTATGGACTTTCAGTCCCAATTCAAGTGTCCAATAACACCTGAGTATGGACTTCAAGTGTCCACTCTGCTCCACAAACAAGAAAATGCTCTTTCTCAATATTATCGATGAATACTCACACTTCCCATTCACTATCCCCTGCCCAGACATGACCACGGCCACAGTCATAAAGTCACTAAGCAACCTGTTCACTCTGTTTGGATACCCCTGCTATATCCATAGCAACTGTGGAGCCTCATTTATGAGTGAGGAGCTATGCCTGTACCTGCTGGCCAAGAGCATAGCCACGAGCAGGACCATGAGCTGGGAACAGCCAGGTAGAAAGGGAGAATGCCACCATTTGGAAGTCAATTCTCCTAGCCCTTAGGTCAAAAGGCCATTTCCCAGTGGCAAAGCCATTTCCCAGTGGCAAGATGTCATCCCTGAGGTATTCCAAGCTACCAGGTCCCTTCTCTGTACCTCTACTAATGCTACCTCATGGGAAAGGCTGTTTTCCTTCACCAGGAAGTTAGGAACCACACTACTATCCTGGCTGACGACCCCTGGGCCAATTCTACTCCGGAGGCATACCAGGAGCCAAAAGACTGATCCCCTGGTTGAGAAGGTCCACCTCTTCTACGTGATCCCCCAGTACACTTACATGGACTATCAGGATGGATGGCAAGACAGTTTCCATCAGAGTCCTGGCACATACAGGTGACCCCTTGATCAACCAATCAGAACCCTCCCCTTGACCACTGGCAGTGTAACCAGGCACCCAGCCCCACTAATTGTACCTGGCTCCCCATCCCAACTCCAGTCTGAGTAACCCCATGGTCCTATTAACCCCTCTCAGCCACCAGAGACCCAGCCTGCCACACAAAACACCACCCAGGAGCCAGCAGCTGAGCCGCAGCCAGCACTGTAACAGTCACAACGACAGATGAGACCATGGGACAGGCTGAACCTGTAATGAACATTGATCCACTTCACCTTGCCAGACTCTGTTTTAAAAGAAGGGGTGAATGTAATGGAACCACTGTGTATCTATTAGCACTGTATAAGCTGGCCCACCCCTGTACCTGTGACTCCTCCCGTCAGAATCCCCATAAAGGCGGTTATGCCCAAACTCCTCCCTCAGTACCTGCCTTGGAATTGGGCCAGCAACATATGAGACATTCTGATGATTTAAGGCAATTAAAGCCTATTAATCACTACTTTTAGTCTAATCTGCTTAATTTATAATGCATTCACACTCCAATCTCTCTGTGATCACTCTTCACCTCACGAGTTCTCTGCATTGCTGACCTCTTGGTGATCCCTGAATTTAATCACTCTGTCCTTGTTGGTGTGCTATTAGCTGCAAATATCCAAAACTCAAATTAACCACCACCCCTGTTTTTTTTTTACACAAAACATTTCTTTTCTTCTACAGGAAAGCCAAACTTTCACTTTTCTTCCTCGTTAATAGATCTGTATCAAATTTTGCCCTGTGGGATGTTCTGCTATGTCAAAAGTGCAATGTAAATTCAAGTCTTCATTGTTGTTGAAGCACAAGGTCAGCAAAATTGTGATGTATCCATAAGGATGGAGAGCAACAAAAGATGAAATATAAGCAAAAAATCAAATTCAGGTTTTAGTTCTGACCAATGATCTAATTACAATTATTAAAATCCTGGAATGATAGTATTATTGTTACAAAGAACAGTGGATTATCTTTTATCAATCTAATACTGCATTGAGAAATACCTGTCACCTTACATATTCCTTGATGGGAACAAATTTACTTCAGGCAAATATGCCAAGATTTTTTAAAGTCAAAATAGTTAGGGACTGTTCAGTCCAACATAGACTGCACTACTTTGGCCTAACCTGAAACTTTTTCTTCTTTCTTTGGCTTGGCTTCGCGGACGAAGATTTATGGAGGGGTATGTACACGTCTGCTGCAGGCTCGTTGGTGACTGACAAGTCCGATGTGGGACAGGCAGGCACGGTTGCAGCGGTTGCAAGGGAGAATTGGTTGGTTGGGGTTGGGTGTTGGGTTTTTCCTCCTTTGTCTTTCGTCAGTGAGGTGGGCTCTGCGGTCTTCTTCAAAGGAGGTTGCTGCCCGCCGAACTGTGAGGCGCCAAGATGCACGGTTGGAGGTGATATCGGCCCTCTGGCGGTGGTCAATGTGGCAGGCACCAAGAGATTTCTTTAAGCAGTCCTTGTACCTCTTCTTTGGTGCACCTCTGTCTCGGTGGCCAGTGGAGAGCTCGCCATAGAACACGATCTTGGGAAGGCGATGGTCCTCCATTCTGGAGACGTGACCCACCCAGCGCAGCTGGGTCTTCAGCAGTGTGGATTCGATGCTTGCGGACTCTGCCAGCTCGAGTACTGAAGCTACACTGCTGGAATATATCTTGATTTGTACTCATCAGAATATATCATGAACAGGTACAGGAAATAATTAAAACTGCTTATGAAATTAAAGAACTTGTATTTTGAATACAAGTGAGGAGAAATAATGCTAGAATTAACTCCAGGAATATATCTTTCTTTATTCTTCTTCTTCTTCTTTGTCTTGGCTTCGCGGACGAAGATTTATGGAGGGGGTAAAAGTCCACGTCAGCTGCAGGCTCGTTTGTGGCTGACAAGTCCGATGCGGAACAGGCAGACACGGTTGCAGCGGCTGCAGGGGAAAAATGGTTGGTTGGGGTTGGGTGTTGGGTTTTTCCTCCTTTGCCTTTTGTAAGTGAAGTGGGCTCTTTATTCTTCACTGACAATTGAATGACTAAGCCATTTGTTACTGTAGTTCACAAACAATGCAATTTAGCAACTATCCTTTAAAATTACCATGTAAAGAATTAAAATCAACAGATTATGGTGGAATTTCAACATTACCTACCCAAACATTAAACAGATAAACTGAAGGCTTTAGGCAAACTATTTTCTTTTATTTTGGATATTCTGTGTTGGTATTATTCACTCAATCTAAGTTTAAACTCTTCAATTTGTAATATATCTTATGACGCATGCAGAGGAAACATACAGTATTTTAATTTAGTTTCACGATATCTTCTTGTGAAATGCATCCTCCGTTTACATCCATTACAGGATCAATATTTATTAAAATATTTTGTCTGTTAGTTATACTGTAACATGAAGCAAAAAAAATCACTATTATCAGTTTAAAGGACATTGAGGAGAAATGTGCATCTTTTTTATTTTCTGTTGTTCAGAAATTGTAGATCTAACATTTATTCATAATGTTACAAGCCCAAAAAGGACCCCAAAACCCAGCAGCAAAAGACATTCACCAAAACAAGTGGTTTTTAAAGCAAATGTTATCTTTAATTAACTTTAAACATGAAAACAGAATCAAACCCTAACTTATCTAACCCAAATTAACTCCCTTCTAATTCTAAGCGCATGTGTATGTAATGTGTGTGTAAATTTAAGAAAAGTTCGTTTGTTCACAGTTTAATCTCACTTCTCCTTCTTCCAAGTTTTCTGGATGCAGGCAATTCTTATACTGTGCACAGAATTTAACATATATAAAGTTTACCGGGCTTTGGTGCTTGAAAGGTAAATGTTTACTACTCAGGAAGGTTCTTGCAGAGTTTGCAGAGAGAGAGAGAGTTGTTGTTCCAGGATTTCCACAACTGAGGTACAACCATTAGTCATCTCAAGGTCTCGCTGATGAAACTTGCCCCATCAGTGTGTACCAGATGTTAATCTCTTTCTTTAGGCTACCACAGAGTTCTGTTCTGTTCCTCTTATTCCAAGAGAAACATCAGACAGATAGCACTTCGAGCCATCCACTGCTTTGAAACTTTCTGTTCCCTTCCAGCTCTTCCTGGCTTGGTTCAGCCGTGACTGTTCAGTCTCTTTTCAGCGTCACACACAAGTTGAGAGGGTTTGTTTTATCTCCCTTGCTCTCTCTCTTTTCAACTGAACTGCCAGAAAAACCCCCACCTTCTTCAGCAAGCAACAGGAATTCTTTTCCTTGGTCAAGATGTTGACTTAGGTAAAAAAAACCAAGGTGTGACATTTCTGTGCACTCTGTCAAAACCTTGAAAAGAGCTTCCAACAGCCAGAGTGTCTCCAGTCCATTCATTTTATGACATCTGTTCAATTAGCACCTACTTGTGAAATGTGCATCACATTCTCCAGATATCCTGCAATGTTATTGAATATGAATTCTTCAGTCTTTCCAAATAAGATCTGTTTTAAAATTGTGTATGCATGTAATCCACTTACCAAAATCCCAAATATTTATAATCCATTACAGTAACCCCCAGCAGTCATTCAGCAGAAGAAGAGAAGCTTCGAATAGGTATTATTTACCTTATTTATAGCACTAGTCAACATTATTTTCTGCATCATTAAAACTTCAGGAAGCTACAGCTAAGGCTGAGACCCAAACATGGGTTCATTAGCAACAAGTGGCCTTTGGTGGGTTGGCAGCTGTGAGACTTTGGCAAGTCGAGGCAAGGTGAGGTGTGGGGGAAGCAGCAGTAAAGGGAAGTTCAATTTTTGATATTTTAGCAATCCTTAATATTTTAATTATCCTTCAATTAAATTAGGCAAATATAATTGGCAATGGATTGCTCAGTTTGCAGGATGTGAGAAATCTGGAACAGCATAATTGTCACTACAAAAGGTGCATCCAGCTGCAGCTCCTGACAAACCAAGTTAGGGAAATGGAACTGGAGCTGGAGGAATTCTGGATCATTCAAGATGAAGAGAGGGTGAAAGAGAGGAGTTTCAGGGAGACAGTCACCCCCAAAAGTCAGGAGGCAGGTAGCTGGGTGACTGTCAAGAGAATAAACTGAGAGAGCAAAGCACCCCTGTGTGTGTTCCCATAAACAATAAGTATACTGGTTTGGATACTGTTGATGGGGATGACTTACCAGGGATATGTTGTAGTGGTCACATCCTGGCACCAAAACTGGACCCTCAGCTCAGAAAGAAAGGAGGGAAAAGAAGAGAGCAGTAGTGATAGGTGATTCGATAGTTAGGGGGACAGTTAAGAGGTTATATAATAGAGATCAAGGTCTGTTGCCTCCCTGTTTTGTGGATCCGCAATATCTCAGATTGAGTTCTCAGTATTCTCAGGAGTAAGGTGAGCAGCCAGATGTCGTAGTCCATGTAGGGACCAATGATGTGGGTAGAAAGGATGAGGATGTCCTGCAAAGAGACTTTAGGGAGTTAGGTGCAAAGTTGAAGGACAGAACTTCCAAGGTTGCGATCTCTGGAGTGCTTCCCGTGCCACGTGCTAGTGAGGCTAGAAATAGGAAGTTAATGCAGCTGAATATGTGGCTAAAGAGATAGTGCAGGAGGGGGGGGGGTTTGTGTTTGTGGACAATTGGGCTCTGTTCCAGGGAAGGGAGGATCTGTTCCGATGAGACAGTTTCCACCTGAACTGGAGGGAGTCTAACATCCTTGCTGGTAGATTTGCAAGTGCTGCTCCTGGGGGGGGGTTTAAACTAGATTGGCAAGGGGATGGGAACCAGAGTGTTAGAGCCGATAGTGAAGTGGAGGAGGCTAAAAGTCATGTGAGGACTGCATATATTGACAGAAATCAAAGATTTGTACATGATAGAAATGTTCTCAGGCGTTTTTTATTTCAATGCAAGTATTGTTGGAAAGGCAATCGAGTTTAGGAGATGGATTGGCGCATGAGATTGCGACATCATTGCTATTAGTGAGATTTGGTTGTAGGATGGGCAGAACTTGCAGCTTAATGTTCAGGGGTTCAGTTGTTTTAGATGTGATAGAGGGGGAGGGATGAAAAGGGGGGTAGGATGAAAAGGGGGAAGAATGGCATTGCTAGTGTTAGGTCTGCTTTGTTTATGAATGAGTGAGTCAAACACCAGACTGAGTCGAAATCAAGGTTCTTTGTTCTTTATTGCCGGATTGTAACACTTGCAACTAACAGTGTTAGTTGGAGAAGGCGCATTCTGACGTTATCAGCAAGTGGTGTTTTTTTTATACCTCAGGATACGTACTTAGTAAATTATCATACCATTACATTGTCCAATGAATAAACTGTTGCTATCCTTCTCTGTTAGTCTGCTGCACATCATTCTTGTTAGTGCAAAGCTTATCTTGAGTGTACAAGGTCACATCTGCATTCTGTTACTCCTTAGTACTGGGTGACTCCTTCTCCGGTCCCATCTCATGATGTTTTTACCTTACAATAGTCAGGAAAAATATCACAGCTGTGCTTAAACAGAGCAACCCAGTGGGCTTATCTATAAAGGTTATATGGTGGGGTTGAGGAACAGGAAAGGTGTGACCACACTGATAGGG
Organism: Narcine bancroftii; assembly: GCF_036971445.1. NCBI lineage: Eukaryota > Metazoa > Chordata > Chondrichthyes > Torpediniformes > Narcinidae > Narcine > Narcine bancroftii. The sequence continues at coordinate 95,586,664 of NC_091471.1, read as the reverse complement.
TTGTAGTATAGACTGTCCAATAGTCAGAGAGAATTGGAGGAGCAAATCAGTAGAGAGATAGCAGACTGATGTAAGAACCAGAAAGTTGCAATAGTAGGAGATTTTAACTTTCATCATATTGACTGGGTCTCCCATACTGTAAAAGAGCTGGATGGCTTGGAGTTTGTCAAATGTGTTCAGGAAAGTTTTCTAAATCAATATATAGAGGTACCAATGAGAGAGGATACAATACTTGATCTCCTATTAGGGAACCAGTTAAGTCAGGTGACAGAAATATATATGTAGGAAATGTACCATCATTAATTCACAAAAGACTGAGTAGTGAAACAATCAGGCTTTTAATAGCTAAAGAATGGAACACCAACAAACAAGCATCCACCTCCTTGACTGATCAGAGCAAAAGGGAAGGGGTAGCCTGCACGTGGCCATGGGTTTGATTGGTCTCGGGAGACACAGCCAATCATGGTGTAACAGTGGTGTGAAAAATGGCTGAAGATAATTAAACTAGCACTGCTCTGCGAAGGAGATGGAATGCAAAATATGTAGATTAGAGCTTGAAAATAGACAGCACTAACTAGTGGGCCCCTTTCTTATCAGAAACCTCAAGGATGAAGGAATCTGGTTTGGACTGGCACAGTGACCTAGGGTACCCCATAGTCACCATTGCGCTTGCTTAATAAAGACATGAATATTAACTGCCTAATTAACATAACATGCAACGTATGATGAGGGAGGGACTGTGTGGTATCTGCAGGGGTGGAAGGGAAAAGGGATGGTTGTAAGGTATTGAAATTTCGATTGGAAGAGACTAAATGAAGGTGTGGTGATGTTGAGCCCGGGACTGTACAAAAGAGTGATGATTCTGGACCTCGGATGTGTCTTGGGACTAGGAGACACCCGACTCTGCAGACCCGAAATAAAGCTGAACCTGTTCTCCAAGAATTTGTCTCCAGAGTAATGATTGTGAATACTTTATATTTCACAGTGGTTCACCACATTCACTTTTTTTTAATGAAGGATCCTGCAGGGTGAGGACAAAAGAGAGTGAAACAACTATACATATACATACTTTACAGATTAAGTCTATCCAGGGGTTCTCCTCTGTGAGCGATGTGGCAATGGTTGGGGGAAGGGGTTGCCATAACATCATGATCAGGTTGAGGGGTTGGCCTATTAATAAATTGCCAAGGGGTGGGAACAGGTGGGGGTGGAAGGGAGTGTGGAGCTGGTACATCATTGGCAGGAATAGTAGCCTGGGGCAAGTGGTAGTCAGCTGCATATTTGGGGAACCATAAGGTTGGAATATGGGAGTGCCTGTGGAAGGTCAGTGCCAGGTCTTAGATTGAGACCGTGTCTTCTCACCCATCAAGGAAGGCGACGTAGGCATACTGGGGATTGGTACTGAGGAGGTGGACCCTCTCGACCAGTGGGTCAGTCTTAGAATGCCTGACATGCTTGCGGAGCAGGACAGGTCACAGTGAAGTAAACCAGGTGGGCAGCATAGAGTCTGAAGCAGTCTTCCAAGGGAGGGCAAACATCCGTTCATGAGGCGTGCTGTTGGTGGCCATACATAGAAGTGACCAAATGGCATGATGTGCATCTGGTAGGACTTCTTGCCAATGGGAGATGTGGACACCCCACGACCCCAGTTCCAGGAGGATGGTCTTCCAGACTGTGGAAATTTCATTTTCCACTTGCCCATTACCCCAGGACCCTGAGATTGTAGCTGCTCATGGTGATGCCCTTGTCCAGCAGGTACTGCTGTCCAGCAGGTACTGCCACAGATATATATGAATGATATATCCTGGTTGCTGTGGATAAAGCCAGGGTACCCAAATATTTTGAAGAATCTATGGAGAGTCTTGATAACAGTGGCCGTGGTAATGTCATGGCATGGGATGGCGAAGGGAAATGGGAATATTCATTGATAACAGTAAGGAAATAAACATTGTGGTTGGAGGAGGGGAGGGGACCCTTGAAGTTGATGCTGAGACACTCAAAAGGATGTGTAGCCTTGATGAGATGTGCCTTGTCTGGCTGGTAGAACTGCGGTTTTCATTCAGCACAGATCAGGCAGTTTCTAGTCATTGTCTGGACCTCCTCAATGGAGTGAGGTAGATCCTGAGATCTAACAAATTTGAAAACCTGGTAACTCCAGGATGACAGAAGTTATTATGAAGAGTCTTTAGTTGGTCCATTTGAAGAATAGCATAAGTTCCATGGTTTAGAGCATCCGGGGAATCATTAAATTTACCAGGTCTGTAGTGGATATCATATTTGTAAGTAGACCGTTCCAGTGTCCATCAAATAATCACCATTATTTGATTTTTCCCCTTTGCTTATTATTAAACATGAATGGTACCGTTCACTGGTCTTTGAGAAGGGTGAACCATTTCCCACCAAGGTAGTGCCTCCAGTGGTGTACTGCTTCCACAATAGCCTGGGCCTCCTTCTCGATAGAGGAGTGGCAAATCTCATGTCCTTAGAGGGTATGTGAGGAAAAAGGTGACAGGCCTGCCCACCTGGTTGAGAGTGGCCACCAGGGCCAAGTCAGACACATCGCTCTCCACTTTGAATGGCGCTGACTCGTCCATGGCATGCATAGTTGCCTTGGTAATATCATATTTGATCCATTCGACTGCCTTTTGGGCTTCTTTTGTCAGAGGAAATGTGTGGCCTTGACCAGTGGCCGAATCTTGTCCGCATAGTTGGGGACCCATTGAGCGTAGTAAGAGGAGAATCTGAGGCATCTCTTCAGTGCTTTTCGTTATATGGAAGGGGCAATTCCATCATGCGGTCAGGGTCAGGCCCAATGATGGCGTTCTCAACAACACAGCAGTCATGCTCTCTGGAAGACACATTTGTCCTTGTTATAAGTTTGATTCACGCATTTTGTTGCTTGAAGGACCTTGTTGAGATTAGCATCATGATCCTGCAGGTTGAGGCCACAAATGATAAGATGCCAGAGGATTGGAGGGTAGCTCATGTTGTTCCATTGTTTAAAAATGACTCCAAAAGAAAACCAGGAAATTACAGGCTTGTGAGCCTGTCATTAGTTGTAAATAAATTATTTGACAGCCATGGTTGATTAAGGACAGTCGGCATGGCTTTGTGCATGGTAGGTTGTGTTTAATGAATTTTATAGAGTTTTTTGAGGAGGTTACCAAGAAAGTAGATGATGGAAAGGCTGTGGATGTTATCTGCATGGACTTTAGTAAGGCCTTTGACAAGGTCCCACATGGGAAGTTAGTTCAGAAGTTTCAGACACTAAGACACTAGGTACCCATAGAGAGGTTATAAAATGGATTTGATAATTGGATGAATGGGAGAAGACAGAGAGTGGTTGTGGGTGATTGCTTCTCAGATTGGAGGCTGGTGATTAGTGGTGTGCCTCAGGGATCAGTGCTGGAACGATTGTTCTTTGTTTTCTATATCAATGATCTGGATGATAATGTTGGAAATTGGATAAGCAAGTTTTCTGATGACACTAAGATTGGAGGTGTTGTGGACAGTGAGAAAGGGTTTCAAAGCTTGCAGAGGGATCTGGAACAACTGGAAAATAGGCCAGAAGATGGCAGATGGCATTTAATACAAACAAGTGTGAGGTGTTGGATTTTGGAAGAACAAACCAAAGTAGGACATACACAGTAAATGGTAGGGCACTGAGGAGTGCGGAGGATCAAATGGAGCTGAAAATAATTCTCTGAAAGTGGTGTCACAGTTAGTCAGGGTTGTAAAGAAAGCTTTTGACATCTTGGCCTTCAGAAATCAAAGTACTTAGTTCAGGAGTTGGGATGTTATGGTGAGGTTGTATAAAGCATTGATGAAGGTCTCAAGCCTGAAACGTTAGTGATGTATCTTTATCTTTGCTACATGAAGGCACTGTTTGACCTGCTGAGTTTCTCCAGCATTTGTGTGTTTTTGTATAAGACATTGGTGAGGTCAAATTTGGAGTATTGTGTGAGGTTCTGGTTGCCAAACAACAGGAAGGATATCAGTAAGATAAAGAGTGAAGAGAAGATTTACTAGGAAGTTGCAAGATCTTCAGAAGTTGAGTTATAGGGAAAGATTAAACCAGTTAGGTCTTTATTCCTTGGAGCATAGAAGAATGAAGGGAGAGTTGATAGAGATTTACAAAATTATGAGGGGTATAGAAAAAGTAAATGTGAGTAAGCTCTTTCCACTTAGATTAGGAGAGATAAATATAAGAGGACATGACTTTAGACATGGCTTAGGTTTAGGGAGAACATTTGGAAGAACCACTCAGAGAGTGGTGGGCATGTGGAATGAGCTGCCATCTGATGTGGTAAATGTGGGCTCACTATTAGGTTTTAAGAATCAATTGGATAGATACATGGATGGGAGAGGTTTGGAGGGTTATAGAATGGGAGCAGGTCAGTGGCGACTAGTGGAATGATGTTTTGGCACAGGCTAGAAGGGCCAAATGGCCTGTTTTCTGTGCTGCAGTGTTCTATGGTTCTATCATTATATATAAAATCAAGATCAAGATTCCTTTATTGTCATGTAATAAACACAGAAAATTTAATACAGGTGCTCTTCAACTTATGATGGGGTTCCATTCCAACAAACCCATAGTACCACACCAACCATTTTTTATAATTAAATTTTGAATACTTTATTCCACACTGAAAAAAAAGCATTAACATACACAACTGAAAGCACACTGGGCATGAAGAATGTTTGAAGCATTCAACTAAAATTAATTTCTGAATGGTGGGGATGCTCAAGCATCAAACAAGATAATCAATTTCACTCTCTTCTAATGATGCTAAAAAACAGCTTGTAGTACACAATGTTTCATCGATACTTGACACTTGTTGATGGTTTAACAGGTATAGTCTTCCTCAGGAAGATATCAGTTTTAGACTGTACAAATTGTCTCTTCATTTCATTGTATATTTCTTGAGTATCCTGTATCTGCCTGTCTCCTCTTGCAAATCTCTCATAATTGGTATCCATTTCTTCCAACATCCATTCGCCACTATTGATGGTAGCAGGCACCTCAGCCAATTTCTTTTCTGTGAACTTTATTGGTGCTGTATGATATTATTGCGCAATGCTGACATGGCCCGGAATTGTGAGAGAGTAGCGTACTGCATATAGCAAGCGCTGGAGCAGATCGGAATTCAAAATTGGAAGTATGGATTTGAACCATCGTAACTTCGACAAAGCTTGTGGGACCATCATGTGGGTGGGGTGGGGGGGACCTGTAATGCATAGAATGTTCTTTTGCCTGCCTTATGGCAGATAAAGAATCACCATTAATATTGCCCAGTGCCCCCTTTCAGTAAGAGAGAAAGAGTAGCAAAAGAGTGTTCCCTCAGAGATATTTTGTGTCTGAATTTGTCTCCAGTGCTCTCCCACTCTCTGTAACTGCACAGGGCTCTGTTCAATCTATTTGTAACCTGAGATCCAGATCCAAATCTCTGACAAGATCAGGATGCCTTCAGTTCCTGAGGCCCTCACGATCCCAGTTCCAATACCTGGCTCCCATGAGCCAGTCGCCTGCAATCCATGGCCTATGTAGGTCCTTTTGCCATTAGCCTGGAACCCCTTGGCATCGCTGCCATCACAGTGCCACCATCTTGCATACAGATGCCGCAGTTGCAGCATTTTAATTAAAAACACCATCAGCTCCTAATAACAGGCTGTTTAAAGCCTTGTACCAATCTGCCAGCATTAGGACTGGGCAGTTGGATGCTGGCCTCCCAGGTCCACACCAGCAGCTGCATTGCCATTGTAGCAGCTGGTATATGTGTGACTTGCTTGTAAAGTATTGGCACTGAAGAAAACAACATTTGAAAGATTACCCCCGTTTTACATCATTTGGTGTGGGTAGTATAATTTCCACCAATTGATTGGGCGATCGAGTTTAACAGATGAAGATAAAGTGGGGAGTGGTCATTGTCAGAGTGGGATGAGTCAGACTGGTAAAACTTTGGCTCAACAGGCTTCGGCGAGAACAATTAAGAGACAAGGAATTGTTGAAGTTGAAGTCAGAAAGGGCCACCTTATTTGAGGAACAAAAATGATTCAACAGGTAAGGTCAGGATTTTAGATACCACATATTTTCTTCATCTAATCATGGACAGTGGGAATGGCAGCCAAGGCAGGGGACTGCTCCTCTTGCAGAATGTGGGTCATCTGCAAGAAGTCAATCCAGCTGCAGCTCCTGACAAGCGGAGTTAAGGAATTAGAGCTGGAGTTGGATGAACTCCAGATCATTTGAGAGACAAAGGGAGTGATAGACAGGAGTTACAGGGACACTATCACATCTAGGAAGCATGAGGAGGGGAGATGGATGGCAGTCAGGAGAGGGAAAGGCAGGCAGTGCAGGGCACCCCTGTGGTCATTCCCACAATAACAGGTATACAATTTTGGATACTGTTGGGGAAGGGGACTTACCAGGGACAAGCCACAGAGATCAGGTCTCTGGCACGGAGTCTGGTCCTGAGGCTAAGAAGAGAAGAGAGCAGAAGAGGCAAGCTGTAGTGATAGGGGATTCCAGTAAGGGGGACAGATAAGAGGTCTGTGGAAGAGATCGAGTATCCTAGATGATACGTGGCCTCCCTGGTGCCAGGGTCCAAGATATCTCATATCGAGTTCATGGCATTCTCAGGAGGGAGGGTGATCAGTCAGCTGTCGTGGTCCATGTCAGGACCAATGACATAGGTAGAAAGGGTGAGGATGTCCTGCAAGGTGAATGACAGGACCTCCAGGATTGTGATCTAAGGATTGCTGCCTGTGCCACACAATAGTGAGATTGGAAATAGGAGAATAATGCAGCTTAACGTGTGAATAAAGACATGGTACAAGAGGAAGGGCTTCTGGATCATTGGGCTTTCTTCCAGGGAAGGTGGGATCTGTTACAACGGGACAGTTTGCATCGAAACAGGAAGGGACTGATATCCTTGCAGGAAGGTTTACTAGTGCTGCTCCAGTGGGTTTAAACTAGATTTGCAGGGGGAGGGGAACCAAAGTACCGGAACAGATAGAGGAGTGGAGGAGGGAAAAGTTTATGTTAAAATTGCATGCACCATTAGAAGTCAACGGGTTGAATGTGGCGGAAATGTTCTCAGGCGCATCTATTTCAATGCAAGGAGCATTGTAGGAAATGCAGAAATGCTTCGAGCGTTGATTGGAACGTGGAATTATGACATTATTGCTAGTGAAACTTGATTGCAGGAGGGCCAGGACTGGCAATTCAATGTTCCAGGGTTCCATTGCTTCAGACACAATTGAATGGGGCGTGGGGGGGGGGGGGGGTGGAGGGTTATGAAAGGAGGAGGAGTAGCTTTGCTCATCAGGGAAAATATCACAGCTGTGTTCAGGCAGGACAAACAAGAGAGCTCCTCTACAGAGGCTATATGTGTGGAGCTGAGGAACAGGAAAGGAATAACCAAGCTCATTGAGTTGTAATATAAACTGTCCAACTGTTAGTGAGAATTGGAGGAGCAAATCTGTAGAGAGAAAGCAGACAGCTGCAGGAATCATAAGTTTGTGATAGTGGGATATTTTAACTTGCCACATTTTGACTTGGACTCTCATGCTGTAAAATGGCTGGATGGCTAGGAGTTTGTAAAATGTGTTCAGAAAAGTTTTCTATATCATTATATGAAAGTACCAACTAGAGAGAGTGCAATTACTGGATTTTCTGTTAGGAAACCATTACAGAACAGGTGACAGAAGTATGTGTAGGGAAACATTTTGGCTTCAGTTATCATAATGCCATTAGCTTCAAGTTAATTATGGAGAAGGATAGGTCTGGCCCTTGGGTTGAGATTCTAAATTGGAAAATGGCCAATTCTGTGGAACTGAGAAAGAATCTTGACTATGTGGATTGGGATAAATTGTTTTTGAGAAAGGATGTGCAAGGTAATTGGATGACCTTCAAATGTGACAGAGATCTTGTCAGGGTCCAAATGCAAGTTTAGAAGGCATAGGAAACTTTGATTTTTGAGGGATATTGGGGATCTGGTTCAGAAGAAGAGAGAGGTGTATAACAGCTGTATGCAACATGGAGAAAATGAAGTACTTGAGGAATATAAAAAAAACGCAAGAAAAATCTAAAGAAAGAAATCAGGAAGGCAAAAAGAAGACATGAAGTTGCTTTGACAGACAATGTGAAGGAAAATCCACTGGGTTTCTCAAGTATATTAAGAGCAAAAGGATAGTAAGGGACAAAATTGGTCCCCTTGAAGATCAGAGTCATCATTTTTGTCTAGAAAAGAAATGCAGGAGTTCTTAAATGTTTTTGTTTTTCATCAGTTTTCACTCAGGAAAAGGGCAAAGAGTTGTTGGAGGTAAGGAAAACAAGCAGAAAACCATGGAACATATACAGATTAAAGAGGAGAAAGTGATTGCTGTATTAAAGCAAATAAGGGTGGATAAATCCCCAGGGCCTGACAGAATATTCCTTCAGACCTTGAGGGAGGCTAGTGTAGAAATTGCAAGGGTTCTGGCAGAAATAGTTAAAATGATCTTAGTCACAGATGTGGTGCCAGATGATTGGAGGGTATCCCACGTTGTTCCATTGTTTAAAAAAGGATCCAAACGTAACCTGTAAATGATAAGATGGTGAGAATGACTTCAGTAAATTATTGGAAGGTGTTCTAAGAGATTGGATATTCAATTATTTGGATAGCCATGGACAGGTTAGGGATAGTCAACATGGCTTTGTGTGTGATAGGTCAGTGTTTAATTAATCACATAGAGTTTTTTGAGATTACCAGGAAAGTTGATGAAGGAAAGGCTGTAGATGAACTTTAGTAAAGCCTTTGACAAGGTCCCGCATGGAAAGTTAGACAGGAAGGTTCAGACGCTAGGTATTCATGGTGATATACTGAATTTGATTTGACAATGGCTGGATGGGAGATGCCAGAGAGTAGTGGTGGATGATCACTTCTCAGACTGGAGTCCTGTAACTAGTGGTGTGCCTCAGATATCTATGCTGGGACCATTGTTGTTTGTCATATATATCAATGATCTGGATGATAATGTGGTACATTGGATCAGCAAGTTTGCAGATTTCACTAAGACTAGAGTCACTGTGGACAGCAAAGAAGCCTTTCAAAGCTTGCAGAGAGATCTGAACCAGCTTGAAAAATGGGCTGAAAAATGGCAGATGGAATTTAAGTGTGAGGTGTTGCATTTTGGAAGGACAAACTAAGAAAGGGCATACACAGTGAATGGTAGGGCACTGAGGAATATGATAGAACAGAGGGATGTGGGAATACAGATACATAACTCCCTGAAAGTGGAATCACAGGGGGATAGTTTTGTTAATAGAGCTTTTGGCAGGAGTACAGGAGTTGGAGTTGTTAAAATTGTATAAGACATTTGTGAGGCCAAATTTGGAATACTGTGTAGAGTTTTGGTTACCTAACTACAGGAAAGATATCAATAAGATAGAAAGAGTGCAGAGAAGATTTACTAGGATGTTGCCTGGACTTCAGGAACTGATTTACAGGGAAAGGATAAACAGGTTAGGACTTTATTCCCTGCAACGTAGAAGAATGAGGGGAGAATTTGTAGAGCTATTTAAATTTATGAAGGGGATAGATGGAATAAAGTCATCTGGAAAAACTGAGCCATCTTCGAGTTGGATATCGGTGGTAAACCAAAGTTCTTCACTACAGATAGACTCAAGCCTGCCCATACAGACTAACAGAACCTGTGGAGCCACCAACACCTCGACGCAGAGGCAGAACACAAAAGACTCTGGGGACTATACCTACAGATACTATAGCCTGTCCAGGAAGGTGGTTGTCTCCTCCTGCTGTCCTCTTGCCTGTGGAATGAAATCCCCAGGAAATGTGAGTGGGGATCCGCAGAGGAGTCCAGTGGAGGATGCATGGAGGTCTTCTTTCAGCATTGTTCGGATGCCCAGTAGTGCCCATGGTAGCTCATCCACTCAGTTGAGGCCATTGAGTCTGGTCATGAGGGTGATCTTGAGGTGCCTGTGGAAATGCTCCTCCATGCCATTGGCTTGCGGGTGGTATGCCGTCATATGGTGTAGTTGACCACCCCACAGGTTGGCAATTTCGGTCCACAAACTGGAGCTGAACTATGCACCTTGGTCAGAAATGATGTGTTGTGGCAGTCTGAATCTTGCAATCCAGGACAAGAGGAGTGCTTTGGCACAGGACCTGGTGGATGTGTCAGCCAGGGGGATTGCTTCTGGCCACCAGGTAAAGTGGTCAACCACTGTGAACAAGTAACGGAAACCCTAAGAGAATGGAAAGGGTCCCACTATGTCCACATGAATGTGGTCAAACCTGTGTTCTGTTGGCTTGAAAGGCTGTGGTGGGACCTTGGTGTGTCACTGCACTTTGGCTATTCGGCACTGTGTACACGCCTTGGCCCATCCCTGGACTTATTTCTGCAATCTATGCCACACGTACTTGCTGGCCACAAGCCAGACTGTAGTCCTGATGGATGGATGTGCTAGCCCGTGAATGGAGTCAAAAACTTATTGCCTCCATGGCATCTGGTCAATAGGTTGAACCTGCCCAGTGGCCACATCACACAGGAGGGTGGTAGTACCTGTGCTGACTGGAATGTCCTGAAGCTGAAGGCCTGTGACAGTGGTCCTGAACTGCGGGATATCATCGTCCTGCTGCTGTGTCTCTGCCAGTGTTGGGAAGTCCAGACCATTGACCAGGGAGTAGATGCTGTGTCTTGACAAGGCATTTGCAACCACATTGTCTTTGCCCAAGATGTGCTGGATGTCGGTGGTGTACTCCAAGATGTAAGACAAGTGTCTCAGTTGGTGAATTGACCAGGGATCAGAGATTTTAGCCAGGGTGAAAGTCAATCGTTTGTGGTCCGTGAAAGCCCTTCCCTCAAGAAAGTACTGGAAGTGGCAGATGGCTAAGTTCAGCACCAGCAGGTCTCTATTGAAAGCACTGTACTTTAGTTAAGAGGGCCGCAGGTATTTGCTGAAGAAAGCTAGTGGGTACCAACTTCCTTCTATCAGCTGTTTCAGGACTCCACCAATCATTGTTCCTGAGGCATCGACTGTGAGGGTCATGGGTGCATCTGGTCTTGGGTGTATCAGAAGTGCAGTTTTGGCCAGGGCTTCTTTGGTTTCCACAAATGCACATGTGGATTTGTCATCCCAGGTGAGGACCTTCTCCTTGCTGGACATCAGGATGAACAGAGGGCGCATCACTTGGGCAGCTGCTGGGATAAACCTGCGATAAAAGTTTATCATCCCCACAAACTCCTGCAGACCTTTGGTTGTACTGGGCTTTGGGAAGCTGTGGATGACCTCTACCTTGTTGGGCAGTGGTGTGGCCCCGTCCTTTGTGATCCTGTGGCCCAGGAAGTCAATGGTGTTCAGGCCAAATTAGCATTTGGCCAGGTTGATGGTGAGGCCGAACTCCTGCAGACGACTACAGAGATTTCAGAGGAGCTGAAGGTGTTCCTGTCGGGTTCTACTTGCCACAAGGATATTGTTGAGGTAGACGAAAGTGCTGACCAGGTCTTGGCCCACTGTGTCCATCAGTCGCTGGAATGTCTGAGCCACATTATTGAGCCTGAATAGCATCCTTAGGAACTTGAACAGCTCAAATGGAGTGATGATGCCCATCTTGGGGATGTCATCAGGATGTACCGTGATCTGGTGATATCCTCGCATGAGGTCCACTTTTGAGAATATTGTTGCCCCATGCAGGTTTGCCGCAAAATCCTGGATGTGTGACACAAGGTAACAGTCCGGGGTGGTGGCCTCGTTGAGCTGGCAATAGTCACCACATGGTCTCCAGCCCTCCAGTTGCTTTAGGCACCATGTGCAGGGGATAGGCCCATGGGCTGTCTGACGGTTGAACAACATCCAACTCCTCGAACTTGTGGAACTCCTCCTTAGCCAGTCAGAGCTTCTCCAGGGTAAGTTATCTCGTCCTTTCATGGAGAGGTGGGCCCTTGGTGAGGATGTGATGTCTGACACCATGTTGAGGCATCTCTGCTGTGAACTGAGGAGAAAGGATTGCCAGGAATCCTGCTAGCACCTTGGAGCTGTGGACAGAGTTCAGGTGCATTGCCAGAAACCTAGCACCCCTCAGTGTGATGGTCTGGTAGGTCTCGGTGTAGATGAGTCGCTTACCCTTAAGGTCCACTAGGAGGCTGTGGGCTCACAGGAAATCTTCTCCGAGGAGTGGTTGTTCCACTGCAGTGTGATGGTGGGATTTATTTACAACCCCCACGGTAGCCGAGCACTTCTGTTTCTGTTTCCACAGAATGTCTGCCCGAGCTGCGACTTTCCGGGGAATGGTAAAATCCACATCCGCCAGGAGAGGTTGGATGTCTTCAGGCATCTGTTCCAGGAACGTCTGCTCAAACATGATGCCAAGCTGCTCGTCTCCCAGGAGGGCCAGTATCTCGTTGATGAGTGCCAATGGGTATCTGTCTCCAAGCCCATCCAGGTGGAGCAAATGTGCTCCTCGCTCTCGCCACAAGAGTCCGAACGTCTCAGTTAATAGCTCTTTGAAGGCATTATAAGTGCCTTCCAATGGTGGCCTGTGGATAAAGTTGGCCACTATGTCTGCAGTCTGCGGATCCAGGGCGCTGATCACATGGTAGTACCGGGTGATCTCTGCTGTGATGCCCCGAATCTGGAACTGAGCTGCTACCTGGTCGAACCACACACCAGGTTGAAATGTCCAGAAGTTCGGGAGCTTCAGGTCGACTGCGCTGACTGCTGCTTTGTTCTCCATCACTAGGTTTAGATTCCTTCTAAACCATGGGGGTCACCAATTGCAGCTGACTGCTACAAAGAAACACAAACACAGTGTGGCAGCTCACTCGCTTTATTAGGGCTGGAAAGGCTGTTTTTATACAGTTCAAGTTCCCGCTATTTTTGCTGATTGACTGACTCATCCATATGAATAACAATAGCGGGCGGGAACATCCATGCATTTGAATGTCCTTCTTCCCCAGTCTGTTTCTGCTGAGTTAGCTGAGCAGCTTGACCAACACCATTTTAGGGCTGTTGGTCTGATGCTGCCCCAGGTTCTACCCCCGCTGGTTCGTTGTCCTGGGAGTTGCTTCAGCAATCTTTGTCTGCGTTCACTGCCGCGCGATGGGCTGGCCCGATCTCCGCAATTGCAGTCCGCCACAAATAAACTATTAAGAAATTAATAAAGAAAGGATATAAAAATTATGAAAGTAAATTAGCTCAAAATATAAAACAAATGATAAAAGTTTTTAGAAATATATGAAGCAAAAGCAGGTGGATATATATTAAATATAGTTTGCCTGGATGATGAGAAAGGAAACCTAATAATGGGTAAATCAGAATTGGCTGAGGCCTGAACAATGCCATGTTAGAGGCTTATGGGGAAGTGACACAGAAGAAGCATTGAGGCCTGGTGCAGATAAGCCATTACCATAATCAATGGCAGGACAGGCTTGAAGGTCTAAGTAGTTTATTCCTACTCCTAATTTCTTATTTTCTCTTGTACTTGCATTTTTACATCATCACTAACAGGAAAAAGGAAAACAATTTACATTTGAATAGATAATTGCTTAGAAATTTATTTCTGGTAAATGTAGTATCAGTGTGATAGTACAGATCTATCACCAATGTACATAGTGTATATAGTTACTGTATCTAGACTGTGCTTACAGCGATTGGCTGAGAGCTAAGCCACACCTATTGTTTGGGCCTTAAAGGGTTGTGTCCCTAGCCAGGTCGGATCATTCCGGACTGGTCGGCCACCTGTGAAGAGCTCCGGTCTTTTGCTAATAAAAGCCTTGGTTTGGATCAACAAGTCTTTGGTTCTTTCGACGAACTCTACAATCAGAAATCTGAGGAACTTATGAAGATTTATCCTCGGTGTTTGGGGAGGTATTACAACAAGTGACTGAACATTACGAGTTACCAGAATCTTGTTCTAGTGCTTTAATTACTGTAATTCCAAAGAAAGATAGAGATCCGTTAAAGGTGTCTTCGTATAGACCTATTTCTTTATTGAATGTGGACTATAAAATAACAGCTAAATTGTTAGCAAATCAGCTTGCTAAATATTTACCTAAATTGATACATGTAGATCAAACAGGCTTTATTCAAAATAGATATGCTTCAGATAACATTCTTCGATTAATTAGTTTGATCAATGCATACCGACGGCAGCCCAACCATCCAATGGTGGTTGTACTTGATGCGGGAAAGCTTTTGATAGGGTTGAATGGAATTTTTTATTTAAGGTCTTGGAAATTTTAAATTTGGCCCTTTTTTTATTGGCTGAGTTAAAGCTTTATATACAAACCCGACTGCTAGGGTGGTGACAAATGGACAAGTTTTGTCGTCATTTAAATGAACACATTCTACTCAACAGGGTTGTCCATTGTCACCAGCCCTGTTTGTATTGGTCATTGAGCCGATAGCTCAATTAATACGGCAAAATGAGCAGATACAAGGAATGAGAGTTCTGGATGAAGAGTACAAGATTAATTTATTTGCAGATGATGTTTTGATATATTTAACAAATCTGGAACAATCTTTGCCTCATTTACAGGAATGTTTATTACAGTATGGATCATTATCTGGGTATAAAGTTAATTGGGATAAAAGTGAAATTTTACCGATAGTTGAAGGAGTTTATAAAAATGTTATTAATTTGAAATGGAAGGATAAAATTAATTGTTATATTGAGTATTAATCATTATATAAATTAAATTATGTACCATTGTTGAAAAAGATAAAAGCAGACTTAATTAAATGGAAAGACCTTCCATTAACTTTAACTGGCTGGGTTAATTGTATTACAATGAATATTTTTCCACGTATCCAGAATTTGTTTCAATCAATACCATGTTTTCTTACAAAGATTTTTTTCTAGGATTTACATAAAGCTACTAGGGATTTTTTATGTAAAGGTATATTACCAAGAGTAGCATTAAATAAGCTTACTTGGAAGTACGCATTAGGTGGGTTACAATTACCTCATTTTCAGAATTATTATGAAGCAGCCCAACTTAAATTTATTAGTGGTTTGATGGATTTGGATCGACCTACAAATTGGGCTAAAGTTGAGATGGCATGTATATCTGAAACTGCAGTACATCAATTTATATTTCGGTGGAATATAGATTTATTATGGGAGTATAATGTGCTGGTATTAAAACATCTATTGATGTTATGGACAAAAAAAATAAGATTATAGGATCAAAAGATAAATTATCTATTTTAGCATCATTATATAATAATCAGCTTATTCCTTTTTCATTATTTAATAGTCATTTAAAGAATTGGGACTTTAAGAGTATAAAAATATTGCAGGATTGTTTTGTAGAAGGTCAATTTCTTTCTTTTACTCAATTGAAAGAGCATTTTGATATTGCTGAAGCTTCTTTATTTGTTTACTATCAACTTCAGTTGCTGGTAAAAAAAAATGTATGGTAGAGAAATTATTTTACCTGTATTGTCAGAGTTCAAGTCTTTGATTTCTTCTATGCCTAAAAAGGGCTACATTTCTGTTATGTATCAAGTATTACAAGATAACATGGACAAGTTGGAATGGAAGAAATCTAAGCTTAAATGGGAAAATGACTTTTGTTTTTCCTGAAGACTACTGGACGGATATGTGTCATGACAGTGTTACTAGATTGATGAATGTACAGTATGGAATGGTTAATTATAACTTTTTGCATCAGTTGTATTTAACTCCTGAGAAATTGAAAAAAATTATGGCTCTAGTAATTCAGATTCCTTTTTTAGATCTGGTATGGGTATTGGAACTTTTTTACATGCTATTTGGTCTTGTATGTATGTACAACCATTTTGGGAAGAAATTAAGTTAATTTTGAAAACAATTGTATAAGTTTAAGTTACCATTAGATCCATCTGTTTTTTTCATTGGGTTATGTGATTCCTTTAAAGGGATTGGGGCTGGATAAATTCTAAATTGCATTTGTATTCTTAGCGATGTCTGTAGCTCAAAAATGTATAGCAAGTACATGGAAGGATAATACAGTGATTAATATAATGTGATGGCATAACGAAATGAAAGCTTGTATTGTTATGGAAAAAATTACATATGTTTTGCATGATAATTATTCTTTTTTTATTAATAAGTTGTCATTATATTTGGAATATATGCATTTAAATGTACCTTGATTTATTTTATTTTTAGTTTTTCTTTATATATTTCTTTGGCTCTCCTTAAGAGAGCTGGCTGAAGGGGTGGGCGGGGGGGGGGTTCTTTTCGTTTTTAAATTTTTTTTTGTTGTGAAATGTATTCTGTATGTTTACCAAAAATTTTTCAATAAATAACGTTAAAAAAAAAAGAAATCCGAGGAACTGAATTTCAGAGAAGAGTATAAAGATGTGTACTGTTCGAGTTATTAACTAGGGGTGAATTTCTTGGTGCATCTTTAATTTTTCCAGCTTTAAAAATAATTTACATCAAAAGCTGCCATTACATTTCTACAATACTACTTTATATATAATGTGTTAAATAAAATCTGACATGTAAAAAAAAGGTGCAAAATAAAAATGTTTACAAAATTATTAACCAGGTTTTTGCCATCATGGTTAAAGTTGTTCAAAATAAGGCAGAATTTGAGTGGCAGCCATAAAAGCAGTATTTTACAATTCTATTTGATTCAAATTTTGATGGTATTGTTAAATACAATTAGTTGGAGAATTGGAACTTGGGATTCTTTTTGGAAATGAAGTCGAAAATGGTAAAAAAATAAAAGTGTTTGCATCATGCCAAAAGCTGCCAGAGCTACTTAAATCAAAGACGACTGCAATACAGCATCTGCCCTTGAGGCTTACAATTGTTGCAGCAGAGTGAACCTATGATCTGTTAATTCCCATCTCAAAAATTAAAATAAAGCTGTAGCACATGGATGGCTTCTAAATGGCAAAAGAACAGCAAACTAGAAAAGCATTTCCACAATGATAAAGTGATCATAACTGCAGCAATGAGCCATCTCAATTCAGTTATTGTGCAAAATGGTCATTGCCGAGGCTGTAACAAAGGTGTCACAAAAATAAGTAATTCAAATGATTGTCCTAATAAACATAGGGCTCTTTCATGCAGATAAAAACGCCTGACTGTAAAGGCGGAGATTCTCTAACCTTACTTCCATGACCGGCTCCAAGGCACTGGCTGCAATCACTCTCGGCGGAAGGGTCAGCAGCAGAGCGCTCCACTCCGCTGCCTAGCATGAACGTAACGCCACTGCAAGTGGCTGGCTGGGGCAGGCTGATGACATTGCAGTGGCATCGTCAGCCTGAGAAGCAGGAGTTGGATTTTTAAAACACTCCAGGGAATGGCTTTGGTTCCTAAACTTGCACACTGTCTGTGTGGAGTTTGCATATTTTCCCCATGTCTCTGTGGCTTTTTTTTCTGCCTCGTTTCCTAATCTACATCCCAAAGATCTCCTGGCAGGTTAATGGTCACTGGGCCCTGGTTCAAGTAATTCGCAAGGGAATGAAAGGGTATGTGAGAAAGAAGGGGTTTTTACCTCAAACTTTAATATATTAGGAATGATGGCTTATCTCTGCTGGGAACAGTCATAGACCTGATGGGTAAATGGCCTTCTATGATATAATGTTCAATCTTTTATCATTCAGCAGGTGGCACTAAGGCACCTGTTGCCCCGCCTCCTCGGCTCCAGAGGGCGCTATGAGGCTCCGCTCAACATGAATGCCCTGTTAGGGCTGCTGCATGAAAGGTAAGTTTATATATTTACTACAGTACTTGTAGCCGGCCTCCAGGCGGAGACTTGGCATAAAGGGCCTATTGCCTAGCAACTAAAATGTTGCAAAACTTCTCAATCATTTATCTCATGGAACTTACTTATCTTCAATGAAAGATAAAAACCAGCATGAAGCAATCCTAATGTAGAGTCACTGCTAAGGTCTAAGAACATATGAGCTCTCCTCAACAGAAATGTATTCATTCAGATTCACTCAACCACCATTACGGACAATACATTTATGACGGAGCCATATCTTACCATTCTCTACTCCCTACTCACTACACAATTTACGTCACAGTTCTCTTTCCATAGGATCAACTGTAAGGCATGTTGAGCCATTTCATGAAATGATGTCTGAACTGTATCTCAACTTCTTCTACTTAGCTGAGTCAAACTCAACACTTGTAGTGATGTCCTCAGCTCACAAAGCCATCTTGACTTTAAACCTCGTGTTTTTATCTCAATTTCTGGTATCTCCAAGTTTTTATTATATTCCCATCAGCTTTTCTACCTCTCTGACTCTACAATCTCTTTAGTTTTTGACTGCTTATTTTTATTTCTTCTCTTTAATATCGCACAATAAACTGATCACTAATTATTTTACGTTCAGGTCTGTAATACAGGTTAAATTATAAAGTAAATGTGGTGGTGGTCTGAGCAGCAGCACAGCTGGACAGGCAAAATCACCGCACCGAGCAGCCGGCACAGAATTTGTGCAGGCTCCCCTTCTTTGCCCAGGAGAAGCCCTCATTTGCAGACCCATGTGGGTTACTTCCCAGCTGGCATGTTCCCAGAGAGACAATGATTCTGTAGCACACTAACTTCATTCCCCTTTATTTGGTACGCTGACATCAGTCCCCTTTATGAAGCATGCTGACATCACTTCCCTTTATGAAGCATGCTGACATCACACCCCTTTATGAAGTGTTCTGACATCACTCCCCTTTATGAAGCGTGCAGACATCACTCCCCTTTATGAAGCGTGATGATATCATTTCCCTTTATGAAGCGCACTGACATCACTCCCCTTTATGAAGTGTTCTGACATCACTCCCCTTTATGAAGTGTGCTGACATCACTCCCCTTTATGAAGCATGCTGACATCACTCTCCTTTATGAAGCGCGCTGACATCACTCCCCTTTATGAAGCATGCTGACATCACTCTGCTTTATGGAGCACTGACATCACTTCCCTTTATGTGGCGCACTAAAATCACTCCCCTTTATGAAGTGCGCTGACATCACTCCCCTTAATGAAGTGTTCTGACATCACTCCCCTTTATGAAGTGTGCTGACATCACTCCCCTTTATGGTGTTCTGACATCACTCCCCTTTATGAGGTACGCTGACATCACTCCCCTTTATGAAGCATGCTGACATCACTCTCCTTTATGAAGCGCGCTGACATCACTCCCCTTTATGAAGAGCGCTGACATCACTCCCCTTTATGAAGCATGCTGACATCACTCTGCTTTATGGAGCACTGACATCACTTCCCTTTATGTGGCGCACTAAAATCACTCCCCTTTATGAAGTGCGCTGACATCACTCCCCTTTATGAAGTGCACTGACATCACTCCTGTTTATGAAGCACGCTGACATCACTCTCCTTTATGAAGCGCGCTGACATCACTCTGCTTTATGAAGTGAACTGACATCACTCCCCTTTATGAAGCATGCTGACATCACTCCACTTTATGGAGCACTGACATCACTCCACTTAATGGAGCACTGACATCACTCCCCTTTATGCAGCGCGTTGACATCACTCCCCTTTATGAAGCGTGCAGACATCACTCCCCTTTATGAAGCGCGATATCATTTCCCTTTATGAAGCGCACTGACATCACTCCCCTTTATGAAACGTTCTGACATCACTCCCCTTTATGAAGCGCACTGACATCACTTCCCTTTATGAAGTGTTCTGACATCACTCCCCTTTATGAAACATTCTGACATCACTCCCCTTTATGAAGCGTGCAGACATCACTCCCCTTTATGAAGCGCGATATCATTTCCCTTTATGAAGCGCACTGACATCACTCCCCTTTAAGAAGTGTTCTGACATCACTCCCCTTTATTAAGTGTTCTGACATCACTCCCCTTTATGAAGTGTGCTGACATCACTCCCCTTTATGAAGTGTGCTGACATCATTCCCCTTTATGAAACGTTCTGACATCACTCCCCTTTATGAAGCGCACTGACATCACTCCCCTTTATGAAGTGTTCTGACATCACTCCCCTTTATGAAACATTCTGACATCACTCCCCTTTATGAAGCGTGCAGACATCACTCCCCTTTATGAAGCGCGATATCATTTCCCTTTATGAAGCGCACTGACATCACTCCCCTTTATGAAGCGCACTGACATCACTCCCCTTTATGAAGCGCACTGACATCACTCCCCTTTATGAAGTGTTCTGACATCACTCCCCTTTATGAAGTGCTGACATCACTGCCCTTTATGAAACGTGCTGACATCACTCTCCTTTATGAAGCGTGCTGACATCACTCCCCTTTATGAAGTGCTGACATCACTTCCCTTTATGAAGCATGCTGACATCACTCTGCTTTTTCGAGCACTGACATCACTTCCCTTTATGTGTCGCACTGAAATCACTCCCCTTTATGAAGTGCGCTGACATCACTCTCCTTTATGAAGTGCACTGACATCACTCCTGTTTATGAAGCACGCTGACATCACTCCCCTTTATGAAGTGCTGACATCACTCTCCTTTATGAAGAGCGCTGACATCACTCCCCTTTATGAAGCATGCTGACATCACTCCCCTTTATGGAGCACTGACATCACTCCCCTTTATGCAGCACTGACATCACTCCCCTTTATGCAGCGCGCTGACATCACTCCCCTTTATGAAGCATGCTGACTGACATCACTCCCCTTTATGAAGCGCGCTGACTTCACTCCCCTTTATGAAGCACACTGATTTCACTCCCCTTTATGAGCCGCACGATGGATTAAAATAAAAATCAGTTGGTGTTGACTCTTCTCTGGTAGCTGTTGTTTCTTGAGCTCTGCAGTTAGTGCCACTAAATTGGTGACCCGGATGGGTGCTCAACAGCTTTTGAGCCTCAACAGTGAAACATAGTGACAAAGTCTGCAGAATGGATGTTACTACTGCCCTGCACACGGTGGCTGTGAAACGGGCCAGCTTCTGGCCTCACAGACCACGGCCACATTAGGAATAGAACAAATGAAGCCACCAAATTCTGGCATGTAGTCACCTCATTAGATGAAGATTCTGCTGCCAAGGTAAATGATTTTATCAACAACCTGCCCGATGAGGATCAACACACTGCTTTTAAGGCACACCTCCTCACGACTTTTGACAGGTCTGACCTGGAAAGAGGCAGACGCTTACTCCACCTCGACGATTTGGGGGCAGAAGGCTCACAGAACTGAGGAATTAAATGCTTGCATTAGCAGACAGCTATTTCAACTGCTTAATGTTCAAGGCAGCCTTCTTGGATCAGCTCTCTCGTGACATTGTCCTGTTGCTCTCTTCTGCTGACCTCCAAGCCGAGAGAAGTGGCGAGGGAGGCAGACAGATTTCACAGGGTACCGTAGCCTCCCATGGAAAAGTTTCAACAGGTCACCTTGGACAGTCAAGTCAATGCAGCTGCCAGTTCTACAGCACTCCACAAGCTACTGAGGAAGAAAAAGCCATTGGAGAACAGTGAGTGGTGTTTCTACCACAGAAAATGGGGCAGGAATGCACACTCCAGTTACGTGGTTGAGTCCCAGGGAAACAACAACACTAACCACCACTGATGGCCTCGGTGGTTGGCGACCAGACTGGCCTGTTATATGTCACTGCTCAGCGCAATGGATGCAAGCTGCTAGTCGACACAGGAGCTCAGCTCAGTATCTTCCCGTCATCCTCTTACAAACCTCAAGCCAACTGGTGCTCTGCCAAATGCATTACAATTAGCAGTTTTGGTACTAAGTCAATACAACTTGTATTAGGCGATACTCCTTACCGCTGGACTTTCACGCTAGTGATCATAGGACAGCATTTTGGAAGCAAACCTTCCTGAGGGCACATGACTTGTTGGAAGACATGAAAGAGTGGAATTTGGTCTACGCCACCACATTCCACACATGCCCACTTTCTTCAGGTCATCGGCTGGCAACACTACAACTGTTGATTTTGCAAACTTATTTGCAGTGTTTCCTGAACTACTTACACAAGATTTCCATTTCGTCTCTCCACATCATGGAGTTCAGCACTGTCCCTCTCCTACATTTAACCACACTGTCCCTCTCCTACATTCCAAGGCACACAGACTTCCCCGAACTGGCTACTACAGGCCAAAAAAGTGTTCAAAGCTATAGAGGAGGTAGGCATCATCCGAAGGTCCTTGGGCATCGCCACTCCATATGGTGCCCAAAGCATCCAGTGGTGTAGGATCTTGTGGAGATTCCCATCACCTCAACGGCGCAAATATGCCGGATATGCCAGATTGACAGGATTTCAGGGTCTGAGTTACAGGGAAAGGTTGTGCAGACTGGGGCTTTTTTCTCTGGAGCGTAGATGATTGAGAGGGGACTTGATAGAGGTGTTTAAGATTTTAAAAGGGACAGACAGAGTAAATGTGGATAGGCTTTTTCAATTAAGAAAGGGGGGAGATTCAAACTAGAGGAAATGGTTTAAGATTGAAGGGGGAAAATTATAAGGGGAACATGAGGGGAAATTTCTTTATGCAGAGGGTGGTAGGGATGTGGAATGAGCTTCCAGCACACGTGGTCGAGGCGGGATCATTGGTTACATTTAAGGAAAGACTGGATCATTACATGGATAGGAGGGGACTGGAGGGGTATGGACCGGGTGCTGCTCAGTGGGACTAGGAGAGTGGGGATTTGCTACGGCATGGACTAGTAGGGCCGAACTGGCCTGTTCTGTGCTGTAAGTGGTTATATGGTTATATGTATCTAACACCACACATTCAAGATTTTGCTGCCAACCTCCATGGCAAATGTATCTTCTTGAAGGTAGACTTAGTAAAAGGTTATCCCCAAATCCCTGTCCACCTGGAGGGCATCCCTAAAACAGCCATTATTACTCCATTGGTCTATTTGAGTTTCTGAGGATGCCTTTCAGCCTTAAGAACACAGCTCAGATGTTCCAATGGATGCCATCCTTTATGTCTACCTCAATACATCTTAGCGGCCAGCGAGTCAACACAAGAGCACAGACAACACCTGCGACAATTGTCTAGAGGCTTCGGGATTTTTGACTTTCTATCAACTTTGCCAAGTGTGCATTTGGCAAACACATAATTGATTTTTTGAGATACAGGGTTTTGAATGCAGGTGCAACCCCAATTCCAGACAAAGTATCAGCCATTCGGGCCTTCCCAAAGGCCACTACAGTTAAAGGGCTACAAGAATTCCAGGGAATGGTTAATTTTTATAAAAGGTTCATCCCAGCAGCTGCCAGGATCATGAAGCCCTTGTTCCACATCCTCACCAACAAACCTAAAAAACTGCTCTGGACTACAAAGGCCACAGAACCATTTGACAAAGCAAAAGAGGCCTGTCAAAGGTAACCATATTGACCCACACACATATGCATGCCCCACTTGCACTCACATCAGATGCATCGGACATCGCCGTGGGGGTGGTGCTCCAACAGAAAATCAGCAGTCTCTGGCAACCGCTGGCATTTTTCAACGGTCACCTATGCCCGCCCGAAATAAAGTACAGCATTTTCAACTGGGAGTTGTTAGTGCTTTATCTGGCCATCAAAAATTGCAGATATTTTCTCGAGGGCAGACATCTTACTGCGTTTACTGACCATAAGCCTCTAACGTTTGCACTTGCCAAGATTACAGATCCCTGGACAGTGCGTCAACAGAGGCATCTGGCCTATATTTCTGAATTTACCTCTGATGTGCAGTATTTGTCAGGTAGAGAGAATGTTGTAGCTGATGCCTTCTCCAGGACAGAGGTCAATTCAATTACAGGATGGCTCGATCTCTGGGCTTTCACAATAGCCCAACTAGAGGACTAAGAGGTTCAAGCTTTCGGTACAGCTTTTACGGACCTTCTATAACCATATAACCATATAACCACTTACAGCACAGAACAGGCCAGTTTGGCCCTACTAGTCCATGCCATAGCAAATCCCCACCCTCCTAGTCCCATTGACCAGAACCCGGCCCATACCCCTCCAGTCCCCTCATATCCATGTAACGATCCAGTCTTTCCTTAAATGTAACCAATGATCACGCCTCGACCACGTCTGCCGGAAGCTCATTCCACATCCCCACCACCCTCTGCATAAAGAAATTTCCCCTCATGTTCCCCTTATAATTTTCCCGCTTCAATCTTAAACCATGTCCTCTAGTTTGAATCTCCCCCTTTCTTAATTGAAAAAGCCTATCCACATTTACTCTGTCTGCCCCTTTTAAAATCTTAAACACCTCTATCAAGTCCCCTCTCAATCTTCTATGCTCCAGAGAAAAAAGCCCCAGTCTGCACAACCTTTCCCTGTAACTCAGACCCTGAAATCCTGTCAACATTCTCGTGAACCTTCTCTGCACTCTCTCTATTTTGTTTATATCTTTCCTATAATTTGGTGACCAAAACTGTACACAGTACTCCAAATTTGGCCTCACCAATGCCTTGTACAATTTCATCATAACCTCCCTACTCTTGAATTCAATACTCCGATTTATGAAGGCCAACATTCCAAATGCCTTCTTCACCACACCATCTACCTGAGTATCAGCATTGAGGATACTATTTACCATAAATCCTAAATCCCTTTGTTGCTCTGCACTCCTCAATTGTCTACCATTCAATGTATATGACCTATTTAAATTTGCCTTTCCAAAATGTAGCACCTCACATTTATCTGTATTAAATTCCATCAGCCATTTCTCAGCCCACACCTCCAGCCTTCCTAAATCACCTTTTAATCTACGGTAATCTACCTCACTGTCCACAACACCACCAATCTTTGTGTCATCTGCAAACTTGCTTATCCAATTCTCCACCCCTACATCCAGATCGTTAATATATATATAAGAAATAATAGTGGACCCAGGACCGAACCCTGAGGAACTCCACTAGTCACCGGCCTCCAATTGGACAAACAATTTTCTACCACTACTCTCTGACACCTCCCATCCAACCACTGCTGAATCCATTTCACTACCTCCTTATGCCTCCACCTTTTCTCCTAACCTCCTGTGGGGAACTTTGTCAAAAGCTTTACTAAAGTCCAAATAGACAAAATCCACAGCTTTCCCTTCACCAACCTTTTTTGTAACCCCCTCGAAGAACTCAATCAGGTTTGTCAAGCATGATCTACCCCTAACAAAACCATGCTGAGTACTCCCTATCAATCCCTGTACCTCCAAAAATTTGTAAATAGCATCCCTCAGAACACTTTCCATCAATTTGCCCACCACAGACGTCAGACTTACAGGCCTATAATTCCCAGGTTTGCATTTGGACCCTTAAACAGAGAAACCACATGCGCCACCCTCCAATCCTTTGGTACCACCCCCGTGGCCAGTGACATCCTAAATATCTCTGTTAATGGCCCCACTAACTGTCCACTAGCCTCCCTGAGTGTCCTAGGGAATATTTTGTCCGGTCTGGGAGATTTATCCACCTTTATCTTTTTTAACACAGCCATCACTACCTCCTCGGTTATCCTTATATGCTTCATGACCTCCCCACTATTTTTCTTTACTTCAACTGGTTCAACATTTTTTTCCCTAGTGAATACCGAGGCAAAGAAATCATTCAAAATTTCCCCCATTTCCTCAGACTTCTCACTCAGCCTACCCTCGTTATCTACAAGGGGTCCAATTTTATCTCTCACTAATCTTTTACTTTTAATGTACTTATAGAAACCCTTCGGATTTATTTTTACTCTGTCAGCCAAAGCCTCTTCATGCCTTTTTTTGGCCTTTCTAATTTTTTTCTTAAGATTCCTTCTACACTCCTTGTAGTCCTCCTTCAACTTCTCAGCTCCCTGCTCTTTATACCTCTTGTACACCTCCCTTTTTCTCCTAACCAAATTTCCAATATTCCTCGAAAATCAAGCCTCCCTATGACTTCCAGCCTTTCCTTTGATCCACACGGGGACATAACTACTCTGTACCCTCAAAATTTATTTTTTAAATATCCTCCATTTTTCATTAACATCCTTACCTGAAAATATCCTGTCCCACTCAATACTCCCCAAATCCCTTCTTATTCCTTTGAAATTTGCTCTTCTCCAATCCAGAAACTCAACTTTAGGCCTCTCCTTGCTCTTCCCCTTTATGAAGTGCTGACGTCACTCCCCTTTATGAAACGTACTGACATCACTCCCCTTTCTGAAATGTGCTGATATCACTGCCCTTTATGAAGTGCTGACATCACTGCCCTTTATGAAGTGCTGACATCACTCCCCTTTATGAAGTGCTGACATCACTCCCCTTTATGAAGTGCTGACATCACTTCCCTTTATGAAGTGCTGACATCACTCCCCTTTATGAAGCGCACTGACATCACTCCCCTTTATGAAGTGCTGACATCACTTCCCTTTGTGAAGTGCTGACATCACTCCCCTTTATGAAGCGCACTGACATCACTCCCCTTTATGAAGCATGCTGACATCACTCCCCTTTATGAAGTGCTGACATCACTCCCCTTTATGAAGGGCTGACATCACTCCCCTTTATGAAGCATGCTGACATCACTCCCCTTTATGAAGGTCTGACATCACTCCCCTTTATGAAGCATGCTGACATCACTCCCCTTTATGAAGTGCTGACATCACTCCCCTTTATGAAGGTCTGACATCACTCCCCTTTATGAAGCGCACTGACATCACTCCCCTTTATGAAATGCTGACATCACTCCCCTTTATGAAGTGCTGACATCACTCCCCTTTATGAAGCATGCTGACATCACTCCCCTTTATGAAGGTCTGACATCACTCCCCTTTATGAAGCGCACTGACATCACTCCCCTTTATGAAATGCTGACATCACTCCCCTTTATGAAATGCTGACATCACTCCCATTTATGAAGCATGCTGACATCACTCCCCTTTATGAAGGTCTGACATCACTCCCCTTTATGAAGCGCACTGACATCACTCCCCTTTATGAAATGCTGACATCACTCCCCTTTATGAAGTGCTGACATCACTCCCCTTTATGAAGCATACTGACATCACTCCATTTTATGGGGTGTGCTAACAACTCTCTTCTTTATGAAGCGTGCTGACGTCACTCCCTTTTATGAAGTGTACTGACATCACTCCTCTTTATAAAGCGCTGACATCACTCCCTTTTATGAAGTGTACTAACATCACTCCTCTTTATGAAGCGCTGACATCACTCCCCTTTATGAAGCGCACTGACATCATTCCCCTTTATGAAGCGCACTGACATCACTCCCCTTTATGAAGCGCTGACATCACTCCCCTTTATGAAGTGCTGACATCACTCCCCTTTATGAAGCATACTGACATCACTCCATTTTATGGGGTGTGCTAACAACTCTCTTCTTTATGAAGCGTGCTGACGTCACTCCCTTTTATGAAGTGTACTAACATCACTCCTCTTTATGAAGCGCTGACATCACTCCCCTTTATGAAGCGCACTGACATCATTCCCCTTTATGAAGCGCACTGACATCACTCCCCTTTATGAAGCGCTGACATCACTCCCCTTTATGAAGTGCTGACATCACTCCCCTTTATGAAGCATACTGACATCACTCCATTTTATGGGGTGTGCTAACAACTCTCTTCTTTATGAAGCGTGCTGACGTCACTCCCTTTTATGAAGTGTACTGACATCACTCCCCTTTATGAAGTGTTCTGACATCACTCCCCTTTATGAAACATTCTGACATCACTCCCCTTTATGAAGCGTGCAGACATCACTCCCCTTTATGAAGCGCGATATAATTTCCCTTTATGAAGCGCACTGACATCACTCCCCTCTAAGAAGTGTTCTGACATCACTCCCCTTTATTAAGTGTTCTGACATCACTCCCCTTTATGAAGTGTGCTGACATCACTCCCCTTTATGAAGTGTGCTGACATCATTCCCCTTTATGAAACATTCTGATATCACTCCCCTTTATGAAGCGCGCTGACATCACTCCCCTTTATGAAGTGTTCTGACATCATTCCCCTTTATAAAACGTTCTGACATCTCTCCCCTTTATGAAGTGCTGACATCACTCCCCTTTATGAAGCGCGCTGACATCACTCCCCTTTATGAAGCGTGCTGACGTCACTCCCTTTTATGAAGTGTACTGACATCACTCCTCTTTATGAAGCATACTGACGTCACCCCACTTTTTGAAGTACACTGACATTACTACCCTTTATGAAGCACGCGATGGTTTAAAATATAAAAAAAACACATTTGGTAGTTGACTCTTCTCTGGTGTTTCTTGAGCTTTGCAGTTAGTAGCACTAAGATTTCATTTTGTTCTTTGCAGAGGTTCACTTGATTAATTTCAGCATATCTGCTGGACCTATGGAGTCTGATAATGCTGATAGGTGCCATCAATTCCTTTTTCCCACAAAAGAAGACATGAAGAATCCATGCGAATAATGGAGTCAAGTAGAGGATCAGTTGAGTTGTAGTTTGCAAATTTCTGATATGAGGAGGGTTGTAAGTGTCTTCCCCTGCCAAGGCCCTATCTCTGTAAATGTCTGAGCTTTCCTTCTTCCCTTTGCTTCAAAATGGTACACAATAACTGCTCTAGTTGACCAAGTCTGATCATTTCCTTTTTCAGCTCTGTGCCTCAGTGTCCAACTGTGTTGTTTAGGACTCAATAGAGTCTCAAAAAAGGTTTCAAGTAAAAACATTGAGATCCATTTCTCCTCACTAATGTTTCCTGACCTTTCGAGTGCTCCAGCTTCTTGTTGTTTGTTCAAGATTTCAGTTCTTGTGCTCTATTATTTATCAGCCTGATGAACAATCATTCCATCAAAAGGGCTAAATAAATGCAGGTTTCTGTTTTTGTTGACAGCAGCAATGGTGAATTGAGTTAAAATTCCTACAATTAAATATTTTTAAAAATTAATTGATTTATGGAATGGGAGCAGGTCAGTGAAATGATGGTCAACATAGCCTGTGTTGAATGGCCTGTTTTCTGTGCTGTAGCACTCTGTTTTAAAAATAATTTTGTTTTCATTCTTTTGTCTAATGTTTTAATTTCTTACCAGGAAGCTCGGTATATTCTTGCCCTGGCCATCGACTTCTATTCATCTGACGATGAACTGATTAGACTTGGTCAGGTATCATTGTTGCCTGCTCAGTTCAGTGCATAACATTTGGAACAATCGGTTGTTATTAATTCTACTGTGGGGAGGAAACAGGAGTGATTCAACCATCCATTGCCTGCCTTCTGTTGAAGGTGTCTAGTTTTCCCCCCCCCTCCCCGCAATTTCTACTTTAATCATACACCGTTGTATAACATTCCATTGTCGTACATTCTTCTTTGTCACAAAAATTCTTTTGGAGTCTTCCAGGGATGAGTGAAGCACTGGGAGTCAATTATATGCAACTCAGCCCTAATCATGTGGAAGCTGGAAAAGTTGGCCTTCTCCAAACTGACTTCCAGGGCTGTATTGCTCTATCTTTAGATGTGAAGGAGGAACAGGTTTCTCTCAGGTCCACTTTCCTAGCCATATCTTCAAAGAGTTATCTAATTAGTCCTACTAACCTACTTTTCCTTCCCGTAGTACTACAAAATATCACTCCATCAGAATAGAAATTGTCCTTCCACCTCTCTCAGGGTTGAAATACTCATTGTAACAGCTCACTGCTTTATTTAATTATTTCTTACGAGTATACAAATGGTTAAAAATTCTTAGGATGTCACACATGTATAATTTAAAGATCTCCTGAGTGGAAGTGGATGAATATGAACCAACCATAAAAATAAATCTGATGAAAATGAAAAGACTAAACTTAACAGAATCCTTGGTTTTATACCGTTGAGAAAGTTGCACATTGTTGCAAAAACAGAGACAAAGCAAGGAATTGAGAATGCCTGTTATGTATTATATCTATTATAAAGTTATTCAACAAAGGGTTCTGCATAGGTAACAGAGTTCAACATCAAAAAAAAAAGAGTTCTGATGAATTTAAAATGGGGGCCAAGATGAGGATTTATTGTACTTGTTTTATATCCTCAAAAAATTAATCGCAAAGCACATCACTGAGTATCACAGCAGATCTGATTAGTAATGCCTTTCAACCTGGTTCTAAACTTGGGTTTCAATCTTGCTGATATGCTGATTTATATTGTTATACATTTATTGATGTGAACTTTATATACCATGAGATGTAACTATTCTCAAATCAGCTAGAGATAAATGGGTTTGAAATAAAGGTCTCTCAGGTTGAAAATTAGAGTTACATTTGACCTTGCATGAAAGGAGCTCACAAACACAAAGGATGATGCTCTATGTAAAGCAGCAATTTGTGTTTTGATTCATAAATGTCAGCACGTATGCTCTAATTCATTAAGATAAATGTATTTGACTATGTTGTAATCTTAACAGCATCATTTTATATGTAGGAGCTACTCAAATGATAACAGAGGAAAAGAACGATAAGATCTTTATGGATTGTATCACATTTTGAAATCTGGCATTCTGATAACAATATTTGGTGCAGTAGTATACATGTTTTGCTGCTGCAGAGAGAAAATTGGTTTCAAGCTTGCAAACAATATGTGTGTGTACATGATCTTGGAAGTGCAAAAGTTAGACAAAACAAAGCTGATTTGATGCCAGAGCTTCAATTTTGGAATAAAAGTGAAATAGCAGAGATCAATAGGGCAGTAAACAAATGTGAAGTGAGTGACAGTGTTTACATTTCTGATTGAGAACCTTTTTTTAAATCAGATTTCTTAAAAAAGACATAAACCTGACTCTCTTTTAGAATCCAGTGCAATTGATTGGCAACACAATGCTGTCTTCTTTCCTGCAAGCACCATACACACAAAAGGCACCTGGAAGCAACATATGTCTTTGTTAATTGAGGAAAACCAAATATTTTGTAGTACAATACTGAATTTAGTGCTTTCAGATGAATTAAATGTCTTTACAAAAATAAATATATGAACAAAACTACCCATATTTTTTTTCTCTTCAAAGTAGGGTGGCCATTCCAAAGAAAGACATGATCATAGGTTACCATAATATATATTTTTCTTCTTTGGCTTGGCTTCGCGGATGAAGATTTATGGAGGGGTAATGTCCACGTCAGCTGCAGGCTCGTTTGTGGCTGACAAGTCCGATGCGGGATAGGCAGACACAGTTGCAGCGGTTGCAAGGGAAAATTGGTTGGTTGGGTTTGGGTGTTGGGTTTTTCCTCCTTTGTCTTTTGACAGTGAGGTGGGCTTTGCGGTCTTCTTCAAAGGAGGTTGCTGCCCGCCGAACTGTGAGGCGCCAAGATGCATGGTTTGAGGCGATATCAGCCCACTGGCGGTGGTCAATGTGGGCAGGCACCAAGAGCTTTCTTTAGGCAGTCCTTGTACCTCTTCTTTGGTGCACCTCTGTCTCGGTGGTCAGTGGAGAGCTCGCCATATCACACGATCTTGGGAAGGCGATGGTCCTCCATTCTGGAGACGTTACCTACCCAGCGCAGTTTGATCTTCAGCATCGTGGATTCGATGCTGTCGGCCTCTGCCATCTCGAGTACCTTGATGTTGGAGATGAAGTCGCTCCAATGAATGTTGAGGATGGAGCGGAGACAACGCTGGTGGAAGCGTTCTAGGAGCCTTAGGTGATGCCGGTAAAGGACCCATGATTCGGAGCCAAACAGAAGTGTGGGTATGACAACGGCTCTGTATACGCTAATCTTTGTGAGGTTTTTCAGTTGGTTGTTTTTCCAGACTCTTTTGTGTAGTCTTCCAAAGGCGCTATCTACCTTGGCGAGTCTGTTGTCTATCTCGTTGTCGATCCTTGCATCCGATGAAATGGTGCAGCCGAGATAGGTAAACTGGTTGACCGTTTTGAGTTTTGTGTGCCCGATGGAGATGTAGGGGGGCTGGTAGTCTTGGTGTGGAGCTGGCTGATGGAGGACCTCAGTTTTCTTCAGGGTGACTTCCAGGCCGAACATTTTGGCAGTTTCCGCAAAACAGGACATCAAGCGCTGAAGAGCTGGCTCTGAATGGGCAACTAAAGCGACATCGTCTGCAAAGAGTAGTTCACGGACAAGTTGCTCTTGTGTCTTGGTGTGAGCTTGCAGGCGCCTCAGATTGAAGAGACTGCCATCCGTACGGTACCGGATGTAAACAGCGTCTTCATTGTTGAGGTCTTTCATGGCTTGTTTCAGCATCATGCTGAAGAAGATTGAAAAGAGGGTTGGTGCGAGAACGCAGCCTTGCTTCACGCCATTGTTAATGGAGAAGGGTTCAGAGAGCTCATTACTGTATCTGACCCGACCTTGTTGGTTTTCGTGCAGTTGCATAACCATGTTGAGGAACTTTGGGGGGCATCCGAGGCGCTCTAGTATTTGCCAAAGCCCTTTCCTACTCACGGTGTCGAAGGCTTTGGTGAGGTCAACAAAGGTGATGTAGAGTCCTTTGTTTTGTTTTTCTGCACTTTTCTTGGAGCTGTCTGAGGGCAAAGACCATGCCAGTCATTCCTCTGTTTGCGTGAAAGCCGCACTGTGATTCTGGGAGAACATTTTCAGCAACATTTTCGGCGGGTGGGGGGGGAATATATATTATACACACACATATATACAGTGTGTTTGCATTTGTTGCTTCTGCAATATTGTTTAAATGTTATATAAAAATGTAAATACTCTGTTTATGGAATAATAAAATAATATATAAGTAATATGGTCCTCCTTTGGAATGGCCACCCTAATTTGAAGGCTCATATTTTTCATTCATGCCCAATGATGCAAATAATCCTTGAACTGAGAAAAGTAACCGCGTGCCTTTAGGGAAAATGCTTGCAGCTCCTTTACCCTGATCCAACAACCAAAGGATGAAGCAATAGTAACAGTTCTAATATATTCCTTCTATTTAAATCCTTTCATTTTGTATTTCGTTCTATAAAGTTTAATCAAAAAATTCCTCAGAACAAAAATATAAATAGTAGTTTGGATTATTGGAAAGCGAATTACTTTCAATTTTGTATGGCTGAATCATGAAAACCAAGATTTGTCTTAAAATAATTTATTTTATCCATTTATACTCCAATAGCCTTTTTCACAATTGAGGTACTTTTGATATTCAGCCACTATTATAATGTAGGAAAAGAAAAGCAATTTACACAACATGTTATGCAATGTTCAATGTCATGGAGATCAAATAGTCTTCTCTAATAGTGTAGGCTTATTTTTTTTTATTTCTTGGCTTTTACGGAGATTGTTTACCATAATTGGGGCTGGTACAAATTTTATAGGAGTAAAAATAAGTTCTCAAACATTTATTTTGCATTTTATCCAGTATTTTAGATGTGTTTCTTGGTGCAGTAATCACAGTTATAACAGCATTGTAAGCGTAGTGCATACATACAAGGCAAAAAAAGACCTCTAATCACCTTCAGCGGAATCACATATGGTTATGCAAAACAACAAATCTGGTTCAGTGAACACAAACTCTTGTGGACATCAGGGACAGAATTCCATATGTTGAACCATATGGGATATTTGTATATTCATGCATGCACATAAATACTAAAGGAGTCAAGCTCCCAGTGAGCTCTCTGCATCCTCACTTCTAACTGCAGGTCAGTTGTAGCTTTCAGTAACGAGACGGTGAAGGTAAAGTTCACTATCATGAGGATGTTTTATCTTATCATCTTCAGTCTTAATGCAACTTTGAACATTGTCATTAGCATATGACAAGATGTTTACAAAAATTATTACTCAAAAGATCTACATTATTTAGCGACATTTTAGCTATCTAAAAATTATGGCAGCATTTAAAAAAAGATTCAACAGATAATTGACACAAGAAGCCCTTAAAAGTGTTGGTTTTGACAATATCCCGAATAGATCTGAC
Organism: Narcine bancroftii; assembly: GCF_036971445.1. Taxonomy (NCBI): domain Eukaryota; kingdom Metazoa; phylum Chordata; class Chondrichthyes; order Torpediniformes; family Narcinidae; genus Narcine; species Narcine bancroftii. The sequence goes on along the minus strand of NC_091471.1, from coordinate 95,552,899 downwards.
TTTAAACCTATGTAGTATGTCTTTTTTTGAAAAAAATACATTATTTGTTGAAAATCTCACATCTGTAATAAAAAAATGCTTTTGGAATATTTAAACACAGTGTCATGACTTGACACACTTCCCAACAACTCTATCAAGTTGGAAAGCCAAAATTTACAGGAAAAGCTTGGAATCAGAAAGTATTCAAAAATCTGAAAATTTCTTCATGAGTTTCACCAGTTACGGCTACTCTGTGAAAAAAATCATTAATTTCTTTTTCTTAGGCAGTCACATGTAATCGTGCTGTTCCACAAGCATACCTGTACAGATGTTACAGGCATAGAGGTGGAGATAAGAGAGAAGGGAGATTTTGATAGGGAGTATATCACAGTTGAACTCGTGGAGGATTGTCCAGTGAAGCTACATGGTTGGAATTGAGAAATAACAAGGGTATGATCATATTATTGTATAAAATTATATAATTTTATAATTTAAAATTGAATAAAAAGCGTGATGAGTCAGCACACAGGAGGAAGAATGAAAACTTGGCTGAAAGGTGCACCAACAACAACCTTGCACTTAATGTCACTAATACCAAGGAGCTGATTGTTAACTTCAGGAAGGGAAAATGAGAGGTATGCGATTGTTGTTTGTGAAGAAAAACAGGTTTGGTAGATGTGGTGGTACACCACCAGCCCACTGCAGGGGCGACCTCTGTACCTCCAGAAGAGCATGGGGACAAGACAACACCTGACTGGCTGTCAATCAGCCAAACTGAATGGACCAAGCCCCACCCAGTTGGTTGTCAATCATCCTCTGAGATATAAGCCAGAGACGGCCCTTTGAAGACAGTCTCAGAGATTGCAACACCAATCCTCACAGCCAGCTGTGTGGAAGTTTATGTTGAATAAAGCCACTGTATTGACAATAGCCACACCAGAAGTGCGAGTATAAGACAGCTTTAATAAACTAATATGTACACTAAGAGGTCTTGTCTCTCTGCAAGACAAACCTGGAAGTCTAGAGTGTAGCTCTGGACTGCTTTAAATATATAAGGTCACTGGGATGACCCTGGTGACCTAGTGGTGTAATTACATATCACCACAGCCACCACAGCAGATCTCAAAGGCAAGGACTCTGAATACAGTTTTAATGCGGAAGTATTTTATTTACAGAAGGCAAGAATGGTCAATGATTACTGATGCAGCACACACACACGCGCACACACACACACACACACACACACACACACACACACACACACACGCGCGCGCGCGCGCGCACACGCACACACACGTGTGCACACACAATCGCACACACACACACAAACACACACACGCGCGCGCACACACACAATGATCAAGGAACAATCACTACGATGTCCCACCAACCCCTGACTCACTGCAGACTCAGCTCTATGGTAGAAGGAACACTAATTAAACGCTCCCAACCCTTTTTACAGTGCACATCTTACCAACAGTTTCTCCAGCACCCTTCCACATTTCTAAGTCAGGAATGAAGCAAGGTAGTCCCAAGCTGGCAAAGAGAGATAACAAAGAGCACATGGCACCTCTATAGTGCTGGAGGGTGCAGCCCAGATCATTTACAGGGTTACAATATCTCAGTGCCATGAGGGTTAATCCAATTACAACAACCAATGGCCAAGGCCAAGTACAGGCATGTTGGAGAGTGCAGTCTAGGTAAATTTACATGGGGCCAACAGCAAAGCATGCACTAATAGGTGGGGTGGAACCAAACCTTGATTGGCAGCTGGTGCGTCCTCCAACTATGTAGGTGGCAGTGCTGTCAAATGACAGCCACAACCCTTTCCAATACAACAATCCAGTGATCAGAGATGGAGAGGATGAGGAAATTTAAGTTCTTGAGATTCACTAACTCAGGGGATAATTTCTGAACTCAACACACAAATGACATCGTGAAGAAAGCACAACAGCACCTCTACTTCCTCAGGCTTGGAATGACATTGGAAGCCCTGACAAATTTCTGCAGATGTGTGTTGGAAAGTGTGCTGATCAGCTGCATCCTGGTCTGATATGGGGACAACAATGCCCCCCTGTAGTGATACACCAATAGCCTACTGCAGGGGGCAACCTGTGTACCTGCAGAAGATCACTGGAGGACAGACCATACCTGGCTGGCTGTAAATCAGCTGACCTGAATGGATCAAGCCCTATCCGGTCAGCTGCTAGACATCTGCTGGGACATAAGCCACATCTGTCCCCTTGAGGTCAGTCATTCTGAGTTGCAGCTGACTGCAGCAGAAGACTTTAAATAGAATGAAGCCTTTTGTTCAGTCTCTTCAAATCTTATGTCTGTTTACTGTCACCACAGTGCATCACACCCCCTGAGCAAAGAGCCCTGAAAAAGGTAGTGGACACAACCCAGGACATTATGGGTAAACTCTCCCTACCATCGGAGAGCAACAGCAATCAACACCACCCAGCACATGCTTTGTTATCACTGCTGCCATTAGGGAAGAGGTATAGATGCCACAAGACTCACATGCAAGGTTCAGGAACAGCTGCAACAACATTTAAGGACTTAACTTTTACACTTTTCTGTTTTGATGCATTTCTTTATTTGTTTACATGCTTAATATTGAGTCAGTTTTTTTTATTTGCCTCACCAACAAGGTCATTCTGCCTTACCTGCAGAAAAAAGAATATCAGCGTGTATGTCATGTATATACTCTGACAATAAATCTGAATCTAAATTATTATGTTTGTACTGCAGACCCCTCAACAGTCAGTTAGAATTAAAGGAGCAAATATGTAGGGAGATGACACATAGCTGTAAGAATAAGAGGAGATTTTAACTCTCCATATATCCACTAGGACAGCCATTATGCTGAAAGCAGGCATGGAGTGGAATTTGTTTAAGTATGTTCAGGAAAGTTTTCTCAATCAAAAGACAGCCCCACTGTAGATCCTTTTGAGAAGAAAGTGGGAGTGGGGAAAGCAACTGAAGTGTCAAGGGGAGGGTGTTGCATTTTGGGACAAGTAACATGGTTTGAGCAACTGATCCAATGTCGAAAGCAGAGTCATTATAACATTGAAAGCACTTCAGATTAATGATGCTCCTTTGAAGATGGTTCATGATTTTTTTTTTGTCATTATTACTAAAGATCCAAACTAAGGTTCCATTTGGAAAGATTACTTTTCATTGTAAAAAAAAATTGAGCAAATGATTAAAATCTAGTTTTTGAACTTCACAGGAGTCCCAGGCTGTTTATTACATATGGCTTATAATATGAACTTTCGCACCTTTTGTGATGTTGAGCAGCAAGACTGAGGCTTATAGAATACCCTATCAAGTGTGTTTGTGATTGTGCGTGCTTACACAAATTCAAATTTCATACCTAAAGCCTGCACATCTCCAGCGCATAATAAGGTTCATTACAGCTCCACTGATCTACAAAATGTGACTGAAGTCATGAGAATCACCATTAATGTTATATGTTACTATGACCTTCCTGCATTTCCCTTCCTGCCCTCTCTATTGTCATTTTGCCGCTTCATCATATATAACCAAAGCATTCCCTTCCAATGCTTCTCTTCCACTGCTCGGCATAATAACATTGTCCTTGGTTCCATTGTTACCAATGCAGGTCTATCTGCAGCATCTTTAGCAATGGGTTCTCTTCATGCATCCTTTACCTTCATGCTGGCTTTCAGTGAGACCAGCCAGAGATGAGATATGCTTCTACATGTACAATGATAACACCCAACTCATCTCTCACCATTCCTTTTCATTCCTCCACTACTTACATGTTGTTAGATTGTTAAATATATGTCCCTTTTTGAAGCCTACAATTTCCTTGAGTTGGAATCTGGAAACAATGTTGCAGAAATCATACAAATTCTTCACTTGCCATTTTGTTACAGTGCTATTTTTAACTTTTGGTATCCTACTGAATAAGTACAAAAGAAAGACTGCCTTCCCTCTGCATGTAATGTTGTCTGCCTCTGTTCTTATCTGACTTCATTTGCTGTTGTAACTCTTCTAACTTAACACCTTGCATCACTTATATCCTGTAAATTCAATTGTATACCTTGGAAGCTTTGTCTAATCCAAAACTTTGCTGCTTTCATCTTGTTCTACTCACCCTATTTATTTAATCCTCGCTGCCCCACACTGGTTTTCAGTTCCCCAATATATTAAATTTAAAGTTTAAAGTTCTCACTTTCACTTATCCAACATACCCTTTGAGACCCGACTGGGATCATTCTCTGAAGAGGACGTGCAAAATCATTGAGGACCCCTTCTACTCTGCACACAGCAACTTTCAGCTGTTCCAGTCAGGGAAGAGATACAGGAGAATCAGAGCCAGCGACACCAGACTGAGGAACAGCTTCTTCCCACAGACAGTGAGAATGATGAATGACCAAAGGAATTGTTCACACTAATCATTCAAGACTCTTGTTTGTATAAAACAATATTTATTTATTTGAATAGATAAAATACTTGTCCTGCACATGTGTTGCTTGTCTATATGTGTGTTAAGTCTCGTGGTGTGCCTGCACGTTTTGCACTGAAGTCCAGAGAACTCTGCTCATCAGGTTGTACTTGTACAGCCAGATGACAATAAACTTAACTTGACCTATTCTTGATGATCTAGTTTTGATTTTTCCTCAAGCCTTACAACATCACCTCCATATCTCCTGTCTCATCCTTCCCACCTATACTTCAAAGCTGAGTGCTAGTGAATCCATCCTTAAGCACTGTATAGCTTCACTTGCATATGTCCAATTCTTATGAATCCCATCTCCTGGGCCAAATCTCTCATTTTCCCTCCGTGCCCTTTAAGATTATTCTTTTACTCCACATCTTTGACTAAACGTTGATCATGATTCTTAATCTCTGATACATTATTTCTTGTCTGATTTCACCATTGTGAATAAGCATGGAGTGTTTTTGTATTCAGAAGTCGTTAATTAAGTGAAAGTTATTAATGTCGTTTTCATCCCATGTGGGTGACTACCAACACTTTACAGAGGAAGTGTTGCATAAATGCATATTAAGTCATTGTTTCAGTCATAAACTTTACAAAGTGCCCAGTATCTGTTAGAAAAGGGCTCCACAAGAGGCTTACTGAAAACATGTGCAGGAATATAAAGTTCCTTGTGTAGAAAACATATTATTGTTATGAAATGTATTTTATAAATCTCTGCTCTACAGGCTTGAGGTTATAATCAGAAGATTAACAAACATCACAGACAAACTCAGCTTGAGTGTTGTGACTAAACAGAAATTGTGCATATTAAATTTGAAAAAAATTTAAAAGGCTGGAATTGTGAGGCCATTAACTCAGAAACAAGCCATTCTTGTCTACTACTGGTTTCTAATTTGTTAACCTCCTCCTTCCCCATTTCACTTAGTTCAATTTTTTAAAATTCTCCCTTTAATTTCTTCCTTTATTGTTTATCTGAAACGTTTATCAGTCCACGAAGAAGCAAATTCTCTGTGTAAATTTGTTCTTTATTGCACACAGTAGTGATTATCGTAAATCTCTAGTTTTCCCAATAACTAGAAACATTGTCTTTAATATATCTATTAAATACTTCCATAATTTGAAAGATCCTCATGTAGTAATTGAAGGACGCAGTGCATATGAGAAATAGAAAAGTTTCTTGCATAAGTTTACCAAGTTACTTGTGAAGTTATACAAATAACTTTACCCTGGGGATATAGAACATAATTCAAAGTTTATAAGCTACCAAATGTTTTGGAAATATGATTAACAGTCAGGAAGATGAAGCTGACTTCAAAAGCAACGAGGCAGATTGGTGGAATGTACGGATGTAGAAAGTCTCATTTAATGCAGAGAGCTGGAAAGGAGGAAAGAAGAGAGACAACACTGTAGTGCACGTCGAAAGAACCAAACCAAGGCTTTTATTAACTAAAAGACTGGAGCATATCACAAGTAGGTCGACCAGTCCAGAATGACCTGGTCTGGCTAGGAGCAATCCTTTAAGACCTGCCAGTAGGTGTGGCTACACTCTCAGCCAATCACAGTCATCCTCCACTACCATCTGTACATATGTACATATACACATTGGTAAGAATCTGTACTTATCACACACCACTAACCTTTTCAAGTGATTGTTATGGTTTGTCACAGACTGAGTGCAAACACAGTCAACCTGACTTCACAGATTTCTATCTTTAAAAGTTGCCATTCACAACTTCATGCTCTATAAAACAAATTAAAACACTAAGAAGTATCACCACTCTGAATCAGATTCAAATATATACTTTCAGTGATCGAAGCTTTTGTGTAAGATCACAAATCCTGTTATGTAAGCAAATGTACAATGAGAACATCCATATTTTTTGTACAGTATTTAAATAATGTATAACATTCTTGGTAAATGTTATGTTCTACTTTCTGATCTGGTTAATTCAACTCTTTTCAGTTTCTCCTAAATCTTACGGGACTAGCTAATAGATAGGCAAACACCACAACTACAGACTGTTATATATTGAATTGATTTAAATGGAATTGAATATGTTAATGTTAATGTTAAATAAAACATTCATTTAAAAGGTGTAAGGATGGCATTATTTCACAAATGATGGATCCATTCAATGGCCTGATAATAGTGGGAAGAAACTGTCTTTGAATCTGGTAGTGCCTATTTCAAACTCGTTTATGTTCTGTCCAATGGGAGGGGGGAGTTGAGAGTGTGATTGGAGTGGATTTGGTCTGTTAATAGTGCAACAGATAGTGCAAGAATAAAACCAAAGGTGCAGGGGATAGTGTTACAATTATACAGGAATGGAAGTTTCGTAAGGCAAAAGTACAGGGCATAATGTTAAAGAGAAAAATGCAGTTAAACAGTGCATCATTATTTTTTATTCATGAGAGGTCCATTCAAGTTTGAAACGGGGGGCGTGGCAAGATGGCGTAGGGAGCGGACGTGCCTTCCCGGTCTCCCCCAGGCAGTTATATAAATACCCGTTTTAAGAATATTTCTTTTCTGTTAAAAGTCTTTGTTTTGTTTATCAATTGTTTTTAGTTTAAAATGGCAACAAAGATTAAGGAAAATAGAGTTCAAATACAGAACAAAACTACACTCTCCGACTTTGGAAGAAACTCGGCCTACTTGCCCAGACAGAACCACGGAGTCAAGGCTGGAATTTTCTTAAGAACGGAGCTCATTAATTGGACTGTCGGATAAGCTGGCCTTGGACACCCCTCTGAAAGATGTTTAAAATGGCAACAAAGATTAAGGAAAATAGAGTTCAAATGCAGAACAAAACTACACTCTCCGACTTTGGAAGAAACTCGGCCTACTTGCCCAGACAGAACCATGGAGTTAAGGCTGGAATCTTTTTAAGAACGGAGCTTATTAATGGGACTGTCGGATAAGCTGGCCTTGGACACCCCTCTGAAAGATGGTGATGAATATTGATTTGAAATGTTTTATGAAGATAAATTGCAGTAATTGGCATTGGTTGCCCGTGAGTTTTAAAAATCCAGATAACATTAAAGTTTATTAGTGATTTTTTTTGGATGGAATATCGGAAGGATGAACTTATTATCTATAAATACAGAACAAAATTACATCCTTTGACTTTGGAAGAAATTTGACCTATTTGCCCAGACAGAGCCGGAGTTGGTGCTGGAATTTTCTCAAGAACAGAACTTATTAAAGTTGATTTCAGACTCCTTTTTGAAAGATGGCGACGAATGTTGATTTGAAATATTTGAAATATTTTCTGAAGATAAACATATATATGGAACTCCTTGACCTGCAATAAGGTTTATCAGTGATTTTTTTTGGATGGAATATTGGAAGAGTGAATTTATTATCTGTGAGTATGCATACATTGCAAACAGATTTTAATAGTTTTGAAAAGGTTTTTTTTTAAACTAAACAACAAGATCAGTTTAATATTGAGAAAATTGGAAAAAACTGAAACTTTATTAAATTTGGGAACTCAGTAGAAAGAAACTATGAACAAGATTGATGATTTATAAAATTAAAGTTGAAGGAGCAATGTCCAAGAAGAGTCAAAAATTTTGAATAAGTTTTTCTTGAAAATAAACAATAATTTCAACTTAACATTGAGAAGATTGACAAAGTGGAAATTTGATATTAAATTGGGAAACATAGAAGAAAGAACTTATGAATAACATTGATGCTTTAGAAGATCAAGACCGAAGGAATTATGTTCAAGAAAATTTTAAAAGATTTGAAAAAACTTTTTTTGAAAGTTAAGCTACAAATTCAACTTGAGACTGAGAAGAATGGAAGATTCGGTGTTGAACTGGGATGTTCAGAGGTGTTTTAATTCAGTGGATGAAATTCAGGAAGACTTGAAAAAAAAATTTAAAAAAAAGCTTTTATTGATTGTAAACAATGTTTAACTCAGTGTTGGGAGGGTGGAAAGGGTGCAAAATTTAATATCAAGTTTGGATTTTCAAAAAAAAGAGTTTATGAATAAGATTGGTTAAATTGATGGACCGGGGTTTTATGGATATAAGAAATGATGATTTTTCGGTTTATACGTGTATTTTGTCTGCCTGGGGTGGGGGGGAGGGAGTGGTACTTCTGCTCCCGAAAGTCATATGCCACTTGTGGTTTATACCACACCCATTTGGGTTTTTGGGAATTAACCACCACAAGGTGGTTTCCTAAGGGGTTAGGGGAGGTGGGGGGGGGGGTGAAAATTTGAAAATTATTTAGTATCTATTATGTAATATGATACTAAGTCAATTTGAAATTAATGTATGGAGATACTATAAATAAATTTCAAAAAAAAAAGTTTGAAACAGCAGGAAAGTTAAAGTTCAAGTTTATTATCATCTGATTGTACACACACCACCTAATGGAACAGCATCCCTCCTGGCCATGGTACACACCGAAAAACATAATGCACAATACATAATGATCACATAAATAATCAAAATAAAATATGTATAAATATTTGCAATTATTTACACAGTTACAGGATACTGTTCATCAGTCTAGCAGCCAGTTGGAAGAAGTTATTCCCCAGCCTGGTAGTCCTGATTTTGATGTTCTCTTACCTTCCTCTTAATGAGAGTCAGCTAAAGATACTGTGTGCTGGGTGGAAAGGGTCTTCTATAATTCCCCATTTAGTAAATGCTCCCAGTAAATGCTGTCTATAGAGAAAAAAAAAATCAGACCCCAGTGATTCTCTCAGCAGTTTTAATGGTCTTCTGTATAGGCTTCCAGTATGATGCTTTGCAGCTACCATACCACACAATGAGCAAGACACGAAAGTCTGCAGACACCGTGAATGAACTAAAAACACCATGCTGGAGAAACTCAGCAGGTCAAACAGTCCTTCATCAAGTATAACATAATGCAGTGGTAGCGTGAATAAAAGCTCTTATGACTGGAGGGAGAACAAATGCTTTTATTAGCTTATAACTATAAGTAGGGTTTCACAGTAGTCTGAACTAGAAGCGTTCTGGGTTTAGGCAGGAAACCAGGGTTATATGTAAGCAGATGGGGGTGGAGCCAGGTGGAGGTGCCAGCCATCAGCACCTCAAACTACCAGTGAATCCCGTACACTACATTCGCCCCTTCCCGCAGAATTTAGGGTCTGTGAATGAAGACAGAGAACATGGGTTAAGAAAAAAATGGTTGAAAAATATACAGTTATTTACAAATTTACAGATTTAAGCAGTCCAGGGGTCTGGAGATCCTGATGGACTCCTTAGGTCTCCTGCTCCTCTTGTGAGGGAGGTGGGGTCTCTGGCTCAAAGGTGGAGGGGGATGCACTTTCCTCCTGAACCGGATCCCCTGAGGCCCTGACTGGGGGTGGCGAGAATGAGCTCCGTGGCTTGCTGGGCATCTGAGCCAATGGACTTTCTGTTCCAGAGGGTGCTAGGTTCCTGATGGAGACGGTGTCTTCCCTGCCATCTGGGTTCTCCACATTGGTGTGGAGCAGTTTCACCCTTTCCACCAGGGAGTCGGTCTTGCTTCTCCTTGCGTTCTTCCTGAGGAGTGGACCAGGAGTGGTGATCCAGACTGGGAGTGTAGTTCCAGATGCCGACCTTCTTTCAAATTTGAATAAGAACTCATGAGGAATAGCGTTGGTTGCAGTACATAGTAGCGACTGGATGGAATAGAGTACCATAGGGAGGACTTTCTGCCAGCATGAGGCGAGAAGGTCTTTTGACTTCAGGGTCAGTTTGACAGTCTTCCAGACCATGGCATTTTCCTTTTCAACTTGCCCGTTCCCCAGGAGTTGTAGCTAGTAGTCCTGCTGAACGCAATATCCCTCACCAACAGGTGCTGACGTAGCTCGTCATTCATAAAAGTTGAGCACTGGTCGCTATGAATATATGTGGGATACCTGAACAGGGAAAAAATGGAATGTAGGGCTTTTATGATTGATAAAGTGGACATGTCTGGACCTGGAATGGTGAACGGAAAGCGGGAATACTCATCAATGATTCAGAAGAAGAAGGTATTTCCATTTATGTAGGGGAGAGGTACCTTAAAATCAACACTGAGCTGTTCGAGGGGCCTGAATGACTTGATCAGATGCACCTTTTTGGGGTGGTAGAAGTGTGGCTTTCACTCCGAGCAGACCTGGCAAGACCCGATCATTTCCCTGACATCTTCCATGGAATAGGGCACCTTGATGAAATGAGTCATGTGGTAACCCCTGGATGGCAGAGCTCATTATGCAGAGACCGCAGTTGGCCAGTCCTCTGGATAAGGCATCTGGAGGGTCATTAAGGGCTCCTGGCCGATAGGCAATGTCATATTTGTAGGTGGAAAGCTCGATTCTCCACCTAGCAATTTTGTCATTCTTGATTTTTCCCCACTTCACATTATTGAACATGAATGCGACCAAGCACTGGTCAGTGAGGAGTGTAAATCTTCTATCAGCCAGGTAGTTTCTCCAGTACCTCATGGCTTCTACAATGGCTTGAGCTTCCTTTTCCTCTGATGGATTCTGGAGCTTGTGGCCTTGTAATGTCTGTGAAAAAAATGAAACCGGCCTGCCCGCCTGGTTGAGGGTAATGGCCAGGGCTACTTCCAAAGCATCGCTTTCCACTTGGAAATGTATATTCTTGTCTACTGCATGCATCGCAGATTTCGCAATGTGGTTCCAGAGGTAGTTAAAAGGCATTTGGTCTTCAGCTGAGAGGGAGAAATTAGTGGCTTTTAAGGGGGCAAAACTTGTCAGCATATTGAGGGATCCACTGGACGTAATATGAGAAAAACCCCAGGCATCTCCTCAAAGTCTCTGTGGTCCTGGGGATGGAGAGTTTTAACATGGGATGCATCCTATCGGGATCAGGGCAAATGATGCCATTCTCCACCATGTAGCCAAGGATAGCCAGACATTTAGTCCTGATCACTCACTTGTCAGAGTTATAAGTGAGGTTCAGGGCTTTTGTCTCATAGAGAAAACTCTGGAGGTTGGCGTCATGGTCATCTAAGATATGGCCACAAATGGGAAGGTAACATTCAACTCATACTCATCCACCATTCTGTCCATCTGCCTTTGGAAGATATAAACCCTGTTAGTAATACCGAAAGGGACCCTCTGGAATTGATAGAGATGACCATTAGCTTTAAATGCCATTATGGACGGTCCTCTGAATGCATTGGCAGCTGGTGATAGGCAGCTTTCAAGTCGATGGTCAAATAGATGAGATACTGTATAATATCATTCACCATGCCCGAAATTCGATGGAGTGGGTATGCGTCCAGGAGTGTGTACCAGTTAATACTTTGGCTATAGTCAATTACTAGACTGGACTTGTTTTCCCCTTTTACCACTACCACTTGTGCTCTCCACAGGCTGGTGCTATGTTCGATGATGCCTTTGTCAAGCAGACGTCCTGCTCTTGGTAGCAATAAGTTTGCAGCCTGAGGACAGATTCGGGAAGAGAGGGGGAGGGGTTGATATTCAGTGTGGAGAGGCTGCAAGTGGATTCTGATTTTAGGGGCCCTCTATTCCGAACCGTTACGGGGGTAGGGGATTAGAATACTCCAAGGTCACACTTTAAAGATGACAGAGGGAGTCCAGACCCAACAACACAACTCATCAAGTATATACAAGTGAAATTTACAGAATTCCCCCACCCCTTCAAACAACAAATGTACTATACAATGTTATTGAACATGCGTAGAATGCGAATGAGACACAAGAAATATGCGGTAATTAGAAGGATACATCTTCAGGTTGTATTTTTGCACAGTCTATAAGTCTATGAAGCTTTCAGTAGAGCCGGTGTCAAATGTCTATTTACCTTCACAGTCACTATGGAGTTGCTGAGCTAGTGAGGTCCGTCCTGATCTAGGACCATCGAAGCTAGGTTCCCGGAGACTCCATGCTCCTCACTCAAGTGGCCCCCACCATCCTAGATGGCATCGACCTCGTGGCGTGGAAAGATGGCTACCCTCCTTCTTCATCTAATGATAATTGCACTGAGTTTGAATTTGGGTCACAGCAAGATGGCAGCCGAGCCTTTTTGCACCATTTCCTCACTTTCACCCTCCATCGGCATGCGCACATCAAGTGGGTTCTGCTTAATTCGAGGCAGATGGCTTGGGGCTGGAATCGGATCTGGGAGAGGTGCAGGCTGTGGACTTCCCTCACGTGACAAATCCTCGCTCAATGCCCTTTCTTGCCACAATTGGAATACACTGAGTCTTTTGCTGGGCAATGATATCGGGGATGTTGGCTCTTGCTGCAGTAAAAGCACTCCTAACACTAGAAGTGGCAGCCAGTAGGGCAGGGGTAGCAGAAGCAGCCGCTCCTTGGAAGGGGTCACCTGGTGAGCAAGCTTGTTGGCTTTGAGTCGTCATTCTCGAGCTTAGCCTGTTCCAGCGATTTGGCCAGCTCGATATTGCTAGCCAGGTCCTTCTTTCCCGACTCAAGCTGTTGCTGCCTCATGTACATTGTGTGGAAACCAGTGACTAGAGTGTCCCGGATCTGTTCTTCCTCACAATCGTGGCCTGTAGCCGCTTTGTAGCTGTACTTCTTGGCAAGCGTCCACAGATCCAGCAGGAAGTCATCGATGGTCTCTCCTAGCTGCTGGCAAAGTAGAATGAGTCAGTGCTTCGCTAGGGCCTCATTCTGTGACTTCAGGTACCTAGCCTTCAGCGCCTCGATAGCAGTATCATATGTAGAGCAGCCCCTGACGACTGCATACCCTTTCATTTCTACCCTCAAAATGAGTGCGGATCTCCTGAGTTCATCGATGTGGAAGACATCTCTGGTCACGTTCAGGTAGACCTGGAAGCAGTCTAGCCAATATGTGAACTCCTTAGCCACATCGGGAGACAGAAGGTCTAATTGTTAAGGATTAGGCTAATAAAACTGTAGCGTGAATAAAAGCTCTCACAACTGGAGGGAGAACAAACACTTTTATTAGATTTTTAACTGAGGGTAGGGTCTTACAATGCTTTTCAAAAGGGTTCTGCATTTAGGTGGGAAACCAGGGTTATAAGTGAGCAGATGGAGGCAGAGCCAGGAGGAGGGGCCAGCCATCAGCACAACACACTACCAGTGAATCCCATTTCACTGCAGCAGGCAGGCGCCCAAACAAAATGGTGGGGGAAGGAGGACAGTCCCACAGGCAAGAAATATTATGTGGATAATGGAGGCATGCCAGCAAACAGGGGGAGGGGTGAATGGCTCTGTGACTAGAGATGGAAGAGGGTGGAGAGCTGGAGGAAAGAAGACAGAGGGAATGGGAAGGGAGGGAGAACATGGAGTAGGTAAGCAGAAAATGGAGAAGTCACTGTTAATGCCATCTTGTTGGAGAGTGCCCAGGATGAAGTGTCTAAGAGAAAGAAGGCGGCTAAAAGTGGAGGAAGGTGTCTTGAGTGGGGGTGGTGGTGGTGGTCATGGAAGTGGGCATGGAGACGGAGATGACAGAAGAAACGTTTTGCATTGTGGTGTGCACAGAACTCATTAATGTGTGGGTGGAGGGGGATGAAGATAAGGCCTCTGCTGAGGACAAAGTGCCCTGTCTCAGAGAGGGGAAGGTCAGCAGGGATGTTAAAGACCAAACGGGGATCAGAGTGTGACTTGACGTGGTGGAGAGTGCTGGGTGGAGGTGGGGGGGGTTAGAAAGTGGATATGGAAGGGCAGGGAAGTCAGAGGGGGAGGGTGGAGGTTTGGGGAGGTCAGAAAGTTGGGTATCAGAGAAGAAGTAGAGGGTTAGGGAGGTGAAAGGGTGAAGGTGGAAGTTGAGGAAAGTCAGAGAAGGGAGGTGGTGGGTTGGGAAGACCAGAGAGTGAAGGTGGTATGTAGAGGAGGTCAGAGGGGGAAAGTGAAGGGTTGAGAAGGTCAGAGGGTTGAGATAAAAGGAAGGGGAAGTCAAAAGAGGGATGTGGAGGTAAAGTACACTGTTTGGCCTGCCAATAGTCTCCAGTATTGTGTTTTTACTTACACCACACAATAGGTGCTTTTATGCTGCAGCACCTGGGTTACCCTCCTGGGACCCAGGTGCTATTAGTGGGGCAAAGGTGCTTCCATCACCTTTTAAGTTGCTGGGAGATGGACCTATTAAATCGCCAACCAGGCAGCGACCCCTCTCCACTCCCTCCACCCCCCCCCCGCAGAAGCGACCCCTTTCCTCTCCCCCCTCTGTGGCAGCAACCCCTCTCCTCTCGCCCCCTGCAGTAGTGACCCCACTCCCCTCCCAACTATGGCAGCCAACTCCTATGCCCCCCATAGCAGCCGACCCCTCTGCTCCCGCTGATCGTGGAACCCCCCTGCACCGTCGTTGCATCCCCTCTCCCCGTGACAGCAATTTCTCCCCCCATGACAGTCACCTCACTCCCTCTAAATTGTGGACCTCCTGTGGCAGTGACCCCTCTCTCCACCCACCCCCCCCCCCGATCACAGCAGATACTTTAGCAGAGGTTTCTCTGTGATGCTAGCGTCCCAGCGCTGATATCACAGGAGTAACTGGGTTGGCCATTTTAGTTTTCAAGCCACCGGTGAACAAGACCCAGGTAAGTTTAATTGGGTTCCCTGACTACCTCCAAGGTAGGGCAGGGGCCAGCTTGACTTTGGAGCCCACTGACTGGGTTAGACCCTTTCAAACTGCCTTGTGAGTGGGGCGTTAACCGGGCAAATTGCCCAGTGAACCCAATTTTACAAGGCAACTTGAAAGTGCCTGATGATGCAGCCAACCAACACACTCTCAATTGTACTCCTGTAAAAGGCTGTCAAAATGGGGCCTGATAGAAACTGTCCTTGAAGCTGGAGGTGCATATTTTCAAACTTGTAAATCTGCCCGACGGGAGGAGGTGGAAGAGAGTATGACCAAGGATTGATGTATCTATTAAGATGTCGGCAGCTTTCCTGAGGCAGTGGGAGGAGTAGACAGATTTGAGGGAGGGGAAGTTGGTTTGCATGAAGACCTGAGCTGCATTCACAGCTTTCTGCAGTTTCCTGCTGTCTTGGACAGAGCGGTTCCTATGGATCATCAATTGGCATCAACTTGGTCCTTGGTTCATATTGTGTTTGCTATGTCATACATGCACTTTTTAATATTTTCTTAACACAGATTCCAATATTTTTGAATATATGAACTAAATACAAAAAGGTACATCATTGTGTAACCAGAATGAAAAAAGGTAATTGAACAGACTTGCCAAGATAATGTGTAACTCATATATTCCAGCTAAATCTATTTGCGACACAAAAGATCCAGAAATAATTATAAATGAGGAAGCTTGTATAGTCTGCTTTGAGTGCATCATTGATTCACACCATTTTTCAATTCTTGTGCATCCCACTCCCTACTCCCACAATTCAGTTGGGTATTTTTGTAATTTGCTTGTTTTATTTGTTAAACAGCTCAGGAAGCTGTGTCGGATGATCTGCAAGATACTTCTTTTCCAGACAGATTTTTCTAAATTTTCCACTGGGGAGAAGGCCGGGACAGGGTACTGATAGTGGAAGATCAGCCATGATCTAAATGAATGGTGGCGATGGCTCGATGGGCTGTTTGGCCTACTCCAGTCTATAAATGACCTGAACTCATGTGTGTCTCATATCTCCAACAAAGCAATTGATTATTTTGTTTGATAACCTAAACAATGCACAACATTCAGGATGTCAAGTGAATGGCCTTCTGAGGTTCTCCAACATTTTTATGTATAGCACTACAATTCCAGCATCTCAAGACTTTCCTGTTTAACAACATTCAGGTTAGGGTCTGACTAAAGGTTGTATAGCTTAACTACAGAATCCAATGAATTGTCATTTTTCTGAGTTTTGTTTGTAGGTTTGACTTGGATTTCTTTTCCAACCTGGATCCAGCCAGTAAGACAGTTTAGATAAATATTCTTAGTAACAGGATTCTTTGAATATGGAATGCATATTGCAAGGGCCAGATGAAACGGTATAATTGAAGCATTTAAGACAAATAAATCTCTTGGTGCCTGCCACATTGACCACGGCCAGTGGGCTGATATCGCCTCAAACCGTGCATCTTGGCGCCTCACAGTTCGGCGGGCAGCAACCTCCTTTGAAGAAGACTGCAGAGCCCACCTCACTGACAAAAGACAAAGGAGGAAAAACCCAACACCCAACTCCAACCAACCAATTTTCCCCTGCAACCGCTGCAACCGTGTCTGCCTGTCCCGCATCGGACTTGTCAGCCACAAATGAGCCTGCAGCTGACGTGGACATTTACCCCTCCATAAATCTTCGTCCGCGAAGCCAAGCCAAAGAGGAAGCAGAGAAAAAAGAAGAAATACTTATTGCAGAAAAATTGATTGGTGGTCAATCCACAGGAGCGTAACATTAGCAGAGAGGATCACTTGACGTGATCAACCGAGATCGTTCTCTGAACAGGATGGGCAAACTCATTGAGGACCCCTTCCACCCTGCACACAGCATCTTTCAGCTGCTCCCCATGCAGGAGTATGAGAACCATCAGCACTAGGCTGAGGAGCAGCTTCTTCCCACAGGGAGTGAGGATGCTGAATGACCAAAGGAACTCCTCATATTAACTATCTGAGACTCTCATATTCATGGAACAATATTTACTTATTTGTGTCGATGAAATACTTGTCTTGCATATGTGTTGTTTTTCTGTATGTGTGTTATGTCTGGTTGTAAAATCAGATGACAATAACCTTGATATTTGAGCCATTGTGTATTTTGGAGCTGATCTGCAAATAATCATTTGGTTTAACAATAGAAATAATTTGAAATAATTGGCAACACTAAAGCAGAAGTTTCAGAACAAGTGTGTGGTATTTTGGTAGAAGAAAAACTACCAATTTTTGTTTTTGTGTCAGCCAAAGATGCTCCATTACATAACAGCAGACATCATGAATTTGTTGATCTACAAATCCACAGCATAGCTGCAGGACTGTGTTAGAACCATGGACTGGAGGAGATTCAGGGAGGCAGCAGCCGACAATGACCACGTAGAGAAGCATATAGAGGATGTCACAGTGACCAAACACTACACACCCCGGGTGAACCAAAAACCATGGCTAGACACAGAGACTCATGCACTACTCAGACCTCGGGATGCTGATTTCAGATCAGGTGATAAGATGGAACTAAGAACAGCAAGGAGCAAACTTTCCTGGGCAATCAGGAAGACAAAGCAAACAAAAGATCTACATCAACTGTGTGACACTGGCGATACAAGGTGCATGTGGCAAGGTATTAAAACCATAAAGACACAAGTGAACCTTGCGGGACATAACAATAATGCTTCCCTTCCTGACAGCCTGAACACTTTCTACACATGGTTTGATACACGGAGAAAAACCCTGATTCTTTCCTGCTCCCCTCCACCCCCTTCCCCACTCCACTCCCCCCACCCACCCTCTGCCCTGAAGAGCAGGCACCTTATAGAGCAGCAGCTGAGGTGAGGAAGATCTTATTCAGGTGAATCAAAACTAAGCAACAGGACCAGATAAGGCACCTGGTCGAGTGCTGAGGGACTGTGCGGTCCAGTTGGCTGAGGTTCTAATGAATGCCTTCAATATTTCACTCCAGCAGTCCATTGTCTCCGCAGGATTCAAGGCAGCCACCATACCCTGATGTCCAAGAGAATGATGGTAGCTGGACAAAATGACTACTGACCTCCACAATCATGAAGTGGTTTGAACGACTAGTAATGAAGCACCAACCAGCAAATAGACCCATTCCAGTTTGCCGAACTGATCCACAGGCAATCCAATAGCCCTAACCCACCACTCCATCCTGACCCACCTCAGAGGCTGGTGAATAAACTGTCCTCGTTAGGACTCAGTACCCCTCTCTAAAACTGATCTTGACTTTTTGATTGAAAGACTGCAGTATTTCTGGATTGGCAGTGAAACCTCAAGCCTCAACATAATGAGTTCTGTTATAGCTCATCCCACTATTGCACTGGCATCACGCGGGCAGTGCAGGAGATGCGAACTACACCAGGTGATGCAATCAGAGGGGGTCAAACCAAAATGACTGTCAGAGCCCCGCAAATCCACGCATGCGTAGACCCCTGCAGACCCACAGATTTGCAGCACCCCCACAGCCCACACATGCACAGAACCCCGCAGATTTATGCATGAAGGGGGTGGGGGGGGGGGGGTGGGTTATTACACCATGAGTTACTGGCACTGGGTGACATCAACCCTTGTGAAGCCACTGCACTACTGTTCACATTGCTAACTCATGACCGTACTGCCAGGTTCAACTCCAACAGAATCATCAAGTTTGTAGATGACACAAAGGTGCTTAACCTCATCAGCAACAATGATGAGTTAGCTTCCAGAGTGGAGGTTGATAGACTTGTACAGGGGTGAAGGAGCAACAACCTGAGTCTCAATGTGGACAAAACAAATTAATTGATTGTGGACTTCAGGAGGATGAAGGACCACTCCCCAATGCATATCAATGGTTCTGTCATAGAGAGAGAGAGCAGGGAGCACAAACTTTCTTGGTGTCCATTTAAAATATGACTTATCTTGGACCCACACACCTCCTCATTAGTCAGGAAGGCGCAACAGTGCCTACACTTCAAGGAGTTTGAGGAGAACAAAGCTGCAGCCACATCCTAACTATATTCTCTAGATGCACAATAGAGAGTGTCCTGACTGGCTGCATCATATGGTATGGTAGTTGCAAAGCATCAGATCGGAGGCCAGTATTGAGGCTGATTAAAACTACTGAGGAGATCACTGGGATCTTCCTTCCCTCTATCAATTATATGCGTAGGGTACAGTGCTTAAAGAGGACTCAGTGAATCATTGAGCCCCCTTACCAACCAGCCCACAGTATCTTGAGACTCTACATTCAAGGAAGAGGTACAGGAGCATAAAAACCAGGATTGGCAGGCTAGGAAACAACTTTTTCCATAGGTAGTGAGACTGCTGAACAATTCTAAATTACCCGTAAATTATTTGTATATATTTTGATTTTGAATCCTATATATATGTCTTTTGTGTGCAGGATGTACTGTGTGTTTGTGTGTGTGTGTGTGT
The DNA here is from genome assembly GCF_036971445.1 of Narcine bancroftii. Lineage (NCBI taxonomy): Eukaryota > Metazoa > Chordata > Chondrichthyes > Torpediniformes > Narcinidae > Narcine > Narcine bancroftii. The sequence continues at coordinate 95,533,445 of NC_091471.1, read as the reverse complement.
GTGTGTGCGCACTATGGTCAAAGCTCAGATTTATTGCCAGAGTACATACATGACAGCTCATACAACTCTAAGATTCTTTTTCCTGTGGGGCAGGTAGAATTTCAACTCATCGGTAGAGCAAAAAAACTATACTCAAGAAAATGTATGTATACAAAAGAAAAAATGTAAACAAAGAAAGAAATGTAAACAAATTGGTTGTGCAATACAGAAAAAAAAAACATTCAGTGATAAATAATGTGCAAAGTAAGCGTCCTAAAATGAATCTTTGTTGTTTTGGAATGTGATGGTGGTAGCAACTGGTGGTACCAGTCTTGCGGCATCTATACTTCTTTCCTGATGACGGCAGTGAGAACAGAACATATCCTGGGTGGTGTGATCCTTAATGATTGCTGCTTCTCTCCAACAGCAGTGTTCCATGCAGATTTTCTCAATGGTGGGGAAAGTATTGCCTGTAATGTTACTGAGCTGTGTCCACTTCCTTTTGCAGGGCTTCCCACTCAGGTATCAGTGCCTCCATACCAACCCACAATGCAGCTGCTCTATACAATTTCCACCACTCATCTCTAGAGGTTTGCCAAGGTTTTCAATGTCATACCAAACCTTTGCCAACTCCTGATGAAGTAGAGGTGCTGACGTGCTTTCTTCACGATGGCATTTGCCTGTTGGGTCCAGGAAAAGGTCTCTGAGAAAGTGGCTCCTGATAATTTAAATTTGTTCGCCCTCTCCACCTCTGATCCACCCTTCCTAAATCCACAATCAGCTCCTTGGTTTTGGTGACATTGACTGTGAGGTTGTTGTTAATACGTAATTCAGCCAAGTTTTCAATCTCCCTCCTCTATGCTGACTTCATCGCCCCTTTCTATACAACTCACTACCCTGGTCTCGTCAGCATATTTATAGATGGTGTTGTCATATCAAGTCACACAGTCATAGGAATAAAGCAATTAGAGCAGGGGAATAAGTTTGCAGACTTCTGGGGCTCCATTACTGATGCGAAGAGATGTTCTTACCATTCCTCACTGATTGTGGTCTGAGGTGAGGAATCCAGGACTCAAGCGCACAGTGGAGTGTTAAGGCCCAGGTCTTGGAGGCTGATGATAAACTTACTGGTCCGAAGATGTGCTGTTTTGTCAGGTTGTACTGAATATGTATACTGTATGTACAATCAGAATTAATAAACTTGAAGTTGTAATATAGCACTGTTTCCCTCTGAAAACACAGTGTGAAATTCTTTCATATGTGAGTTATACATAGATTTTATTTACTGGGATACTCACTGTGATGGAACATGGTATTGCAGACGTGACCTCGCTGGACTGTGCAGGCTGGCCTGCCTTCCATCACTGTAAAAATCCCTAATAAAGGGTGATAATCCTAGTCTCCTCACTCATACCTGCCTTGGACATGAGCCAGCAGCATGTAGAGGTATGTCTGGGTCTTCTGATCAATAAAGCCTTTGATCTTAAAGGCTTTATGCCTGCGGGTGGTCATTGATAATGCTATAATGACTTTTCCATAATTCTTTCTGAATTTATAGCATGTGAGGTTATTTTGAACCTGCAGAATGAATGATATCTTGATTTTACTCTCTGCCGATCTTTGCCTTCTCCTCAGCCATTGGCTCTGTGACCACCTCCAGAAAGATTCCATCATTATCTATTTTTTCAGTAACTTCATATGTGTCTTGAGATCAACAGTGACATTTCTTAACTTATCTGCAGTCTGTACTAAATTTTATTTTGGAACCCAGACTTGTACATCTCACCATTGTCTCACTTCCATATTCCTCCCCCATTATTTGAATTCTGAGACTTTCTGGTACAGGTACACAATCCTTTATCCAGAACTGTTGGGGGACAGTGTGTTCTGAATTTTGGATTTTTCCGGATTTCGGAAAGCCCACCCGAATTGTGCTGCTGTATCCACCAGCAACCCCCTTCCAGTCACCTGGCTGTCTCTCCCAACCGTGGTCTCTCGGCCGCCCGGCCGCTTCCCCCAACCGCCGGTCCCTCAGCCGCCTGGCAGTCTCCCCCGACCGCCGGCCCTTGGACACCCAGGCAGTCTCCTCAACCGCTGGTCCCTCGGCCACCTCCCCCAACTGCCAGTCCATCGGTTGCCTCACCCAACCACCAGTTGCCGGATTTTGGAGCTTTCAGGAGTTTAGATGTCCAGATAAAGGATCGTGTACCTTACTTCTATTTTTCCTGATTTTTCCTTGAAAAAGGACTCAGGCACAAAACTTCAAGAAATATATCTTTGTCTCCTTTACATTCTGCCCCTGGCTAATGTCAGGCTGGCATTAGAGGGACTGGGCACTGTGATTAACAGCCAAAAGACTGCCTTCCCAATCATTGTGGGAAACTTCAATCAGGCCAAATGAAGAAGACTGTGACAAACTACCACCAACACGTCACATGCGAGACCAAGTGAACAAATGCCCTCAACCACTGCTACTCCACCATGAAGAACGCATACCGAGCTGCACTTCGGCCAGTCTGATCATCTAGCTGTGCTTCTATTCCTGGCGTACAAGGAGAGACTGGAGACCACAGCACCAGTGGTGAAGACGGTGAAAGTATGGTTGAGGGAGGCGGAGGAGCATCTGCAGGATTGCTTTGAAGGTGGGCTAGAACATATTCAAGAACCCATCCATAGAATTGAATGAATATGCAACAGGTGTCACTGACTTCATCAAGATCCACGTGGATGAGTGTGTGCCCACACATACATACCGGGTGTTCCCCAGCCAGAAGCTCTGGATGAATTAGAGAATCCATAACCTGCTGAGGGTGAGAACAAAGGTGTTTAAGGCCAGGGATCGGGATCTTTACAAGAAGTCCAGGTATGACTTGTGGAAGGCCATCTCGGAAGTAAAGTGGCAATTCCAGAGGAAGCTAGAGATAGAGACAGATACATGCCATCTATGGCTGGGAGTGCAGGCCATTATAGCCTACAGAGTGAAGATGAACACTACAACTAGTTGTGATGCATCATTACACGATGAACTGAACACCTTCTATGCCTACAAAAATCCCTGAGAAGGCTGAGGACTCTGTGATAGCTGTCTCTGAGAGTGACATCAGAACATCATTCAAAAGGATGAATCTTCACAAGGTGTCAGGCCCTGATGGCGTACCTGGCAGGATACTGAAAATCTGCACCAACCAACTAGCTGGAGTGTTCACAGACATTTTCAACCTCTCATTACTGCAGACAGAGTTTCCCACCTGCTTTAAAAGGGCATCATCCTGATACCCAAGAAGAGTAGTGTGAGCTGCCTCAATAACTACCACCCAGTAGCACTAACATCTACTGTGATGAAATGCTTTGATAGGTTGGTCATGGCCAGAATTAACATGTACCTAAGCAAAGATCTGGATCTACTCCAATTTGCCTGTCATCACAATCACTCCACAGCAGAGGCAGTATCGCTGGCTCTCCACTCAGCTCTGGATCACCTCGATAACAGCAATTCATACATATGGCTGCTCTTCATAGACTACAGCTCAACCTTCAACTCCATTATTCTCTCAGTTCTGGATAAGAAGCTTCAAACTCTAGGCCTCTGTACCCCACGCTGCAACTGGATCCTTGACTTTCTCATTGGAAGACCATAGTCGGTACAATTTGGAAACAATGTCTCCTCATCACTGATCATCAACACAGGCGCCCTCAAGGATGCGTGCTTAGCCACTACTCTACTCGCTATACACCCATGACTGTGTGGCCATGCACAATTCCAATGCTATCTATAAGTTTGCTGATGACACCACAGTTGTCGGCAGAATCACAAATGGCAATGAGGAATCTTACATGAGGAAGAGAGATCAGCTCATTAAATGGTGTAATGACACCTTGCACTCAACATCAACAGAACCAGGGAGATGATTGTGGACTTCAGGAGGAAGTCAGGATAACCCAGTCCTCATCAAGGGTTCAGTAGTGGAGAAGGTCAAGAACTTCAAATTCCTGGGTGTCAACATCTCCATTGATCTGTCCTGGAGCCTCCATTTTGAGGCAATTACAAAGAAGACTCACCAGCAGCTATGCTTTGTGAGGTGCCTGAGGAGATTCGGTCTGTCACTGAAGACTCTCATAAACTTCTACAGGTGTAGCGTGGAGAGCATTCTGGCTGGTTGCATCACTGCCTGGTATGGAGGTGCCAACTCTCAGGATAAGAATAAATTCCAGAGGGTTTTTAACTCGGCCTGCGACATCACAAGCACCAGACTACTCCATTGAGGACATCTTCATGAAGTGCTGTCTTTAAAAAGCAGCCTCTATCCGCACAGACACCTACCAGCCAGGCCACGCCCTCTTCAATCTGGTACCATCAGGAAAAAAGGTACAGGAGTCTAAAGACAAGAACTCAGTGGCACACGTACAGCTTCTTCTCCATTGCCATCAGATTCCTGAATGATCTATTAATCAAATACACTGCCTTACTTTTCATGCACTATTACTTTTTTTTCATACTAATGTTGTAAGATGGTTATAATATGTTGTGGCCACAAAACACCTAATTTTATGACTTGTCCATGACAATAAATTCTGATTCTGATTCTGAGATGTCGAAAAGACCAGCTGAGTTCCTCTAGAATTTTGGTTTGTTTATTATAATCACAGCATCTGCAGCCTAACGTGTTTCATTTCATTCTTGCCTGTTGGTTTTAACAGTCTCACTTTTTCATTTTGCCTGACAAATAGTTCACTGTCAAACTGAAACAACCCAGGAAATCACCTTCAACTCTTCGTATTGGATGCAGCTTTAGAGATAGGTGATCTGGTAGAATTAATGGATGTGTGGAACCTTTGCAATTTACAAAGCTGTCAAACAAGCAAGATGTGAACTATGATCCATTTTCAGATATTAACTCCTTAGCTATCTCATGTGTCAAAGATTCAACTCAAATCTTCAATTCAATATTTCATCATCACCACAAATTTGTATAGCTATCTTCAATTCACTTGTGTATCAATGAGAAGTGGAAACGTGATGCTTTTCTGAAAAAAAAACAAAGTGGACTCTCTGAAATCATTGTGTGTCATCACCACATGGCTTCCATTTTACCTGAGGTGGTGGTACTTAGCACTCCACATCAACCTGTCTAAGTGAAATTCTGTATTGCGTTCAATGGCTTCCCTATCTGGATTCTGTTCTCAAGAATATACCCTTCCAATTTCCTCACTATGTCTGTAAAAGGAATATCTTTGGTATATCTGACAAAAGGCTCAGGCCAGAAACATTAACTGTCTTGATGCACGATCAATTAACAAAAAGACTGAAGTACTGGAACTGAAGGTTTTTATTAGCTAGAGATGGACAGCATCTCTTGAGTTGGTGTCTCACACAGACCCAGTCTCGAACTAGGATAGGGTTGTGGCCTTTATGGGGGATAAAGGGGTGGAGTCACGAGCAGGGCGTAACATATAAGGTCAAGATATTTACTAGGGATCTGAAGCCCTGAAGAGCTGGGGGGGGGTGTGTGGTACCCCACTATTGGCTGGGGGGGGGGGTCATATGCTCCTGCATGTGCCAGGTCCTGGATGGATACTGTGTCCTCAGATCTATCTGGGAATTCCACGTAGGCGTACTGTGGGTTGCCGTGGAGCAGCTGGACCCTCTTGACTAGTGGGTCGGACTTATGGGTTCTTACATGTTTCCACAGTAGTACTGGCCTAGGGGATATCAGCCAGTTGGGTAGGGTCGTTCCAGACACCGATATCCTGGTGAATGTAAAAAGTCTTTCCTGAAGTGTCTCATTGGTGGCTGTACACAGGAGGGACCAGATAGTGTGCAGGGCCTCTGGGACAACTTGCCAGTGTGTGACGGGAAGGCCCTTGGACTTTTAAGGCCAGTTCTCCACCTCAGGATTTTGATACATAAAAAATTATCTTTTGAATGACAATCAATGGAGGAAAAGGCAGGATATATTCTTAAATTGAATTGTAAGATTTTTAGTGAATTTTGGACTTTACTTAATATTTATGCCCCAAATGCAGATGATGAAATATTAATTTCAGATGCATTTTTATTTTGGGTTAGGCTAATGATAATATTTTAGTTGGTGGTGATTTTAATTGTGTTTTGGAAACTTTATTAGATAAATCTCCGAAGAAAGTTAAGAAATCCAAGATGGCAGTTCAGGTTCAAGCGTTGATGAAAGATCTTAATGTAGTAGATATTTGGACACATCTTAATCCGACAGAGAAAGATTTCTCCTTTTATTCATCAAGACATGAATTGCTTCAAGGATTGACTTCTTTTTAGTATCGGCATACTTACAAGGGAAAATACAACAAGCGAAATATAAAAGTAGGCTGATTTCAGATCACTCTTTGTTATATTTTACATATGCAACTTCTGAGAAAATTCAAATGGCCTAGCGTTGGAGGTTTAATACAATGTTATTAAAAAATATGGAATTAATTGATTTTTTGAAAAAACTAATTAATATTTTTTTGAAAGAAAATTCTAATTATGTTCAAAGTAAGTTTGTATTATGGAATGCTATGAAAGCCTATTTAAGAGGACAAATAATTAGTTATACTTCTAAAATAAAAAAAAAGAATCGATTAAATCAGAGTCTTGAATTAGAGAAACAGATTGATGAGTTAGAAAATAAATTTCAGAAAGATGCTACAGAAAATCAGAAAATAGAATTATCTAGGTTGAAATTGGAATATAATACTTTGCAATCTCATCAATTTGAATGTGTGATTAATAGGACTAAACAACTGAATTATGAATGCGGAGAGAAAGCACATAAGGTACTGGCGTGGCAATTAAAGAAAGAACAGATTTTGAGGACTATTAATGTTGTTAGACAGAATTCTCTTATTACATAAACCTCGTGAGATTAATGATGAATTTTATTCATTTTATAGAATGCTATATACATCTGAAGGAAAACAAGAAACTGGATCGATTGATATTTTTTTGTCACAGTTGAATTTACCGATATTAGAGGATGCAGATATACAGGAGTTAGAAGAACCATTTACTGATTTGGAAATTAAAATGGCTATGTTGGAAATGGCGAATGGTAAATCGCCTGGTGATGATGGATTTTCAGTTGAATTTTATAAATTTTTTTATGATGATTTATCTACAGTATTTGGGGATGTATTACATCAACTTGGAGAACATTATGAATTACCTGAGTCTTGTTCTAGTCCTTTAATTACAGTAATTCCAAAAAAAGATAGAGATCATTTGAAAGTATCTTCATATGGACCAATTTCGTTGTTAAATGTAGATTATAAAATAATAGCTAAAATATTAGCAAATAGATTGGCTAAATTTTTATCTAGTTGATTCATAGTGATCAAACAGGTTTTATAAAGAATAGATATGCTTCAGACAACATTTTGTGCGTGATTAGTTTGATTAATAGATTTCGACAATCTTCAAATCACCCGATGGTCATATCCCTAGATGAAGAAAAAGCATTTGATAGAGTTGAATGGAATTTTTTGTTTAAAGTTTTGGAGAAATTTAAGTTTGGTCCTTTTTTTATTGGTTGGATTAGGGCTTTATATAGTAAACGGTAGCTAGAGTATTGACGAATGGTTTGATTTCAAAATCCTTTAAGTTAACTCAATCAACTCGTCAAGGTTGTCCTTTATCACCAGGTTTATTTGCATTAATGATTGAACCTTCAGCATAGCTAATAATACAAAATACACAGATACAAGGTATGAAAGTTTTAGATGAGGAGTATAAAATTAATTTATTTGCTGATCATGTATTGGTGTATTTAACAAACCCAACTCAGTCACTTTTGCACTTGAAGGAGTGATTAATACAATATGGATGTCTTTCTGGATATAAAGTTAATTGGGATAAGAGTGAAATATTACCAGTAAGTGAAGGAGATTATTCAGTTTATAAGAATATTATTAATTTGAAATGGACTGATCAAATTAAATATCAGGGTATAATTCTGAATGTTAATTATCAATCTTTATATAAATTAAATTATGTTCCGATAATGAAAATATTAAAACTGATTTGATTAAATGGAAAGATTTACCTATTAATTTAATGGGTAGGATAAATACAATTAAGATGAATATCTTTCTGCGTATACAATATTTGTTTTAATCTATTCCGTATTTACTTGATAATATTTTTTTTTGAGATTTGAATAAAATGGTTAAGGAGTTTTTATGGAGGGGTAAATTTTCGAGAGTAGCTTTGAATAAATTAACTTGGAAATATGAGTTAGGCGGACTACATTTACCACATTTTCAAAATTATTATGAAGCAGCCCAACTTAAATTTATTAGTTCATTGATGGATTTGATACAGCCTCCTAGTTGGGCTAAAATTGAGATGGCAAGTATTTCTGAATTTGAAATACATCAATTTTTGTTTTGATGGAATATAAATTTGTTACAACAATATAATGTGCCTATACTAAAACATTTAATGAAGTTATGGATAAAGAAAAATAAAATGACAGGCTTGAGAGGTATATTATCGGCTTTGACTCCGTTGTATAATAAACAACTTATTTCTGTTTCAATACATAATTGAAGTTTATTGCATTGGAGATTTAAAGGTGTGAAAAATTTGGGAGATTGTTTTAAAGAGGGTAAATTTTTATCTTTTAATCAGATGAGAGAAGGTTTTGGTATTGATAAGAACTCTTTGTTTCTTTATTATCAAATTCGATCTTTGGTAAAATGTATGTTTGGTAGAGATATGATTTTACCTGAAATGACTAAATTTGAGACTTTTCTTATGAAGGTACCAGAGAGGGGTCATATTTCATCTATGTATCAAATATTACAGGATGGTATGGATAAAAAGGGTTGGGTTAGATCTAAAAGTAAATGGGAAGCGGATACTGGTTTTAATTTTTGTGAAGATGTTATGATAGTGTAACTAGATTGATAAATGCACGTTATGCAATGATTAACTACAATTTTTTACATCAATTATATTTAACACGTGAAAAATTTAAAAAGTATGGTTTTCATGAATCAGATTTGTATTTTAGATGTGGTGATACGGTTGGAACATTTTTGATGCTCTTTGGTCATGTATACATATACAATCTTTTTGGAAGAAAATTCAATCATTTTTAGAACATCTGTATAAGATTAAAATAGTTTTAGATCCAACAATATTTTCATTGGGTCATTTGCAACCTCTGAAAGGCTTGGGATTAGATAAATTTCAGCTTGCTTTTGTATATTTAGCTTTATCCGTATCAAAAAAATGTATTGCTAGTACGTGGAAAGATACAAATATGATTGATATTAATAGATGGCATAATGAGATGAAATATTGTTTAATAATGGAAAAAATTATGTATGTTTCACGTGATAATTATAATTTTTTTATTAATAAGTGGTTGTTATATTCAGAATATTTACATTTCAATTTATATTGATTTGATCTTAATATGTATATTTAATTTTTTTTAAATATTCTTTCTTTTTTCTTTCTTTATGGTTCTCCTTAGGAGAATTGGCTGAAGTGGGGTGGGGGGGCAGTTCTTTTCTTTTCTTTTTTTTATATATTAAAAAACATTCATGTTTTTGGTTAATTGTTGCATATATTATTTGTTTTTTGAATGAATAAATAAAGTTTAAAAAAAAATAGCTGAGTTCTATTTCTCTGCAGACCACTTCCTTAAGCTTGTCAAAATCTCACTGATGTTATAGTGACCACTGAAACTCCACATCCTCTTTCAGCAACTCTCTGAGGTTGGTTGTGTGGTCTGACATGTGTAGGGTGAAGAAACTTACATATTGGACCAGGCCAAGGAAGCTTCTTAGTTCCTTTATGTCCTTTGGGTGGTCCATTTCAGCAGTGGGTGTCATCTTCTCTGGGCTTGGTCTAACCCCTTCAGGTGTGTAGGTGGAGATTGTGGGTTTTCTCATCTCTGCCAAAGATCTGGATGTCATTTGCGATGCTGATAGCGCCCTTGCATCCCATGTAGGTGTCATCTATCTTTTGCTGGAAGATGTCTTGGCTCACCTTTAGGCCAAAAGGTAGGCGCAGGAACTTGTACTGGCTGAATGGAGTGTTGTATGTTGTTAGCAATGTTGATTATTGTTCCAGCTTCACATTCCAGCACCCATTCTTGGCATCTAGTTTACTGAAGATTTTTGATCCTGGTTGTCCAGTAGTCATGTTTTCCAGCATTGGTATTGAATAGTGCCCTCTTTTGATTGCTTGGTTTAAGTCTTTGGGGTCCAAGCATATACTTAGGTGGCCATTTGGTTTTTCTTTTACTACTATAGAATTTACCCAGTCAGTTGGCTCAACTACTTTTGCTATCACTCATTTTTCTTCAATTTCTTCCAGCTCCTGTTTTAGCTATTGTTTCAGCTCTATTGGCACCTTCCATGGAGCATGGGTTATTAGTTTGTATTTTGGGTCTATAGTAATGTGGTATTCAAAGTTCCCAAAGCACCTGACAGTGTCATCAGAGCATTTGGGGTACATGTCCAAGAGCTTGGCCTTATTCATGATCAGAGGGCGTTGCTCAAGTGGGGTGATATTATTGATCCTCTTAGACATTTTCTTCTCCCTAATCTCATTGTTTACAGAGATTAGCTGTAATTTTTTACAACTATTCAGGCCTAGGATTGATGGTCTGTCAATGTAAACCACAAGGAATATGCACATGATGCTCTTTCCTTTATGTTTGCCTTTTATTTGGACTTTTCCTAGTTCTTTAATCATGGGGCCACCGTCAGCTGTGAGTGTGACATTTGTGGCTTCTAGTGTGCCTTCCTCCAGGTACCCATTCTTTATGTATTTCGGGAACATCTTGCGGTACAGTCTAAGCGGGAGGATGTTGCTTTGTGATCCAGTATTCAACTTTATTTTCAAGTCGAATGTTGTTGGTTTATTTCTGATCTTTCTTTTAACTTTTTTCGTGGCACGTAATTCATTTTTTTCTCCCTTCCCTTTCTTAAACGTCTCATGGAGGAGTATTGTTTCGATGCCTAGCGTCAGTGAGCCAGAGTCACTGCTGTCACTTCCCTTGACGTGGTGTACTTTCCTTCTGTATTCTTGGTTTCTTTCTCTTTTCATGTCAGACCTACACATCTTTTCCCAATGATTGACCTTCCCACAGGTCCTGCACTTCGAACCATACGCGGGGTATTTCTTGCAGTCATCGAAGGAGTGTTTTCTGCCGCACTTCCTGCAGTTCTCATATGTCTACGATTTTCTTTGCATGCGCTTTATGGCATCAACCCTTCTATCTCTGTGCTGCATGTTGGCCTGCATGGAGAGGGATTGCATTTGCCTCCTAGTGGCCTTGAAGGCCCTAACTGCGTCTATGGCATCTGCTAGTTTCACGCTGTCTTTTCCTATGAGAGCTTTCTGCCCTTCAGGATGAGCCTTTCCCCAGATTAGTTGGTCAACTCTTCTCTATTTCTTTGAACTTGCATTTTGTTGCCATGTTCTTTAACCTTGTGAGGAAATTAGGCTCTTGTTTTAATCCCTGGAACTCGTATCACTTTATTCTATGGTTGGATTTCGGTTCCAGATGAGAAGAAAATTTTTCTACTATCCGTTCTGGGTTATTTTCTTCCTCTTCAGCCAGCTCCCAGCTATTAAACAGGTCTAGTCCTCGTTCCTCTGTCCAAAGAAGGATATAACTAACCTTTTCCTCTAGAGTGATTCCCTTGAGGAGACTTTTGAATGCCAGGTTGCACTTCTGCTTGAACTTTTAAAAGCCTCTATGATGTCGTTGCCTTCCCACAGCAGCTGCTGCTGCTGTGGCCATCTTCTCCTCCAGCTCTGGTAGTCAGATAATGGTGCTTTTTTTTGTTTCCTTCTCTTCGTGTTTATTATAGAGATTTTTTTTCATACATGGTGTGGGTTTCTGTCAATCCCACCACTGCCACCATGTTATGTCCTCAGTTGTACCATCGGAGGTCTTAATAAACAATCAGAAAAGCTTGTAAGATTAGAGCACAAACTTTTACTCAAATCTCAGGTTACTGGTCATGTATGAATACACTGTCACACTGAGCATGCTCACCACTCAGGTGTGATGTGGCCCTTACAGACTTGCAATGTTTATGCTCCAGCATAAAATAGGCCTGAGTTTCCTTTGTATGTAACAGGGTGAATTCAATGATGTGTGTCAAAAAAAGAATGGAGACCTATACATGCATATGGACTGAAAAGACTTGAATGCTATATTATTTAGCAATTTATATAAAGGTTTATGCATTAAGTACTAGATGTACAAGAACATTTTTATAAAGCAATTCTCATGGAACATTGGAACTATGCAATGAACACTCATTCCTCATAGATACGAGATGTGAGTATACTGTCAATGGATGACAGTATTTTGTCAATACAACTAAGAACAAACATCTTCTTAACATTCTGCTACCAAATTTGCAGTGCGAATCTTACCCTCACCAATTAATTCTTCCTGTAATTGGCTAATACTTCAATGAATGGATGATCTTGATTGGACATCTACAGCCCACAGTATATCCAACACCTTCCCTGTCCACCACAGTTAAAGAAATCAGATTGTTCCTGATAACAAATTCAATCAGCAATTTGATGTCCTTGGAATTTTTACTGAAATGCAACACCTACATTGAATTCCATCTGCCATCTTTCAGCCCATTCTTCGAAAAAAACCAAATCCTTCTGTAATCCAAGAAAATCTACCTCACTATCTACCACTCCCCCTATTTTTGTATCATCTGCGTATTTGCTTACCCAGTTAACCACACCCTCCTCTAAATCATTAATATAAATGATAAACAACAAGGGAACCAGCACCAATCCCTGAGGCACCCCGCTTGTCACAGGCTTCCAACCTGACATACAGTTGTCCACCATGACTCTCTGCTGTCAATCTCCCAGCCACCTCTAAACCCATGTCACAATCTCTTTACTAATTCCTAGTGACTGAACCTTCCTTATTAACCTTTCATGCGGAACCTTATCAAAAGCCTTACTAAAATCCAAACAGATCACATCCACCTCTCTACCTTTATCCACCATTTTGGTCACTTCCTCAATAAACTCAACAAGGTTCATCAAACATGAGTTTCATTTTACAAACCCATGCTGGGTACCCCTAATCAATCCCTGTCCATCCAGATATGCATAAATACTATCTCGAAGAATACCCTCCATAACCTTCCCCACCACCGAAGTCAAACTTACTGGCTGATAGTTACTTGGCCTAAACCTACTGCCTTTTTTGAACAATGGAACAACATTTGCAACCCTCCAATCCTGTGGCATCACCCCTCCTCCAGTGATCTTTGAAAAATCACTGTCAGTGCCCCCGCTATTTGTTCCCTGATCTCCCTTAAAGTCCTGGGAAAAATCGCATCAGGACCAGGACACTTATCCACCTTAATTGACCCTAGAAGCTCCAAAACTCTCGCTTTACTATTCCCTATCCTTTCCATAAATAAGCCCTTTGCCTTTCTTATCTCATAGAGCCCAATGTCCCTTTCCCTCATGAATACAGATGAGAAAAAATTGTTTAATATTTCTCCCACCTCATACGGTTCCTGATATATTTCACTGGTCCCATCATCCAGTGGACCTATTCTATCCTTAACCCTCCTTTTACTGTTCACATATCTGTAAAAACCCTTAGGATTCACCTTCACCTTATTAGCTATGGATTCCTCATACCTTCTTTTTCCTTCCTAATTTCCCTTTTAAGGCTCTTCCTGCAATCTAAGTAATGACCCATTTTTTTAATATTTGGTATATGTCTCCCTCTTGTCCCGAACCAACTTCTTAATTTCACCAGAAAACCACAGGTCCCTCGAACCTTTAATCTTCCCCTTTAGCCTGACTGGAACATAAAGATTCTGTACTCTCAAAATCTCACCCCTAAATGCCCCCCAAATTTCCTCTACATCCTTTCTGGCAAAAAGATCAACCCACACAACTCTCTGCAAATTCCTTCTCATTTCTCCAAATCTAGTCCTCCCCCAATCGATGATTTTTAACCTTGAACCTGACCTATCCCTTTCCATCATTAAGCTAAAGCTAATGGACCCACGATCACTGGATCCGAAGTTCTCTCCAACGCTTACCTTCGTCACCTGCCCCATTGCATTCCCAAACAACAGATCTAAATCCGCTCCCCCTTTAGTTAGCATCTCAACATATTGCTGCAAAAAGCAATCCTGAACACAATACATAAATACTAAGCCATCCTGCCCTTTAACTGACTGCATTTCCCAATCTATGTTTGGAAAATTGAAATTCCCAACCAACACCACCCTATTGCTCCTGCACATCTCATCTATTTCCTTGCTCATTTGCTCTTCTAGTTCCCTTTTCCCATATGGAGGCCTATAACATACCCCCATAAAAGTAACCTCACCCTTCTTATTTTTCAGCTCTACCCACACTGCCTCCCTTGATGAGCCCTCCAGTCTACCTTGCCTCAGCACTGCTGTAATATCCTCCCTGACCAGTAATGCCACACCTCCCCCTCTTAATCTACTAACTCTGTCACATCTAAAGCAGCAAAATCCTGGAACATTCAACTGCCAGTCACAACCTTCCTTCCACCATGTCTCGCTAATGGCCACAACATCATAATGCCACATGTCAATCAACACCTTTAGCTCATCCAGCTTCCTAATTACTCTCTTCACATTAAAATCAATACATCTCAGGGATCTCCTACATCCTACTTCTGCATATCCTCCTCTCTTCCATTCTCACAATTTTCACTACATCATCTTTTTATACTTCCTGCTTTTCCTCAAATTATTGAAACGTGTTTCTTTCCTTAGCCTACTAAACCTCACCCTGCTGTCCTGCCTAACTTGAAAGCCTGTCCCCAACCATCCTAGTTTAATTCCCCCCTGACAGCCCTAGCAAATCCTCCCACCAGGAGACTGGTCCCTCTGGGATTAAGATGTAACCCATCATTATGGTATAGGTCCCATTTTCCCTAAAAAAAGGTCCCAGTGGTCCAAGAGCTTGAAACCCTGTCTCTTATTCCACCCCTTTAGCCACACGTTTAACCTTCACCTAATTCTATTTCTACCCTCACTATCATGTGGCACAGGTAGCAATCCAGAGATTACCCCCTTAGTGGTCCTCCTTTTAAGCTCCCTACCCAACTCCCTATACTCATTCTGCAGGACCACTTCCTCCTTCCTTCCAACATCATTGGTACCAACATGTACCACAACCTCAGGCTCCTCACCCTCCCTTTAGGATGTTCTGAACGCGCATAGTCACATCCCGGACCCTGGCACTAGGGAAGCAAACCACCATCAGGTTTTCCTTATCACATCCTCAAAAACCTCTGTCTGTCCTCCTAACCATTGAATCCTCTATAGCTATTGCCCTTTTCCTTTTATCCCTACCTTTCTGGGTCACAGAGGTTGATACCACACCTCTACCTACCATAATCTGACTATCCCCCTCCTCAGTACTCAAGGTGGAGTACTGATTTCTGAAGATTACAGACTCAGGTGCTTGCACATGAACCTGACCCTTCCCTTTCCTCCTCCTAACGGTAACCCATTGCCCCTCCTCCTGTGGCACCTGTGCAACCACCTGCCTGTAGCTCTTGTCCATAACCAAAGAGAGGTCATCGAGCTGCAGCTCAAGTTCTTTGACCTGGTCCTTCAGGCCTCACTCCTTGTCTGTGATGGCCTCACTCTCCCTAACCAGAGAGAGGTCATCAAGCTGCAGCTCAAGTTCCCTAACTCGGTCCCTTAGATACTGCAGCTCAGCCCACTTTGTGCACATGTGGATGTCTGGGAGACGTGAAGACTCCATGACTTCCCACATGTGACACTGAGAGCAGAAAACTGTCCTCACACTCATCCTTCCTCCTTCTCCTCACACCTTACAAAGTAAAAAATAAACAGATATATATTAAATTAACTGTGAATGCTTTACCTTTAGTGCAGCACGCTCGTCCTCAGCCTCTGCTCGCCTAAGTCTCTCGAGCCAAAGCCTCAAAGATCCACTCCTTCACTGTGCCACTCACTGGGCTTCTCCTTGCTGGCCGCTCCCCTACACTTATCTTCCTTTTATTGGCCCCTTGACCAATTAACCCCCTCACTCTCTCCAAGCATCTCCTCCTCCAGATAGTTGCCCAAACTCCAGTCACCACCTCCTCTGACTCACAGCCCAAACCAAGTAGGCCCAAGCCCCGATAAGCCCTGGAATTTAACAGCTTACCTGCCCGTCACTCTCTCCAAGTTCCTCCTCCTCCAGATAGTCACAGTGTATTCTGAAAAATTAAACCAAGGCAAAATGCACATTGAAGGACAGGTGCCTCAAATTGTAGAACAGAGGGACCTATGGGTAAAAGCATATAGTTCCCAAAAAGTGAGACCACAATGTGACAGAGTGGTAAAGAAAGCATTTAGCATGCTTGTCTTCAGTAGTTGGGGCACTGAATAGAAGAGTTGGGACATCATGCTGCAGCTGTGCAAGATCTTGGTGATGCGACCACAGGAAATGCTTGCACCCACATCTTCACCCTCACCACCATTTGGGGCCCAAAAATGTCCTTCTAAGTGAAGCAACATTTCACTTGTGAATTTACAGGGATCATCTACTGCATTGGGTGCTCCTGTGGTGGTCCCTTCTACATCGAAGAAACTGGGCACAGACTGGGAGATCACTTTGTTGTGTACCTTGGCTTTGTCTACTGCAATAACCTTTTAGACCATTGACCCTTTCATGGAATCCTTGATACCTCATCTAGTCCCAGGAATGAAATCTATTGGGGTGGTGGCAGCACTGGATGGGCAGCATGGGGATGAGGTGGTAGTAGCAGTGCTGGATGCAAGAGTGGTGGTGGCACTGAATGGGGGTGGTTGGTGGTGGCGCCAATGGATGGGGACTGGTGATGATTCCAGATGGAGGGGTGGTAACAGTGCTGGATGGGGGGCTGAAAATGGTGGATGGGGTGTGGTGGTGCTGGATGAGAGTGGTGGTCGTGTTGATGCCAGATAGGCAGGGAGGTGGCAGCAATGTTGGGCATGCTGGGGGGGTGGGGTGGGAGCTCTGGACAGGCAGGGAGGTGGTGGCAACATTGGACACATACCTCCTTCTTTGATCCATCAGACCTTCACTCTTTACTTATTAAACGGCCACCAAGGCCAGCTCTCTTGAGAGGTTGGCCATCCCTGCGATGGCGTTATTTTCTGTAGACACTCCCCTGCTTTTAATCACAAAAGTTAAATCAACCCCCACCCTGCATCTTTTATCAACCCACTTTTGATTCCCTGGGGTTTATTGACTCCTTGGATTTTCCCATCAACCCACAGGGTTCGATATTGACCACTTTGGAGACAACTTTCCAACTAATGCAAAAGTTTCAAAGAGTATAGTCAATAGTTTGAAAGCAAGATCGCAGAAATGGAAATTCAGTTATAACAAAGAGACAAGTTCTTTTCTTCTTTCATATGTGGTTTTGTCCAACCAAGTAATGCTAAATAGTGACAACTTTTAAAAACTACCATCATCTTTGAGTTGTGGATTACAGTAATGCCACAAATTAGTGACCTATAATCCAGAAATCTAAACTGATAATCTCTGTCAACCTGACAACAGTGGTGTTCAATAGAATTATGGAGAACAGAAACTGACTCTAAAGAAGAAAATTGCAGATGCTGGGGTCGAGTGCAGTACTAAAAAAAAAGTCCTGGATCAACTCAGCAGGTCACACAATATCCATAGGAATTATAAAGGCAGTTGACATTTTGGGTCTTCTGGAGTGCAGAAAATCAGGCGGAGGCCTCAATAAAAAAGTGAGTGGGGGAAGGGAAGGGAAGGGGAAGGAGCACAGGCTAACAGGTAGGTGATGGAGGAAGTGATAGAGGGCAAAGAAACAGTTCTGATAGAAGAAGGAAGGGAAGGGGCTGGCAAACTGGAGGAATGGAGACAGTTTCTTTCCCTTATCCCTCAGTCAGGGGAGGGAGAAATGATTAACAGAAATTGGAGAGTTTGATAGTGATGCCTTTTGATTGGAGACTTCCAAGCTGGAATGTACTGTGCTGTTCTTCCATTTATGAGATCCTTTCAATGGTCATGCAGTGTCATAGACAACCCAGGCAGAATATGAGGAGATGTGATAATGTTTCTTTTGCTTGTATTGGGCCTCACTCTCAAAGTGGGGGAGGCTAAGGCAGACAGGTTAATGTAGGCAAAGGGGGTGGAGTTAACAGGGAGCTGCAGATGGTAATTGAGGATAGAAACATGCCAGGAGCCAATAGTAAATTTAATTTTATATAAAGTGGTTCATATCACAGCAGTCAGGCCAAAAATCATAGCAGATAAAGAAATGTACTATTTCTGCTGAACCCACCAACTCGACAATATGAGCAATTAAATCATACATCTGCCCAACACAGAAAGTCAAGAAAACAAGATATAATTTTCCTTTGGTTCACAGCATCGGTTAAAAGTCTTTTTCACCACTTGAGAAAGAAACTCAATTATTCTATTTTGCAAAAGTCATTGAAATTTTAAGAACTGGAGGCTCTGTTTAGGAGCTGGCTCATTTGAAGAGCTATTACTGGGATCCTGGATAATGATGATAACCTATTCAAGCACAGAGTGGACACATAGAATTAATTAGCTTATATTATACAGCACTGTAAAGCAGACTGATTAATACACTATTAATTGCTTTCAGAGACAGCTTACTTCTATTTTTATACCCTAATTTTCATCTACTCAATTGTGGCAGTCTTCTTTAGGGTTTCATCTTTTATACTGACATTCTTATGAAGTTTCATTTTCTTCTGATGGAATGCCTCCCCGTTACATACATTTTCTTCATTCACCCTCAACCATTCATCATTCTGTACTCTTCATTTCCTTCATATAACAGCCAGAAGTTACAACCTGCCAAACCAGGTCATCTCCAAGCATTGGAGATGAGGGTGGGGGGGGGGGGGTGGTTGGGAGAGAGAGGAAAATCCCATCCCACAGATAATTAAGCACAGTAATTAAGCACACTACGGTCCTCAAAAACCAGTCAAAATTGGTTGCCCCGCTATGCATTAGTTGCAAAAGGAAATCTACCCCAGCCTTCTTGGCTTGCTTCCGCAAGCGGCCATGTTTCAGTTTCCCTCACTTTCTCCCAAAGTGCAGGGTATCATTTTATTGACTGATTAAACCCAAAGGCAGTCACTTATTTCCTTTTATCTTTCTTAAGTTGTGCATTGGGTAAAATGTGAAGAAGAGGATGTATTTCTGTTGATATGTTGACAGCAAGGAGACTCTCACACCAGTAGTGCATGTCATTGATTTAGATCGGCTGCACACTTTTTTTTAGTGGATCATGAATCCATATTATTTCCATGAGGGTTTCTAGTGCAGAATTTATTTTGATCAGAACTTCACAAACAACCCTCTCAAGTCGGACACCTGTCTCAGACACAATTTCAGGTAATTCCTGGGGGGGGGGAGGGGGCGGTTAGACGTCTTGCAGCTACATTGGGCTAGTCTGGATTCATTTTAATTTCACAGTGAGGCTGCTGAAAAGGTATTGCAGGCTAATTGTGGCATGGCCTCTTTCACTCATAAAATCTTACCTAATTTAAAAATATGTATTACATTTATTTTTCAATTTCAGCAGAAATTGTTCTTTCTTCGCAAGTTTTAAACTCTGTATGATATGGGAAATTTACAAAAATAAATGTGTGCAGACCATAGGGTAGCAGAAGGCTATCAGGGTTTTCGCCTGCATTAATTATAGCTGTAACTTGGAACCCAAATCACTCAACCACAGGGTTTTTGGTAATAGAGATTTCTTACCTCAGGTTTGACCTTTCACGTGTCATCACTCTACAACTATTCAAGAATATGGATATATAGCTTGCGAAATTGCTTGTGATTTGTTTTACAGTATTTAATAACAATATGTCAAAGAAATACAAAACAAGTATATGAAAAACTCTGGAAGATTAGTCAGACCCTTGTTATTTATGAGATGCCATTAATTTTAGTCTTTCAATGTGGCTGTTTATTTTTTTCCAGTGAACTTACTTTCCTCCTATATAACTGAAATGCTAAATTATTTGTTTCACCTTTCACTTCTAGCTAGTTCTATGCTTTAGCATGGGAATAATCAGCTTCTTGAAAGAAAGGAGAAGGCTATTAACATGTACTGAGGATTTTATTTAGCAACAGATATTAAAAATGGTATTACCACGCAGATAAAACATGTATTGCCTATTCTTTTCAACATCCGTTTTTCAAGTATGACAAATATTATCAAATGAATGTATGGTTTGTGAGACTGCTGGTTATATGCTTTACAATATTTAATGCTTAAAAATATTTATGCAAAGGCAAAGAGGCAAAGAACTAGATTGCCTACAATGGAGGGAAGCATTCAAATGTAGTATCTAACTATATAGTGTGAACATCTTTAGTTAATGGATAGAAGGGCCATGATATCCCAAGTCACATCAAGAGCAGGCATGATACATAATCTGTAAGTACATCGCAATCAATATTTCTCTATGATTAATGCACTTCTTTGGTTTGATTAACTGTAGATATTAGCACATGCTCTGCTGTATTACCATAAAGGTGTATTGCTTCTGTGTATGATTACTTTCTGATTTTCCTTTGCAGTGTCTCAGGAAAGAAGCACAGTTTAACGCATAAAGAAAGAGGAGGGGACGGAACATGAAGTTTAAGAGAGGACACTGGAGGAAGAGGAAGAGTGTATGATGATGGGACAGAGGAGCCAAGTGTGTCATTATGGCTGACACAGCACCACCTCAGAGTCTGGCACCACCAGACAGGAGTCATAGATTCATAGGATCATACAGGCCCTTCTTGTTTCATCCAACCAAATTTGCATTTTGGGCTAGTCACATTTGTCTAGGCCCTTCATATCCATTTATCTGCCTAAATGCCTTTTGAATATTGTAATATCTAGCTTCCTCTGCCAGCTTTGTGCAGATATGGACTGGCCTCTAAGCGAAAAAAAAAGTTGCTTCTTTTAATCTTTGAAGTCTTTAGTTCCAGAATTAGCTACACTAGAGAAAGGACAGCTTTATTTGTGCCCCTCATTATTTTATGTCTAAGATCATTCCTCAGCCTCCGATGCTCTTGGGAATAAAGACCCATCTCCTTCACACCAACCTTCCAATCCTGCCAATATCCTGGTGAATCTCTTCTGCACCTCCTCCAGCTTGTTGACATCCTTCCTAAAGCTGGTGACCACATGGTAATCCAAGTGTGGGCTCACCAAGGACTTGTGCAGCGGTATTACTTTGCCCAATTAAGGCAAGTGTAAAACAGGCTTTCGTACCCCCTGTACACCTGATCTGCCACTTTCATGGAACTAAACACTTGTACCATTATGTCTCTCTGTTCTACAACACTCTCCATGGCCTACCATTTCTTGTCTAAGTCTTGCCCTGGTTAGACCCTACACTTGTCAGAGTTAAATTCCATTTGTTACGCCTTGATCCACCTTCCCAATGGATTTAGATCCTGTGGTAAAGTTAGATATCCTTCCTCAGAGCCCACTCTGCTGCTATTTTTGGTGTGATCTGAAAATTTGCTAATCACATTAACTACATTGCTAGCCATGTCGTTAATATAGCTACAAACCAAGGTGTACCTGGCACTGATCCTGTGGCACACCTCTGCTCGCAGATCCCCAACCTGAGTATCAGCTCTCCACTATAACCCTCTGTTGCCTACCATCAAACCATTTTAAAATCTAACAGGCCAAAGAACCATCTGATGTAAAGGTAAAGGTAAAAAGGTACAAGGACTGCCTAAAGAAAACTCTTGGTGCCTGCCACATTGACCATCACCAGTGGGCTGATATCTCCTCAAACCGTGCATCTTGGCGCCTCACAGTTCGGCGGGCAGCAACCTCCTTTGAAGAAGACCGCAGAGCCCAACTCACTGACAAAAGACAAAGGAGGAAAAACCCAACACCCAACCTCAACCAACCAATTTTCCCTTGCAACCACTGCAACCGTGTCTGCCTGTCCCGCATCGGACTTGTCAGCCACAAACGAGCCTGCAGCAGACGTGGACATTACCCCTCCATAAATCTTCGTCCACGAAGCCAAGCCAAAGAAGAAAGAAATGTTCAATTATTGTCACATGACAGTACATTTTTAAAAATGTAACATGAAAATTTTTAATTTTTCTCTACTTTAAGGCAGACAGAGAGTTGCCACTTTGTCCAGTGCCCCTGACAGAAACCTATAGTATCTGGTGTTCTTAGGCAGTCTCCCCTCCAAGTACTGACCAGTCCTGAGCCACCTTAGCTTCCGAGATGAGACAATCTCAGGCGTATTCAGGCTATTCAAGAGTAACCTGCCATGAAGGACCTTGTCAAAGGCCTCACTAAAGTCCATATATCCATTGCCCTGCCTTCATCAAAGTTGGTCACCTCTTTAAAAAAGCTTTGTCAGAAGCAGATTAATTAGAAGGATGCACGACACATGAAGATATATGATGCATCAGTGGGTTACAGTGTGTCGACAGGTGTAGCTGACGTGATACAGATGGGTTGCTGGGTTGCAGGGAGCAGGAATCCAAGTGTAATGGTGGCCAAAGGATTCATAGCATGACTGTATTTGGGATGTTCTCCTGACAAAATTGATGGAGATACACAGTGAGAAGGTTAATGACCTGGAGTGGGGGGGTGGGGGGGTGGCTCGGGCCTTGCCTCACTGAATGGAAGAGGTACAAAGAACATGGAAGATTACATTTCCATACTCTTCCTTAAGGTTGTGTAAAGACAGGAGACCATGATAAACAAGAGAGACTGCAGATGCTGGAAAACTGGAGCAATACACAAAATGCTCCAGGAAGTCAATAGATTAGGGCAGCATCCAAGGAAGGCAAAGAGACAGTCAATATTTCAGGCTGAAATCTTTTATTGAGAATACAGTTTCCAGTAACACCCCCAAAAGCAGATAGAGGCTTTTCATCAACAGATTGCTCCCCTGCATTAGCAGAGAGATAGCATGTGTGAGCACATTGCTCTCCTACAGACGCAGTGGTATGAAACTTGAGGATCTGTCCCTCTTCTGCAGGGTCTGGGCATGCTCTTCACTCTCACTCACATCCTCATTCATGTGCAGAGACCAGTTCAGTTTGCACAGAGACTAAGTATGAAGACAGCTGGGAGCAGATGCCTGTGATCTAGGGTTTGTGAGCAGGGCCACCTCTTGGTCTAGAGACTGAAACACTGTTCATTGGTTCCCCGTGACTAGCCACTGCACATACCACTGTTCCTTCACTGGTGAGGAATGAGTCTGAATCCAGCCCATCCAGGGACTGAGCTCTCAGATATCCTTGCTGATAATACAATGAACTTAAAATGAAATGCAGCCAGCCAGGGTAGCACCAAAAGATGTAACGTAGTGAAACCAGAAAGGCAATATAATGTTAAAATTTAGACCCAAGGGCCATGATTTATTGCATTACTTAAAATTAGGTTGTTTGAAAGAAAGCTTTGAAGAAACAAGAAATAATCAAATATGACCTCTTTTAGGATTAATCCCATCCTTCATTATGCACGTCCTGCAACATCCACCAAGAAAGGTTGTAACTGGAGGTCTACCAGCAGTGTCACCACAGAAACACACACTGAATGGGTGTGCACGCATCTACATGGTGGAACAAGTGCTCTAAGTCATTTTCAAATCCTTTGGGTACTTTGCAAGATGTCAGACCAGTCTGAATTTGTTCAGCCAGTTCTTCCAAAGCTAGCAAGGTATCCCTTTAAATACATATGATTGAGATTCATGGCTACTGAGATTGAGCCATGCCAGTCGTAGGTTGCACCTTTAAGCTTCTACGGCAAGGGAAGGAGGACTATGCAACTGTAAGCAAGGAGTCTGCAGATGCTGAAAAACTAGATCAATGGACAAAAGTGGTAGAGAAACATTAGCAGATCACACAGCTTCCATGGGCAGCAAAGGTATTCGATATTTCTGGAATACCAAAGATCGGGCAAGTGCTGAAATAAGAAGACTGGGGAAAAGGGGAAGGGGAAGGAGCACAGGCAATTAAGTGATAGTGAATGTCAGTGGGAGGGGGAGAAAAGGAAAGGAGCTGAGGTGAGACGAGGAGGGGCCAAAGGGCTGAGAAAGATACTGTGATAGGAGGAAGGAAGGGAAAGGATCAGGGATCTGGAGGAAGGAAGGTTTGGGTGATGGGCAGGGGAGAGAGAGGAAAGGTAAGGGGTACAGAGGGATTGGGGAAAATGAGAGGGGAGAAATAAAATAGGGAGAAACACAGAAAAGGAAATAATGGAAATTGGAGAATTGATATTGATGCCCTCTGGTTGGAGAATGCTGAAATGGAATACATGGTTTTGTTCCTCTAATTTTCATGTGGCATCAAGCTGGTATATATGAGGACATGGACGAACTAGACAGTGTGGCAATGAGATGTGGAATTGATGTTGATTGCCACTGGGAGTTCCTTGCTGTTGCAGTGATCAGAGGGAAGGTGCTCAACGAAGCAATCACCCTGTCTGCATCTAGTCTCTCTGATGAAGTGGACGCTGCATCAGGAGCACCGGATGTAGTAAATAGCCACTTTCAGGTGCCTGGGTGCAGATAATGCGCCAGCAGATGTGGCTGGGGGAGTGCAGCTGGGACATTCAGGTGGCCACGGAGAAGATGCCTTTCTGTCACCTGAACGTGCCAGCTGAAGGAGAACCACGTCCGAAAAAATGCCAGCTCCTGTGGACTGTGGCCATAGTCCCACTGCTGCTTTCAGGTGCAACGGGGGATTCTCGGAGCCGGAGATTATGCCTACAGGAGGAGAGTTAGGTAAGTGCTCCGCCTGGCCAGGTTCTCCATTTTCAGGTGGCCTCCCGACAGCCACATTAGAGTAGAATATGTGGCTTTACATCAGGGTATTTTGGCCATCGGAAAGTGACTAATAATTGCCACAGATTCACAAATGAAGTGTTGCTTCACATGGAAGGACTGTTTGGGCCCCTAAATGGTGGTGAGGGAAGAGGCAAAAGGCACAAGTGTAGCAGTTATTGTGGTAACAGGGGTGAGTTGCAAGAGTGGCGATTTGTGGAAAAATATGAGTGGATAAGTGAGTCATAGAGCGAGCAATTCCTAATGAAAACAGAGAGGAGGGAGGTTTCGAAGATTTGTTGGGTTTTAAGATCATGTTGTAGTTGGTGGAAATTGTTGAGAATGATATGTTGGATGAAGAGGCTGCTGGGAGATCGGTGAGGACAAAGGGAAGTCTGTCCTTGTTACATTTGGGGACAGGTGTAGAATGAGCCAGGGCAGATCTGTGGGAAATACAGATGAGGCTGAGTTGATGACAGTAGAGGAAAGCCACATTTTTTGAAGAAGGAGGTAATCTCTGATGTCCTGGAATGGGAGGCCTCCTCCTGAGAGTAGATGAGGCAGAACAAAGGAATTTAGAGCAAGGAATATTATCCTTATAGTGGATAAGGTGAGAACAAGTGTAGCCAAGGTAAGTGATAGTCAGTGGGTTGACTTGGAGAAAGTGGGATAAGCCAAAGTAGTTACTGAGGCCAAGTACAAATTTTGTGAGGCAGAGGAGGGTGGTGGTGAACGGGGACTGAATGAGTCTGCTATCCAGGAAGGAGAGCCTTAAACCCTTCTTTATGGAGCATGGAGGTGTTTAGGGACTGGATGTCCAGGCAAGTCTCAATCAGGCAGTATAAGTCCAGGAACTGAAAACTGTACAAGTGGTGGAGAGCATGCAATGTCTCCCAGATGTATGTTGGAAGGGATTGAACCAAGGAGGACAAAATGGAGTCAAGGTATGGAGGCAATAAGCCTACCAGGGCAAGTGGGTTTGAAGATCTTGGATAGGAGATAGAACTGGGCAGTGCAATTTTGGGAAACAAAGAGGATGGTGGTCCCAGAAGCGAAATCAGTGATGAGATCAGTGACTGTTGAAAGCTGGAGAGTCATTCCAGCAAGTGGTAAATTGTCTCTTGAAGTTGATACATTTTTAAGTTTTGCATTGTATATGTTTCTTTTTTCTTTTCTGTTCCTTTATCTTATCAGTTATTTCCTTCCCTCTCAAGACCTTCTGAATCTAATTTTAAATGAATTCACCTCTGGTTGGCATGAGCATGGTGGATAGAAGGACTTTTCTCTGTGCTCTTTTTACTGCAAGAATTTGTGCCTCTTTGGCTCATGTACATCCTTCTAACGTCAGTCTTAAATTTCAGCAGTTAAACTTGTCACACAGCAAGATCCCACTGCCCTGCTGATCTGCGATTGGCTTGTGTTTCCGGCAAGATGCAGCACAGTCTTAGAGGTGAAGAATGAAGAGAAATTTACTCATGTACAGGCAGAATAGAAGAACTTTAGCTACAGCAAACAGGAGGATTCATAATGAACTCCATGATACAAATATAATATCTAAGCTATTAAAGATTTCTTCCTTGGTCTTCTATTTGGATGCAGTGGTATTCTGAATGATTACCCTTCAATATAGCATAACTATGTTTATAAATATTAATGGAATTAATTACTTAGAGAGTTTCTGTCACAATGAAACTTTTAAGTACTTCAGACATCTGCCATATCTGTGCCCCCAGTAAAATTTATCCAGATAGTACCAACTATAATTAGAGATGCAATGATAATGAACTTTCAGCGATCTATCTGATAAATATCAAAATTAATTAAGCTAAGTTGTAATGATATTTTTCAAAAGGTTTGCTTCCTGAGAAAAAAAAAATTTGGGGATTGCGATGGACTACTTCAAGTGGAACACATAGATAATTTGAGATTTGTTGAATCATGTAGGAAGTTGGAGAAACATTGAATTAACTATTGTCGAATTTAGTGTTTTTCATTGCATAATGATGCCGA
Organism: Narcine bancroftii; assembly: GCF_036971445.1. Classification (NCBI taxonomy): domain Eukaryota; kingdom Metazoa; phylum Chordata; class Chondrichthyes; order Torpediniformes; family Narcinidae; genus Narcine; species Narcine bancroftii. The sequence continues at coordinate 95,506,604 of NC_091471.1, read as the reverse complement.
CACAGTGGATTAGTTAAACTGACCTAAAATGATTTTGCAAAAAAACACACAAATGCTGGAGAAACTCAGCAGGTCAAATAGTGCCTTTATGTAGCAAAAGTGAAGACACATCACCAACATTTCAGGTTTGAGTCCTTCATCAAGGTATGGAGGAACATGAGAGATGTCAGAATAAAAGGGGGAATAGGGGAGGAGGTGGTGAGGGTGGGAGATGAGAGGTGGAGAGGGGAGAGAAACATTGCAGGGGGGAGGAGTCTAAGCTAGGTGGAGAGAATTGTAGACTTGCAACATGGCCTCTACTCTTGAACTCAATCCCCCTATTGATGAAGCTCAGCACCTCATAGGCCAGTGGTTCGCAACCTTTCTCTTTTCCACTCACATCTTTTTTCTTTGGCTTGGCTTTGCGGACGAAGATTTATGGAGGGGGTAAAAAGTCCACGTCAGCTGCAGGCTCGTTTGTGGCTGACCAGTCCGATGCGGGACAGGCAGACACGATTGCAGCGGTTGCAAGGGAAAATTGGTTGGTTGGGGTTGGGTGTTGGGTTTTTCCTCCTTTGCCTTTTGTCAGTGAGGTGGGCTCTGCGGTCTTCTTCAAAGGAGGCTGCTGCCCGCCAAACTGTGAGGCGCCAAGATGCACGGTTTGAGGCGTTATCAGCCCACTGGCGGTGGTCAATGTGGCAGGCACCAAGAGATTTCTTTAGGCAGTCCTTGTACCTTTTCTTTGGTGCACCTCTGTCACGGTGGCCAGTGGAGAGCTCGCCATATAATACGAGCTTGGGAAGGCGATGGTCCTCCATTCTGGAGACGTGACCCATCCAGTGCAGCTGGATCTTCAGCAGCGTGGACTCGATGCTGTCGACCTCTGCCATCTCGAGTACCTCGACGTTAGGGGTGTGAGCGCTCCAATGGATGTTGAGGATGGAGCGGAGACAACGCTGGTGGAAGCGTTCTAGGAGCCGTAGGTAAGTAATCCCAATGCCATCGGTGCTCCGTGATTGGTAAGGGATTGCTTAAGGGGGTATGTGAGTGAGAAAGGAAGGTTAAGAACCACAGCTCTGGACCCAATTGTTGCTGAAATATTTTGCTTGAGAAAAATTGTTAATGGCCCATTTCCTTTTGAGTTATGAAACCATGTACATAATGAGTCGATTAAGTATGATTAAAACAGTGGTTTTCAAACTTTTTTTTCCAAACACATACCACCTGAAGCAGACCACTTATGGCATAGGGAATACTTAAAGTGGTATGTATGTGGAAAGAAAAAGGTTGAGAACCATTGTCATAGGCCTTCTTAACTATCCTATCAACCTGTGCGGCGACTTTGAAAGGATGTATGATTTGGATCCCAACGACCCTCTGCTCATCCACACCCTTAAGTAACTGACCATTAACCCTGTACTCAGCATTCTGGATTGTCCTTCCAAAATTCATAACCTCACATTTATCTGGATTGAACTCCATCTGCCACTTTTCTGCCAAAATCTGCATCTTGTCTATATCCTATTGTAACCTTTGACAAACTTCATTTCCAATCTTTGTGTCATCTGAAAACTTACTGACCCATCCTTCCACCTCTTCATTTATTAAAATCACAAAGAGCAGGGGTCGCAGAACAGATCCTTATGGTACTCCACTCGTCACTGACATCCAAACAGAATACTTTCCATCCACCACTACTCTCTGCTTTCTACCTGAAAGGCAATTCTTTTTATCCACACAGCCAAGGTTCAATGGATTCCATGCTTCAAGACTTTTTGAACGAATATGTCATGAGCGAACCTTATCAAATCCCTTGTGAAGATCCACTTAGACCACATGTACTACCCTATCCTCATCAATTTCTTTTGTTGCCTTTTCAAAAACTCATTTAAGTTCATAAGGCATGACGTTCCCTTCACAAATCCATGCTGACTATCCTTGAGTAGACTCTACATCTCCAAATGCTTATAGATCCTACCCTTAAGAATTGTATCCAATAGTTTGCACACCACTGACATAAAACTCACCAGTCTACAATTCCCAAGATTCACCCTATTACATTTTTTAAACAAGGGGACAGCATTTACTATTCTCCAGTCCTCTGGCACCTCTCCTGCAGTTAAAGAGGATTCAAAGATCATAGCTAATGCCCCAGCTACCTCTTCTCGCACTTCCAACAGCAACCTGGAGCATATCACATCTTCCCCTGGAGACTTAGAAATGTTGATGTTTTTAAGAAGATCCAACACTTCCTCTTCATTAATCTTTACATTGTACAGTACACAAGCCTGTTCTATTCCGACCTCACTTGATCAAGGTCTTTTTCTCTTATGAATACTGAAGCAACGTATTTATTTAGGACTTCCCTAATCTCCTCCATCTCTAGGCACATGCTGCCTCCTTTATCCTTCATTCTTGTCATCCTCTGTCCTTCACATACATATAGAATACTTTGGGATTCTCCTTAATCCTATATGCCTTAACATCCCCTATTTAAGACCTTTCTTAAGCTCCTTGCTGGGTACTATGTACTTCTCATGAGCCCTTCCTGTTTCCTCCTTCCTATATCAAATATATGCTTCCTTCTTTCTCTTAACAATGGTTCCCTTTACTTTTTTTTAATTTTATTTATTCATTCAAAATACAAATAGTAGATAACATACAACAATTAACCATAAACATGAACATTATTTTTTTTATATAGAAAAAAAAAGAAAAGAACCCCCTGCACCCCTTCAGCCAACTCTCCTAAGAAGAGCCATAAAGAAAAAAAAATTAAGGAAAAATTAAACATACATATTAAAATCTAATCAATGTAAATTAAAATGTAAATATTCTGAATATAACAACCACTTATTAATAAAAAACTGTAATTATCACGTGAAACATATGTAATTTTTCCATTATTAAACAATATTTCATCTCGTTATGCCATTTATTAATATCATTCATATTTGTATCTTTCCACGTACTAGCAATACATTTTTTCGCTACAGATAAAGCTAAATATACAAAAGAAAGTTGAAATTTATCTAATCCCAAACCTTTCAGAGGTTGCAAACTGCCCAGTAAAAATACTGTCAGATCTAAAGGTATTTTAATCTTATACAGGTATTCTAAAAACAATTGAATTTTCTTCCAAAAAGATATATATATATATATATATATATACATAACCAGACAACATGAAAAAAAGTTCCAACAGAATTACCACATCTAAAACACAAATCTGATTCATGAAAATCATACTTTTAAAATTTTTCAGGTGTTAAGTATAATTGACGTAGGAAATTATAATTAATCATTGCATAATGTGCATTTATCATGACAGATATCTAACTAATCATCCCCAGAAAAATAAAACCAATATCCGGTTCCCATTTACTTTTGGATTTATCCCAATCCTTTTTATCCATACCATCCTGCAATATTTTATACATAGATGAAATATAACCCTTCTCTGGTACCTTCATAAGAAAAGTCTCAACTTTAGTCATTTCAGGTAAAATCATATCTCTACCAAACGTATGTAAAAAGCAACATCAATTTTCATTTTCTTAACATACGCCAAGACTCGCTTACGCTTGATCAGACTGTTTAAACTGCTTTACATTAAAAATAGCAAACTTCAACTTTGACATATGTACTAATATTACTAAATACCAATAATATCTTTATATGAAAACTCAAATCAACGTATATAGGCCCTCCAATAGGAGAAAAAAGTCACAAATTAAAAGCTAACTAAAATGAAAATAAAAAGAAATAAAGAAAAAAATCCCCGCCCCCAAAAAAACTACCAAAAGGTAGTAATCCCTAAACAAAAATTGGGTGTGGGTTACCCACCAGTGGCTGATGACTAGAGCAAATCTCTCCCTCCCCAGCTGAACAAAGAATAACATCAAAATATCATGATAACATAAAAAGTAAAATAAGAATAAAAAAATTCTTCTATTCATCCAAGAGATTCCAAACTCGGAAGTCCCATTTCAAAAGAAGTTGGACTCTTTCCATTCCCATTTTTCCCATTTCTGCAACTTCTTCCATTTCCAGAACAAGCAGGTTTTTCTTTACCGGATAGCGAAAAGTAGACTTATAACCTTTATGCCACAAAATTTCTTTACCTGAATTAAATCGATGTCAATGTTGAATGACCTCTTGACTCAAATCAGGATAAAAAAAAGACTCTGCTATTCTGAATCAATAACGGAGTTTGTCGTCATCTCGCATTTTGCACTGATATTCAAAGTATTGCTTCTCTGTCCAAATAATTCAAACATCGAATTATTACAGGTCTCAGTGGTTGACCAGGTAAAGGTGTTCTTCTTAAAGCTCTATGAGCTCTTTCCAATACCAAGCCTCCAGAAAAAAAATTCTTGCCCTAGTACTTGTGGAATCCAGTCTTTAAAAAAACGAAGAGGATCTTGTCCTTCCATACCTTCTGGCAAACCAACTATTTTCACATTATTCCTTCTGCTTTGATTCTCCAAGTAGTCTATTTTCCTTTCTAACTCCTTCTCACATTCTCCCAATTCTATAACGGATTTTTCAACCTTCAACACTTTTTCTGTGTTAGAAACCACTTGCTGTTTACAGTCCAAAAAAGCAGACTGAAATTTTTTAAAATCTTCACAAGATGCTTCCTCATGTGTTTTAACTGTATTCAATTCTGAACTTATATTAGCATTCATTTGGGCCAACTCATTCAGTAAGGGTTGAATGTTAGCGTTTAACTGCATACATTGTAGCTCAGAAAAGCTCAGCCCTGCTTTCTCTGACGTAGTGGCAGAACCAGGTAACTGCAGCTCCTGCTGCAACTCAACAAAAGGCATTTTAGAGGTTTTACTGCGGATCTGGACTCCCAGTGATGGTACCCCGACTTCCTCAGGGAGTCGCCGCTGTTCTTCCCCCGCAGCTCGTTGTTTTTTCGCAAAATCACGGAGGAAATTGAAATCTTCAGGTTGGAATGCCTGAAGCATTTCAGACAATGGAGTCGTCTGCGTGCTCCTTCCGTTAAAATCAAAAGGCTTCCAGAATCAGGATCCACTTCTTGGGAGCACGCATCTTCCTCGAGAATGGGTAATTCCAGCGCTATCCTTCACTTGGTGAGTAGTAGACATTTTTTTTCAGCTCCCACAGGCGGTCTTTGTAGTTTAGGCACTGAAGAAATTAAACCTGAGGCTGTAGCAAGTTGTTTAGGCCCCAAATCTTCAGTACTTCAAAAATGTAACTTCTTCTGCACTTGAGGTTTAATCTTTTTACCATTAATGCCATTTTTACCTTAATACTTTAAACAAAAATTTAAGAAGTTTAAACTTGAAAACAAAGGGTTAAAAAACGGGTACTGAAAAGTCCGGCCAGAAAGGACGAGATTACACGTCCATACTCTACGCCATCTTGCCATGCCCCATGGTTCCCTTTTCCAAACATCTTTTTTTTGTCCCAGTGGGACAAACCTATTCTGAACGGAGCACAAATAGCCCTAGACATCCTCCACATTACTTCTGTGCTTTCTCCCTTAAACATCTGTTTCCAATTTACTCTCACTAGTTCCTGCCTCATCTCTTCATAATTACCCATCCCCAATTAAGCACTTTCCCATTTTATAACCATATAATAATTACAGCATGGAAATAGGCCATCTCAGCCCCTCTCATCCGTACTGATCTCTAGTCCCATTTACCTGCACCCTGCAATTCCCTCACATCCATGAACCTATCCAACTTTTCCTTAAATGACAAAATTGACCATGCTACAACCACCTCTTCCAGAAGGTCATTCCACTCAGCCACCACTCTCTGAGTGAAAAAGCTCCCTCTCATGTTACTTCAAAACTTTTGCCCTCTATCCCTTAACTCATGACTCCTCATTCCAATCTCACCTACCCTAAAGGGGAAGAGCCTATTCACATCTACTCTATCAGTCTCCCTCATATTTTTAAATACTTCCATCAAATCCCTCCTCAACCTTCTACACTCCAATGAATAAAGACCTAGACTAATCAATCTTTCTTTGTATTCTAGATACTGCAATCCAGGCAACATTTTAGTAAATCTCTGCACCGTCTCTACCTCATTGATATCCTTCCTATAATTTGGGGACCAGAACTGCACACAGTATTCCAAATTTGGCCTCACTAATGCCTTGAATAGTCTCAACATCACTTCCCAACTCCTATATTCTATGCTATGATTTATAAAGGCCAGCATACCAAAATCCTTCTTCACCATCCTATCCACATGATAATCCACTTTCAAAGAACGATGAACCATTATTCCAAGATCTCTCTGTTCCTCTGAATTCCTCAATGCCCTCCCCTTCACTGCATATGTCCTGTTTTGATTATTCTTCCCAAAATTAAGCACTTCACACTTATCGGTATTAAACTCCATTTGCCATCTTTCAGCCCACTTTTCTAAGCAGTCCAAATCCTTCTGCAGTCTCTGAAAAACACCTTCACTATCCACAACTCCCCCTATTTTTGTATCGTCCGCATATTTACTAACCCAATTTGGCACTCCATCATCCAAATCATTAATGCAAATAAAAAACAACAAGGGACCTAACACCGATCCCTGACGCACACCACTCATCACTGGCCTCCATCCTGACAGACAGATATCCACCATGACTCTCTTGCATCTAGCTTTTAGCCAACATTGAACCCATCTAACTATCTCAACATTAATACCTAGCGCCTGAACCTTCATTACCAACCTTCCATATTCAACCTTATCAAAGGTCTTACTGAAATCCATATAGACTACATCTACTGCTCTACCCTCATCAACCTTCCTCGTCACCTCCTCAAAAAAATTCAACAAGATTTGTCAAAGATAACCTTTCCCATACAAACCCATGTTGGGTGTCCCAGATCAGTCCCTGCCCCTCTAGATACTTATACTTATTATCTCTAACAATACATTCCATTAGTTTACCAACCACCAATGTCAAACTTACTGGCTTATAATTGCTGGGCCTCCACCTGAAGCCCTTTTTAAACAGAAGAACCACATTTGTGATATGCCAATCTTGAGGCACCATGCCTCCTTTTAGTGACTTTTCAAAAATCACTGTCAGAGACTTCACTATTTCCTCTCTGACTTCCCTCAAGGTCCTGTGGAAAATCCTGTTGAGACCTGGAGACTTATCCACCTTTATATCACCTTTATATGCCTCAAAAGTTCCAACACCCCCTCTTTCCTAATTCCTACATTTTCCATAATCACCCCTTTTGCTTCTCTTATCTGACATGATTCAATATCCTTTTCCCTAGTGAACACTTAAGATAAGAACTCATTCAATATCTCCCCCATCTCATTTTGTCTGCTTTTATCCTTTTGCACAGCTGTGCTAAAGCTCAGGGAGTTGTGGTCAGTTCCATCAAAATGCTCTTCCACTGAGAGATCAAGTTCACTACCCAGGATTAGATCTAGTATGGCCTCACCTCTCATTGGCTAGTCCACATATAGTGTCAGGAATCCTTCTTGAATACATCTGACAAACTCAGCCGTATCTATCCCTCTTGCAATAAGGAGGTGCCAGTCAATATTAGGGAAGTTGAAATCACTCATAACTACAATCCTGTATTTCCTACACAATCCAAAATTTGCCTGCTTATATAATCCTTGGTGCCCCGAGGACTATTTGGGGGTTCATAGACTACTCCCAGCACAGTGATTGCTCTCTTTCCATTTCTGGCTTCCACCCATACCCACTCAATGGACACTGTCTCCACAGCCTCCTCCCTTTCTATGGCCCTGATACTATCCCTGACCAGTAAAAGCTACACCCTGCCCCTTCTCTTAACTACCATCCTATTGCTTTTAAAACATCGAAACCCCGATACCTGAATCAGCCAATCTTGCCGTTTCTCCAGCCAAGTTTGTAACAACCACAACATCATAGTTCCTAATATTCCTAACATTGAAATAGACACATTTCAAACTCTCTAACTGGCTATATTTATGTTTTTTCCCCTGCTTGACCTTCCTCATAAACTCAGAACACACAGCATCACACTTTTGACCTTCTACCCTATTCTCTGAACTCATATTCTAGCCCCTTTTCCACTGGCACCTTGTCCCAGGAATTAACAGGGAATTAACCAGTTAAGGGTTCAGTAGAAAAGGAAAACAATCAGCATGCTGGCATGAAATGACATCAAATTATGTCGGGGATTGACAGCCTCTACTCCTACTCATGTCCCTGCCATCAGCTGAACCCGGTGTGCTGATTAAACCATTTGAAAAAGGACAACTTCCATCCATGCCATTCGATTTGAAGGTAGACTATCCAAACTCCGGGGATGAATTATGTTCAGTGGAAAAGCAGTCAATGTCCTAGTTAAAAGTGGCCCAGTGGAAACAGCACAAAGGTCTTCTTAGCTCAGGACACTACACAACTGGCTATATTGGGATGCCAGTGGAAAATGGCTTTCGGTACCCATTCCCCTGCTAAACTAGTTTAAACACTCTCCAAAAGCTCTAGCAAACCTGCCTACCAGGTTAATGGTCCCCCTCCAGTTCAGGTGCAGCCTGCCCTTTTTGTACAGGTCAGACCTTCCCCAGAAGAGATCCCAATGATCCACAAATCTGAACCCCCGCTGCTGGCACCAATGGATGCATGCATTCATCTACCAGAGTGGATTTCAAACTACTCATTCCCCCCCCAAAACTCTACTTTAAGTATTCCCTATTGCGTAGGTGCTCTGTGTTTAGTAAGGGATTGCTTAAAATGGTATATGAGTGGAAAGAAAAAGTTTGAAACCTATGTTTTAATTGTACCTAATTGACTCGTTATGTGCACGGTTTCATAACTCCAAAGGAAATTGGCCAATGACAATTTTTCTCATGCAAAATATTTCAGTAACAATTGGGTCTAGAGTAGTGGTTCTCAACCCTTTTTTCCCACTCACATACCACTTTAATCCCTTAGCAATGACAAAGCATTTAAGGCATAGGGATTACTTAAAGTGGTATGTGAGTTTAGGTGGGGGGGGGGGTGCAGTTTGAAAACCACTGATTTACTATAACTTCCAAATTGGTCTAAATTCTGAGGATGCTTATTGTTAAGCACCTTCCAACTTAAAGGATTTTTTCCAGTGGAAGTACTAATAAAGATTTTCAGTAATAATTGCACATGCAATCTGTTTTTGACAATATAATATGGTATAGTTTATTAACCAAATCTAAAATAATTTTTTTTTTCTCTATTATCCCAAGCTGTCCACTCTCCTGCTTGCCAATTTCACAGTAAATCAGAAGCCCAGTGCTATTAAAAAAAAATCATTTGTTCACAGCTGTGAGATCTGGATAACATCCATCTTTATAAAAAATGTTAGAAAGCATTGCTTAACTTGAACCTTCATTACAGCTTGGAAGTGGGAATCACTTCTGTTTGGAGAGTGGGGTCCCATGGAATAGCAATACAACATATAACCATATAACCATATACAGCACAGAACAGGCTAGTTTGGCCCTGCTAGTCCATGCTGGAACAAATCCCCACCCTCCTAGTCCCACTGACCAGCACCTGGTCCATACCCCTCCAATCCTCTCCCCTCCATGTAAATGTCCAGTCTTTCCTTAAATGTAAATAACGTTCCTGCTTCAACCACCTCTGCCGGAAGCTTATTCCACATCCCAACCACCCTTTGCGTGAAGAAATTTCCCCTCATGTTCCCCTTATAATTTTCCCCTTTCAATCTCAAACCATGGCCTCTGGTTTGAATATCCCCACTCTTAATTGAAAAAGCCTATCCACGTTGACTGTCTCTGTCCCTTTTAAAATCTTGAACACCTCCATCAAATCCCCCCTCAATCTTCTTCGCTCCAGAGAAAAAAGCCCCAGGCTGCTCAACCTTTCTCTGTAACTCAAACCCTGACATCCTGTCAACATTCTCGTGAACCTTCTCTGCACTCTCTCTATTTTGTTTATATCCTTCCTATAATTTGGTGACCAAAACTGCACAGAGTATTCCAAATTTGGCCTCACCAATGCTTTGTACAATTTCATTACAACATCCCAACTCTTGAATTCAATACTCTGATTTATGAAGGCCAACGTTCCAAATGCCTTCTTCACCACTCTATCTACCTGAGTATCAACTTTGAGGGTACTATTTACCATAACTCCTAAATCCCTTTGTTGCTCTGCACTCCTCAATTGTCTACCATTCAATGTATATGACCTATTTAGATTTGCCTTTCCAAAATGCAACACTTCACACTTATCCGTATTAAATTCCATCAGCCATTTCTCAGCCCACTCCTCTAGCTTTCCTATATCTCTTTTTAAGGTACAGTAATCTTCCTCACTGTCCACAATACCACCAATCTTTGTATCATCTGCAAACTTACTTATCCAATTCACCACCCTTTCTTCCAGATCGTTAATATATATAACAAAGAACAGAGGACCCAGGACCAATCCCTGAGGAACTCCACTAGTCACCAGCCTCCAATTTGACAAACAATTTTCCACCACTACTCTCTGACACCTCCCATCCAACCATTGCTGAATTCATTTCACTACTTCCTTATTTATTCGTAATGCTGCTTTTTACCTAACCTCCTGTGGGGAACTTTGTCAAAAGCTTTACTAAAGTCTAAATAGACAACATCCACAGCCTTCCCTTCATCAATCTTTTTCATAACCCCCTCGAAAAACTCTATAAGGTTTGTTAAGCATGATCTTCCCCTGACAAAACCATGCTGACTACTACCTATCAATCTCTGTTCATCCAAATATTTGTAAATGCCATCCGTCAGAACACTTTCCATCAACTTACCCACCAGAGACGTCAGACTCACAGGTCTATAATTTCCAGACTTACATTTGGACCCTTTCTTAAACAGCGGAACAACATGAGCCACCCTCCAATCCTCTGGCACTACCCCCATGACCAGTGACATCCTAAATATCTCTGTTAATGACCCCACTATCTGTACACTAGCCTCCCTGAGTGTCTTTGGGAATACTTTGTCCGGACCTGGAGATTTGTCCACCTTTATCTTTTTTAACACTGCCATCACTACCTCCTCAGTTATCCTTAAATGATTCATGACCTCCCCACTATTTTCCTTTACTTCAACTGGCACAATATTTTTTTCGCTAGTGAATACCGAGGAAAAGAAATCATTTAAAATTTCCCCCATCTCCTCTGACTTATCACATAGCGTACCCTCTCTATCTACAAGGGGTCCAATTTTATCCCTCACTAATCTTTCACTTTTAATGTACCTATAGAAACCTTTTGTATTTATTCTTACTCTGCCTGCCAAAGCCTCTTCGTGCCTCTTTTTGGCCTTTCTAATTTCTTTCTTAAGATTTTTTCATGACCTTGTAGTCCTCTTTCAATTTCTCATCACCCTGCTGTTTCTACCTCTTGTACACCTCCCTCTTTCTCCTAACCAAATTTCTAATATTCCTCGAAAACCAAGGCTCCCTATGACTTCCAGCCTTTCCTTTGATCCTCACTGGGACATATCTACTCTGTACTCTCAAAATTTCTTCTTTGAATATTTTCCATTTTTCATTTACATCCTTTCCTGAAAAAATCATGTCCTACTCAATACTCCCCAAATCCATTCTTATTGCTTCGAAATTTGCTTTTCTGCAATCCAGAACCTCAACTTTAGGCCCTTCTTTGCTCTTCCCTAAAACTGCCCTAAAACTAATAGAGTTGTGATCACTAGACCCAATTAGTTCTCCAACATTAACCTCAGACATCTTTTTGCTTCATCCTTCATAGGAGATAACTTTAGTGTCATGTTGAGCCATTTTATGAAAAGACATTCAGAGCTTGAGCTCCATTTTCATATGGCCCTGAAATCTTTGAGGTACGTTAAGAGCACATTTGCACCTGAAATTAAGTTTGTTGAAAGCTTGAGTACATGAACAACCTGCTCTTCTGACCTAGATCCTGGTGTCTCAGTGTTCATCAATATCTTCTCAGTTTGAGAATCTGGTGTTTATTCTGAGAGATGAATTTGTAATTTGAGATCTGAGAATGAGGAAACTGCTGCCTATCCAATCAACAAGGTTTCTGAAGGCTGAGATTGTCACAGCAGGTGACAACGAGGTTTTACCATCTCCAAGAAGGCAGGATTTTCACAAACACTGTGGCTCAATATGATCTATTCTTTTCTGCATATAAAGATGTTGTAGTAGTGGACTGCACCAATCTGTAAGCTAACTGGATCACGGAGATTCAGGCTTGTACTGGGAGAACATCACAATGGTCATGGTGGGGTTGGTGCAAAGGATCATGGGGGTTATGCTGATAAGCTCTTGGAGAGTTCCAGTAAAGTCAATTGGTTGGTTCGGCTCAATCACAGCTGCTGTGTGGTTTTTCTTTTGTTCGTTACACAGCACACTGAACAACCAGCTCTATCAGAATATTGATATTGTTTAAACCATTGCATTGACTGGTACAAAAATTATTACTCAAAACAAAAGTTTATATGTATTCTATAATTTTATGGAATTTTATAATTTGACTTTTTAAACTTTCCTTTATTCAACAATTCTGCAATTCTGGCTGCAAGAACACGTACTACCCTTTTTGAATACATGCTCAACTGAGTGTGAATAGAAAAGTTGTATTAATTTTCCTTTAAAGTTTAATCTTTCTGACATGGTTCTGCTGGCAAAACTGTATGATGTTTTATCAGACCAATACTAATAATAATAACAAATGAGAACTGTGTAATGTATTTATTGACCTTGACTTTACTTCATTGGAACGAGGGGTCATAAGTTAAGGGTTAGGGGGCAAAACTTTAGAAGTGACATAAATGGAAGCTTCATCATTCAGAGTGGTGGCTGAGTGGAATGACCATCCGGAAGAGGTGGTTGTAGCAGGGTCGTGGATGTGAGGGGGTTGGAGGGTTATGGGCAGGGAGCAGGTAGGTGGAACTAGTGGAGTTTTACTTAAATCAGTGCAGACTAGAAGGGCCGATATGGTCAGTTTCTGTACTGTAATTGTTATATGGTTATATGGTTATATCAAAATTAACATGAATCTGGAAACCTGATCAATTTTTTTTATGCAGAATATTACTATATTGACCAAAAGAAAACAATTTGCTACATTTAGTTATGATTGGAGATGTGAGGAGTTATGTCAGTCATAACATCAGCACCATGCACTAGCGGCAAATCTTGTCTCACTAGGTAAAAGTCCACTCATTTGTTGATGCTCAGAACACTCCTGTCTCTTGCCTACATCTCAATGTTACATTGACTCTTCATTGTAACTCAGCTAGTGTGGACACCTTTGCTTGACCCTACAAAATTATGGACAGAGTAAATTCAAATAGGCTCTTTTAACTTAGATTAGGAGAGATAAGTATGCAAGGACGTGGCTTTAGAGTGAAATGGGAAAGGTATAGGCAGAACATTTGGGGGAAACTCTTCACTCAGAGAGTGGTGGGAGTGTGGAATGAGCTGCCATTTAACATGGTAAATGTGGGCACACTCTTAGGTTTTAAGAATAAATTGGATAACTACATGGTCTGGAGGGTTATGGACTGGATGCAGGTCAATGGGACTAGCAGAATACTATTTCGGCACAGACTAGAAGGGCTGAGTGATCTGTTTTTTTGGGCTGTAGTGTTCTATGGTTTTAGAATTGTTTTGAAGGTTTGTCCTTCCTCTGCATTAATTGTCAGGTTTTGAATTCGCCATGGAATATTGCTTCTGCAGGCATTATTGATGCACACATTTTTGGTGTCTCAACCAGCAAAGTTCATGAGCATGTTGCATGGTCTGTCTAAACCAAAGTGAGTAATTATCAAGGATCTTACTGTTGGTGATTGTTTGACTCAACCTTTCTTAAGACTGTGAAGGTGGATTTTCTTTAACATCTATTCCAGCTTGGTGTCCACGACCCAACTTTTGTAAGACAAAAGTGTGCTGAGTATTAAAGCTTTACAGATCGATACTTTTGTTTTCAAGGTTATCTCCTTTATGTTCCAGAGACTCAGACTGTCATTCCAGGCATGTAAGAATTGAGCTAAGGTGGGATTCGCAAACACTGAACAAAATTATAGGTGGGAGCCAAATTTCAGGAAAATTACAGGTATGTGTAAAATGTTTGAGTAGTGATAATAGAGGAGATGAAATTTCAAATATAAGCTGGGATAAGTATAGCATTACAGGCAAATGGAAGAAGAGCTTTTTCAAAATTCATCCAGGTGAGGTTTCTATCAGTGCATCTCTGGCCTAATGAGGAAGTCTTGCTTTGTTGGAAAATGGGTCAGGCCAAGCAGAATAAGAGTCATTATCATCTTGTCATAAGGTTGGGAATAGCTATGGTAAGAGGACTACTGCAATGTAGTATAAGGACCATTCTCAGTGAGATGAAAACAATTTGGCCCAATAAATTGTATTCAGTAGTTGGCAGGCAACAGTAATGGGCAACTGGAAGGAATTTATGGTGGATGCTTTCCAACTGCAGCCCAGGTATGTTCCCATGAAGGAGAAAGGGAGGGAAATTTATGCTGGGATTCCATGGATTCAGAGTAAAATAGAGCAGATAAAAGAGCCGATAACAGAAGCCAAATTATTAAGATAAATAAGAATAGGATTATTGTAGAAAGCTCAGAGGAAAGTAAAAATAAGCAAGAAGATAAGATAACAAAAAAAATTAACAGCAAAAATAAAAATATTCACTATGCCTGTGAGCAGGAAGAGAACCTTTAAGAGGAAGGGTGGGACTAACAAAAAAAAAGAAGGCATGGTGATGTACCAAATGAGTACATTAGAATTTAACAAGAGACGCTGCTGGAGTCTCGTCAAAGAAGGATGCAGATTTTGATTTTTATCCATTTTTAGAGGGTGCGGTGACTGCAATTCCAGCTTGTTAAGTTTAAGTTTGAGTTTATTGTCATCTATGTAAGTACAATGAACAGATGCAGTGCTAGAGGAATTCAGCAGGCCATGCAACATCCATGAAAAGCAACAAGCAGCCAATGTTTTGTTCTTCTAGCACTTTTGTGTACTGCTCAATGAAAGTCTTATTTGCTGCAGATTCCCATGTGTATAAAATGGACAAGTGGAAAAAAAAATACAAAAGGAAGAAGGGGAAATAATAAATAATAATAAATATTCATATTTAGTCATGGTGCAAAAATAAGGTCAGAGCAAGGAGTGAAGATAGATCCTTGATGGTCTTGAAGCAATGCTTTGGTGAGGGTAGTGTGGGGAGGTTTGACAGCAATTGGAATGACTTGTTTTTGAACCTAGGTGTGCCAGACAGCAGACATCTGTATTTTCAGCCTGAAGTAGCAGCAGGAAGGATGTGGCCAGAATGATGGGAATCTTTCGTGATGTTGGGAGGCTTCTTGAAGGAGTGATTCACGTAGAAAAGGCACAAAAATGCTGGAGGAACTCACCAGGTCTTACAGCATTCATAGGAGGTGAAGATATATAACCAATGTTTCAGGCCTGAGATCTTGTTTGAGGTAAGAGTAAAAATCAACCACATGCCTGACTTAAAAGGAGGCGAGAAGGAAAGAAAAGGTGGAGGAGAAGTACAGGCCAACAGGCAAAAGAAGTTAATGGATATTGATAAGAGAACAGGAAAGGAAAGGTGAGAATTGATGGGGTGGGGAAAGTTTTGCTCTGTGAATGCAGAGCTGGAGGAAAGAGAAAGATGGAAAAGCAGAGAGAGGGAGAGAGACAGGCAGACAGACAGAGTGAGAGAAAAGGAGACATAGCTTTAGATGGGGAGGGGCTAACGGGAAATGGAAAAGCCATTTAATGACATCTGCTTGGAGGGAGCATAAACAGAACATGACTTTCAACATAAAGTCAGTGCCTGTGATGAACGTAGTGATGTCTGTCACATTCTGCAACCTTTTGTGCTACTGGCCATTCAATTTAACAAATGGGAGCCGCCATGGGTCATACCTCTTTGTCTAAGCTCCACATTGAATTAACCATGAAGCAGGTATCACTGCTTGTTCATTGTTGGCTTGAGGTTTGCATCATTTCTGGTTTTTAGACTGCAATGTTGGGAAAATCATGGAAAAAAAAACTAAATTACTGCCTGTGTGGTCATTCATACTGGGCGTCTTTTTAGACTGCAAGTAACTGAGTGCAGCAGTGCTGGTGGTTGGAAGTGCAGTAGAATGGATGACGATCAACAAATTTTTCTGGTTCGTTTTACACTGCAGGCTTCCTCTAAAAAGTTTTAGGGGTTCTGCAGGATAAATTGTGATGCAGGAATTGACTCAATATTCCTGCACATTCCTTTTTCGACTGCCTATGTAGCGTCAAAATTATTTGATTGTGCCGGTTAATGCCTGCAGTCTAAAAACCATAATTGCGAATGACGCAGTACTCTCCCTAACAAGGAAAGATAAATGAATTTCATCTTTTAAATAACATTCAGTTTAAATATTAAAATCTGGATCTTCAGAGAGTGACTGAAACATAGAATTGTTCAGAAGAAATCCCAGAAATTACTCAGCACCATTTTCTTGCCCCGACAATGTGCTTTTTGCTTATACCTGATAGAGGATATGCACAGAGATATCCCATGCCTAAATGAGACATCATTGTGTTTAGTTGCAGACTCTACTCAAGTCAAAACTGTTCATCCATCAAATTCTTTCTTGGAATGTTTTCTGCTTCATCCAGGTCCAGCATTCCAGATCTTCACAGGAAGGATAAAAGTCAGTTTATAAAATTCTGCCTGTACAAAGGCAGAACATTGCATTTCCTGAACAGACTTTCTAAACAGATCAATTGAAATGAAAGCAAATAACAAAGAACAGCTTATAGAGTACATACCAGTGGGTTGATACTCTGTAGCAACTACTTTCCTTTATAGTCGCTTGGAGGATAGAAGTATCTTGTTGTTGTCTATGACTCATTCAAACAAATTCATACCAAATTTAAGTTGAGTTTTCCAAATTTTATTAAACAATATTAAACATTGTTGATGCTATTATGTTGCTAAATGTTGTTATAAGCCATTAAAACATTGTTAGATGGTCAATAGAATATTTTGGAATGTTCTCTATATCCTCCATTTAGCAGAACAAAGGAAACTAAACTAAAAAAAATATCTCTCTAACACACTTGTGAGCATGAAATACATTTTAACCCTGACAATACTAGCCCATAATTATTATGTTTAAAATTTAATAATCACCATCAAAAATAGAAAATCAAACATAGTACATAGCTCTCTCTCTCTCTCTCTCTCTCTCTCTCTCTCTCTCTCTCTCTCTCTCTCTCTCTCCTCTCTATTTCAAAAGAAATTAAAAGTCAATTATCAAAAATATCAGCTGCTTGTGAATTGGTAATTTGTCTGTTCAGAAAGCTAGTATTAACTTGATCTGAACTTGACGTACAAGTCCTTTGGTCTTGAATGGCATCAACAACATGCCGGGAATAACCAGGAATTTCATGGCACTGAATTATCCATGATGTTCATGACATCCCTGGGTGTGAAATTGCACCTGATCTTAGACCAGTTCTGTCGCTCCTGCATCAGTGGAAAATATTCTTTCACCCATCTTTTCCAGAACAAATCCAATATAAATTGTACCTGCTTCCAGCTGTGGTGAGCATAGATGTCTTCCTTCTGAAACTGCCCTGGTGACATCGAAAGCTTAGTTTTAAGAAGCAAAAGGTGGTTCGGGGTAAAAGCCTCTAGATCATTTGGATCTGTAGAAGTCTTAGTAATCAGATGACTATTGAGGATAGGTTCAACTTCACAAAAAAAATTGTGCAAAGACCCTCGTCATGAAGATTTTGTCCATCTAGAATAGAAATGAGAACTTTTCACACTGATCTGATCAATCTTTTCCATATACCTCCATGTTATGAGACAGCAGGAGGATGGAAATTCCAATTGATTCCTTTCTGGATTAGTTCATCATGAATCTGACCTTGATTCAAATCTTCAAGCACTTACATTTTTAAAATATTTTATTTAAGAATTTTAAGACATTTAATATACATATTCAATAAAACTACAAAAAAATAAACATATGCTATAATGCTATATATGTTTGTATATTTGTGTGTGTGTGTGTGTGTGTGTGTGTGTGTGTGTGTGTGTATGTGTGTGTGTGTGTGTGTGTGTGTGTGTGTGTGTGTGTCCCTTTCTCCTTCCACCCCCCTCCCCCTCAGAATATACCAAAATAAAGTCTGGGGAATGTCAAGAAAACATAAAATCTCAATATTAATAATGGAGCTGGGGGTTATCAACAGGAAGGGGCTTTCAGAGAGTCCATTAAATTTTCAAGCCAACATATTATGAATATGGGCTCCATATTAAAAAAAAGATATTTATGATGTAAATTGTAAGTTATCTTCTCAAGTAGAATACAGCTATGAAGTTTAGCATGCCATCTCTCCATCCCTCAATCTATATCTGATTTCCAAGTAATGTCTATACACTTCCTCGAAACAGCTAAAGCAACTTGTAAAAAAATCAATTTGTTATTTTAGGTCTAATCATTTTAATATTACCCAACAATTTGTGCTGATCCCCCAAAAAGTTAGTACCATTGTCAGATCATCATTCTTTTACCTGACCATACTTGGCAATAAAAAGTCAAAGGGCATTAATGAAGGAGTCTGTGTCAAGTGATGATGCCACTTTGATGTGAATTGCTCTTATGACTAAACATTTGCCTCCTGGCAAAAGAAAGTTCATCAGGAGAGACTCTGTCCAAAAGGGGCAAATCTGCCATCTGCTGTTGTCCATGAGGCGCATTTACACACGAACAAACAACACATTTTGATATAATTTTTTTGATTGATCCAGTGGCATCAGGAATCCAATATCTTTGGCGTAGATTGGATAACATATGGTTGCGACCACTATGGCCCACCTCTTCATGAATATGCTGAAGAATCAAATCAGAGATGTAAAGACCTTTGGCCAGTATGACAGGATGATTCATCTCTTCTGGCTTTGCAGCTCAGCTAAGTCACCTCCTCCCCCACCAACTCTTAATACACCATTCTCCAGAATGGGGTTAAGTTTACAAATGTGACTTGACCTTTTAATATTCATTCCCTTTCTCAGACTTGAAATTTCATCTGATTTTTTTTTACCTTTGGCAAAAGCAGATTATCTCCTTCTCAGCATTAATCAATTATTTAACTGAGAGACGATGTTTTCTTGAGTCTCAAGATATCTTGTCTCTTTTTGTGGTGGATGTCTTTGTTGGATGTTATCGAAATGAGGCTGAGCAAGAACGCTTGTTTGCTTTTTCTTTCTGCTATGATACAGAAGCACTCTTTTAAGTCTGAGCATCAACGCTGTTGCCTTTTTCAAATAAGCGGGTAATTGGATCCATTTGTTCAGATATTATCTGAACAGCATTTGCAGTCTTACTCTTGATTTCAGGGTCTTCTGGTAAGATTTCTTCTGATTTATCAGGATTTTGAAGCCACTCTTTCTGAGGCTGTAGAAGAAACTGAGGTGCAGACACCCAAATTCTTTCTTCAGAAATGACTTGACTTTCAAACGTCAAGAAGCCAGGTTGGCAGGATTGTTAACTGCGTTAACATATCTCCACTGTGTTGGAAGTGAGACTTTATCAATTTCAATGATTCTGTTAGCCACAAAAGTTTGAAATCCTGTGGTTTTTTTTGTTGATATATTTGAACACAGAGGTGCTATCGGTCCAAAATATGGAGTCTGTTAGTTCTACCTGCAACTGTCTTTTCAGCATTGTGTCCATTCTGCTCACCATGGTAGCAGCTGTCAACTCCATTGGAAGAATAGTGGCTGGTTTTAATGGAGCCACCCTGGCCTTTCCCATTGCAAATCAACAATGTACCTGATCCTTGTTATCCTTGCAATAAGAGGTAACTAACAGTTCCTTAAACGTCTTCACATGCATCAGCAAAATGATGCAATTGAGCAGATGTCACAGTTCCAAAATTTATGGGTTTGAAGCATCTGTCAATCTTGAAGTCTTCCAGCTTATGAAGATCCTGAATCCAACACGTCAATTCCTGTACAATGTCATCCCAACCAGTCTTTTTCCTACATAAATCTTTTAAGATCTTCTTGGCACTTAGGACTACTGGTGCCAATATTCCTAGAGATCAAATATCATAGTGAATGTTGTCAGAATCCCCCTCTTGTGAGAGGTCGGTCCTTCAAAATGATTTTGAACTTAAAAACGTCGCACTGAACACAGAACTGTCCACCTCACACCCTCTCTACAGGAAGGTAGTCATGGTCTAAGTCCAGATTCTTCATTTCTTTTGTCCTCTCTGTTTCAGGTACAGCAGTCAACACATGACAACTGTTACTTATCTATTTGGTAAGTAGAAAGCCTCCCTGAAAACAGATAATTTGCAACTCATGATAAAGAGCTATTGTTTTCTCTTCTGTAGCTACAGCAGTAAGACAATCATCCACTTAGAAGTTTTTCCTTATTATGCTTATAGCGAGAGCTAAACTGTCCTTCGCACACTTCCTTTTAAAAAAAATTATTTTTCACACATATTAATCAAAATACACCAAACATTTCGCTCTTGAATATACACATATGTGTATATGTCATATTCTCCCCTTTCCCCCCCCCTCCCTTCCCCCCACCCCCTCTAAACCCATTAAACGTTCAACATCTTCTTCTTTGGCTTGGCTTCACGGACAAAGATTTATGGAGGGGTAAATGTCCACGTCAGCTGCAGGCTCGTTTGTGGCTGACAAGTCCGATGCGGGACAGGTAGACACGGTTGCAGCGGTTGCAGGGTAAAATTGGTTGGTTGGGGTTTGGTGTTGGGTTTTTCCTCCTTTGTCTTTTGTCAGTGAGGTGGGCTCTGCGGTCTTCTTCAAAGGAGGTTGCTGCCCACCGAATTGTGAGGCGCCAAGATGCACGGTTTGAGGCGATATCAGCCCACTGGCGGTGGTCAATGTGGCAGGCACCAAGAGATTTCTTTAGGCAGTCCTTGTACCTCTTCTTTGGTGCATCTCTGTCACGGTGGCCAGTGGAGAGCTCGCCATATAACACGATCTTGGGAAGGCGATGGTACTCCATTCTGGAAACGTGACCTACCCAGCGCAGTTGGATCTTCAGCAGCGTGGATTCGATGCTGTCGGCCTCTGCCATCTCGAGTACTTCAATGTTAGGGATGAAGTCGCTCCAATGAATGTTGAAGATGGAGCGGAGACAACGCTGGTGGAAGCGTTCTAGGAGCCGTAGGTGATGCCGGTAGAGGACCCATGATTCGGAGCTGAACAGGAGTGTGGGTATGACAACGGCTCTGTATACGCTTATCTTTGTGAGGTTTTTCAGTTGGTTGTTTTTCCAGACTCTTTTGTGTAGTCTTCCAAAGGCGCTATTTGCCTTACCGAGTCTGTTGTCTATCTCGTTGTCGATCCTTGCATCTGATGAAATGGTGCAGCCAAGATAGGTAAACTGGTTGACCGTTTTGAGTTTTGTGTGCCCGATGGAGATGTGGGGGGGCTGGTAGTCATGGTGGGGAGCTGGGTGATGGAGGACCTCAGTTTTATTCAGGCTGACTTCCAGGCCGAACATTTTGGCAGTTTCCGCAAAACAGGACGTCAAGCGCTGAAGAGCTGGCTCTGAATGGGTAACTAAAGCGGCATCATCTGCAAAGAGTAGTTCACGGACAAGTTGCTCTTATGTCTTGGTGTGAGCTTGCAGGCGCCTCAGATTGAAGAGACTGCCATCCGTGCGGTACCGGATGTAAACAGCGTCTTCATTGTTGAGGTCTTTCATGGCTTGGTTCAGCATCATGCTGAAGAAGATTGAAAAGAGGGTTGGTGCGAGAACGCAGCCTTGTTTCACGCCATTGTTAATGGAGAAGGGTTCAGAGAGCTCATTGCTGTATCTGATCCGACCTTGTTGGTTTTCGTGCAGTTGGATAACCATGTTGAGGAACTTTGGGGGGCATCTGATGCGCTCTAGTATTTGCCAAAGCCCTTTCCTGCTCACGGTGTCGAAGGCTTTGGTGAGGTCAACAAAGGTGATGTAGAGTCCTTTGTTTTGTTCTCTGCACTTTTCTTGGAGCTGTCTGAGGGCAAAGACCATGTCAGTAGTTCCTCACCCCCTCCCTTCCCCCCACCCCCTCTAAACCCATTAAACGTTCAACATATACAATACATTAAACCCATTAAACAATGTAATCACACAATGAAAATAAACAAGAAAATTGTGTCATCTACTTTTACCCACTGGGTCAGTTCATTTCGTCTTCTTCTCATTCTATCATTTTAGGGGGTGGAGGTCCACGGTAGGCCCTCTCTGTTGTGTTCCATGTACGGTTCCCAAATTTGTTCAAATAATGTGACTTTATTTTTTAAATTATATGTTATTTTTTTCCAATGGAATACATTTATTCATTTCCATGTACCATTGCTGTACTCTCAGGCTCTCTTCTGATTTCCAAGTTGACATTATACATTTTTTTGCTACAGCTAAGGCTATCATAATAAATCTTTTTTTGCACTTCATCCAGTTTAAGGTCTAATTCTTTACTTCTTATTTTAATTAGAAGAAAGATCTCTGGATTTTTTGGTATGTTGCTTTTTGTGATTTTATTTAATATCTGATTTAGATCTTCCCAAAATTTTTTCACTTTCTCACATGCCCAAATTGCATGTACTATTGTTCCCGTTTCCTTCTTACAGTGAAAACATCTATCTGATACTGTTGGATCCCATTTATTTAACTTTTGGGGAGTGAAATATAGCTTGTGTAACCAATTATATTGTATCATGCGTAACCTCGTATTTATTATATTTCTCATTGTTCCGGAGCATAACTTTTCCCATGTTTCATTTTTTATCTTTATGTTTAGATCTTTTTCCCACTTTTGTTTGGGTTTATAGCTTATTTCATCATTTTCCTTCTCTTGCAGCTTGATGTACATGTTTGTTATAAATCTTTTAATTATCATTGTGTCTGTAATTACATAATCAAAGCTGCTTCCTTCTGGTAACCTCAGTCTGCTTCCCAATTTGTCCTTTAAGTTGGTTTTCAGTTGGTGGTATGCAAACATTGTAAGGAAAAGATTTGTACAACTTGGTGATGAAGTTGCTCCAAGTAGATGCCATGCCATTCTGTATTTTAGCATATTCTGACCGTACTCTACATCAGGCCACCAAAGGAATCATAACAAGTCACGGTCTTCTTTCAGTACTTTCAGCTGGTGGAACATTGCTTCAATGTCTGCAGTGATGACAGTAGGCTATTTATGGAATCTAGTTAAGACTCCTATCAACATACTGGTCGAGTCTGGACCCTGTAAGAGCTGAGAACTTTAATGAAACTCCCCGAGAGATTTCTCCACAGTCAAATACCACTCAAAGTTTTTTCTTTTGTTGATGCAAAACCCCATGGTATGGTTAGTACCATTTTATGCCATCCCTACATTCCACAGTGTCCTCTGGTACTTTCTCTGCATAACCTTTAATCATCATGTTAGATATGCAAGAATTATAAATACAGCTTTTCTTTAGGAGAGTGTATGAGGAAACTATCATGGGAATGGAACATTATCTGTTGCAATAAATGAGCAATAACAAATTAACAACTTGTCTGAAGCAATCCTTATTTACCACTTCCTCTAATTTCATTCCTCTGTCACAATCAAAGCAGAAGAATATGTTTAGAGGAAATATATATCAGCCATGGTTTGAATGCTGGAGCAGATTTAATGGCCCAAATGATCTAATTCTACTCCAACATCCCATGGTCTTATGGAGATGGGAGCAGAACTGAAATGAAATCTACTCCAAAAAAGAACAAAGTAGATACAGATATCATGATTGATAGATTAGGAAAATTAATTCAAAGTTTGTGAGTGTCATGTGTGTGTCTTGAACTTGGCAATATTTAACATGGAAAGTGTCTCCATAAAACTAAATAAAAATCATTCAGTGTTTCTTAAGTTATTAGCATAAAGGTTAAAGGAATTGTACTGACAATAACCACACCAGCAGTGCGAGTATAAGGCAGCTTTAATAAACTAATATGTACACTAAGGCGTCTTGTCTCTCTGCAAGACAAACCTGGAAGGCTAGACTGTAGCTCTGGACTGCTCTATATCCAAGGTCACCGGGATGACCCCTGGTGACCTAGTGGTGTAATTACATATCACCACAGGAATATCACGCAAAACCCTTTGCCAAGGTGTCTTAGACTGGGCAAATTTCCAAGATATCATTATAAGCAATGGTTCATAGGAACCTACTTCCTATGTTCCTAGTGCAAACCTGAAGGTATAAAGTGCAAATCCTTCATGAGCAGTGAATAGAGGTGAAAATTATGGAGTTATCCATAGACAATCTTACAAATGATTGCTGAAACAAGTGCAATTAGTTTATCCCAAAATTTGTCAGTGGGTTTGGCTAATTGTGAAGTACATACAGTTTATTTATTACCAAACCAATGATAAAATTGGATCTACATATCTAACATGTTTAACAGGACTACTATATCACGAGCAATAGATCTAAGTGACAACATAAAGAGTTGAGATGTACATCTTGTGTATTGTTTGTGCACTGACTTGTACTTGTGTGATATAACTTTTTCACATAAATCAGATATTGTCCTGATGCAGGGAACATGTTTACCAATGCAAAAGGCCTTATACAATTTTATGAACAATTATTTTACTTTCTTTCAACATCAAACAACTGACCATGTTTTAGGCCTATCAATGCACAGCACTGATGAGTTGACTCAACAGAGACCAATACAAACAAGCATATCATTAAAATTACACCTCTCTAATTTATCATTTGGGGATCTTTTAACATCCTTACATCTGCCAGATTTTCTCATTACTGGTAAAGATAAAAGCTATTTGGGTCGGAGGCACATTGAGAGCCTGGCTGATACAAAGCTCACGTTTCAAACAGATGGTCTCAGTTCAGGCCCCAAAGGCATTTAAAGCAGATGGCCATTGGTTTAAATTCCAGAGCTTCACAATCAAGTAACGCAGATGCTCTCAATTTCCCATAAATGCTTATATTGATGAAGTGTTCACCTGTTTGTCTTGGGAAATTCCAACACTCCTCAGGAGAAAAAAGAGGAGGAAATTAAATAAAAGAACCATTATACAAAAGTGCACTCCCATCAGCTGAATGAATAGAACAGCATGTTCACAAGCTGCACTGAAGTTAAAAATGAATGCACGCAAATAAATTTAAAAGCAGTGGAAAAATGGCAGACCAGCATTCAACAGAATACACATACACACACTAATAAAATTATAACTCGTCAATGTTTTAAATATTTTTCTGTAAGATAAAAACTAACCCTTCCAATCCACTAAAAAGCATATACATATTGCCTAAGAGAAAAATCTGCATTCCAAGAGTGCTTGGTTGTTTCTATATCAGTTTCTATATCAGACCATACCACAACATTCCCTTTGAGTTCTTGTAGGGTGAGCAGTATAGGTGCTGGGCCAAAGATTGCTATACAGTACATTGCCCCGTATCAGAAGTTATGAATATTGAAAAGATCCAAAAACCGAATTTTTTTGTGGCGGCATTTGTATATCCCTGACGGTGGCACTGGCAGAGTGGTTCCAGCTATGTGGGGGTTTATGGGTAACGAGGATGGCCATTGATCCTGCATGATATGCATCCAAGGGTTCTGAAGGAAATGGCAGAAGTTATAGTTGATGCATTGGTGGTCATATAACAAAATTTCTTGGATTCTGGGCAGGTCCCAGCAGACTGGAAGACAACAAATGTCACGCCACGTTTTAAGAAGGGCTGTAGGCAGAAGACTGGAAATTATCGGCCAATTAGCTTGATGTCTGGAGTTGGAAAAATGCTTGAAGCCATCATTAAAGAAAGGGAAGATCTTGTTTGACAAACTTGTTAGGGTGGAAAACAAGGTGGATAGAGGGGAACAGGTTGATGTTGTATATTTGGATTTCCAGAAAGCGTTTGATAAGGTGCCGCACAAGAGACTTATCAGTAAGTTACAGGAAAGTGGAGTCTGGGGAAGTATATTAGCCTGGATTGAAAGTTGGTTGTCTGACAGGAGGCAGAGAGTCGGGATAAATGGGAGTTTTTCAGGTTGGCAGAGAGTGGTAAGTGGGGTGTCGCAGGGGTCAGTGTTAGGCCCACAACTGTTCATCATTTACATTGATGACTTGGAGGAGGGGACAAAATGTGGTGTAGCCAAGTTTGTGGATGACACCAAATTGAGTGGAAGAGCAAATTGAAATGAGGATGTGGAGAGTCTGCAGAGGGATATAGTTAAGCTTGATGAGTGGGCAAAGGTCTGGCAGATGGAGTACAATGTTAGTAAGTGTGAGGTTATCCACTTTGGCAAGCAAAATAAAAGAGCTGAATATTATTTAAAGGGTGAAAAACTACATGCTGTTGTGCAGAGGGACTTGGGAGTGCTTGTGCATGAATCACAAAAAGTTAGGTTGCAGGTGCAGCAGGTTATTAAGAAGGCAAATGGAATGTTGGCCTTCATCGCTAGAGGAATTGAATTCAGGAGTAGGGAGGTAATGTTGCAACTGTATAAGGTACTGGTGAGACTGCACCTGGAGTACTGTGCCCAGTTCTGGTCTCCATATTTGAGGAAGGATATACTGGCTTTGGAGACGGTCCAGAGGATGTTTACTAGGTTGATCCCTGGGATAAAAGGGTTGACTTATGATGAAAGATTAAATCATCTAGGATTGTATTCGCTCGAGTTCAGAAGAATGAAAGGAGATCTTATAGAAACATATAGGATTATGAAGGGTATGGATAGGATAGATGTAGGAAGGTTTTTTGAGCTGGCCGGGGAAACTAAAATGAGAGGACACAGTCTCAAGATTCGGGGAAGTAGATTTAGGACAGAGATGAGGAAAAATAGTTTTTCCCAGAGAGTAGTGAATGTTTGGAATTCTCTAACCAGGGAAGTGGTTGAGGCTGCCTCTTTAAACATATTTAAAATTCGGTTAGATAAATTTTTACATGATAGAGAAATTAGGGGATATGGGGAGAAGGCAGGTAGGTGGAGTTAGGTCATAAATTAGATCAGCCTTGATCGTATTAAATGGCGGAGCAGGCTCGATGGGCCATTTTTGGCCTACTCCTGTTCCTACTTCCTATGTTGCTATTGAGCCACCACTGCCAACGCCACCCTGAGCAGGCTATGAGGGCCCAGAGTGGCACTGAAATGGCCCGATGAGGTGCCATAGCTTCGCTCTGGTGAGCTCTGACAGCACTGCACCTCTGGTCAACACTGCAGAAAAAGTGCCTATAAGTCAAAATGTGTGATGGACTTATTGAAGGACAAGAGCAGCAGCCTGAATTCATAACAGAACAAGAAATCATGTCAATTTATAAAATCAAACAGAAACTTCTGATACAAAAAACATTGTTAATGAGGCAGATGATTCTGGAGGAAACATTTCCAAAAGCTGTAAAGGAGAATTTCTAGTGTTCGGTGCTGCATTTATCTTATTTTGTAAGCTTTTTTTGGGTATATATTAAACATTATTTCATATTTTAAAAGCCTGCCATTTTTTGCTGATGTTTGCTGATACAGGAGCTGCTTAAAGACATTGTTCTGATAACAGAAAAAATAACAATAACCAAAAATTATCCAGTCGCAAGCGTTTTGGATACAGGGAAACATACTGTACTGAATGTGTAATAGTCAACCCCCTATTTTTGGCCAAAATATCTGGTATTTTCCATATATCCTATGTAAAATTCCACCCCCCTATTTTTGCCACTGGTCGCTCGCACATCTGAGTTCCCGATGCCCCAGCCACCTGCCCATCTGAGTTCCTAACACCCCGACCGCGGACTCTCACTCACCCATCCAAGCACCCGATGCCCCAGATGTGGTCTTACCAGCCAGTTCCGGCTACTCGCCTGCTCATCCAAGCTCCTGACACCCCAAATGATGCAAGTACTTACTGTGGTCTAAGTAGTATGTGAAATAGTCACCCCTCTAAATTTTACCCTAAAAATCGGTCCAGTATATTCGACCATAACCCACTTAACTATAAATAACAACAATAACACACGTAACTATAAATAAAGAACCTCAGCGACTTAGATAAACACTCAGAGCTAAATGGAAGTCCCCTAAAATCTATGATAAGATTAAGAATTTTTTAAAGTCCCGGGTAACCACATCATTGGTGGGAATCATGAATATGACTTGTTTGTTGTGGACTATGCTACAGAAACTCTACTGTAAAAGATCTTAGCAAGAGCATTTTCAATGATGGACATTATCTGAAGTTACACTAAATGAGTGAAAGAGGAAAATCAAATGCAGGATCTAGTGTTTGAGTAATTTATGAAAGCACTGCTGTCCTCAAAGTTTGTCATCTTACTTTTGAAGATAAATTCTAAAGGAAATGCTCAGTTAAAAACAATCCAGTGAAGCTATTTTCTTGAAAAAAATAACAAGATACTTCCACTTCCTCCTTCTCAGTGGTCAAGCATCTCCCACTCCAGTGAGTGACAACGTTGGGCACATTTCCTCTTAGCCGATATTTAATGACTAGTGTACTGCCCAGCAGCTTTATCTCTGTGTTAAAAACTCTTCAGCCACCCTGCTTTCCCATGGATCCACCAACTACTTGCTATATAATATATGAAATGTGTTAATTAACTGCTTAAATAAAACAATCCAAATTTAACTTATTTAGACATACAGCATGGTAGCAAGGCCTTTCGGCCCATGAGCCAATGCTACCCAATTACACCCGATTGACCTACAACCCCAGGTAGGTTTTGAACGGTGGGAGGAAACTGTACCCCTCCCCCTGGGAAAATCGATGCAGACACAGGGAGAAAATATAAGTTCCTTACAGACAGCGTGGGATTCAAACTGTGCCAAATTGGACTTTGAGTTTAAACTATGCAGAGGAGAACAGATGGAATGTAATGTGAGCCAATCTTTACCCAGAGAGTTGAGAACATCTGGTGGACATTGCATGATGGAGTTGAGGTGGCTGACACTTTACAATCCTTCCATCAATATTCTTAACCTGCATCATGTTGAACATAAATATCTGAGTAGATATCTGGTTGACAGCAACCTCTTCCCATTTTATGGAAATAGCACCAAAACCAAGTCTGTCCAAGGTACAGATGTTTTTAAGCTATAAGAAAACTATGTTCCTCTGGAGTTCACGATGGATCCTTTCCAATTCCTGGCTGAAGATTTGTTTGTATATTCTCAGTAGTACAGCATGATTTTTTGTTGTTGCACTGACTTTCTTTTCATTTTGCTGCTGTTAATTTCTCAGGTCCCTTTAGCTGAAGTTGATTGCATCAGGCAAGCAGCCACACATTACCATAAAGGTCATCTGTGTGGGAAGATTTTGCAATTTAACATTTTGTTCTTCTGTGATCTAGTTAAGCGAAAAGTTCAAACAACAATCTTTAGGTTATTTAGGTTAATTAGGATTTCATAGGAGTGCAGGTGGGTGGGAGGGAGAGATGGGGAGGGTGTGCCATTGACTACATTCATATGATTTTGAGAGAATTGCATGACAGACTTCTCAATTCCATTCTATTACCATGATCAAAATCTGATTATAATTCAAGCCAATTGTCATTACCCAAGTAGCTCTCATGAATTTTTCATGCTTTGTCAATGAAGCAATTCAGCTATGTGAAGCAGAAACAATGGCAATGAATTTTATTTCCGCCAGGTCCATGACAGAAACTGTATCAAGGTAGGAGCTGCTCCTGTTAAACTGTCATTAAAGATTCATTCACTCCTTTGGAAAACAAGAGGACAGACACTTACTTCAATGTCTCCTGCAAATTTAGCATTGCTGGAGCTAACTCTGCATTCTTTACTAAGAACTTTTCCAATCAGGAATTGTAAGACAACAATAGTTACACAGTTAGCATTGCAGTTAGTGCAACACTATTACTGTGGCATCGAAGTATTCGAGCTGGCAGAGCCGGCAAGCATCAAATCCATGCTGCTGAAGACCCAACTGCGCTGGGTGGGTCACGTCTCCAGAATGGAGGACCATCGCCTTCCCAAGATCGTGTTCTATGGTGAGCTCTCCACTGGCCACCGAGACAGAGGTGCACCAAAGAAGAGGTACAAGGACTGCTTAAAGAAATCTCTTGGTGCCTGCCACATTGACCACTGCCAGTGGGCTGATATCGCCTCCGACCGTGCATCTTGGCACCTCACAGTTCGGCGGGCAGCAACCTCCTTTGAAGAAGACCGCAGAGCCCACCTCACTGACAAAAGACAAAGGAGGAAAAACACAACACCCAACCCCAACCAACCAATTTTCCCTTGCAATCGCTGCAACCGTGCCTGCCTGTCCCGCATCGGACTTGTCAGTCACCGAGCCTGCAGCAGACGTGGACATACCCTTCCATAAATCTTCGTCCGCGAAGCCAAGCCAAAGAAGAAGAAGAAAGAAAAAAGATTACTGTGGCAGTGACCTGGGTTTGAATCTAACACTGACTGTTAAGCATTTGCTCGTTCTCCCTGTATCTATGTGGGTTTCTTCCAGGTACTCAGATTTCCTTCCCTGTTCAAAATGGGTTTGAACCTAGTGCTGTCTGTTAAGCATTTGCTCATTCTCCCCACATCTGTGTGGGTTTCTTCCAGGTACTCAGATTTCCTTCCCTGTTTAAAATGTACAGGTATTGTAGGTTAATTGGGGTAGTTGGGTGGCACGAGCCTATCTGCATGTCTGAATTTAAAATTTAAAATATAAAAAAAATGTAAAATTGAAATTCAAATCATCCTGTAATCTATGACACCATTACTAATCAAGAACATATCAACCTCTAATTTATATATACTCAATGTTTTGAATTCCATAGCCCTCTTCAATTGCACAGATTCACTATACTCCAGATTAATAATTTTTTCTTATCTTTGTTCTGAATGTCCTAGTTTCTCTCACTTCTGAAACATCTTCTCTCTGTCTACTCCATCCAGGCCTTTCAATATTCTACCTATTTCAGAGATTCCTTCCTCATCCTTTCTAAACTCCAGTGAGCAGAGGTCCAGAGCCATCAAATTCTCTTCATGCATTAGCCCTTGTAATGATAGTGATCATGGTTGCAATGCAACTAGCAATGCCTTACCATTTGATTATACTTGGCTGCCACCAGGGGCTGACACAGAGCAGGGCACACAGTATGCAGATCTGTAATGGAGGTTTGCAGCCTCATGACATGCCTCATGGTGCTGCTTACAACAATTTTAAAATGAAGAACCTTTTCCTTCATCCATGTGTTGTCTAAGAACTCAGACATATAAATACAAGATGAAACATGGTGTCAGAAGTGAGAGGAAGGAAATTAAAAATAAATACTTTAAAAGGTAAATTATAAAGTCAGCAACTAATCAGTGAAGAGAAAAAAAAGAGACAAAGAGAAAAAAATGAAAGGATTATATATACCAGTGAAACTTCAGCTGAAAATTGGAACAGAATTAAACATAATTTTGGATTGTATTTAGTGGCAGTCGGAGCTGATGAGAAAAGTGATAAAGTGAAAGCATCAGTTGTCTTACATGTTGAGGGTGGTGAAGCCCTGGAGGTGTATAATAACTTTATATTTGCTGCTTGAAGGAGACAAAATGAAATTGGAAAAAATAATGGAACAGTTTGAGGCATACTGTATGCCTAAACATAACCTGATGTTTGAGAGGCCAGGCACAGATTTTTCACGTACAGAAAATGGAAGAAAGTGTTGATCAGTATGTGACTGAGTTGAGAAACAAAAGCAAACCGTGTGAATTTGGCTTACTAACTGACTCGCTGATAAAAAAAGAGACTATGTGTGGTAATCCAGATAATAATCTAAAGGGTAAGACTGCTAAGAGAGCAACATCTTAATCTGGAAAAAAACCATAAGCACTCCGTTGAGTTGCAGAAACTGTAAAAATGCAGGCAAAAGAGCTGTTCAGTGAAACTAGCTGCAACTTAGATGCAGTGAGCAAGAACACACATAAATTGTTTAACAAAAGCACGCCAAAGTGGAAAGAAAGGCATGGCCAGCGAACAAAAGTGAAAGGGACAATTGAAAGCCATGTCGTCGATGCGATACACAACACCTACCAAAAAAGTGACCAGCATATGGTAAAACAAGCTATATGTGCAACAAAAGCAACTATTATGCCCAATGCTGTAGGAACCAAGTGCAACAAAGCAAGGGTCGTTCAGTAGACGAAAGAGAGATAGAGGAATTCTATATAGATATTATGACTGAAAACAAGAAATAAAACAGAGACTGGATGTTGAGATTAAAAGTGAATCACATATACACTTCAGTTAAATTGGATACTGGATCACAAATTAATGAAATATCAGAGACTGATTTTTAGAAGATTAGACCTAGACCAAAGATGTATGGAACAAAAGTGAAGGTGACAGGATATTCAGGTACCGATATACCAGTCCAAGGAGAATGGATGGTCAAAGTGAAACACAAGGACAGAGAGCACATGCTAGCATTGTGGTACCAAAGGATATACAGGCCATACTAGGTTTAACGGCCTGTGAGAAACTGAACCCGGTAAAAAGAGTCCTCGTGGAAAGTGAAGGAGAGACAGTCTATGATGAACTCATGAAAGAGTACAATGACCTATTTCAGGGTCTAGGCTGCCTTCCAGGAGAACACACGATCAGAGAGGATAAATGCGTGCCACCGATAATACATCCATGCAGAAAAGTTCCATTTGCGCTTCAAAAGCAACTAAAAGCAGAGTTGGACAGGATTGAAAGTCTGAACATGATTCAGAAGATAGATGAGCCAATGGAGAGGGTGAGTTCACACGTAATTGTGGATAATAAGAATAGAAAGCTTAGCATTTTCCTGGATCCAAGAAATCTAAACAGAGCAATAAAGAAAGAACACTTTAACCTTCTGACGCATGAAGCAATCATGTTGCAGTTTGCAAATGCAAAGTTTTTTCCAGCAAGTTAGAAGCATCATCAGGAATTTGACAGTGAAAATTGGATGAAGTAAGTTCAAGACTATACACGTTCAATAATCCATTTGGAAGATAAGGTTATCATTTGGAATTGCCTCAGCTCATGAAGTATATCTCAAAACTATCCATATGGCCTATGAGCATCTGGATGGAGTTGATACCTCAATGGATGACATCATAGTATGGGGGTTCCATGAGAATGGAGCATGATGAGAGACAAAGGAAAATGCTGGAAGCAACCAGAAAAGCAAACCTAAAGCTGAATAGAGAGAAATGCCATCTCATGGTGACAGAACTAACATTTGTAGGAGATATTTTTGCAGTGAGGGCATCAGACTAGAACCCAGAAAGGTGTCCATCATTAGGAACATGCCAAGGCCACAATGCAAAAAGGACATAAAGAGGTTTAATGGAAAGATCAACTATATGGGTAATTTTATATTTAACCTCTCAGAAAAGATGGCTCCATTGAGAAGATGAACAGAAAAGAACATTGACTGGGAGTGGGATCATGACCATGAAAAGTTATGGAGGGAACTAAAGAAACTGCTCACAGAGGAGCCAGTTCTGAGGTTTTACGACCCAGCGAGATCCATCGAGATATCATCAGATGCATCCACATAGTGGGCTCGGTGCAGTTCTTCTGCAAAAATATAATGACTGGCAACCCATTGCATATGCATCACACTCAACGACAGATGCGGAGACGTGATACACTCAAATTGAAAAGGAGCTGCTCAGCATCACATATGCCTGTGAAAGATTCCATCAGTTTGTATTAGGACAAGCAACCAGTGTAGAGACTGACCATAAGGCCTTGATTGCATTGTTCCAAAAGATATTAAATGAATGTCCACTTAGAATACAATGAATGATGATTAGGCTGCAACCCTATGCACTGAATGTGGTGTACACTCCGGATAAGTTAATATACACAGCAGACACGTTATCTAGAGCTGTTGACACAAGAGAGCCAGCAAACACCAAAATGGATGAAAAGTCATGGAGAGCCTTTGTGGACATGATCATAAGTGCACTGCTCATATCAGATGCAAAAATGGAGTTCATAAAGTCAGACACATACAAAGATGAAACACTGAGACAACTGAGAAAAACATCTCGGATGGATGGCCCAACATGAAGGACAGCTCACCTCATGCTGCAGAGTACTGGAACTGCAGCGTGGAACTATTAGTGGTTGAAGACATCATCTACAAAAGAAGTAAAATCCTTATCCCAAAGAGTCTGAGAAAAGAGATGCTAAAAAGGATCATGGAGGACATATCAGAATTGAAAAGTGTACGAAAAGAGAACAAGAGATTATGTACTGACCAAGAATCAACAATGATATGACAAATGAAGAGTTAAACTGTACAATATGCCAGAAATATCAAGCAAGCAATCCTGCAAGCAATCCTGCAGAACTACTAAAGCCACACCCAGCATCATACAGAAGGTAGACGCTGACCTATTTGAATGTCACAAACTATTACTTCCTGTATCTAGAGGTGTGTAAACTGAACACCACAACTGCAAATGCTGTAATAACAGGTATAAAAGCTATATTCTCCAGACAAGGCAAGCGAGGTAGACCTTAGTTTTGCAATTTAAATTTCCGACAGTTTGCCAAAGAGTGGGACTTTATTCAAACCATGTCAAATTCTCATTTTTACACAGTCCAATGGTCTAGTGGAAAAATCAATACAGACCGTGAAAAGACTGCCGAACAAGGTAAAAGACTTTACCAGAGCATGCTAGTATACCGCACAACACCGCTCACATTTGGTATGTCACCAGCACAACTCCTCATTGGATGTAGGCTAAGATCAAACCTATCCATTCAGGAGAACCTCCTACAAACCAAAGAGGGGGAGAAAGTGAGGAAGTTCAAAGAACAACAGAAAGAAAAGCAAAAGTATTACTTTGACAGAGGAACAAAAAACCTATTGGAACTCTACATTGGTGACCAAGTAAGGCTAAATGACAAAACAAACTTATGGACTCAGAAGAGAACTGTCCTTAATGAAGTCCAACCAAGATGATACACCATTCAGACAGTTGAAGGTGCTGTTCTGTGAAGAAATCGTCAAGACCTTCAAATGGGACCACCAAAGTAGATGGAAAGACGGACACTGTTGAACCACCTGAATGCACATTTGAGAAGACATCATCTGAGGCAACAACTCAGATTTGAGGATTATCAATTAGGAGATCGTGAATCCTCCTAAGAGATTCATTGAGCAAATTTAAAGACTCCTGTTACTGAATGAAGTAGTGCTATCTTATTCGCTCTTCAAGTTTTAGTGTATGTAAATGTGAGCACTCAAAACAATTTTTAAAAATGTTAACATTGTTGATAATAATGAAAATGTAAGTTCTTGGTGTTAAAGTTAAAATTGCAGAGTTTTACAAAGAAAACATTAGTTAAAAGTAAGCTATTTTTGTTTTAAGAAAGGGAGATATAATGATAGTGATTGTGGTTGCAAGGCCACTAGCAATGCCTTACCATTTGATTAGACTTGGCTGCCACCAGGAGCTGACACAGAACAGAGCACATAGTATGCAGAGCTGCAATGGAGACTTGCAGCTTCATGGTGCTGTTTACAACAACTTTGAAGTAAAAAAAAACCTTTTCCTTCATCTATGTGTTGTCTAAAAACTCACACACATGAATACAAGATGAAACAACCCTCATTGCATTTGCAAACTGTGACATCCCCAGGATCTTTCTCTTAAACCTCTTCTGGACCCTCTCCAGTGCCAATTAATCCTTCCTTAGATATGGGTTCCAAAATTGCTCAAAATATTTCAAATGTGGCATGACTAAAATATTACTGAAACCTTAACATTACTGAATTTTGTCTCTATTTAGAAAATAGTCTATGCTTTTATTCCTTTTACCAAAGTGCATGACCTTAGACTTTCCTACATTGTGTTTTATCTGACACTTCTTTGCCTGTTCTCCCAACCTGTCCAAATTCCTCTGCAAGTTCCCTACCTCCTTAAAACTACCTGTCCCTCCACCTATCTTTGTGTCATCTGCAAAATTGACTATGAAGACATCAATCTGTTATCTAAATAAATAATGCATAACATGAAAAATAATGGACACAATACTGACTCCTGCAGAACACCTTTAGTCATTGATAGCCAACCAAAAAGGGCCCCTGATTTGCCTTCTGTCAGTTATCCGATCAATCCATGCCCAGTACCTTTCCTGGGCTCTTATCTTGTCAGGCAGCCTTATGTGC
The DNA here is from genome assembly GCF_036971445.1 of Narcine bancroftii. Lineage (NCBI taxonomy): Eukaryota > Metazoa > Chordata > Chondrichthyes > Torpediniformes > Narcinidae > Narcine > Narcine bancroftii. The sequence continues at coordinate 95,470,447 of NC_091471.1, read as the reverse complement.
ACTAGCTTGTCAAAGGCCTTCTGAAATCCAAGTAACAACACCCACTGACTCTTGTTGCTTTTTCCTCAAAGAATTCCAACAGATTTGTCGGACAGGAAGGAAGCCAGGCTGAGTAGCTTATTTCATCTTGTGCTTTCAAGTACCCCAAAATTTCATACTTAATAACGGACACCAAAATCAGGTTAACGGGCCAAAAATTTTCTTTATTTTATCTCTCTGCCTTTGGACTCTGGCCATTTTTAACCTTTCATAATATATACTCAGGACTGGGTCCAGGCGTAAGCTACAATATGAAAGGTTAAAAATCAGTATGAACCAGCTGGTGGTAGTGTATAAAACCAGTCCAATAAAATGGGGACACCGAGTATATGCACTTGCTGGTAGTCCCTGAAAACTGCGACACAGAGTCCAAAGGGTTAAAGAATGGATTGACATTTGCAATTTTCCAGTCTTCTGGAATGATTCCCAACTTGAGTCATTCTTGAAAGATCACTCCTAATTCATTCATAATTTCTTCAGCTACCTTTTTTCAGAACTCTGAGTGTAGTTTGCCTAGACCACATGACTGATTCAACTTCAGACCTTTCAGCTTCTGATATCCTATCAATAACACCAAAAGATTGGAGTTACTAGACAACAGGCTTTTATTACCATAAGACTGGACGGATTCTTCTGTTGCTGGCCTGATTCCAGGATTCATACTGAGGGAGGGATTTGAGTGTAATCCCCTTTATTGGGGAATTCCAGGGCAGGAGTTACAGGGTGGAAGCAGGCCAGCCATACACAGAGATACACTACCAATGGCATAACAGCATAACAGCATAACATATACCCCTTCTTTTAAAAGAAAATCCACCAGAGTGATATGGGTTCAGTGTCCATTACAAGTTCAGCAGATCCACTGGTCTTCTGTGTCTCAGGGACCACTGTGATGCTGGCTGTGGAGCAACTGCCTGTTCCTGCTCAGTTTGGAGCACGTCAGCAGTTGGTGTACCCAGTGACTAAGGAGAGACAAGTCGGGCAGGATGCTGGGCATCAGCTGTGATGGAGCAGCTGGTGCTTGGGTTGGGGTAGGGTGCCTGGATACATAGTGGTTAATGGTGGTGGTAGGTCTCACTGGATTGGTGGTGGTCTTGGGATCTCTTGCACACATCAAGTCACGAACAGAGACCGTGTTCTCATGCTCATCCGGGTATGCCATGTAGGTGTATTGGGGGTTGGTATGTAGGAGGTGGACCTTCTCGACCAGTGGGTCAGTCTTATGGCCGCACACATGCCTCTGGAGCACGTCACCAGAATAGTAATTTTGTCCCTGATGTGGATATCCTGGGGAAGGAAATCGTTTGTTCATGTGGCATGGTGTTAATGATGAAATGAAAAAGCATGGTGTCTCTGGGGTGACAGAGGTCATCATTGAGTATTTGGAGTTGGTCAGACTGCAAACTGGCACATGTTCCCTGGGACAGGGCCTGTGAAGGTCTGTACAAGATGTCATAGTTGTAGGTGGAGAGTCCCAAATGGCAGTGCCCATGTTCCCCATGAGGTGGTTGCGTTGTCGGAGAAGAACCAGTTCTTGTTCCAGAGGGCTACATTCAATGTTTTGGACACCTCGAAGACCCTCTGCAAGGTTAGTTCATTCAGTTCCAGTAGCTGCTGGCAGATATAATCTGATCGGATGCTTGCATAGCAGGCATCCAAAACTAGCTCATCTATATCGATCTCAGTAGTAATGTCTCTGCAGCCGCAGGCTCGCCTGAGTTCACACAAGACCCTAAAGTATTCTTCAATGGGCTCACCAGGTTGTTGGTTGTGAGTAACTGGCTTCGGAGCTTGTTCATAGTCTCCTTTTACATTGTGCAGCCCCTGATGATCGCATAAGTGCAGTAGCTGACCCACAATCACATCAGACATAGCTTGTTGTCATCGGAACCCATGACTTGAGTGAAGACATGCAGAAAGTTGTTAAAATAGTGTAGCCAGTGCTCAAATCAGTCTGGGGCTTTGGGCAATTGTGGATCAATGTTTACCTTGTCCAGCCTCAGCAACTTGTTCATTGCAGTAAAAAAAAACTTTATGGTAATAAAATTGATATGCTATCAATAACAACAAAAGACTGGAGTTACAAGACAACAGGCTTTTATTATCATAAGACTGGGCACATGCTCCTGTTTCTGGCCTGATTCCCGAATTCGTACTGAGGGAGGGATGCAGGCATAATCGCCTTTATTGGGGAATTCCAGGGGGAGGAGTTACTGGGAGGAGGAGAGCCAGCCGTACACAGAGATACTGTACCAATGGCATACCAGCATAACAGTGGTATAACCACAGCTTTCCAAGCATCTTTTCCTGAGTAATCTATAGTCACTTCTGCCCCTTGACACCCTTGAATTTCTGCCATGGTGCTAGTGTCTCCTAAGGGAAGATTTATGCAAAATACCAGATCAGTTCTTATGACATTTATTTGTTCTTTACCATTTTTACAGCATAATTTTTCGATGGTCTGATGTCCACTCTTGCCTTTTTTTTTATTTTACTTTTTATAAATATGAACAAACTTTAGATATCCTTGTTTATTGACTCAGGTATCTTTATATTTCATCCTTTCTCCCTTATTGCTTTTTTAGTTGTCTTTGATTTTAAAAGCTTTGTGATCTTCTATCTTCCTGCTAGTGTTTGCAATATTTCTTCCCTCCCTTTCACTTTATGCTGTTTTCGTCTTCCCTTGTCTGCCACAGTTGCATCATCCTGCCTTTTGAGTGCTTCTTTTAATGAGATGAAATTATCCTGTGTTATCTGAATTACTTGCAGAAACTCCTGCAATTGCTGCTCTGTAGCATGCTCTGCAAGGAGCCCTTGCAATCAACTTTGGTCAGATCCTTTCTCATGCCCATGTAGTTGCCTTTAATAAAATATAAACAGTTTAGCTTCTCCCTCTCAAAGTATAGAGTGAATTCTATTATATTGTGATCACTGCCTCCTAAGAGTTCCTTCACTTTCATCAAAACTGCTTCATTGCACAGGTCCAAATCCAGCATTGCCTTTTCCCCAGTGAGCTGGAATCTGCTCTAAAAAAGCCTCATCTTGTATATATTCCTCAAATTCTTTCTCTTGGGATCTAGCACCAACTTCATTTTCATGATCTACCTGCATATTGAAGACCCCCATGACCTCCATAATATTGTCTTTCTTATTCCATATCCTGTCTGCTATTTGGAGGCCTTTATGTAACTCCCTTCAGAAATGCATATTCCTTCCACAGGTAAAGGCAGGATAGTTATTAAACAGGTTTTACATCACCAGGGGTTTAGTTTGAACCTGGCATTGTTCACATTTCAGTGAAATGGGATCTTAAGGAAGTTCAGAATAAAGTTGATCTTGAAATCTAGTTGTACATAAGAAAATATTTTGATCCTAATTTTTCTGATTTTTTTTCATCTTTTTTTTTCTTTTTTTTAAATTTTTTATTTTTCACACCATAAATTACATTAGCGATGATATACACTTTTTCTTTTTCACACATATACAGTGACTTTTTCTCCCCCCACCATCCTCCCAAGCCACCCCCCCCTCTCATCCATTTTAGGTATACAATCTTGGTTGCATTAAACCAGTCAGACAAAGTAACATAAAAAACAAAGAATTTGGAATTGATTTGGAGGATGCACAAAAAAGATTTGTCAAGATAGCCCTAGCCATAGCAAAAAAATGTATTATGTCAACCTGGAGATTGGAAGATAATTTGAAAATACAACAATGGTATATAGAAATGAAGAAATGTATTCCATTAGAAAAAATAACATATAGTTTAAGAAATAATATGGAAATATTCGAACAAATATGGGAGCCTTACATTAAATACAATAGCGAAAACCTACTGGGGACAAACATTACCTAAGTTGATGGAAGGAGAAGGAAAGAAAAGAATGGACTCAGTAGAATTTCTGGTGTATTTTTGTTGAATGACAACATTGATTTTTTTTCATCTTGAGGACCATTTCAACATCCCATATGTTGCCAGTCTGGTTCAGCCTGATGTAGAGACCACAACATTTTTCATAGTTAAAATATCACTACAGTCTCCTCAATGCCATAGGACTCTGCATTAACATTTATTCATGATTCTCTCTCATTGATTGCCAAAATGAACAGTATTAAAGATATTCAGTGGGATCAGAGTAGGAAATAGAGTTGAGCTTGCCTCGTGTGATTGCATTCCAGGCCAAGTTGCTAACTAATCCATTTCCACCATGCACAGAGAGATAAATATTCTCTCTGCATTAATTATGTTTCTGTTAAACACTTGGAACACCAAAAGATACCAGTGCACAATGTTCCAATCATCTGTAAGCACCTCTCCTTGCCAGGTGGGTCCACCACAGAACCAATTATGTCATAATATTGTTTCAACCATCATAATGTGTCCGACTAGCTCAAGTTCTGTCTCAAAACAACATTTGGCTTTCTTAATGGGATGTGGATCCACAGCTGAAGTTCTCATGATAGCAATATTTGCATTTTAATAATATTTTATTGTCTTATTTAACGTGTTACTCCCAGCAAGATTTTTTGCTGAAAATTATGCAGCTGTGGTTTGGCCTGGTTTAACAACATGTATAAAAAGAAAAATTGAAAGCTTCTTCTGACTCTCATTTATAAATGTCCTGCTGTACTGTCAAGCAGTTAAAATTTACATTTCTACTAGGATCTGAAGAATTTCTCTCAGATGACATCTGCTAATTGTTTTTACCCTAAGATCATGTAAATTTAACTCTTTACTGAACTGTTCTTGAAATGAAACCCTTGGCTGTTTTATTTATACACTATCTTTAACTGTCTTAATCCACTTCAAACAAGGATAATCAAACAAATTCGTTCTGAACAAAGCACTCATAAAAGAGAGGATTATTTTATCTCATAGTGGAAAACATGCTTTCTTTTCTCAGTATCTAAATGGGTGACTGTATCCGCTTCAGAATGTAACAGTTGCAGATAATCTGGAACATGGACCTTGTAACAATGATTTAGAATGTCAACTTGTAAATAATCAGTGTGATGATATGCAAATGAACACAATCTTCCTGGATCAACCCAACAAAACAGTGTACTACAGACATCAGTGAAAACTACTTCAAACACACACAGACAGACAAAACACAGTTACGTGCTCCCATTTTTCAATTCATTTTATTGTGTGGGCCTGTCACTTTAAGAGAATAGATTTAACAGAAGCCTGAAGGTTTTGGAAAGTCACTGGAAGCAGGCTTTGTATGTTCCTAAATTGGCTACATTTGCAGAGTGAGGAAATAAGCCCTGGAAATCCCAGGTATAGAGACCATTTGACAAGCATATTGAAGAAGCAGCGCACAGCTTTGCTCGGGGGCATTTTATGGAGACAACAGAGGAGCAAACAGCACTCTAAAGGTGGTGCTGGATTGACCACCTTATGTGGTTATAGACAATGTCTGATTCCCTCTTGTCTGTTATAGAGGAATGAGAATACAGGCAATCTGTTTGATTTCCTCCAGCTTGTTAAAGCAGAATGACAATACCATTCTGTGACCAAAAGAGTGAAGATCACTTTTGTTTGACTGACCCACGAAAAGGGTTCTACTTCCAGAAGAAATGCTAAGCTTGGATGGTGACCAGAGTGAGAGTCATTTGAGTTTGGCTGACCCACAAAAAACTTTGTGAGCATCACTTGCTTCGTGTCCCCTACACCAAAGAAGAGGAGAGTTTTGGTTGGTATTTGTCTAAAAAGGACATTTCATTGGAAGCACCTCAACAAGGGTTTCATGAGTTAATCTAAAGGGTTTCTATAAGTACATTAAAAGTAAAAGATTAGTGAGAGAAAAAATTGGACCCCTTGTAGATAGCGAGGGTAAGCTGAGTGAGAAGTCTGAGGAAATGGGGGAAATTTTGAATGATTTCTTTGCCTCGGTATTCACTAGGGAAAAAAAATGTTGAACCAGTTGAAGTAAAGAAAAATAGTGGGGAGGTCATGAAGCATATAATGATAACCGAGAAGGTAGTGATGGCTGTGTTAAAAAAGATAAAGGTGGATAAATCTCCCGGACCGGACAAAATATTCCCTAGGACACTCAGGGAGGCTAGTGGACCATTAACAGAGGCTAGTGGGGCCATTAACAGATATATTTAGGATGTCACTGGCCACGGGGGTGGTACCAAAGGATTGGAGGGTGGCGCATGTGGTTCCTCTATTTAAGAAAGGGTCCAAATGCAAACCTAGGAATTATAGACCTGTAAGTCTGACGTCTGTGGTGGGCAAGTTGATTGAAAGTGTTCTGAGGGATGCTATTTACAAATTTTTGGACGTACAAGGATTGACAGGGAGTAATCAGCATGGTTTTGTCAGGGGTAGATCATGCTTGACAAACCTGATTGAGTTCTTCGAGGGGGTTACAAAAAAGGTTGATGAAGGGAAAACTGTGGATGTTGTCTATTTTGACTTTAGCAAAGCTTTTGACAAAGTTCCCCACAGGAGGTTAGGAGAAAAGGTGGAGGCATTAGGTATAAATAAGGAGGTAGTGAAATGGATTCAGCAGTGGTTGGATGGAAGGTGTCAGAGAGTAGTGGTAGACAATTGTTTGTCCAATTGGAGGCCGGTGACTAGTGGAGTTCCTCAGGGTTCGGTCCTGGGTCCACTATTATTTGTTATATATATATTAACGATCTGGATGTAGGGGTAGAGAATTAGATAAGCAAGTTTGCGGATGACACAAAGATTGGTGGTGTTGTGGACAGTGAGGTAGATTACCGTAGATTAAAAGGTGATTTAGGAAGGCTGGAGGTGTGGGCTGAGAAATGGCTGATGGAATTTAATACAGATAAATGTGAGGTGCTGCATTTTGGAAAGGCAAATTTAAATAGGTCATATACATTGAATGGTAGACAATTGAGGAGTGCAGAGCAACAAAGGGATTTAGGAGTTATGGTAAATAGTACCCTCAAGGCTGATACTCAGGTAGATGGTGTGGTGAAGAAGGCATTTGGAATGTTGGCCTTCATAAATCGGAGTATTGAATTCAAGAGTAGGGAGGTTATGATGAAATTGTACAAGACATTGGTGAGGCCAAATTTGGAGTACTGTGTACAGTTTTGGTCACCAAATTATAGGAAAGATATAAACAAAATAGAGAGAGTGCAGAGAAGGTTCACGAGAATGTTGACAGGATTTCAGGGTCTGAGTTACAGAGAAAGGTTGTGCAGACTGGGGCTTTTTTCTCTGGAGCGTAGAAGATTGAGAGGGGACTTGATAGAGGTGTTTAAGATTTTAAAAGGGACAGACAGAGTAAATGTGGATAGGCTTTTTCAATTAAGAAAGGGGGAGATTCAAACTAGAGGACATGGTTTAAGATTGAAGGAGGAAAATTATAAGGGGAACATGAGGGGAAATTTCTTGACGCAGAGGGTGGTAGGGATGTGGAATGAGCTACCGGCAGACGTGGTCGAGGCGGGATCATTGGTTACATTTAAGGAAAGACTGGATCGTTACATGGATAGGAAGGGACTAGAGGGGTATGCACCGGGTGCTGGTCAGTGGGACTAGGAGGGTGGGGATTTGCTACGGCGTGGACTAGTAGGGCCGAACTGGCCTGTTCTGTGCTGTAAGTGGTTATATGGTTATATGGTTAATATTCTGTCACCCCTTGCTCTTTTTCACCCACTTCAGGAACTCCTAATTTCATCTAAAGCGTGTGTCTCCTCCATCTAACGCCTGCGCGTTGTATCAATTTCAAGTCTATGGGTCAACACTGAATTTCGGAAACTGAACTTTGAACTCCCTTTTGAGAATTGGCCCTTAAGCTGTAGTGGCTTGTGGTATTCCACACACACACCAGTATATTCACGCATAGTTGGGGGTTAAGTTAGATAAGTGTAGATAAGTTTAAATAAGTGTAAATAAGTTAGGTTAGGTGTTATATCATTGCTAATTAATAATTAAAAATATTATTTTAAAATAACACCAGCTGGGCTCATTTCTATTGCTGCTGTCTTATATGTAGCATAAAATTATATATGCACAGTATGTATATGCAAATATTAAAATAAGTAAATATTATTGTTATATAAAGAGAAGAGCCATGGATGGTTTCTATGAGCAGTTCAACAGTCCTTCAGCAGTCTCACTGTCTGTGGAAAGAAACTGTTTCTCAGATTGGTGGTTCTGTCTCTGATACCCCTGTATCTATTTCCCAACAGGAGTAGCAGGACGATGCTATATGTGTGGTGATTGGGATCCCCAATGATTTGCAAGCCTCCTGTAGACAATTATCCCAGTAAATCATGTCAGAGGAGGGGAAGGGAGACTTCAGTGATTCTCTCTGTCACACCAATGGTCCATTGAATTGGCCTCCAATCTGATGCCCTACAGCAAACGTTCTACACTGTGATGCAGCTAGCCAGGACGCTATTAATAGAGCTCCTGTAGAATGTTGACTCAATGGTGGCTGATAGCCTTGTCTGTTTCATCTTCTCATGAAGTGCAGTTGCTGTAGCACCTTCCTGACAAGAGAGGAAATGATATGTGTCCAGTATAGGTCACTTCTTAAGTGGACTCCAAGGAACTTGGTGCTCTCCACTCTCACTACTGCAGAGTTATTTTATATGTAGTGAGGGTGATGGTCCCTGGTCCTTTGACCTGAAGCCCACAATCAAACTCTTTCATCTTGTCCACATTGAGATTCAGGTTGCTATTCTCACAACATTTCACAAGATTTTCGACCTCTTCTCTGTACTGCTTCTCATTACTGTTGGTGATGAGGCCGACTACTGTCGTATCGTCTGCAAACTTGACGACCCTGTTGGAGCTGGATCTGGTGATGCAGTCATGGGTCAGTAACGTGAACAGGAGCAGGTTGAGCACACGGTCCCAAGATGTGCCGATGTTCTGCTGCCAACCCAGACAGACTGTGGTCCTTACAGATAGGAAGCCCAGAATTCAGTTACAGAGAGGAGTATTAAGTCCCACCAAGGACAGCTTCTCAGCCAGCCTCTGTGCTATGATCGTTTTAAAATTCAAGCTAAAGTCAATGAACAGCAGTGAACACAAAAGTCTGCAGTCACTGTGATTGTAGTAAAAATACAGAAATGCTGTAGGAACTCAACATGTATCATAGCATCCCTAGAAGGCAAAGATATAATGATGACATTTCGGGTCTGAGCATGATATAAATAAAAACCAGGAAGGTGTCTGAATTAAAAGGCTGTGAAGGAATGAATGGGCTGAGGGAGAGGTACAAATCAACACACAAAAGGTGTTAATTGGATAAGGATGGGACACAGGAGAGAGGGAAGGTGAGAATTGGGAAAAGGGGGGTTATTTGTAACTCCTTTGAAGCAGAACTCATGGAAATGGAAAAGAGGGAATAGAGAGAGATGGAGCTAGAGCACTGATCTGAAGCCCTGCATACCCTGATGTCTTCCCGATCATTGTAAGGGATTTCAACCAGGAAAACCTGAAGATGTTTCCAATGGACCATCACCAACACATTACCTGCAAAGACAGAGGAACTAACACACTTGACCACTGCTACACCATCATGAAAAATGCCTACCAGCTATCTCACGACCACACGTCAGCAGGTCTGATCACCATAGCTGAACTTCTACTTCTGGCATACAAGAAGAGACTGAGGATTACAGCATCAGTGGTGAAGATGGTAAATGTATGGTTGAGGGAGGTGGGTGAGCATCTTCAGGACTGCTTTGAATCAGGGGACTGAACCATATTCAAGAATTCATCCTCAAACATGAATGAATGTGCCAAGGCTGTCATTGACTTCATCCAGATTTGCGTGGATGAATGTGTGCCAATGCACAAGTACAATGAGGAGTCCAACCATATGCCGTGAATAAATCAAAAGATTTGGAACCTGTTGAGGGTGAGGCCCAGGGAATTTAAGACTGGTGATACAGATTTCTACAGGAGGATCAGATACGACCCTCCTTGGGGGGGTGACAGAAGTTGCAGTATCCAGGGAGGTGAGCTTCTCATCCTTGATGGTTAGCAGGTGAATGTAGAACTGATGGTGAAATGAGTGGATCTGGCAGCAAATGAAGCATAGGGGAGATCATAGCAAGTGAGGTATGGATCTGAGCCAGCAGGTGAGTAAAGGTCTGTTGCTATCTAAGCATGGAGGTGAGGTTGATCCGAAGTATACAGTAAGGGAAATGAAGAGGCAACAGTCAATGCAGCTCAGGTACCAGAGGGACAAATCAGAGCTAGAATCCAGGCAGCACTAGATGACAGCAGAGATGTGTCAAGGAAGGACATGTGAGTCTGGGTGTGTACATAGTTGTAGAGATTGAGAACGGAGCGAAGATGGGGAGTACTGAGAGACTCTCACTATTTTCAACCAGTATTTGTAATGTTTTTGGATTTCCCAAAGGCCTCCCTAAGAAGTCAAGTAAAAGATTTTATTAGGTAGCTACAGGTGAGATTTGGAGGACTGGATGGTGGGTTATTAGCATAAATATGGGATTGGTTATCTCACAAGAAAAATTATATTGGGATAAATGGGTCACTTCCAGAGTGGCAATAGATGGATAACACAACATTGGAAATGCAACTATGTACACTCAGCATTGATGACGAGGTAGAAGAGGCAGAGTGTACCCTAGCCAAATTTGTTGATGATATAAACTTAGGTGAGTTAGCAATTTGTATAGAGGGTACAAAGTGATTAGGTTAGATTAAATGAGTGGGCAAATAGTATATTGTGTAGTTTACTTTCTCATTCTTTCTTCCACTTCACTTTGGAAGGAAACATGAGAAAGCAAATGTTGACTTCAGTGGAGTGAGAATACAAGATGTTGCAGAGATCTGAGCTCCTTAGAGATTAATAAAAACAGTGCAATATTACACTGACTTTGTGTTAGTTTGCTGTAAGGCAGACAGTTTTGCCAGCAGTAGAAATTACCTGAAGCTCCTCTTAGAGTAAGAGTATTACGAGCCCAGAGGACACCCAAATCCAGCAGCAATAGATATTCACCAAGACAAATGGTTACTTAAACAAAAGTTGCTTTTAATTATCTTTGAACTTGAAAACAAAATCACACTTTAACTTATCACTATTGACTTAACTAACCCAACTTAACCCCATTCTAATTCTAAGTGCATGTGAATGTAATGTGTGTGTAAGTTCAGAAAAGTTATTTGATTCACAGTCCAATCTCACTTCTCATTCCTCCAGGTTCACTGGTTGCATTAAATTCTTATACTGTGCACAGAATTGAACATTTACAAAGTTCACCAGGCTTTGGTGCTTGAAAGGTAAATGGTTACCGCTCAGGAAGGTTTTTGGTTTTCAGAGAGAGATTTGTTTTTCCTTTTATTTCTGTCAGCCACTTCAGTGACCTGCCGAAGAAACTTGGCCCATCAGGGTTCTCCAGAAGGGGAGGCATGGCAAGATGGCATAGAGTCTAGACATGGAATCTCGACCTCTCTGGCCAGACTTTCAAATACCCATTTTTAAACCCTTTGTTTCCAAGTTTGAACTTTTTAAATTTTAGTTTAAAGTATTAAGGAATTATTATGGCCACTAATGGTAAATAAACTAAATCTCAAGTTCAAAGGAAAATACATTTTCGAAGTGCTGAAGATACGGGGCCTAGACGACTTGAAACAGCCCCAGGCTCAATTTCTTCATTGCCTGAATCCCAAGGATCACCTGTGGAGGCTGAAAAGGAAATGCATCAGGGAGCATTACAATCTGAAGAAGTCGTTTTTTCTTCGCGAATGGATGAGAAGATCAGGGTTCTCCAGATGATAAACTCTTTCTTTCAGGTCACCACAGAATTCCTTCTTGTTTCTCTTATTCCAAGTGAACCATTAGTCAGCCAGTCCTCTCCTCTTGTATGAATCACAAGGGCTTTGACCAGGCTGAACTAAAAACTCAGAACCCATTTTCCAAATGGGGATTTCCACAATATTGCCAGCTTGTCCTGTTCCAATTCCACCTGTTGTTGTTGACTCTAACACTGAAGTATGATCTCTGTGTGTGTGTGTCTCTCTCTCTCTGAGAGAAAGCCTGTTTGACTCACTCTGCTTGGAAAACCACATGACCCTGTTAGAACAGCAAATTACCCTCCAGACTGTCTGTGGCTCTGACAAGCTCTTTCATTTGTTGCCTTTTTGTAAAGAACAATCCATTAGTGAAGTCTCTTGGGCACTCTCTAAAGCTCTTGCAAAGGTTGTGGGGCCAATATATCTAGCATTAGCAAAGCTCCAGTATTTCAAATAAGGTTTGTTTTAAAGTGTTTGTATGTGACCTACTCTAACAAACCTTTCCCAATTTATCTCCCAAAAACACATCTATATAATCTTTCACAAGAGAAAGAAAAGCAAAAGAGAGTCCCCTCAGAGTCATCAAGTGGTCGTGAATTCACCTCCATCAGACCCAGCAGCCACAGAGTCCAGTCCAAACCATCAGCAGCCTGAGCTCCAAATCTGAATCTCTGATATAGTCAAGAAATCTTCAGAATCCTCTGGACCCTCTCACATCCTGGTTCTAATACCTAGTACCCCATCAACCAGACTTGAGCCAGTCTCCAGCAGTCCACTGCCTGGGGTGAGTACCTCAACCGCAGTCCCCAGCAGCCCGCAGCCTGTGCAGGTTCCTCACCTTGACAGCCCACCGTTGCCTGTGTGTTTTCCAGCCACAGAATCTTCATTGGTCTGTCACCATGGTAACCAACCCCGGGGACATCTGCTATGCCTCTCTTTCTCAAATTGCAAGATGTTCTGCTGCTTTTCGTTGCTTCCCTAGAGTCTGCAACCCTTCATGGCCAATCAGAGGCCCAGCCATCTTGGGCACAGACCCCTCAGTCGCAGCATTTTTAAATAAAACCACTGTTAACTTGCATAAATGGGATTTTTAAAGTTTGTACAGATTTTACGGTGGTCAGAAACTGCAGATGTACCCTCCGGAGTGGTGCTCTCTGTGGGTCTGTACCACTAGCAGAGCTGCTGTTACAGCACCTCCTTCATCATATGTGAAGCACAAAAGTTTTTATCTGGGTATGACACATAATTAACATAATTGTTGGCCTTTATTGCAAAAGCTATGGAATATAAAAGTTGGGAAGTTTTGATACAACTTTGATTCAGTACTGTCTGCAAGGAATTTCTACATTTTCCCGTGACTTGCGTGTATTTTCCCCGGATTCTCCGTTTTCCTCCCACCCTCCAAAAATGTGGGGGTTTGTCGGTTATTTGGGGGTCATTGGGCAGAATATATTTTCAATGGCCAGAATCAGTTTCTACTATTTAATTAATAATTTTTTTTTTAATTAAAATTTTAAACTTTACAGGGTTCCAGTGAGATGGTAACCAGAGTTTTTGTCTTCATATTATGGAGGTATGGGAGGCAATGCACAGCACATTCACTATGTTGAATCTGCGATAAAGGGGCTGTTATGAATAAAGTTAAGCAGGCTAGGCTTCAACTCAATTGTGTGTAAAAGAATGAATGAAAGATGATCTTACATCAATCATAAAACAGAAAAATATAAACACCTTGGTCCAGGAATAAATTTCAGAAAACGCTGGGAACACACAAAAAGACAGGCAGCATTTACGGAAAGGGAAAGAGTTCACTTTTCAGTTGCAAAACATGGTTCTTTATGGTGCCCAAATTAAAGATGCCTGCAGATGATACATGTCTCTCTAATTCCTGCATATGTACAAGACCATCTAGAAACCTCTTAAATGCTTCCACCACTATTTCTGTCAGCCCATTCCACTCCTTGTGTAAAATTTGCCCTACACCACCTCCCACATTGGTTTGTGATATTTTTACCCTGATATAAATTTTATGACTCTCTCATAATTTTATAAACTTCTATAGATACTCTTTGGTTTTCAAATGGTGAGAAAAAATGTCTTATATTTGTCTAAACTTTCCTGATAGCTCATACCCTTTAATCCTGGCCACATTGTGATAAATGTCTCCTGTACCCTTTCCAGAGCCTCCAAATACTTCCCATGATCGGTGACCAGAATTCTGCCCAATCTTACTGAAGCATATATGATTCCAAGGAAGGCAAACAGGATGGATGCTGAGAGGATGATTCCCTTAGTAGTACAGTTCTAGACTATGTGCCATCTTTCAGAATAACGTATCACCCATTTTAGATGGAGATCAGGAAACATTTGTTCTCTCGGTGAGTCATAAATGTTTTGAGGAGCTGTAAATGCAGTCATTAAATATATTCAGGGAAAAGATTAGGAGATATTTAAACACAAGAGAAACAAATGGTGTGGGTGGTGCTGTTTCTAGGCTAGGAATGGGTCACATCACTGGAAACATGGCAGCAAATTTGTAAACATTTTGCAGCAGTTTCAATCATGTTCCAAAGAGGAATTTGTGGAAGGTAGACTCAATCTTACTCTATTCTCAATCTCACTTTCCAGATATGGGAACCAATGAACCTTCAAGTAACCCTCAAAGTGCATGAAGAGGAAATACTTTTGAAAAATTTTTGAAAAATCTGTTTTCTGATTTTTTTTTTAATGGAAGTTTAATAGACTAGATTAGAAAATAACAGGAGTATTTTCTATAGCAGTAGGGTAAACTACTGGCTACTAATTGTATTACAAATTTAATAACTTCCTTCTCATCTCCATCTAAAATGGGCAATACATTATTCTGAAATAATGCCCCCTGGTTCCAGATAACAAGATATTGCATCTCAGGTCAAGCCAAAGAAGGAAGCAAATGTCAGATATGGGCAGCTGGGATCAAGTGAACCCTGGAAAGGGATAAAGAAAGTAGGGGCATTTACTGTGGCAAAAGTTCAAAGTTCAAATTTATTTTCAGATTTATTGCCATGACATCACATACAACCCTAAGATCTTTTCCCTGCAGGCCAGGCAGAATTTCTACATAAAACAGCAAATAGGGCTGTGTTAGAATGGCAATGTTATGATAGTCATGGGGGATTTTAACATGCAAATCAATTGGGAAAACTAGATTGGGAAAGGATCTTAAGAGAGAGAATTTGTAGAAAATCTATGAGATGTTTTTTTAGAATAGCTTGTTGATGAGCCCACAAAGGCCAGAGTTTGACATGTGTGCTTCACAGATTTGCTCCGATTCTCATTGACTATTGGGCAGTATATAATACAACCCCATGTGTGTGGTCATACCTTTCCCGTCCCTCAGCTCCATCAATATAGCATCATCCAAAGCCCCTTTTATCACGTCTAAAGCAACAGAAGGCCGGAACATTGAGCTGCCAATGCATCAGAGGTGATTAGATAGCTTGGAGTAAAGGAACCATTAGGGGATAATGATCACAGTATGAGACTTAACAAGGAGAAACTAAAGTCAGGTATGTTGGTATTTCAATGGAGTGAAGGGAGGTTTAGGCGTATGAGAGAGGACTTGTAAGTAGATTGGAAGGGGCACTAGTAGGGAAGATGTCAAAGAAGCAATGGAAGTTTCTCCAAGAAATGAGGAAAATGGAGAATGAATACACATACTAAAAAGAGGAAATATTCAAATGGAAAAATGTCATAACTGTGGTTTACGAGAGAAGGCAAAGCCAATGTGAAAGCAAAAGTGGAAGATAGAGGATTGGGAAGATTTTTAAAACTTGCAATAGGTAACTAAAAACCTCATAAAATATTTCTTATATTCTGAGAAATAAGAATGATGTATTTTTGAAAATTTGGCACGATATTTACAAATTGATGGAATTAATTTATAGACCTTTCTCTTAAGCTTCGAACCTTGGACGATATAAATGAATAAGGCCGTGTGGTGAGGGGAACCCTCTGGCAACCAAATCTTGCTTTCCTACTTTTCTTTATTCTTTTTCTATGCTTTTTCTCAATTCATTTCTTTTCCTTTTTCTTTCTCTTTTGGGGTTTGTTTAGAGGGAAGGGGGTTGGGGTTTATATAATCATGCAATGGATTTGACATTAATATTTGATTTTTATACTTTATATAAATGGTATGATCACATATATGGAAAACTTTTAAATAAAATTTATAAAAAAACCCAAAATGTAACACCTCACACTTGTCTGCATTAACTTCCATCTGCCATTGTTCAGCCCACTTTTCCTGCTGGTGGAGATCTCTCTGCAAGCTTTGAAATCCTTACTTGCTGTCCACAATGCCTCCAATCATAATGTCATCTTCAAAATTGATGATCCAATTTACCACATTATCATCCAGATTATTTATATAGATGGCAAACAACAATGGTCCCAGCACTGATACTACTCAAGTACTTAATTTTCTCCATGTGTCTTATACCTGCCATATACCTCTCTCATCTTCCAAACCAGATCTCTAATATCCCTTGAAAATCAAGCCTGCTAACCCTGCCTTTAATCCTGACAAGAACATACAAACTCTGTACTCTCAAAATTTCATCTTGAAGGTTCTCCACTGACCTCACTGATCCTTGCCTGAAAAACAACTTCTCCCAATCCACGCATTCTAGAACCTTTTTCTGAAATCTCAACATTTCCTCAAAATTAGCCTTTCTCCAATTTAGAATCTCAACCTGAGGCCCAGACCTGTCCTTCTCCATAATTAATGTATAACCAATGGGATTATGATTACTGGACCCAAAATGT
The DNA here is from genome assembly GCF_036971445.1 of Narcine bancroftii. Classification (NCBI taxonomy): domain Eukaryota; kingdom Metazoa; phylum Chordata; class Chondrichthyes; order Torpediniformes; family Narcinidae; genus Narcine; species Narcine bancroftii. The sequence goes on along the minus strand of NC_091471.1, from coordinate 95,453,835 downwards.
TCCCATACACATACTCCTGTTACCTGTCCTGTCTCGTTCCTTAATCAGAGATCCATTATTGCACCCTCTCTAGTTGTTACCTCTATATATTGAATTAAAAAACTTTCCTGAACACAGTTGGCAAACTCCAAGGCATCCAGCCATTTTACATTATGGGAGTCCCAGTCAATATGTGGAAATGTAAAATCTCCTACTATCACAACCTTATGTTTCCTGCAGCTGTTTGCTATCTCTTTACAGCAGGGGTGTCAAACTCAAATTCACGGAGGGTCAAAATTAAAAACTTGGACTAAGTCGAGGGCCAAACTAAATATTTATTGAAAATTTTCAACAACATCTGCATGTTTTCTCTTCTTTCAACATATGTAATGTTAAACTTTAGGATATAACTTTAGGAGGATAATGTTACAGGTCAGGAGTAGGTAGCTCAAGTTCACCCTTTGCTTGACCTGAGGGAAACATATTTGGTCCCTGTGGAGATGTAGTCAGCATTCACAGGCTGTGTCCATTTTGGCCTGCATCAGGACTCAGCATTTCCTGCTCACTCCTCAGGCTCTAGGTCTCTATTCACCCTCAACCCACCATCCCTCTACCTGGCCAGTCCTTTACCCAACCTCTACTCACCCCTCACTCCACTCGCTCTGCCTCTACCCACCCCATCCTATACACGCCCTTCTACTGCCTCTCCCCTCAACCTGTTCCTCCCTCTACCCGTCTCTCACCCTCTAATCACCCCTCCCCTACTCTCCCTGCCCCTCCCCTTTTACCTCTTCCCTATCCACCCCTCCTTCTACTCATCCTTCCCTCTAACTGCCCCTCGCACCACCATAACTTCCCCTGCCAATTACTCCTCACCTACACCCTCTGCCCACCCCTGCTTACCCACCCACTCAGGCCCAGCGCACTGCCGATCAGCCTTTGCGGACAGCCACCATCTCTCTCTTCACGTGCAGGGCCGAACCAGCCGTCCCTGGGGTCCGCGCGGGTGCAAGCGCTGAAGGCCATGGCGACCGGGAAAAGTATGCTCGCGCTGTGGAAGGCCCATCCGGTGCCAGTCGCGCAGGGCTCGCATTGCCCGTGGGCCATGCGCAGCCTGCCATGCCCGTCGCGCCGACAGGAAATCACAGGCGCTCGCCCATCCGCCGCACCGCTCGACAGATGGGAGAAGTGACTGGTTGTGCGGGGAGCCTTCCAACTGGCTTGCCGGCTGATGACGTCGACGGACTTCTCGTGTTACAATTTCTCGTGTTACAATGGGGAAGGATGTGCAATGAAGGGGGAGGATGGTGGGGGTGACATTACCAAAAAACAGCATCGGCTCTCGCTGCAGGGCGGGCCACCTCTAATACATTTTTGAAATGATCTTGCGGGCCAAATATAATATAAGCTGAATGGTCTTTTAGGTTCTAAAAGAAGTAATGGTAAAGATTGTGGAGGCATTGGTAATCAATAGATTCTAGTATGGGTCAGGAGGACTGGAAAATTGCAAATGCCACCCCACTATTCAGGAAGGGAGAAAGGCAGCAGAATGTAAATTATAGACTGGTTAGCCTGATATCAATGGTTGGGAAGATGTTGGAGTCGATTGTCAAGATTGAGATTAGAGAGTACTTGGGGGCACATGACAAGATAGGCCAAACCAAGCGTGGTTTCCTTAAGAGAAAATCTTACTTAAGAAACTGATGGAATTCTTTGAAGAAGTGACAAGCAGGCTAGGAAAGGGTGATGCAGTAGATGTTGTATATACTGATTTTCAGAAGGTGCTGCACAAGAGGCTATTCAACAAGAGCCCATGGTATAACAGTAAACATTCTAGCTTGCATTGAGCATTGGCTAATTTGAAGGAAGCAGAGTGTCGGAATACAAACACATTCTGATTGGCTGCCAGTTGCTAGTGGTGTTCCACAAGGGTTGGTGTTGGGGCTGTTTCTTTTTAAGTTGTATATTAATGATTAGTATTATGGAATGAATGGGTTTGTGGCCAAGTTTACAGATGATACAAATGTAGATGGAGGAGCAGGTAGTGTTGGAGAAATGGAGAAGGACTTAAACAGATTAGGGGAATGGCCAAAGAAGTAACAAATGAAATTCAATGTGGGAAAATGTACAATCTTGCACTATGGTATAAAAATAAACAGGCAGACTTTTTTTTTAAATGGAGAGATGCAAAGAAACCTGGGAGTCCTTGTTCAGGACTTCCAGAATGTAAACTTATATGTTGAGTCAGTGATGACGAAAGCAAATGCAATGCTGGTATTCATTTATAGAATATAAGAGAAGGGATGTGGTGTTTAGGCATATAAGACACTGGTGAGAACTCACAGAGTATTTTGAACAGCTTTTAAATTTAAATTTAGACATACAGCATGGTAGGAGGCCCTTTAACCCAGGAGCCCGTGCTGCTCAATTACACCCAATCGACCTACAACCCCTGGTATGTTTTGAACAGTGGGACGAAACTGGGGAACCTGGAAGAAATCCTCACAGACATGGGGAGGGTGTACAAATTCATTATAGACAGGGCAGGATTTAAATTTTGGTCTCAATCGCTGGGACTGTAATAGCATTGAGCTAACCGCTTAACTAACCATGCCGCCCCATTGTATTTTCATCTCATCATTTCAGAAAGGATGTGCTGATATTGGAGAGGGTTCAGAGGACATTCACGAGGACTATTCTGGGAATGATAGGTTTATAATATGAGCAGCGTTTCTCAGCCTTTGACCTGTACTCACTGGAATTTAGGAAAATTATGGGGGTTCCCATTGAACCATTTCAACTGTTGAAAACATGGACAGAGAAGATATGGAAATGTTGTTTCCCATGGTGGGAGAGTTTGGGATAAGAGGGCACAACTTCAGGATTGAAGGGTGTTTGCTTAGAACAGAGATATGGACAAATCCCTTCAGCCAGAGCTCAGAAAATCTGTGAAATTTGTTGCCACAGGTCATTGTGGATGGCAGGTCATTGGGTGTTTTTAAGACAGAGATTGATAGATTCTTGATTAGCCAGGGCATCAAAGGTTATGGCGAAAAGGTCGGGCAGTGGGGCTGAGTGGGAGAATGAATCAGCTCATGATTCAATAGCAGGACAGAATAGCCTATTTCTGTTATCGGTATTGAGTGCAAAAGAGTGTACTCAAGAAAAAATATGTATGCAAAAGAGTGAAATGTAAAGAAAGAAAAGCCAACAAACTAACTGTGAAATACACAAAAAATAAGCAATACATTATGTTCAAAGTAAGAATCCATGGAAGCAAAAAATTTGCCAAAGAAATTAATGAAGTCTTGAAGAGATGTTGGTGGGTTTAAAGTGCCTTAAATTGTATAAATCCCGAGGGTCTCCAAGTGCATCCTGGATCAGTATGGGAAACTAAAGAAGAAATTACTGAGCTCTGGCAGAAATTTTAGTCTCATTGTTAGCTATTAGTAAGGTGCTGGAATACTGGAGGGTGGCTTATGTTGTTCTTTATTTAAGAGGGGCTGCATGGATATATTGGTTGGTGAGTCTAATATTGATGGTGTGCAAATTTGTAGGTAATCCTGAGAGACAGGATCTACATCTATTTGGAAAGAAAAAAAGACTATCTAGGGTTAGTCAGCATCATTTAGTGTGTGGAAAATAGTATTATCATGAATTTGAATATCTGAAGAAGTAATCAAGAGGATTAATGCATCCAGGGCAGTAGATGTTGTCTACATTGACTTTAGCAATGCAGACCCACATGGTAGGCTGGTTCAGAAGGTGAGATTACATGTGATCCAGAATTACCCAGCCAATTGGATGGGAAAACTGATGATTCATTGGAGACCAAATGATGCATTCTGTGAAAACATTTTCTTGCAGAATTCTAAACCCATAGTGTCACACACACACACACTCAAAAATCCTTCTGCTAATTTAAGAATCACAAATGTTTTTGCATATTCTGTCAAAGTGCAGGAAGCAGATTTCAGGATGGAGCTGGGGTAACTCTGAGTTGCATTTGTTATGAGCCCAAAGGATCCCAAACACAGCAGCAATAGATACTCACCACGACAAATGGTTACTTAAACAAAAGTTGCTTTTAATTATCTTAAACATGAAAACAGAATCAAACTTTAACTTATCACTATTAACTTAAATAACCTAACTTAATCCCCTTCTAATTCTAAGCGCACATGTATATAACGTGTGTGTAAATTTAAGAAAATTCTTTGGTTCTCAGTTCAGTCTCACTTCTCATCCTTCCAAGTTCTCTGGTTGCAGGCAATTACTGTGCACAAAATTTAACATGTATAAAGTTCAACAGGCTTTGGTGCTCGGAAGGTAAATGTTTACCATTCATTAAGGTTCATGTAAGTTTACAGAGAGAGATGTGTTGTTCCAGGATTTCCACAACTGAGGTACCACCATTAGTCACCTCAATGTCTTGCTGATGAAACTTGCCCCACCAGGGTTCTCCAGGTGATAACCTTTTTCTTTCAGGCTACCACAGGTTCCTTTCTGTTCCACTTATTCCAAGAGAAACATCAGAGAGATAGCACTTCCAGCCATCCACCACTCTGGATCTTCTATTTCAGTTCCAATAAGCTTCTCCTGGCTGACACTGTTCATTCTCTCTCTCCATCTGAGATTCAAACTCCCAGCCACATGTCCTTCTCTCTCTCACTTGTAAACCCCCCCCCCCCTCCTTCTCCAGCAAACAATAGGAGTCAGTCTTCTGCTCTCATCTGTTGTTTTAGATAAATAAACCTCTCAATGACCTCTGAGTGAGCATTTTGCAGAGAGGTCAGAAGCCTTGCAAAAATGTCCAACGCACATGACCTGACTCCAGTCCATTTATTTCATGACATCATTTCAATTAGCACCTACTTGTGAAATGTGCATAGCATTCTCCATAGTTTCTGTAAAGTTACTGAATATGAATCCTTCAGTATTTCAAATAAGATCTGTTTTAAAGAGTGTGCAACCTACTCTAATTTTACCAATTTATCTCCCTAAAACATCTCCAAATATTCCATCACACCTTGATGGCAGTAGTATTGGGAAGTCTTTAGTCTGGTAATAAATAGCAGGATGTGGCGAGACAATGAATGAAGATGTCACTGGATGTAACAGGGAGTTGGTTCAAGGTTCAGACAGCAATCGGTAGGCTGGGAGTTATTAAGCCAGGACACCATGACGTTTTGCTGAGGCAGTCCTTCCGTTCTTTTCAAAAAGCATCTGCAGGACTACTTTGAATCGGTGGATTGGAACGTATTCAAGAACTCATGCATAGACTGGAATGAATATGCAGCAAGCATTACCAACTTCATCAAGACCTGCGTGGATGAATGTGTGGCCATGTGCAAAAACTGGGTCCTCCCCAACCTGAACTCCTGGATGAATCAGAGAATCCACAACCTGCTGAGAAGGAGAACAAGGGCAGGAGATCAAGATCGCTACAAGAAGTCTAGGTGAGCATTCTAGCTGGTTGCATCTCTGCCTGGTAGGGAGGCGTCAACTCTCAGGACAAGAATAAATTCCAGAAGGTTGTTAACTCAGCCTGCGACATCATAGGCACCAGACTTCACTCCATTGAGGACATCTACATGAGATGGTGACTTAAAAATGCATCCTCTATGCTCAAAGACCCCTACTACCCAGGCCAAGCCCTCTTCCTTGGGGAAAAGATAGAGGAGCCTAAAGACGAGCACTCAGCAGCACAAGGACAGCTTCTCCTCCGCTGTCATCAGATTCCTGAATAATCAATGAACCAAAGACCCTGCCTTACTTTTTGTCCACTGTTATAGTTATTATTATTTTATTTTATTTTAATGTTTATAGTAATGTCATAAGATGGTTATAATATGAAGGTTTGCATTATTTCTTTGGCTTGGCTTTGCGGACGAAGATTTATGGAGGGGGTAAAAAGTCCATGTCAGCTGCAGGCTCGTTTGTGGCTGACAAGTCCGATGCGGGACAGGCAGACACGGTTGCAGCGGTTGCAGGGGAAAATTGGTTGGTTGGGGTTGGGTGTTGGGTTTTTCCTCCTTTGCCTTTTGTCAGTGAGGTGGGCTCTGCGGTCTTCTTCAAAGGAGGTTGCTGCCCGCCAAACTGTGAGGCGCCAAGATGCACGGTTTGAGGCGTTATCAGCCCACTGGTGGTGGTCAATGTGGCAGGCACCAAGAGATTTCTTTAGGCAGTCCTTGTACCTTTTCTTTGGTGCACCTCTGTCACGGTCACGGTGGCCAGTGGAGAGCTCGCCATATAAAACGATGTTGCTGCAAAACACCAAATTTCACAACTTGTTCATAACAATAAATCCTGATGCTGATTCTGAGACTCACTACTAGTTGAATCTCCCAGAGGTGATTATGGGGAGATAGAAAACTTATTCCCAATATTTGGAATGAAAGCACTTCTGTGTTCATATTTGTTGTCAGAGATGGTTTCAAAGAGCTATTGCAGTGGTGGAAGAGCCTTTGAATTATTGAGTTCCACAGCATGGAAACAGGCCCTTTGGCTCAACTCGACTATGCTGACTACGCTAGTTTCATTTGCCTTTGATCAGCCCATATACCTCGAAATCTCACTTATCCATGTTCGTGCTGCTGAGGGACCCACACAGGCTGCGGGTGACATGCAATCGGGGGACCTGCACGAGCCGCTCATGGGAACCAGATTCAGAGCCAGGATTTGAGAAGGTGCTGAGGCCAAGAATGGCTTCCGAAGGTCCTCGGGCACTGAAGACTCCCTTATTGTGTTGGCGGTCTGGATGTGGAGCTCAGGTTGTCAATGGATTGAACAAGTGTCTGTGCAGCTGCCGAGGTGGTGAGAGCACGGGAGGCAAATCCGCGGACATTCAGTTACTCTGAAGGGACTTTCTTTTGCTTCTCTTTTTCTCTTACTGTAAGGGGTGCTGGGTGACACTAATGGCAAATAGAAGGCATTACATAACAGGAATAAAATCGTGAAGATTAAATCTGCCATTGTATAAGTAGATAATTCCATAATGCTTTACTACTCTTTAAAGGAAGAATTAGTTCTTCCCTGAGCATCAGTCACATGGAGTAGAGAAAGCACTATTTTGCTATGCTTGAAACCCACTGTAACAAAGTGGCCACATGATACTGATGTGAAATATCCTGTGGAGAAGAGTTGGACTTGAATGGTGTAATAAAACAACATTGTGATCATTATGCCGGGACAGTGTTCGACTTGGCGTCTGGTTCCCAGCCCATTGGTCTGGCCTCATGACAATAAAGAAATCTTAAATCTTTAAATGTTTTTTGAATGTTACAATTCTCCTATCATCTGGCAGCTAATTCTCTGTGTGAAGAAGGTATTCCTCAGGACCTTTTTCCTCTCCCTCCTTAAATCTATACCCTCCAGATTCCCCTTCCCTGGTAAAAGTCTGTGACTATTATCTTATTTATGCCCCTGTCTTTGTCAAGTCTTTGCCTTTGTTCAATGGCCACACAGGCTGACAGCTTTGCAGATAAGAACAGTGCAAAGATCAACACAAATAGCATGCACTTTAAAAAGTAATAGGACAAATATTGCTTTAAAACTTTTTCCGTAAGTACCTAAAATTAACGGATTTTACTTTGAGGTATAGAGATGAAAATGTGTATATCACAAAAATAGTTTTTTTACTTGTCTATTAAAAATAACCAGGTCTAAAATTATGTATAGTGACTTTTAATAATGCCAAACCATAAGACAGCTACATTGTTTCTTTTTTAAAAAATTACACCGACAAAAGCTTTTAAACCTATCTATTGCTGTTCTTGAAAGCAAAAGAACCAAATTAAATTTTGAACAACCCCATGAAGCCGCGAATAAGACCAATTAGTTGAAACACCCAGTGGTGATTAATTAATCTTTAGGAGTCCTTCATTATCTGCATGTGGTCTGCTTCTAGTATGATATTTTAAAAAACTAGTATAGGAGATCATAAAAAATTCAATTTGTGCTGAAATAATTTGCACATAAAATTTGGTGACTTTTTATGCAGATAACACTAATTTTGGACCAACTGCACAGAAAAAAAAATTACAGCAATTAAGTGGAAACTCTGCAGAAAAGTCCCTTCTGCATAATAAGGACATATCATTCATATATGTTTAGTGGAACAGCCTAAATAAATCCAAAAGCAAACTATTGCAAAGGTTGGAAATCCAAAACAAAGCAAACAAATGCTGGAAATACTTCACAGGTCAGGCAGCATCTGTGGAGAGAGGAAAAAAGTTAATGTCTCAGGATAAGGAAGGCTAATATTGGGTAACTTGGTGGGGTTTTGGTAGGGATTGACTACTGGAATGCAATGAAGTCTAATTATTATTGCCTAATTTTTGGCTGAAGATATTGTTCTTATTGTTCCATTGTGATTTTTAGACGTGATAGCTCAGTAGTCCCCAGGTTCCACAAAAGTATCGGAGAAAGTCGGCAGGTCATGCAGGATCCATAGAAATTAAAAAGCAATTGCCCTTCACCAGGAGTGCTGAAAATCTGACAGACACCAAAATAAAAAGATGGAGAGAGGGAACGAGGAGAAGAAGAAGGAGGGTCAGCATCTGAAGATTTTGTTGTTAACTTCCAAAACTAAGGTTCTTTCATTTTGATCCAAATATAACTCATTAGAAGATAGATAGGTGAACAAATTCAGAAGTGAGGTGTTGCTTCACTTGAAAGGAGCTAGCTTGTTTTTACTCCATATAAACCCTATCTGTGAAAGATGTCATTCTGAGGTGGCTTCCCTGACATATATGTTTTGGTCCTGCCCTTCCTGGAAGAAAAAATTAGAAAGATATTTTTGATATTATTTCAACAGTTTTGCTCATCGACCTACAACTTCATCCTATTTCTGCACTTTTTGGATAACCAATGTTAGACTTACCTGCTTCAGCTTGTTGTGTGATTGCATTTGTTACTTTAATAGCCAGGTCATCCATTCTATTCCAATGGAAAGACCCGAACCCCCCAACTTGTTTCAGTGGTTTTCCTAAACTATAACATGTTTAAATTTCGAAAAAATATTAGAAGTGGTACTGTTGACCCTTCGGTTAAATTTGAAGAAACGTAGAGCCCATTTATTCAACATTTTCATATGATGTAAGTTGATTCTTTCCAAATCCTTTTCAACATTTTTATTTTGAGTGTAGAGGAGTGGAATTAACCACAAAATAATTGTTTAACCATTGAATCGTGGTAGCCCAGTTTTTGTTTTCTTTTTTTGCTTTGTTCCTTAGTTAGGGGGATATTTTTGTAATAATTTGATTCCTTTTCATGATTGACCTTTAGGAGATTGGAAGGCTCAGTTTACATATGTTGCTTGATGTCTGTGTTTGTATGTGTTAACTGTCATTAACACAATCCCAATCTCTTTGTATCATTCTTATATTTATTAATCTGAAACTTAATAAAAGGATTGAAAAAGAAAGAAAGGAAGGACAGTTTGGGAGAATACTTCACTTGTGTATCTGCAAATCTCTACACTGGCCGCACTCCTACCGGCCTATTGCAGGGGGCAACCACTGTACCTGCAGTTAGGCAACCTGGGAGGTTGGCCCCATCTGTTGGCTGTCAATTACCGGCCCGTATAAATACTCGAGCCACCCCCTTTGGGGAGAGTCAGACATGTTGTGCCAGCAAAGACACTAAGACTGGTGTGTACAATTTTAAGCTAATTAAAGCATCAGAATTATTCACTCACCTATGTTTACAAGGGTCATCTACTGCATCCAGTGCACCTGTTGTGGTTTCCTCTATATCGGAAAAACTGGATACAGACTGGAAGATGACTTAATTAGCACCTTTGGTCTGCCCATTGCAGTAGAGCGGAGCTTTCAGTGGCAACCTATTTCAATTACTCACCCCATTCCCATAATAATCTTTCAGTCTATCATCTCACGTATTGCCAAAAAGAAACCACCCGCAAACTGGAGGAGCAACATACTCTATCTGGGCACCCTCCCATCAGATGGCGTTAACATTGACTCTCCGGTTTCATTAGGCCTCCCACCCCCATCTTTCTCCTTCGCTTTTCCTATTTATGATGTATAACCTGTGTAGTCAATTATACTGTATCATGCGTAACCTTGTGTTTATTGTATTCTTCACAGTTCCAGAACATAACTTTTCCCATACTTCATTTTTTATCTTTATGTTTAGATCGTTTTCCCACTTCTGCTTAGGTTTATAGTTTATTTCATTTTCCTTATCTTGCAGCTTAATGTACATGTTGGTTATAAATCTTTTAATTATCATTGTGTCTGTAATCATGTATTCAAAGCTACTTCCTTCAGGTAATCTCAAGCTGTTTCCCAATTTATCCTTTAAATAAGCTTTCAATAGATGATATGCAAACATTGTACCATGAGTTATTCCATATTTGTACTTCAACTGTTCAAATGTTAATAAATTATTTCCCAAAAATCAATTTTCTATTCTTTTGATTCTTTTCCTCTCCCATTCTCTAAAGGAAAGGTTGTCTATTGTAAAAAAAGAATTAGCGGATTTTGCGTCAATAGTAATTTTGGTATTTGATAATTCATTTTTTTTTCCTTTCTAAGTGGATTTTCTTCCATGTATTAAGTAAATGATGCAGTACTGGTGATGCAGTTTTTATATTGCACCAGCTTTTCATCCTACTTATAAAGTATATGTTCCAGTACCTTTTCCCCTATATTATCTAGTTCTATCTTAATCCAGTCTGGTAAAAAGCTGATTAATACCTTAATTGTGTGGCTCTATAATAATTTCTAAAATTTGGTAACTGCCAAGCACCCCTCTGCTAATTTATCTAATGCTACCCTTGGATTCCCCCTTTCTTTATTATTCTCTTTAGTTACTTAAAGATTTTTTCTGTTAAAGAAATTGGTAATGTGTGAAATAAGTATTGTATCCTTGGGAACACATTCATTTTAATGCAGTTTATCCTCCCTATCAACATTAGTGGTAATTCTTTCCAATATTCTAATTCTTCCTGCAATTTCTTTATTAGTGGCTGATAATTTAGTTTGTACAAGTGGTTTAAGTTATTATCCAACCTGATTCCTAGGTATCGGATTGCTTGTGCTTGCCATTTAAATGGTGATTCTTTTTTTAAATTCTGTATAGTCTGCATTTGTCATTGGCCTCACTTCACTTTTATTTGTATTGATCTTGTACCCTGATATTTCTCTTCATATTCCTTCAATTTCTTATATAATTCTTTTACTGATACCTCTGGTTCTGTTAGATATTCTATGATGTAATCTGCAAATAAGATGAATTTATACTCCTTCTCCTTTATTTTTATTCCTTTTATTTTATTTTCTATTCTTTTCAGTTCTGCCAAAGGTTCTATTGCTAAGACAAACAATGAAGGCGATAGTAGACATCCCTGTCTAGTTGACGTACTTAATTTAAAGTGACTCGATACATATCCATTTACTGATACCTTCGCCAACGGTCCATTATACAATGCTTTAATCTAATTAATACATTTTTTCTGGTAGATTGAACTTCTGTAATACTTTAAATAAGTAATTCCACTCTACTCTGTCAAAGACTTTTTCTGCGTCTAGGGCAACAGCCACTGTTGGTTTCTTATTTCCTTGAATTGCGTGGATTAGATTAATGAGTTTGCAGACTCCGCTGTTTGTCTTTTCTTAATAAATCCAGTTTGATCTTGTTTTACTATTTTAGGTATACAATCAGCCAATCTGTTTGCTTATAATTTCGCTATTATCCTATAGTCTGAGTTAAGTAGAGATATTGGTCTATATGATGCTGGTGTTAATGGATCCTTCCCCTTCTTTGATATTACTGTAATTATTGCTGTCTTACATGAATCTGGCAAGTTTTGTGTTTCTTCTATTTGGTTCATTAATTCCAGGAGAGGAGGAATTAATAGCTCTTTAAATGCTTTATAAAATTCCATTGGAAATCCATTCTCTCCTGGTGTTTTATTGTTCGGCAGCTTTTTTAATATATCCTGTACTTCCTCTATTTCAAATGGTTTTATTAGTTTGTTTTGTTCCTCTTCTTGCAATTTTGGCAGTTCAATTTTAGCTAAAAATTCCTCTATTTTATCATCTTTCCCCTCATTCTCAGTTTGATACAATTGTTGATAAAATTCCTTAAAATTTTCATTAATCTCTGTGGATTATATATAATTTGTTTGTCCTTTTCCCTTGATGCCAGTATTGTTCTTTTAGCTTGTTCTGTTTTAAGTTGCCAGGCTAATATTTTATGTTTTTTTCTCCCAGTTCATAATACTTTTGCTTTGTTTTCATTATGTTCTTCTCCACCTTGTACATTTGTAATGTTTCGTATTTAATTTTTTTGTCCACTAATTTTCTCCTTTTCATTATATCATCCCTTTTTACTAATTCCTTTTCTGTACTTACTATCTCTCTTTCCAACTGTTCTATTTTCAGATTGTAATCCTTTTTCATCTTAGTCACATAACTTATTATCTGCCCTCTAATGAAGGCTTTCATTGCGTCCCATAATATAAATTAGTCTTTCTCTGATCCTGTGTTTATTTCAAAATATGTTTTAATTTAGAATTCAATAAACTCCCTAAATTTCTGTCTTTTAAGTAGCATGGAGTTTAACCTCCATCTATATATTCTTGGTGGGATGTCCTTCAGTTCTATGGCTAATAATAGGGGTGAATGATCTGATAGTAGTCTAGCTTTATACTCAGTTTTCCTAACTCTCCCTTGAATATGGGCTGACAACAAAAACATACCAATCCTTGAGTAAGTTTTTTGCCTACTCGAATAATATGAAAATTCCTTCTCACTTGGGTGTTGCCTCCTCCATTGCATTGATTTAACAATAAATTTGGCTACTTTATTCCTTTTACTTGTCTTTTGTCCAGTTTTATCCAACATTGGGTCCAAATTAAGGTTAAAATCCCCTCCTATCAAAATATTTCCTTGTGTGTCTGTAATCTTCAAAAAAATATCCTGCATAAACTTTTGATCCACCTCGTTAGGCAAATATTGAGCAAATTCCAAAATTCTGAGTATATCTGACACTTTACCATTGCATACCTCCCTGCCGGATCTATTATTTTCTCCTCTATTTTGATTAGTTCATTTTTGTTAACTAGTATGGCTACACCTCTAGCTTTTGAATTATAGGATGCTGCCATTACGTGTCCTACCCAGTCTCTCTTTAGTTGTTATGTTCCACTTCAGTTAGATGCATTTCCTGCACAAATGCTATATCTATATTTTCCTTCTTCAATAAATTTAGTAGCCTCTTCCTACATAAAAGGACTGCATGATCTGCCTTTTCAGTCCTCAGCATAAGCAGTAAATCCGTCTTTTTTGTGAAAAGTGTACAGGCAGCTTTTGTACATAAAATATCCTTCTCTTCACTTTTCCCTCTGTCTCCTTTCCTCCAGCTCTGCCTTCACAGAGCCACCTCTCCCTCGCCCAATTATCACCTTTCCTCTTCTGTCCTCCTATTGTTGGAATCTAGGGGTTAAAACAGTATGAAATAAATGATTAATTAATAAGTGTATATTTACTGCAAGGTTCAGGGAAAAAGGAATGTGATTAAGTGGCAATCACAGCATGGAGCAAAGTTGGCTGAGCAAAATTGTCTCTCCAAAATACAGGGAGAGGAAATGCATAAAACGATTTAGGAGGAATGCTCAAACTAAAGGAGGTGGTGAGTAGCACAGGAGACACAGGCCAGATCAGAACAAAGAATGGCCTGCAAGAAACAAAGGGAATGGAAAACCAGTCTAGGAGGAAGATTAAGGCAGGAGGAGATGTTAAAGAGAACAGCAGAAATTGGCCGGACAAGAACAGAATGGTGATTAGAAATATCTGGGGATGAATTAATTTCTGATCAACACAACAGGATAGTCTGGCCTGGAGGATTAAGATGGGAGTGCTACACCCCAGATATCTGCAAAACAGGAGATGACTTGTGATAACCCTTATGCAAAAAGATCTAGCAAAGGAAGACAACTTTTGTTCTGTATGATAAGGAAATCTAGCAAAGGAAGCCAACTTTTGTTCTGTATGATAAGGTTGACCTATATAAACTGAACCAACTGGACAATAGGGGTCAGTCTTGGGGAGTAGCTCACTGTGCAGGTGACCTATGAACTAATGAGTGACCCAGAGCTCTGTTAAGTTTTATTCTTGTGCTGTGTAATAAATTGACTGTGGAACCGAATACCTTCTCCTATCACTTCATTCAAAGAACACGCTGGACTCAGACTACACATAGACTAAATTAAGAGTAAGGTAAAGCCAGAGTCCGACACTATCCATTCTAATTATTGCTTTTTGTCATTAGCCTTTACCCCCTTCTCACCCAGTCTTTTAATTTGAACACCTACCTACATTTTGTTCATACATTGAAGAAAGGCTCAAGCTTGAAATGTCAGTTATATATCTTTACCTCCTATGGATGCTGCGAGACCTTCTGAGTTCCTCCAGAATTTCTGTGCTTCTGTGTTTTTTTACGGGCCGCATAATCTTCTCTCCATTATATTCCATTCCTCTAGTTTAATGACAATTGGAGAAGAACAGGTTGTTGTTTAATAATTTGTTTGAGGTATGAGGTATCAAGTCAGAAAAATTACAACTTGTGAAGCATCAAAAGCAGCTGAAGAGAGAAAGAACAAAGTTACTAAAACTAATGGAACAAGGTGATGATGGCAGATGGAGTGAAACACAAAAGCCTGCAGATGCTGTGATTGTAGTTAAAAACACCCCAAAATACTGGAGGAACTCAGCCAGTCTTGTAACACCAATAAAAGATAAAGATATATTACCAACAGGCCTAAGCCCTTCTTCAAGGAATAAGCAAAGAATAGAAAGGCATCAGAATAAATACAAGGCTGAAAGGGGGTTGGAGGGATCCAGGCCAACAAAAGGTGTTAATTGGATATGATAAAAAGGGAGGTGAGAATTGAATTTGGCTCTGTGAAAGAAGACAGAGGGAAAAGGGGGGGGGGGAGAGAGAGAGAGAGAGAGAGAGAGAGAGAGAGAGAGAGAGAGAGAGAGAGAGAGAGCTGGGGGAAAGGCAAAGGGGGAAGCAGAAGGGGAACAAAGGTTTAACTGAAGCTGGAGGTCGATGATAATGCCATCTGGTTGAAGGGTGTCCATATGGAAGGAGACCAGAATATGTGTCTAGTGCTGAGATCACATGGTAGGTGGCTTAAATGATGGAGGAGAATATGTTGGATGCAAAGTTTTGTGGGGTGGTAGGAGAGGGCAAGGAAAATCCTATCCTTGTTGCATGTGATCGGGTGGGGGGTAGGGGGCCAGGGCAGATGTGTAGGTAATGCAGAATATGCTGGCGAGGGACAAGTTGATGGTGGTAGAGAAATAAAAAACACTTTGCTTGAAGATGGAGAACATCTCTGATGATCTGGCATGGAAAACCTTATCCTGGAATCAGATATGGTGGAGATGGAGGAAATGAGAGAAGAGAATAGATGGTAGATGTCTAACTTAACCAAAAGGCTCTATAAATACCCTTATCCTTAACTAAGGGATATGAAAAAAAATGTGAAAAAGATGTATAAATAGGGACATCAGCTTCTCATACCTGCTCAATAACTCGAAGATCATTTCTCATTTTGGGATACTTTCCGTCAAACTCCTTTTTCTCCAATACCTTCAGTAATAAAAATCTATTGTGCTCAACCTTCAGTAGACTTAATAACTAAGTTTCCATTGCCTCATGAAGTAGAGAATCCCAAACATTTACAAGACGCGGTGCTCCACAGCCACTGTCGTGGCAGCGCTGCCATTGGTGCAGACTGGTGGGGTGCAAGGGAGTGGAGATGCAGTACTCCCATGGGGCCCAGCTACCCAGTCAACTGCTCTGCATGGGCTTTAAATGGCCGGTTGAGGGAGCCACTGGTGGTTTTAGTTGAAATTCTGTGACCGCAGCGCCTATTAATCAGTAGCAGCTATGAGGGACTTCACATTCTGGGGAAGTGGAGAACTGGAGCACGCCCCATCTGAGACAGAGAAGTGGAGGAGACGACTGCGTACATGGTGACCTCGGCTGATGGACTAGTGCATGTGGTGGGCTGCTGGCAACTTGAGGCAAGGAACCCGTGGAAGCTGTGACCTTCTTGGAGACTATTGTCGGGAGACTTGCAGCAGGCTGTGGACTGCTGGAGACAGGCTCGAACTGGGTCGATGGGTGCCGGGTATCAGAACCGAGATGCGAGGAGGTGCCAAGGGTGCTGAAGAGTTCCTGACCGTGTCGGAGGTTCGGATCTGGAGCTCAGGTGGCTGCGGGGGCTGCGGAGGTGAATCTACGGTCTCTCGGAGACTCTGGGGGGCTTTTTTGTTTCCCTCTCTCTGACTGCATCTGACTGTAAGAGGTGCTTAGGTAATTCCTGCTGGTGGCGAATCTGTCTGCCTTGGAGCAGGCAGAAAGAAATCATGTAGTATAACACTGTTTTATTAATATGACAATAAATTGAATCTTGCATCTTGAATCTTCATCTCAAGCCTAAAAACAACCCCTTAACCTTGGATTTTCCCTCACAATCCAGATTTTACACAAAGCAAATACAGCTTATGGTTGATTATTTATAGAAACTCCAAACTGGTGTCCCCTAGGTCCACTCCATCTGAGTAACCAGAGCCCAGCTCATAAGGTTCATAAGAACAGCAATAGAATCCTATGGGTGATCAGCCATGAAAATGATCTGAAGGTTATCTTTAAAATTCAAATTGGGCAAAATACTGTAATGTAACATTATTGGCCGGGCATCGAGCAGGCCAATGATGTCATGGGGCTGAATTTCGGCATCCAGGAGAGTTATGCGTCTGGTGGACTGGGGAGCAGCAGGCGATGCCTGCGCATGTAGATATTCACCAAGCATTTGCTAAAATAAAGCAAGTTATGAACTCAACTCCAGGCTCAGGTCGTTTTTATTACGATCGTGTTTGAACCCAGTACGACATAGGGTCAGAAGTGAATCTTTGAGCCCCAGAGAGGAGGATGGGCTTTGAAAGAGTAAAAGTGAAAGAGACAAGCTAAAATGGAGAACAGGCCAGAACACATGGAGGCACGCCGATTAGGAGTGGCGGCACCTCCAATGGCGACTTTCATGATAAAACCTCCAGAACCCTTCGACTTCTCAAAGCCACAGGAGTGGGAGAAGTGGATAAGAAGATTTGAGAACTTCAGACTAGCAAGTAATTTAAATCATTCCTCTGAACCTAACCTGGTGAATATGCTCGTATACTGCATGGGGGATAAGGCTGACAATGTGCTACGGGGCCTAGACTTAACGGGTTAGCAGTGGCACCAGTACCAGTAAGGAGGGGGTTTGATTATTATTTTGTGCTGAAGAAGAATGTAATTTACGAATGGGTGAAGGAGTAGATGCATTTATTACAGCCTTGTATGCACTGGCAGGGAACTGTGAATATGGGGATCTGCACGATGAACTTTTATGGGACAGACTAGTCGTGGGTCTAAGAGATTCATCACTGTTGGAGAGGATGCAACTCAACAAAGACCTCACCTTCATGAAAGCAATCACAATGACCAGATGATCAGAGGAGGAAAAAGCAGCAGAAAACCTCCTTGCGAGAAATGTGTGCAAGTAAAGTAGACATAATGCAACTTAAGAGAGGAAGACAGCAGAAGTTTAAAGGCAAGGGGCAGATGCCAGGACAGCAAAAGGTTAAGACGATGACGCGGAGCAAATAACAGTGCAAGACAAGCTTCAAGTATGGAAAACTACCGTTCCACCCAGCATTTCAATTCCCAGCCAGGAGTGCAGAATGCCACAACTGCGACAAACGAGGACGCGTCGGAAAAGTCTATGGTCAACCCGCATGGTGAATGAAGTCGCGGAAGACGTGGACGTTATTCTGGCTAACATGTGAATGAGGTACTCAAGAAAATACATGAGGGCCACCATAGGATGTAAAGTGCTGGGAACATGCCAGTCAAACAGTATGGTGGCCAGGTCTGAGTAATCAAATAAGTGAGATTGTCTTGAGGTGCAGAGAGTGCATCCAGGAAAGGACAAAGGTAAGAGAACCACTGATGCTGAGTAAATTCCCTGACAGGCCATGGCCATAGAAATAGCACAACTCAGCATGACACAAGCTATCGAAGTAATTGTTAATTTAAAATCGATGCTTGCACAGCATGACATTCCAGAGATATTAGTAAGATCCACAATTCTCTGGACAAAACATGAAAGCCTTTGCAGCAGATTACATGTTTGACCATGTGACCAGTAGCCTTAAGTATCCACAAAGTAATGGCAAGGCAGAGCGAGCAGTACAAACCTGCTCAAGAAGGCAAAAAGACCCTTATTGTGCACTATTGGTGTACAGAGCCACATCACTGAGCAACGGCTACAGTCCAGCCCAGCTGCTAACGGGATGTCACTTTCACACCGGCCCTTCCAGAGAGGTTGCAGCCAGAACTCTCAGACCAGCAACAACTCCAGAATGAGGAGAAGGAGAAGAGATGTATGAATGCGAATGTGTATAGCAAGAGACACAGAACAAGTGACCTGGAAAAGCTGGCACCAGGAGATGATGTGTGGATCTCCAGTATAAGATAGCAAGATACAGTAACTTCATGCACCACAGCTCAAGGTTGTACATGGTTAGTGGACCACTAGGGACACTGAGACGGAATCGCCAACATCTCATGCCTATACCAGAGTATCAAGGTGAAAATCGATAAGAGCACCGGCTGGAAATAGATTCTCCTGCAGAGGCAGGTCGAGAGACTCTGCCGACTGAAGCACAGAGTTCATTTGGCAAATTAAGAATGAGGTCAGGCTGAGAAGTAAAGAGACCGCAGAAATTAAATCTGTAGAGACTGTAAAACACCCAGAGTCAAGAAGGACTCATGTATTATAAATGGTTTATGTGTATTTGTACCTAAAAGTGTAAAGGTAACTGTTTCAGGCTTCAAACACAAAGTAAGGGGAATGTGGTGTATCACTATTGGTGGGAAATTGAGCGGGATGATGACGTCATGGGGCAGGACTTCCGCATCCAGGAGAGTTATGCATCTGGTGGGCATGGGAGCAGTAGGCAATGCCTGCGTATGTAGATATTCCCCAAGGATATGTTAAAATAAAGCAAATTATGAACACAACTCTGAGCTCAAGGTAACTTTTATGACAAGTATTGGAACCCAACCCAACAAATACCTTGTAAATTGTCCCAAAACGGAGTTGCCTTTAAATTGACCTCGTTATAAGTATTCATTGAATACGGGCATTTTGATGGAAAGCAAGCTAATTTAAACTGCAAAGGTTTCAAGGGGCAATAAAACCATTTTCACTTGTGTGACTTAAAAAAAAATACTTTATTCAAATTAGAAAGTTTGGCCCTGGCAGTTATTTTCTTTGACTGAAATAGGCCATGTTTTGTTTGGCTGTGTGTTGACACCTGTGCTCAAGAGGTAGAAAATGGGGTTAAAATGCCATATTTGCATGTAATGCCTTGACAGAAGGAAGTATGGTGTCAGATGTGAACACAATAGGATCCTTTTCTCATACGTTAAGCATGAAAAGTCTCCCAGCAGGGAGGCTGTGTATTGTTTCTGGAAATTGAAAGAGGTCACACCAGAAGACTTCTGATGACATTTTGACCATATCATCCAAACCCTCAACATTCTTCCTGGAAATTCTCAGACGTTCATACCTAAGGAGAATGGATGTACTCCTGCTCTACTTTGCCAGATATGTTACAGGTATCACCAAGCTAAAGGGGTCCATATAAGGAAGGATAGCAGAGAGAGGTATTGTAGATGAAGGGGAAAGGCTTATTCACAAAATTTGGGGGTGGAACAGCAGTTGATTGAGGAGGAAAGAGATAGATGCTTTGATGGGAAAGAGAGGATGGAAACAAATGATTGTGTGGATGGCAGAGAGGGGGTTAGGCAGAAGGTAAGATGTGGGAAGTCTCTGCAATGCATTTACTTCAATGCAAGGAGTGTTGTAAGGAAGGTGGACAAGCTGAAGGTGTGGATAGACACTTGACAGTATGATGTAGTGGTGATTAGTGAGATGTGGTCGAAGGAGGGTTGTGACTGGCAGTTAAACATTCCGGGATTTCGCTGCTTTAGGTGTGATAGAATTGGAGGGGTAAGGGGAGGGGGTGTGGCATTGCCTGTCAAGAAAGATATTACAGCAGTACTGATGTGTGATAGATTGGAGGGCTCGACAAGGGAGGCGGTGTGGGTGGAATTAAAAAATAAAAGAGGTGAGGTTACAATTATAGGGGTGTATTATAGACCACCAAATGGGGAGAGGGAACTAGAAGAGCACATGAATCTGCAGGGATCATCTACTGCATCTGGTGCTCCTGTTGTGGCCTCCTCTACATCAGAGAGTCTAAGCGCAGATTGAGAGATCATTTTGTTGAGCACCTTTACTTTGTCTGGTGCAATGGAAGGGAGCTCCCAGTGGCCAACCATTCCAATTCAGTGCCACACTCCCACAACGATATGTCTGTCCATGGCCTCATGCACTGCCAAACTGAAACCACCATCAAATTAGAGAAACAACATCTAATTTTTAGTCTGCACACTCTCCAACCAGATGGCATTAACATCAACTTCTCAGGTTTCCATTCTCCATCTCTCTCTCTGTCTCTTTCTATCCCACACAATGTCATAATAGACTCGCATCTCTCTCTGCGCAAGCTGCCCCTCCCTGTCCCCATGCTCCCCAAACTGCTGTGAACACAGGCATGATTCTGGCCCTGTTGATTTTCCTACAATTTTATTTGAGAGCTACACCACAACTGTTTCTTAGTTAATCTATTTTATCCTAATTTATTACATAAATTGTCCTAGCTGAGCAGCAACCTAATTGTAAGCTAAATAATGTCAGATATCACCAGATATAATAATAGACTCGAAAATTAAAGATCAATATGATATTAAGCTCCCAGGTTTTTAAGTAATGTGAAAATGTGGTTGGGAACATAAGTTCACATCCCTTAGGTGTAAAATCTGGGCAGTTTTAGTTTTATCATGTATGAAGCAGCAAATGGAAAAAGAAATCCATTTCTTACTCTTGATATTAATGGTCATTTTTTTAAACCAAATCCATGAGAATATGTGCCAATGGTATGATTGTAAAATCAATAGCACATTTTTTGTTAAAATATGATGTTTTGACAAACTTACGTACAGCCCTGGTTATCTGACAAACTGTATATAACCAAGATATGAGGAACATCTTTTCAATTGGCAAAACTTAATTTTAAAATCCAAGTTTTTGTGAACATTAAATGGTGTTAGAAAATGCACAGGGATATTACATTAACTCTGAAAAACAAAACGGTCTGGTTTTGAAATCTTTCAAATACTTAGCCAAGTAAACAGAAAATCAGGAATAAAAACAGGACATGTCATTGCAGAAAAGTGACAGGACACACAAATCTGTTTCTAAGTAGCATTATCAGACATGTTTTCCTTGTAATTAAAGATCAGTGTAATTAAGAATGTGGTAGCAGAGCACTTAGAAAATACCAACAGGATAGGGCAGAGTTAACATGGAGTGATGAAAGGAAATCATGTTTGACAAACGCCCTAAAGATTTTTAAGGTGTAACAAGTAGAATAAATGTATATAGTCAGTGAATATAGTGTAATTTGACTTATGAGGTTATTGAACAAAACTAGAGGACATAGGATCAGGATGTTAAGAGTTACACAGTCAGACAGCAGTTATTTGATTCTAACTTCTGTCTTTCCAGTGACAGCATGGGTTTCCTTCAGATTTCTTCCCAGTGCCCAAAGTTGTACTTACTGGTAGGTTAAATGTCTGTTATAAATGACCACTTGGTACATGAGTACCAGAAAAATGAACTTGCAAAATTTGACAGGGGGCATATGATTGACATATGAGACAAAATAAGTGGTGAGTGGGAGTTTGCGAAGAACTAGCAAAGACTCATGAGATAAGTTGAGAAAGATACTGACAGAAGACATGGGTGGCATGGTTGGTGTAGTGGAGAGTGGAATGCATTAACAGCACCAACGATCACAATCAGGGTTCGAATCCCGCGCTGTCTGTAAGGAGTTCGTAAGTTCTCTCCGAGGCTGCGTGGGTTTTCCCCGTGGGCTCAGGTTTCCTCCCACTGTTCGAAACATACCGGGAGTGTAGGTTAATTGCGCGTAAATGGGGCGGCATGGACTTGTGGGCTGAAATGGTCTGTCACCATGCTGTATACTTAAATTTAATTTAAAAAATTAAAAATTGATTAATGGAAAGTAGGAGAGTTGTTTGGAGGTTGTGAACTTGTGACAAGTGGTTGCCACAAGGATTAGTTCTTGGACCTTAGTTTTTAACAAGCTCAGTGTGGGAAAATGGCCTAGAGATTAAAGATCCACCATAATGGAACAAGTATGACAGCCATATGCTCCTCCTTCAATTTGTAACATTCTTATGTCAGGATTCAATATTGGCTTCAGCAAGGTATTTCAGATAATCGTTTTCTTCAGATGCTACATAGAGGTCTATGATTCTATGACAAAAGAGAATGTGTGCCAAACCTTCTTCTCTCTTTGTCATATGGGTGACACAAGTGACCAGGGTTCGAATCCAGTGCTGTCTGTAAGGAGTTTGTATATTCTCCGTGGGTTTTTTTTCCAGGTTCTCCAGTTTCCTGCCACCATCCAAAATGTACCAGGGATGTAGGTCAATTGGGTGTAATTGGACAGCACAGACTCATAGGCCAGAAGGGCCTGTTACTGTACTGTCTGTCTAAATTTTAAATTAAATAAAAACAAAATTTAAATTAAAAAAATAAATATTGTCCTACTGCCCAGAAAATGATCCTGGTAACCACCAGTCTTAAACCTATGAGACAAAGCATTCCACTAATTCATGGAGGTATCATTGGTCTCGACATAAAATGGATAAGATGAGACAAGAGAACTTGTTAAATCTGTCACAAAGAAAACAAGGTATACTTTTTTAGCAAATGAAAATCAAGTGATTGTTGTCAATCTTTTATCAGAATATTGCTATCAGATCATGGCATGCTTGAGGTAATATAGAGCATCTAACACAAGCAACTCCATGGCCACACATGGGCAATGTAATTCAAGTCTATATCTAGGCAACTCAAAAATTGCAATAAAAATAGAAAATAGTTGAAAAGGTTAGCTGGCTTGCTGAAAGTAACTGCTGTCCATATGGGTAAACCAATGCATTTAAATTCCTTCTTATTGTACGTTGCTCTTTATTTCCCTCAGTGCTCTTAAGATCAGACTGTAGTTGTAAATTCCCAAGTCTTCTTCTTTGGCTTGGCTTCGCGGACGAAGATTTATGGAGGGGGTAAAAAGTCCACGTCAGCTGCAGGCTCGTTTGTGGCTGACCAGTCCGATGCGGGACAGGCAGACACGATTGCAGCGGTTGCAAGGGAAAATTGGTTGGTTGGGGTTGGGTGTTGGGTTTTTCCTCCTTTGCCTTTTGTCAGTGAGGTGGGCTCTGCGGTCTTCTTCAAAGGAGGCTGCTGCCCGCCAAACTGTGAGGCGCCAAGATGCACGGTTTGAGGCGTTATCAGCCCACTGGCGGTGGTCAATGTGGCAGGCACCAAGAGATTTCTTTAGGCAGTCCTTGTACCTTTTCTTTGGTGCACCTCTGTCACGGTGGCCAGTGGAGAGCTCGCCATATAATACGATCTTGGGAAGGCGATGGTCCTCCATTCTGGAGACGTGACCCATCCAGCGCAGCTGGATCTTCAGCAGCGTGGACTCGATGCTGTCGACCTCTGCCATCTCGAGTACCTCGACGTTAGGGGTGTGAGCGCTCCAATGGATGTTGAGGATGGAGCGGAGACAACGCTGGTGGAAGCGTTCTAGGAGCCGTAGGTGGTGCCGGTAGAGGACCCATGATTCGGAGCCGAACAGGAGCGTGGGTATGACAACGGCTCTGTATACGCTTATCTTTGTGAGGTTTTTCAGTTGGTTGTTTTTCCAGACTCTTTTGTGTAGTCTTCCAAAGGCGCTATTTGCCTTGGCGAGTCTGTTGTCTATCTCATTGTCGATCCTTGCATCTGATGAAATGGTGCAGCCGAGATAGGTAAACTGGTTGACCGTTTTGAGTTTTGTGTGCCCGATGGAGATGTGGGGGGGCTGGTAGTCATGGTGGGGAGCTGGCTGATGGAGGACCTCAGTTTTCTTCAGGCTGACTTCCAGGCCAAACATTTTGGCAGTTTCCGCAAAGCAGGACGTCAAGCGCTGAAGAGCTGGCTCTGAATGGGCAACTAAAGCGGCATCATCTGCAAAGAGTAGTTCACGGACAAGTTTCTCTTGTGTCTTGGTGTGAGCTTGCAGGCGCCTCAGATTGAAGAGACTGCCATCCGTGCGGTACCGGATGTAAACAGCGTCTTCATTGTTGGGGTCTTTCATGGCTTGGTTCAGCATCATGATGAAGAAGATTGAAAAGAGGGCTGGTGCGAGAACACAGCCTTGCTTCACGCCATTGCCCCGGCCCCGGTCCGGGCGAAGGGTAGACGGCGGCGGCCCCGATACGGGCAGGAGCAAGGGGGAGACAGCGGCCCCAGTCCGGGCACAGGGAGAGCAGCAGCGGCCCCGGCCCCGGTCCGGGCGAAGGGTAGACGGCGGCGGCCCCGATACGGGCAGGAGCAAGGGGGAGACGGCGGCCCCAGTCCGGGCACAGGGAGAGCAGCAGCGGCCCCGGCCCCGGTCCGGGCGAAGGGTAGACGGCGGCGGCCCCGATCCGGGCAGGAGCAAGGGGGAGACGGCGGCCCCGGCCTCGGTCGAGTGAGGCAGGCGGAGGCCCCGGTCCGGACAGGGAGTGGGAGGCGGCGGCCCCAGTCCGGGCACAGGGAGAGCAGCAGCGGCCCCGGCCCCGGTCCGGGCGAAGGGTAGACGGCGGCGGCCCCGATACGGGCAGGAGCAAGGGGGAGACGGCGGCCCCGGCCTCGGTCGAGTGAGGCAGGCGGAGGCCCCTGTCCGGGCAGGGAGTGGGAGGCGGTGGCCCCAGTCCAGGCACAGGGTGAACTGCGGCGGCCTCGGCCCCGGTCCGGGCAGTATGGACCGACCTAGGAGGGGAGGCAGGCCCCTCCAGCCCGGGTAAGAAACCTGCATAGGAGAAGGCCACTCCGATATAAAACCTACGACCCAAGGACCTCGCTGCCACGTCCCAGCTTGCTTGGCCACGGCACACGAAATTCCCAAGTAATTAGGAAGTAAAAACTGTCTGAAGAGACTGCAGATTCTGAGACAACGATCTTTCATGATTTGATTGAGGAATTAATGCATTTGCTCTCTTGTTGATTAGTAGTCAGTTTGAATCTGCTTGTGGCATCTGGAGACAGACAGAAAGGCCATTCAGATAACGAGGTTTCCCAGCATCAATGGAGAAATAAACAGTAAATGTTCTTGTGTAACCTTCATCAGAAGGTTAATAGAGTTTTCAGTTGTTGCTCAAATTTCTTGTGTTTGCCGTTTTCTGGATTTTTTTCTTCAGGGAGTGAAGTCCTTTTTCTGTTGACACAGCAGAAGGCATTGTCCAGTAGAGCACATATTCCTCTGTGCTACAATCAATCACAATTTGCATTTCTGGTATTGTCACAGCTCACACCATTCTCTGCCCTCTCTCTCTCAAAGCTGGAAGCTTCAGTGGAAGCTGATAAACCAGCTGGTTTCATTGAACATTACTTGTTGTAAACTTAATCACAAGATCAAGTCCAAACGGATGGGACAGCTCGAGATTATCTTCCCTCACAAAGTGAAGAATTTAAAAGTAATGGCAAGAGTATTAATGGAAGTGGTTTTATGAACTGTCAAGTTTAAAGTTCAAATTTAACATGTTCAGATTTATTGTCAGAGTACATGCATGACATCACATACAACCCTGAGATTCTTTTTTTCCCTGCGTACAAGGCAGAAAATTGTACTCAAGAAGATACAGTCACATGTAAACAAATAAAGAAATGAAAACAAACACTGTGCAGAGAGAGAGAGAGAGAGAGAGAGAGAGAGAGAGAGAGGAGAGAGAGAGAGAGAGAGAGAATAATAAAATGCAAAAATCAGAGTCCTTAAATGAGTCTCTGATTGAGTTGGTTGTTGAGGAGTCTGATGGTGGAGGGGTAGCAGCTGTTCCTGAACCTGGTGGTGAAACCTTATGGCACTTTACACCTCTTTCCTGATGACAGCAACGAGAATAGAGGCTGTGCTGGGTTCTGTCGATCCTTGATGGTTGTCGCTGCTCTCCGACGGCAGCATTCCCTGTAGATATTCTCACTGGTGGGGTGGGTGGTGCCTGTGATGTCCTGGGCCATGTCCATGACCTTTTGCAGAGCTTTCTGCTCAGGGATATTGGTGATCCCATTACCAGACTGTAATGCAGCCGATAAGCACGCTTTCCACCACACATCTGTAGAAATTTGCCAGTGTTTCTGGTGTCATGCCAAACCTCCGCAAACTCCGGAGGAATTAGAGGTGCTGACGTGCTTTCTTCATAATGTCTTTCATGTGTTCAGCCCAGGAAATTTTCTCCAAGATAGTGATTCCCAAGAACTAATTTGCTCTCTCCACCTCTGATGCCTCAATGATCACTGGATCATACACCTTTGTTTTTCTCTTCCCAGCTCCTTGGTTTTGATGACACAGTGCAAAGTTGTTCTTGCTGCACCATTCACCCAAGTTTTCAATCTCCCTCTTGTATGTTAACTCCACACCCCTTTTTATACAATCCTCTACTGTGCAAATGAGGTCATACTGAGCCACGCAATCATACTTGTATAGTGAGTAGAGAAGGGGGCTAAGAATGCAGCCCTTTGGTGGTCTATTACTGGTGGAGATTGGGGAGGCTATGTTCTAAGCAACCTTCACTGACTTTGGTCTGGAGGCAAGCAAATCCAGGATCAAATTATGCAATGGGGTGTTGAGGCCCAAGTCTTGGAGTTTGCTGATCAACTTTGAAACAGTTATGGTGTTGAATGCTGAACTGTTATTGATAAAAAGCATTCTGATGTATGCATCTTTGCTGTTCAGGTGTTTCAGGGCTTTGTGTAGAGCAAGTGAGATGTCATCTGCTGTTGACCTGTTGTTACGGTAGGTATATTCAAACTGCTCATATAGGAGCTGATATGTTTCAAAAACAGCCTTTCAAATAATTTCATCATTGTGGATGTGAGTGTCACTTAGGCAGATTACCACACTCTTTTTGGGCACCAATATGATTGAGGCCTGTTAGAAACAGCCCTGCCAGAGGATCGAGGAGAGTAAGAATTCCACTGACAATTATTGTTTTCTTTTCATGTTGCGGAGTTTAACTGTTTGCCAACCCAGGGAGGAATCATATCTTTTGACACTTTTCTTCAATCTGCTCAACTTATATAAAAAAAGATCTCGTGACCAGCAATATACTGAAATTGAAACAGAATAATCAGTTAATCAGTCTATGAAAGCAGTATTCTTAAACATGAAAATGTAAAATTGGAAGTCTATACCCTGACAGCCACAATTTCCCTGCCAAATCAACATCTTTTGAATGATTGTCGAAACTCCATTTTGTTATTGTGATTGCCAGATTCCCTAAAGTAATTGTCAATTATATTAGCTTGGAGTATTTAAAGCAAGGTATTCAGACTGCAACACAATGATCACCAAAGTAAAGCAATTAACTCAGACAATTTGGCAGAAAATAACAGAAAAACTCAGTAGATATGGTAGCATCTGTGGAAACAAAAGAAATAGATGGAAGTTCATCAAGCAAAGGAGCTGAAGAAAGATTATCAACCTGAAAATTAATTCTATTTATGTCTTCACAGATGCTGCCCAACCTGCTGTGTAACTTCAGCATTTTCTATGTTTATTTCAACAATCTGGCATTGACAGTTTTTTTGTGTGTTTTATTTATTGATTCTCCATTATGTTTGAATTATATGCATGTTAAACCCTAGATTTTTGTCTGCAGAAGAGTACTTAATTAGAATACCAAGTTTAAATTGGTGAGTAAATTGCTGAAAAATTATTTTCCAGCGAACCGGAGTTGGAGTGAGAGAGTATGAATACAGTCTTGTTTAAATAGGTGAGAGTTGTAAGCGGAATGGTCATTATGTGAGCAGGCCAGAGCTAGAATGGTGACTTGAGGCTTTGGCTCAAGAGGCTTCAGTGAGAAGTGACTAAGGTTGTGGTACAGGAGCTGAGGTAAGGACAGCCCTAGCAAGGAACAAAAGGACTTCAGCAGCAAGGCACAGGTAAGGACAAAAGTTTCTTATTTCTTTCTCCCTATTTGATAGTGGAAATGGCAGCCAGGGCAGGGACATGTTCCTCTTGCAGAATTTAGATTGTCAAGGAAGCCAACAGCATCCCTGACAACTTTATCAGTGAGAAATTCATCCAGCTGCATCACTTACAAACCATGTTAGGAAATTGGAGCTGAAGTTGGATGAATTCCAGATCATTCAGGAGACTGCGGGTGGGGGAGAATGTGGGGGTTGATGGACAGGAACTTCAGGGAGACAATCACACCTAGGGCACAGGAAGAAGGTAGTTAAGTGACAGTCAGAAGAGGAAAAGGGAACAAGAAGCCAGTGCAGAGTACCCCTCAATAACTCATATACCATTTTAGATACCGTTGAAGGGGACAACCTACAAGGGACAAGCCATGGCAGTCATGTCGCTGGCACAGAATCTAGATTTGTGGCTGAGAAGGGAAGGGAAGAGAAGAAATGTGCTGCAGTGATAGGAGATTCCATAGTTAGGGGAGCAGATAAGAGATTCTGTGGAAGAGATTATGAATTCCAGATGGTATGTTACCTTCCAGATGCCAGGGTCCAGGATATCTCAGATCAAGTTCACAGCATTCTCAAGAGGGAGGGTGAGTAGCTAGATGTCCATGTAGTGACCAATGATGAGGGTAGAAAGGGTGATGAGGCCCTGCAAAGAGAGATCAGGGATTTAGGCACTAAGTTGAAGGGCAGGACCTCCAGGATCATGATCTCAGGATTATTACCCATGTGACATGCTAGTGAATAAAACAAAGAAGTGCTGGAGGAACTCAGCTGGTCTCATAACAGCCATAGAGGTAAAGATATATTACAGCCCTTCTTCAGGTATAAACAAAGAACAGCAAAACATTAGGATAAAGACTGAAGACTGGCCAGGGGAGGAGTCCAAATCAACAAAAAGTGTTAATTGGTTATGATAAGAGGAGCAATGAGATTAACTTTGTCTCTGTGAAAAGAGATATAGGGAAAAGAGAGAGAGAGAGAGAGAGAGAGAGAGAGAGAGAGAGAGAGAGAGAGAGAGAGAGAGAGAGAGTGAGCGCTGAGGGAATGGTGACAGGGAGAAGAAGAAGGGGGAGTGGAGGGGTTTAATGGAAACTGGAGAAATCAATGTTAATGCCATCTGGTTGCCCAGACAGAAGATGATGTGTTGTTCCTCCAATTTGTGGGTGGTTTCAGTCTGGCAGTGTGTGAGGCCATGGACAGACATGTCAGCAGGGGAATAGGATGGAGAATTGAAATGGATGGCCACTGGGAGATCCACACTATTGCAGCGGTAAGAGCTGAGGTGCTCAACAAAGGAATCTCCCGATCTGTGCCCAGTTTCTCTGATGAAGAGGAGACCACAACGATAGCACCGGATGCAGTAGATGACCCCTGCATATTCACAAGTGAAATGTTGCTTAATTTGGAAGAATTGTCTTGGGCCTCGAATGATGGAGAGGAAGTACGTGCAGATGCAAGTGGAACATTTACTGCGGTCACAGGGGTGGTCGCCCAGGGGATGTTGTGGTGAGGGAGGAGTACGCAAAAGTCCCATTCCTGTGCTGATATATTTGTCCAGCATCCTCCAATCAATGGCATTTACATAGACTTCTTCACTTTCTGTTGAAACACCCCCCCCCCCACCATCTTTCATCCCCTTGTGGCTTTTCACCTCTCTTTCTCTCTTCCCTTTTATCTCTGTCTCTTTTCAAAGAGACAAAATCAATTCTCGCCTCCTCTTATCATATCCAATTAATTCCTTTTGTTGGTTTGGCTTCCTTCCCTGCCAGACTTCAGTCTTTATTCTGAAGCCTTCCTGTTCTTTGCTTATAGGCTTGAAATGGCGGTAATATATCTTTACCTCCTATGGACTCTGCTAAACAAGTTGAGTTTCTCAAGCATTTCTGTGTGTTTTTACTATAATTACAGTGTCTGCAGAATTTTGTGTTTCACCACATTCTAGTGAGGTTAGACATAGGAGGATATTGCATCTTAACACATGGCTAAAGAGATAGTGTAGGAAGGAGGTCTTCAGATTTCTGGATCATTCTGGTGGGATCTGTACTGGCAGGATAGTTACATCTGATCTTGCAGGAAATTTTCCTCGTGCTTTTCAGGGGCTTAAATTAGTTTGGCAGGAGGATAGGAACCAGAAGGAGGAGGCACAGAATCGAGCAGGTGGTGGAAGGATTGATGTAATGTGTGGTGAGTTTGTGAGGAAGGGCAGACAGTGGAGTGAGCATAATTGTAATCATTTGGAGAGTTTGAAATGCGTCTCTTTCAAGGCAAGAAGTATTAGGAATAAGGGAGATGAACTTAGAACATGGATCATTACTTGGAATTACATGGATGTTGTGGCCAATACAGAGACTTGGCTGACACAAGGACAGGATTGGCTGATGCAGGTTCAGATATTTTGAAAGGGACTGGATGGGGCATGGTAGAAGAAATGGGGAGAAGAATTACTAATCAGGGATAGAATCGCAGCTACAGAAAGGGAGGATGTTGTGGAGGGATTGTCCACTGAATCACTGTAAGTGGAAGTCAGAAACAGGAAGGGAGCAATTCCACCTCCCCCCCCCCCCACCCTCCAAACAGCTCTCAAGACTCTGAGTAACAGATGAGTAGGTAGATTGTGGGATGGTGAAAAAATAACAGGGTTGTTGTTATGAGAGTCTTCAATTTCTCAAATATTGACTGGCACCTCCTTAATTCACGAGGGATAAATGGGGCAGAAATTGTTAGGGGTGTCCAAGAAGGATCCCTGCTACAGTATGTGGACAGACTGACTAGAGGATAGGCCATACTGGATCAAGAACTGGGTAATGAGCCTGGTCAGGCAACAGATCTCTCAGTAGGGGAGCATATCAGTGAAGATGACCACAACTCCCTGATCTTTAGCATTCCCATGGACAAGATCCTAAAGCATTTGATGTATATATGAAGAGCAGAAGAATCACAAGAGTGAAACTCAGGCAGTCTAAAGATAAAGGAGGCAACATATGCTTGGAGGCAAATAAATACTTTGCTTCAGTGTGGGACTTTGGTCAATGTGAGGTCAGTATAGAACAAGCTTGTGTGCTGGAGTATGTTGAGGTTAAGAAGGAGGAAGTGCTGAATCTTCTTAACAACATTAGAATTAATAATCCCTTGACTGGATGAGATATACTCCAGATTACTACAGGAAGTGAGGGAAGAGATTGCTGTGACATTGGCAAAGATCTTTGCATCCTCCCTGGTCACAGGGAAAGTGTTGAAAGATTGGAGAATGGCAAATGTAATCCCCTTATTTAAAAAAAAAATGTACTGGGGAGAATCCAAGGATTTATCGACCAGTAAGCCTTTTATCAGTGATGAGCATACTGTTGGAGAGCATTTAGAGAAATATAGTCTTCTCAGGGATAACCAGCATGGCTTTGTGTGAGGTAGGTCATGCCTCAGAAGCCCAACTGAGTGAAGAAGTAACAAAAAGATGGATGAAGTTAGGGTATATTTTAGTAAGGAATTGGGACAAGGTATATATTTTGCCTAGAAGTCAGTGATTAGTGGAGTGCCACAGGGATCTGTTCTGGGATCACCAATATTTGTGATTTGTATTAATGACCTGTATACCCCTCATGATTTGATTTATCTCTACAAGGTCATGCCTCAGACTCAACATCCTCATGAACCTCTTTTGCCCTCTTTCCAGGTTACTGACACTCATTCTATAGCAGGGCAACCAGAATTGCCTTAATACTGCAATTGTGATTGTATCAATGTCTTGTAAAGCTGTTACATGACATGAGTGCACTCCTATACTCACAAGTGTGCAGTCGGGAGAGAGAGGAGAGGAGAGAGGAGAAGGACAGAGAAGAAACGAGTCGGGGGCAGGTAAGAAAACTTTTTAAAAAGTCTCTTACCGGGGCCTGCGGAGAGGAGTCGGCATCGGAGGCGGCCATTGGTCGGACGGGCCTACAGGAGAGCGTGTCGGGAAGGTAAGGTCTTTTTAAGGGCTCTGACTGGGGACAGGGACTAGCAGTCGGGAGAGGAGAGGAGAGGAGAGAGGAGAAGGACAGAGAAGAAACGAGTCGGGGGCAGGTAAGAAAACTTCTTAAAAAGTCTCTTACCGGGGCCTGCGGAGAGGAGTCGGCGTCGGAGGCGGCCATTGGTCAGACGGGCCTACAGGAGAGCGTGTAGGGGTTAATTGGTAAAAGGCCAATAAATAAGAGGGACAGCGAATGGCCCAGCGAGCGAGTGGCCCAGCGAAGGAGTGGGACTTTCAGGCTTTGGCTCATCAGGCTTCGGCGAAAGCAGGCGGAGCGAAAGGTTGGCTGTTTTTATTAGCACTTCCTAGGTGAGTGCACTGTACATTAAAAAGCTGAGCCATGCCTATGGGGTTAGTGCTCTGCTCAAGTTGCCAGATGTGGGAGGCATGGGTGATCTCCACCCTCCCAAATGACCATATCTGTGCCAGGTGCAAAGAGGTGGGGTTCCTTAGGGGCCGAGTTGATGAACTAGAGCTCTAGCTTGATGACCTTAGGCTCGCAAGAGAGAGTGAGGAGGTAAGCGAAAGGACCTTAAATCTTCCCACAGGACATACCTGCAGGGGATGTAATGAGACACAAGCATTAAAAAATAAAATTAAAGAAATGGAGTTGCAGCTTGATGATCTGAGGCTTATCAGGGAGAGTGAAGAATTTATAGATACAACGCTCAGGGAAGTGCTTACCCCTGGATTGGGGGGGTCAGGTAAGTGGACTACTGTCAGGGGAGGGGGGAAAGTTGCTAGCTCTGTGGTGAGCACCCCGGTGGCTACTGCTCTTAGCAACAAATATAGTGTATTGGATGTAGTTGGGGAAGATAACCTGCCAGAGGTTGCACCAAGGGAACCGGTGGTGCGGAAAGGAAGGAAGGGGAACAAGGTGGTCATTGGGGACTCCATTGTTAGGGGAACAGACAAAAGATTCTGCGAACCTGACAAGTGTTCCCGTATGGTGTGTTGCCTCCCAGGAGCCAGGGCGCGAGACGTCTCGGATAGGGTTCAGAGTATCCTGGGGGGGGAAGGTGAACGGCCAGAAGTCCTGATACGTGGGTACAAATGACATGGATAAGATGAAGGAGGAGAACCTGAAGAGGGACTACCGTGAGCTCGGAAGGAGGTTAAGAAGCAGAACCTCCAGGATTGTAATCTCGGGGCTGCTACCTGTGCTGTACATGGGTGGGGGCAAAAATAATAAAATCAGGAGGTTAAATGTGTGGCTGGAGGAATGGTGCAGAGTGCAGGGATTCAGGTTCATTGACCATTGGGATCTCTTCTGGGGAAGACAAGACCTCTACAGGAGGGATGGTTTACACCTGAATGCAATGGGGGCCAATATACTGGCAGTTAGGTTTAAAAATGCTGTCAGATTTGATTTAAACTAATTTGGCAGGGGAAGGGAACAGGACTGATAGGGAAGCAGATAGGAGAGTGAATATAGGGGTGTTTCCATTAGACGGTGAAACAATAAGGAAAAAGGGAACTAAAAAGAATTGGAGAGTAGGGGCAAGTGCATCGAGAACAAAGGTGGAGGGAGAAAGGAGATATGGTATCAAGGTATTGTGTATGAATGCACGGAATGTAAGGAATAAAATGGATGAGCTTGAGGCACAAATGGCAATGGGAGGTTATGATATTGTCGGAGTAACGGAGACATGGCTGCGGGAAGGGCAGGATTGGGAAATAAATGTTCCAGGGTACACGTCCTATCGAAAAGACAAAAAGTTAGGAAGAGGAGGTGGGGTAGCTCTGTTGGTAAGAAATGAAATTCAGGCGTTTGAAAGGAAAGACATTGAAACAGGTGGGGTAGAGTCTGTTTGGATAGAATTAAGAAATTGTAAAGGCTTGAGGACCATAATGGGGGTCATTTACAGGCGTCCGAAAAGTAGCTTAGATATCAGTAGAAGTATAAATCAGGAATTAAGAGTGGCATGTCAAAGTGGTAGCAATACAGTAGTTATGGGGGACTTTAACGTGAAGGTGGACTGGGATAATCAGACGGGGGCAGGAGCACAAGAGACAGCTGAGTTTATTGAATGTCTACGAGATACTTTCTTGGAGCAGCTAGTGGAGGAACCTACCAGGGGGAAGTCGATTCTGGACTTGGTGCTGTGCAGTGACGCAGAGTTAATAAGTGAACTCGATGTAGGGGAGCCATTAGGGAATAGTGACCATGGTATGGTTGCTTTTGAGCTGCAATTAGAAAGGGAAAAAGAAAGGAAGTCGGAAGCATCTGTACTGCAGTTAAATAAAGGGGATTATGCAGCTATGAGGGAGGAGCTAGCCAAAATAAAATGGAAAGATACACTAGCTGGGAGGACAACTGGGCAAAAATGCAGGTATTTTTGGACATTTTTCACAGGTTTCAGGACAAATTTATTCCAAAGTGGAGGAAAGGCTCTAGGAGATGCAAATGGCAGCCGTGGCTAACTAATGAAATCAAGTGTAAGATCAAATCCAAAGGGAGTAAGTATAGGATAGCGAAGCGGAGTGGGAAGTTAGAGGATTGGGAAACCTTCAAAGAGCATCAGAGGGTAACTAAGAAAGTCATAAGAGAGAGGAAAATTAAGTACGAGAGGAAATTAGCAAATAATATAATGGAGGATAGCAAAAGCTTTTTTTAAATATGTGAAGAGGAAGAAATTGGTTCGGTCCAAAATTGGTCCATTAAGAAAGGTAAAGGGTGAAATTATTACCGGAAACAAGGAGATGGCTGAGGAATTTAACAAATACTTTGCAACTGTCTTCACCAAGGAGGATATAAGTTATGGTCAGTTAGGGGGTAATGGTCATGCGGTGTCAAGAGACGGGGAACTTTCCTGGGGAAGTAGGGGATCTAATGGATATCCGGATACAGAAACAGGAGGTTGTGAGTAAATTGTTGAGACTGAGGGCTGATAAATCCCCAGGGCCTGATGGGCTGCATCCCAGGGTGCTTAAAGAAGTTGCTATGGAAATTGTGGAAGCACTGGTCGACATTTTCCAAAGTTCCATAGATTCGGGGGAGGTCCCTGAGGATTGGAGAGTGGCTGATGTGGTGCCGATTTTTAAGCAGGGAGGGAGGGAGAAAACGGGAAATTATAGACCGGTCAGCCTGACGTCGGTGGTGGGGAAGATATTGGAGTCTATCATATAAGGAGTAATAGCAGAACACTTAGGCAGAAATAATAGTATAAGGGCTAGTCAGCATGGATTCCTTAAGGGTAAGTCATGCTTGACTAACCTTCTAGAATTTTTCGAGGATGTAACAAAGAGGGTGGACTTGGGAGAGCCTGTGGATGTGGTGCATTTGGACTTCCAGAAGGCCTTTGATAAGGTTCCGCACGGGAGACTAGTGGGCAAGATCAGGGTGCATAGTATTGGAGGTAAGGTGCTGACATGGATAGGAAATTGGTTAAGAAATAGGAAACAAAGGGTTGGGGTAAGTGGGTCTTTTTCAGGATGGCAGGATGTGACGAGTGGAGTGCCGCAGGGATCGGTATTGGGTCCTCAGTTGTTTGTAATTTATGTAAATGATTTGGATGAGGGGATTATTAATAATTTGAGCAAATTTGCAGATGACACGAAACTGGGTGGCGG
Source organism: Narcine bancroftii (assembly GCF_036971445.1). Taxonomy (NCBI): domain Eukaryota; kingdom Metazoa; phylum Chordata; class Chondrichthyes; order Torpediniformes; family Narcinidae; genus Narcine; species Narcine bancroftii. The sequence continues at coordinate 95,418,037 of NC_091471.1, read as the reverse complement.
TGTGGGGTGTGAGGAGGATGTCAGGAAAATGCAGAGGGACTTGGACAGGTTGGGGGAGTGGGCTGCTGAATGGAAGATGACGTTCAATGTAAGCAAATGTGAGGTTATCCATTTTGGGGGCAATAATAGGAAAGCTGAGTATTATTTAAATGGAGACAAGCTAGGGAGTGGGGAGGAGCAAATGGATCTGGGAGTATTTGTTCACCGGTCACTGAAGACTAGCATGTAGGTTCAGAAAGCTGTGAAGAAGGCTAATAGCATGTTGGCTTTCATAAAGAGGGGATTGGAGTATAGGAACAGAGACGCCCTTCTGCAGTTGTACAGGGCCCTGGTGAGACCCCACCTGGAGTATTGCGTCCAGTTCTGGTCTCCAATTTTGAGGAAGGACATACTAGCTATAGAGGGTGTGCAGCGCAGATTTACAAGGTTAGTTCCAGGAATGGCGGGGTTGACATATGCTGAAAGGCTAGAAAAACTGGACTTGTATCCGATGGAGTTTAGAAGGATGAGGGGGGACATGATTGAGGTATACAAAATTATCAGGGGGATAGACAGGGTGAAGTCGGATTACTTGTTCCCAATGATGGGGGAGACGAGGACTAGAGGGCATAGTTTAAGAATACAGGGTAGGCCCTTTAGGACGGAGATGAGAAAACATTTTTTTACCCAGAGAAGTGTGAATCTGTGGAATGCTCTCCCACAGAAGGTGGTAGAGGCAGATTCGCTGATTATGTTCAAAAGAGAGTTAGATAAGACTCTAGTGGGCAAAGGAGTTCAGGGCTATGGGGATAAGGCTGGAAAGGGGTACTGATGGTAGTGATCAGCCATGATCTGTAAAATGGCGGTGCTGGCTCGACGGGCCGAAGGGCCTACTCCAGCTCCTATTGTCTATTGTCTATTGTCTATTGTCTAAATGTCTACTTCACCACCTGTCTATCTATGCCATCACTTTCAGGATATGATGTATAATTTGTTCATTTGTTCTAAGTCACTCTCCAAGCCCTACTATTTACTGTGCAAGACCTACCTTGATTTTACTAACTCAAATGTAATATCTCAGACTTATCTGAATTAAACTTGTGCTAATACATGGCCCACCTATCCAGTTGATTAAGATCCCATATAACCTTCTTTACTGTCCACTTTACCTGCAATTTTAGTGTTATCTAGTAACTTAATAAGCATGCCACATGAATTGTTAATGCACATGATGAACAGTGAACACATTACAGATCTCTGCATCACACCTTGTGTCAGAGGCCTATAATCTAAAAATAAATCCTTCACCACCTTCACCACCTTCTGTCTCCTACCATCAGACCAATTTTGTATCCAAGTGATAAGCTCATCCTGGATTCCTATGTAATTTCACCTTCCAAACTAGTTTGCCCTGGGTTGACTTGTCAAAGGTCTTTTAAACAATGGCTATCATCCTGGCATCATCAATCTCTTTGGTCATTTATTTAAAACTACTCATCAAATTCATGAGACACAACTTCACACACGCAAAGCATGCTGACTATCGTTTCCAAGTGCAGGTTCAAAGTTCATATTTTTTTGTCACAGTATATACAGGACATCACACACATCAGGAGGCATGGATGGCGTAGCAGTTAGCGCAATGCCTTTACAGCACCAGCGATCAGGACCGGAGCTGGGTTGGAATCCCGCACAGTCTGAAAGGAGTTTGTATATTCTCCTTGTGTCTACATGGATTTTCTCCAGGGGCTCTGGGTCCCTCCCACCCTTTAAAAATGCACCAGGGGTGTAGGTTAATGGGGTGCAAATTAGGCATCACAGACTCATAAGGCCAAATTGGCCTGTTACAGTGCTGTATGTTTAAATTTAAATTTAAACAATTACAATTTAATATTTAAAATTTTACACTGAGTTTCTTTTTCCTGCGGGCAAGGTAGAATTTCTACTTATCGGTAGTGCAAAAAACTTGGCAGAAAAAGATATATAATCATAGAAAGTAATGTAAACAAACTGACGGTGCAATACAGAAGAATAATATTCTTTAATAAATAATATGGAAAGTAAAAGTCCTTAAATGAGTGTCTGAGTTTGTTGTTGAGGAGTCTGATGGTGGAGGGTGTGGGGAGCAACTGTTCCTGAACCTGGTATGAATCTTACGGCTCATATACTTCTTTCCTGATGGCAGTAGCAACAACAGGACATGTCCTGGGTGGGGTGGATCCTTCACAATCCTGTAATTTTACTGAATCCAGTAAACTACCCACAACTGGTGCTGACCTCTTCAGTCTGTAATTCCCAGGTGTGTCCTTACATCTCTTCTGACCTTTCAAACAGCTGTTTAAATGTTATAAATGAAGACATACAGCCCAGTAACAGGCCCTTTCGGCCCATGAGTCTGTGCCACCCAATTACATCCTATTAATCTACAATCTTAGTACATTATGAATGGTGGGAGGAAACCAGAGCACCTGGATAAAACCAAGACAGACACAGAGAGAATGTACAAATTCCTTACAGACAGTGTCGAATTGAATCCTGGTCACTAGAACTGTAACAGCTTTGCATTAACTACTACACTAACCATACCACTCCCTAATTTTAGCAACTGTTCTCTCTCCAACTTTCTTCTCCAAGGTTCAGAAATTCTCCTTCAGCTGTTTCTTCTTCTCCCTCTGAAGACCAAGCCCATTGCATAGCCATGGCTGAGGTGAGGAGAATGCTACACAGGGTTAACCTTCACCAGACAGTGGGATGAGACAACATACCCGGCGGGATACTGAAAGTATGTGCTAACAAACTGACACAGGTTGTTATGGACATTTTCAATGTGTCATTGAAGCAGTATATCGTCCCCATGGGTTTCAAGGTACCCACCATCAACTTGGTATCAAAGAGGGTGACAGTAACAAGCCTCAATGACTAACACCAAGTGCCAGTGACCTCCGCCATTATGAGCAAAACATGAAATTCTGCAGACACTGTGATTAAAGTAGGAACACAACGCTGGAGAAACTCAGCAGGTCAAACAATGTACTTTATATTACAAATATAAAGATACAAAACCAATGTTTCAGGCTTGAACCCTTTATCAGGGTATGACCAAATGTTGGCAGGCGCCCAAACAAAATGGTGGAGGGTGGGACAGGAGGAGGAGCACAGTCCCATAGGCAGGAGGTAAATAGTGGCTAAGGGAGGGAGGGCACACCACAAACAGGGGGAGCGGGGGAATGGCTCTGTGAATGGAGAGGAAAATGATGGAGAGCTGCAAGGGAGAAAGAAGACAGAGGGATAGGGAAGGGAGGATGAAAGAATAGCCTAGCAGAAACTGCAAGTCGATGTTAATATCACCTAGTTGGAGAGTGCCCTGACAGAAAAATAGGTTTTGCTCCTCCAATTCATAGTTAGTTTCAGTTGGACAATACATGATGCCATGGACAGACATATAAGCAAGGGAGTGGGGTGCAGAATTGAATTGGTTAGCCATTGGGAGATCAGTGTCACTGATGTGGGCAGAGTGAAGGTACTCAGCAAAGTGATCTCCTAGTCTGCTTTCAGTGTCTCTGATACAGAGAAGTCTACAGATGAAACCTCCACTGATGTTGCTATAGTCTATTCCCTTCGCTTCGTCCTGACCCACCTGGGAAAGAATGCCTCATATGCAAAGCTGCTGTTCATTGACTTCATCTTGGCTTTTAATACAATCAAAACCGAGAGGCTGTTGAAGAATATGTCCTCACTGAGACTAAACACCCTTCTCTGAAACTGAATTCTGAACTTCCTATCGGAGTCAGTTCAAGTTGGCAGTAGAACTTTGAGCACCATCACACTGAGCACTAACACACCTCAGGCCTGTGTGCTCAACCTGCTTCTGTTCCCGCTACTGACCCATGACCACATCATCAGATCCAGGTCCAACCGACTCATCAAGTTTGCAGATGATACGATAATAGTTGGCCTTATCAACAACAACGTTGAATGGAAATACAGAGAAGAGGAGGAAAATCTCGTGAAATGGTGCGAGAATAACAACTCACGTCTCAGCATGGACAAGACAAATGAGATCATTGTCACTTCAGGAGGACCAGGGGTGATCACTCTCCATTACACTTAAATAGCTTAGTAGTGCAAAGAGTGGAAAGCACCAAGTTCCTCAGAGGCAACTTACAACATTGGCCATAAAACTTCTCCTCACTTGTCAGGAAGCTGCAACAGCGACTGCACTTATGAAAAGACTGAGGTGGTAAGGCTATTGGCCTCCTTTCTGTCCACCTTCTACAGGAGCATCCTGACAGATTCATCACAGTGTTGTATGGTTGCAGTAGAGCATTGGATCAGAGATTAATCCACAGGACCACAAAAGCAGCAGAGAGGATCACTGGGGTCGTCCTCCCCCACCATCAATGCAATTTACCGGGATCGTTGTTTAAAGATGGCTCACAAAATCAAGGAGGACCCCTACCAGCCCACATGCAGCATCTCCCAGCGACTCCCATCAGGGAAATGATACAGAAGTATCAGATCCAAACCACCTGGCTGAGGAAAAGCTTCTTCCCACTGCTGAATGACTCTCCGTGGCTCTACGACTTCCGAATAATGTTTACTTTAATATATGCACATATGCAGTGTGCCTGTTCATTGTTTGTCTGTAGGTGTGTTAAGTCTGCATGCATGTTTTGCACTGTGGACCATAGAAACGATGTTTCGTCGGGTTGTACTGTTTCAATTGGATGATAAATAAAACTTGAACTTGTTCATTGCCTACTTTTTGCAGGTTCCCCTGGTAGATATTCAAGCTTTCACCCTGCAAGTGTACAACATATGTGTGATAAATTGCAATACTTTTGATATGGTAATCCCTCCCTCCCATCCTCAGATCAAGGCATATACTGTGACACAGTTGAGAGCAGCATACTCCCTGAGTATTGTTAGCTGTTATTCAAGCATCCTTTGGCATATTCTCTTCACTTGTAACTAGATGATCTGCAAAGGGTTATCTTCCTACCACCATGCACTACCTGCTAGAATATTAAGGATCCATCCTGTGGTCTTCCTATTGTATTTCAGCAAGCTGCACCATAATCGGTTTCCACATATATGCTCGAGAACACCACAACCCCATTTCTTTCCACCAATCCTCTCACCCTCTCTATGGATCTAAATTGTCAAACCACTGTTGGGCAGGTGGTACTAGTTGAACAGAAGATTCTTGCAACTAAACATGAGCACATCCAAATCCATTATCTTCATTGCCCAGAGGAATAAAAGCAGAATGCAGAATTCTATTCCCTCTTCTGTGAATCAATTTCTCTCCATAATTGTCCAAAGCTTAACTGCATTGTTCACACCATTGCTTGGTGTAGCTTTTGACTCTCTCTCGGATGTGCTTCTGATTCCTATACTGCAAGACTGCTCATTATATTTCCTTTCTTTGCTCTTGGCTTAACTTTTGAACATTTTTATCTTGTCTTAAATGAACCCCTCCAAGTCTCACCTTTCAATCATCCCTGGTCATAATTACTCCAACTTTGTGGACTGTGACTTCAGCTGTCAAGGTTTTCAGTTCTGAAAAGTCTACAGACACTTGGGTCAAGTGCAATACATAAATGTGTTTGAGAAATATTTGTATATTGCCTTCAGCTCTGGAATTCCCTCCCAAGCTCTCAGTTTTTCTACCTCTCTTTCTTTCTATGGTGAATGTCTGCCAAGCTGCCTGTCTCCCCACCTCTGACGAGCCTTGCTGTACTAACATTGGCTGAGCATTATCTCTATTGTTAAGGACACTCCCCTTGGATAAAACTGTTTATGCACCTATTGTCTTTCATTATTGTACCATGAGTTTCTGCTAATAAAAGCCATGATTATTGTTTGACCACATCGTCTTTGTCTACTTCATCCACTGGCACTTCAATTTTATTAGCAGAAATGGATGCAGCACTTATGCCAGAGCAGCTGATGATCGACCAGTCTGCCCCGAGGGCCGGAGAAATTTTCAACTATGGGATTGCTTGTTTCGATTACTACATGGCTCGAAACAATGTGGTCGATGAGGCGATACAATGGGACCACATGAACTCCCTGCTGGGTGAGGTCCTTTTGCCGTAATGCAAGTAGCTACCACTCTGGCTATAGCCCGGAAATGTCTGTCTGTTTACTATGCAGTGCCGTGGAACGTGGTGCTTGATCATCACCAGTTGCTGACTAGATGCCAGAAACCCAGGGAAACTATGCACTGGCTCTCGACTCGCTGGGAAACGAATGTGATGTCAGGGCAGTCAATGTGCAACAACACCGCAATGCCTTGAAGCTGGATGCTTTTGTCAATGGGATTGACTCCAGTTACATCCAACAGAGGCTGCTGGAGATGGAGCCCTTAACCTATGACCAGGCAGTCACTCTAGCCAAAACACTAAGAAGTGCCATGAAGTCCAGTGAAATGCTAGAAACCGAAAAGGAAACATCCAGGAGTGCTCGAATCCCAAAGGAAAGAAAAGGGCGAATTCCTGAAAAATGCTACTTCTGTGATAAGAGCTGGCACCCCAGACAGAAGTGCCTGGCTCAATTTGCTACCTGCAGCTATTGTTAGAAACTCGGCCACTTCGCTAAAGCGTGTAAGATGAAAAGTACTCCCACTGATAAGAAGAAGAGAAGCACCAAGAAAATGCATCCTGGAGCTGCAGGAATGGAAGACAACTGTGAAAAGGGGGAATCTTCAGACGAGCAGGCTGAATTGACTTCAAATGACGGAGAGGTGAGATCCCCTGTGATAGCTCAATTGACTGTAAAGCTTGGGGGATGCTACGGATTGGAACGGTCGACTATGAAGGGGGAGATGAATGGGAAGACTCTTTATTGTCTAATAAACTCAGGGAGTACTGACAGCTACATCCACGAGAAAGTTGCCAGAGCCTTAAATTTGCGGAGATATCCAGCGAACCAAAATATATCAATGGCTTGTAATGAACTTACAAAAACTGTATGGGACAAGTGTAAAGTTACTTTAAATTAGCAATCACATTGCCTTGCTGATGTGTGGCTCTTTATTATGCCGGAGCTCTGCGCCCCTGTGTTAGATAGTCAATCTTAAATGAACAGTGTAATGTTAAATTTTGGTGGGCCACTACCCACACTTACCATCCCCCGTGAGAGTTACTGCAGTCTGTCTGCATTAAAGATCAAAGCTCCTTCCCTTTTCAGTGATTTATCCCGTGTGTCAGTCGATTGCCACTAAAAGCTATTCTTACAGCAAAGAGGATCGTGAGTTTATCAAAGCGGAGACCCAGAGTCTGCTTAAAGAGTGAGTAATTGAACCTAGTAAGAGTCCGTGGCGGGCCCAAGTGGTAGTCGTGAAAAATCACACTAAGAGTCGACTGGCTATTGACTTCAGCCAGACAATCAAACGTTACACTAACCTGGATGCCTACCCTCTGCCACGCATCAATGAAATGATTAATCAGATAGCGCAATACAAAGTGTACTCCACTATTGACCTCAAAGCAGCTTATCACCAAATCCCCATTAAGAAAAGGGAATGGACCTATACAGCTTTTGAGGTTGATGGGGGGTTATACCAGTTTAAAAGTGTACCTTTTGGGGTCACTAATGGTGTGTCCGTGTATCAGAGGGAAATGGATAAGATTGTTAGGACGTATGAGTTACAGGGTATGTTTCCCTATCTGGATAATGTAACTATCTGTGGGAAAACACAGGCTGAGCATAACAACAACTTAAAGAAATTTTTAGCAACAGCTAAAGAACTCAACCTTACATTTAATGAGGGCAAATGTGTGTTCAACGCAACAGAGCTACCCATTCTGGGCTACATTGTCCACAAGGGTGAAATTTGCCCCGATCCGGAAAGAATGGCCCCCCCTTTAGAAGTTACCACCCCCAGACTCAGCAAAAGCCCTTAGAAGGTGTATGGGATTCTTTTCCTACTACTGCAAATGGGCTTGGGACTTCGCCACGAAGGCACACCCTCTGTTTGACACTAAATATTTTCCTCTCTCTCCAATGGCCTTGAAGGCTTTCGAGAATTAAAGCTGATATTGCCAAAGCTGCACTCTCGTCCATTGATGAGGATGTCCCATTCCAAGTGGAAATTGCTACCTCAGATTGTGCCTTGGCAGGAACCCTTAATCAAAAGGCCAGACTTGTGGCATTCTTCTCCTGCACGTTACGCGGACCTAAACTTAAACATCCTTCCATTGAAAAAATAGTCCAGGCTATTATTGAAGTTGTTCACTACTGGAGACACTTTCTAGCTGACAGAAAATTTACTCTTGTCACTGATCAGAAATCTGTAGCCTACATGTTCAGTACTAAATGCAAAAGTAAAATCAAGAACAATAAGATGGCACGCTGGCAAACAGAACTCTCAACTTATAATTATGAGATCCAGTACATGGATGATCCCTCTGACACATTGTCACGATCTGCTGCTGGTGCTCAGCTGGTGGGGCTAAAAGAGATCCATAGCAGTCTGTGCCACCCAGGAGTCACAAGGTTCTTCCACTACATAAGGGTTAACAACCTTCCTCACTCTCTGGAAGAAGCCAGGAATCTGACTAAAAGCTGTCCCATTTGTGCAGAATGCAAACCGTAATACTTCAAAGCCCTGTAGGCCACTTTCATCAAGGCAACCCGACCTTTTGAGAGGATTAGCTTAGATTTTAAAGGACCGTTACCTTCCAAACATAAAAATGCATATTTCCTTACTGTAATTGACGAATATTCCAGGTTTTCCTTTGCGATAGCCTGCCCTGACATCTCATCAGCGTCTGTCATTAAGTCACTTGATAGAATTTTCAGCATTTTTGGTTTTCCCAATTACATTCATACCGATAGGGGCTCAGCATTCATGAGCGCTGAACTGTGGTGAACCCTACTATGGAAGGGGATTGCCACCAGTCATACCATGAGCTACAACCCGCAGGGCAATGGGCAGGTTGAAAGGGCTAATGCTACAGTCTGGAAGACTGTTAATCTTGCTTTAAAAGCACATGGTTACCCTGTTACTGCCTGAGGAGGTGCTGCCTGAGGCGTTACATTCTATTCAGTCATTATTGTGTGCTGCAACAAATCAAACACCTCATGAACATATGTTTGCCTTTCCTAGGAAATCAGGAACTGTGATGGACTGGCCAGCCTGTTTATCTGAGCCTGGAACCGTGCTGCTGAATAGCCATGCTCGGGCGCATAAAACAGACCCCCTAGTCTAACCAGTTCTACTACTGCATACTAACCCCAACTACGCTCATGATAAATTCCCAGGCAGGAGTACTGACACTGTACCCCTAAGAGATCTAGCCTCACCTGGTTTGCCCCTTCCTCACACCCGTACTCATAGTGAGCCTGAGAGATTGGGCTCACCCCGCCAGCCTGTGACCCCTAGTAAGCTTTCAGATGGACATGCTGATGCTCAACTGCCTCACGCTGGCGATTCTGGGGTGGGTCCATAAGTCAGACCTTCCCACACTACCGACCCAGGAACTGTACCGGTTCACAAGGTTGCAAAGGAGCCACCTGCTTTGAGAAGAAGCACCAGAATTCGTAAACAACCTGATAAGATGAGATATTCATAAAGCATCTCATTATATTTTGATTGCTTGCTAGATACTGGTGTATTTTGGCTGTTAGGGTATTCTCAATGCCAAACATGGTATCTATGTATCGCTTGCTTCACTCTTTCCTAGCAGCTGTCCTTTTGATTTAAACCCTTCTTCTGCCAGGGGAAGACTGTGGTGAATGTTTGCCAAGCAGCCTGTCTCCCTTCTGGTGAGCCTTGCTGTACTAACATTGGCTGTGCATTCTTCTTTGGCTTGGCTTCGCAGACGAAGATTTATGGACGGGTAATGTCCACGTCAGCTGCAGGCTCATTTGTGGCTGACAAGTCCGATGCGGGACAGGCAGACACGGTCGCAGCGGTTGCAAGGGAAAATTGGTTGGTTGGGGTTGGGTGTTGGGTTTTCCTCCTTTGCCTTTTGACAGTGAGGTGGGCTCTGCGGTCTTCTTCAAAGGAGATTGCTGCCCGCCGAACTGTGAGGCGCTGTTAAGGACACTCCCCTTGGGTATAACTGTGTATGCACCTATTGTCTTTGAGTTTCTGCTAATAAAAGCCATGATTATTGTTTGACCACATTGTCTTTGTCTACTTCATCCACTGGCACTTCACTTTCTTTAGGAGACTTCTTAGAATCCAGCTATTTGACAAACATTTAATCATCTGCCTTAATATTACTGACTGTTGCTGATGGCACATGTTTCAGTTGATGTGGACCGCTGTTAGACAGAATCAGACACACACAAGGTAAAGACTGTTAAACAGGCTTTAATCCACAAAGACTTCCACAGAGCCAAGGCTGGCTGTGGCTGCAGCAACTCTGTGTGAGGCCTTGGGAGGCCGGCGCAGGCTTATATCCCAGAGGGTGATTGACACCCGATAGGGTGGGGCTTGATCCATTCAGGCCGACTGATTGACAGCCGGCCAGGTGTTGTCCTGTCCCCTTCCACTCCTGCAGGTACAGAGGTTGCCCCCTGCAGTAGGCCGGTGGTGTACCACCACAGGTGGATTCTTAAGCAATGCTTTAAGATGTTTTACCTGGTAAAGTTACATTCTCAATTTGTTATTACTTGCTTCAAGAGCAATTGTTGCTTTCTCGATGGGTATCGATGTACTGGAAATTGCAAAGAATGGGCTGAAGCTTCTTCCTGCCTCCCATTCTTGCCCCTCTGTGCTGGTGAAACTCAACATGCATATTGAATGCTTGAAGAAGTTTTTTTCTGGAAAAATAAGTTCAGCTGCAGCTTTTGGGGAGTGACTTAAGATTGGAGCCATTAAAATGCATTTTTCAATTTTTCAAGCAATAGAAAGGCAATAACAATCGTCTATACCATTCCCCTTCCACTGATGTTTCTCTGTTGTTTGCATGATGTCACTTTAATCTTTTCTTCATTGAATATTAATTTTCCTCAATGCCATTTTATATATTTACTTTCATTGAGTGTTCCTTAATAATTAATACCTTCCTGGATATTCTGTTGCAGTTTATATTCCTTCAGGCAATGACTATTAATTACATTCTACCTGTTAGCTGTGTTTAATTACAACTGCCCTGTGTGACTATTTTCATTTTGACTCATCTTGCTAAATATTTACCATAGGTAATTTTGATAGCTTTTCTCATTTGTCACCCTTTTCCTTTGATCTATCTCTTGTGATATAGTTAAAAATTTGAAGTTCTTTTAAAATATTTACAGACAAGTTACCTTCTAATTCCCCCTTCATCCTTTAAGCTTCCCTGTTTATGCTTGAATGGTATGAAGCCTCAGGCTCTAATATAAGAATGCCTCCCTTACTAATGAATTTAATTGTTTTTTTCCTTCCCAAATTCTGTCTTGCTCATTTCATTATATCAGTCACCATTGGAAACAAACACATTATATGGGAAACTTATTGCATCTTTTATAGATAACTGAAACATGGACCACAAAATCCTTTGTAACTGCCAATTTAGCACAGTTAATGATTTCATGTTGTTTGGTGTTACCTTTCTGGCTATAAATTAATTTATTGCTGTCCTGGCATACAAAATGCTCCTTTTGTTGACTGTAAAGAATTTGGTCCATCATGAGAACATAATAAATGCTGCATGAATGTAAGCAATTTCTTCGGGATTTTAAATACAAAATATATATTTTTTTGCTTTTGTCTTAGATACATTCATTTATAGGTGACAAATGTGAAATGAGGCAGACTGCAATGCACCAAGTGAACAAAGAATTTTTTATTGGCCGTGACATTTGACATTTTATAAGCTATATTCGTTTGCTGTGCCTGTTATCACAAATGTTGCTGTGCAATTTTCCGCAGTAGAGGTTGCAATCATGAAGCCTGCATGTCGAGTTAAAATGAGAAATAATAGATTTAATTTTTTATTGAGAAAAGAGATTGTTGGAGATGATCATTTGTATACATAATTTAATTTCAAAAGAAATGTGTGTAACTTAGAGATGTGATCATTATTTGATGATATGTTTGAATATCACGCACTTGTCAATGTGAAAAATGCATCTTAAGAAAATGAAGGCTTAAATTAGAAACAATGATAGAATTGTTTCTTTCTGGGATGATTTTTTATTAAATATTGCAGGCAAATTGTAAATTACAAATTTTATTAACATTAAAATATAAATTTAGATAATGTATAATGTACAATCATTAATATAGTAAATTGACAACTTTTCAAAGCAAAAGTTATGATTTTATTGCTATCAGCAATTTATTTCATTTCATATTTAAGTCTTGTCTTGAAAATGTTGCCATATCGTATCTTGTCAGCTCTAATTTATTGGTTTGAACAAGATTGAAGACTTGCTTCATCCACATGTCTGTCAACTTCCACGCTGACCTCAAATTCTTTTGGTTTATCTCCAGCAACACTCTCCCTTTTCTCGATCTATTGTCTCCATCTTGGAAGACAAACCCTTGACAGACATCTTCTACAAATCCATCAACTCCCACAGCTATCTCAGCTACAGTTGGCAAACTATGTAAGGATTCCATTTCTTTCCCCGAATTCTTTCTTTCAGTCTCATCACATCTGCTCCCAGGATGAGATCTCCCATGCCAGATCATTAGAGATGTTCTCCTTCTTCAACCAACATGATTTCCCTTATACCACCATCAACTTAGCCTTCACCCATTAATCTCCATTATCTGCACATTTGTCCAAGTCCTCTCTGCCCATAAGCACAACAAGGACAGGATTTCCCTACCTACCACTCCACTTTCCTCTGCATCCAACATAGCCTTTTCTGCCATTTCTGCCACCTTCTACATGATCCCGTTACCAGACACATATTTCTCTCTTTGCCTTCTGCCGGGACTTCTACCTTGACACCCTCATCCACTCCTTGATCCCCACCAATCACCTCCTCGGCACCTACCCCTGTTAATGCAGGAGATGCTTTACTTGCACCTAGCACACTTCCTCCCTTTCCACCAATTCAGGGCTCAAGCAATGCTTCCAAGTGAAGCAATACTTCACCTGTGAATCTGAAGGAGTCATTTACTGTATCTAGTGCTTCCATGGTGTTACATTGATGTCCTCTACATTTAAGAGACTGGGTTGATCACCTTGATGCCTCCTGCTGCAATAGCATGGATCTCCCAGTCGCCATCCAGTTCAGTTCCCTTTCCCCATTCCCTTGTTGAAATGTTTGTTCATGGTCGCTGCCAGACTGAAACCATGCTCAAATTGAAGGAACAGTACCTCATCTTCTGTCTGAGCACCTTCCAACCAAATCCATTAATATCAATTTCTCCGGTTTCTACTGAACCCCCTGCACTCCCATCTTCTCCCCCTGTCTCCTTTCCTCTCTCCCTCTCTCTCTCTCTCTCAATCTCCTCTGTTCCCTTTTCCCTCTGTCTTCTTTCAGAGAGCTAAAATCTAATCTCACTTTTCCTCTTATCATATCCATTTAACACCTTTTGTCCATTGGTCTGGACTCCTCCCCTTCCCATTCTTCCTCTCTTCTTTCCCCACCCTTAATTCTGATGCTTTTCTTTTTGCACTCATAGCTTGAATAAGGGCTCAGGCCCAAAAAGTTAGTAATATATCTTTACCTCCTATGACTGGCTAAGTTCCTCCAGCAATTGTCTTTTGACTGCAATCACAGCATTTGCCGACTTTTGCGTTTCACTCCAAGGACCATTGCTGCACCTTTTTGGTTAAATGTCAATGATTATAGAGCAACGTTTGAGGCTTTCATGAAGCCTAGTTTGAGAAAAATTGCAAATAGCCCCAGTGACAAATAGATCTGCAACATTTTACAGAAATCCTGGTGGTAAATATGATACTGATTTTATTTTGACTCATGGTTTTTACACAGCTGCTGTTTAACGGGAAATTTTCGCAAAATTCCCACAATGCAGACAGTGCATGAAGTTTGGAACAGATATTAGTGACTTTTTCCCATTCTGAAATTTTTCCTCCGATTACCCTACAAAACTAGTGCGGTGTGAACAAACAAGCACAACAACGAAAGGCTGTACGACAGGCTTTAATTAGCTTAAAACTTTGAATCCTTTCTGGCTCCATGTGCTCTCCTCCTGCCCAAGGGCCGGCATGAGCCTTTATGTGGGTCCAGTGATTGGCAGGGAGTTGGTGGAGCCAGTCTCCCAGGTTACCTCGCTGCAGGTACAATGGGTTGCCCCTGCAGCAGGCAGGAGTGTGGACAGGCGGTCCAGTTATTGTATCACCACAACTAAAAGTTATTATTAATGAAAAAATAAATTATTCATTTGACATTCCTCCACTTGCTATTTCACACAGATATGAACCAATTTAAAATAATTTAGCAGAGACATTAATTACATGTTTCATTTTGTAATATTTCCTGCAGTCGTTATTTCACAGTGCAGAATTTATTTGACAAATCAGAATTCTATTTAAATTTTGCAAAAAAAAACAGCTGGCAAATCTCTGAATGCTTATTTATTGAAAAAAAAATAGTTTTGAAATGATTGGGAGTCAGTGGAACTCGTTTGTAGATAACAGTAACAGCCATTAATTTTAACAGATTTGCTAAAACTACTAGGGCTTTGTTTTCAAGCTGCTTTTTATGCTCCCAAAAAAAGGGAAAAGAATTAGTAATTGCTGATTTTGACAAATGGAACATTAATCAAGGATTTCAAAGAAGAATTCATTAGAGTTGAAAGGATTGCATGCAACATCAGGATAAAGGCTAGAGGATAGGCTTGCAGTAAATTTTGCAATGATGTGCAGATGGCAAATCAGCTGAGTTTTCAGTGGGCGTCGTTGCTATTTACGTTTACTTCAGAATCTTGCATCAGAGCACACAGAAAATATCATGTTTACAGTTACTGAGGTCCTGTAACTCAGTGAAGATGTCATTTGCATGATTTTTTCCCAGCTGCGCTGGGTGGGTCACGTCTCCAGAATGGAGGGCCATCGCCTTCCCAAGATCGTGCTATGTGGCGAGCTCTCCACTGGCCACCGTGACAGAGGTCCACCAAAGAAGAGGTACAAGGACTGCCTAAAGAAATCTCTTGGTGCCTGCCACATTGACCACCGCCAGTGGGCTGAAATCGCCTCAAACCGTGCATCTTGGCGCCTCACAGTTCGGCGGGCAGCAACCTCCTTCGAAGAAGACCGCAGAGCCTACCTCACTGACAAAAGTCAAAGGAGGAAAAACCCAACACCCAACCCCAACCCACCAATTTTCCCCTGCAACCGCTGCAACCGTGTCTGCCTGTCCCGCATCGGACTTGTCAGCCACAAACGAGCCTGCAGCTGACATGGACATTTACCCCCTCCATAAATCTTCGTCCGCGAAGCAAAGCCAAAGAAAGAAGACTTATGAAGTAGCTATTGCAGCAGATACACAGGAATAACAAAGTCTAGAAACTGGATTTTGTCAGATTGTTTTTTAAACTAAAGGAGGTATTGTGTTTGACCAAACACCAAAATGGAAGTTGATAACATTGCTGAATTGGAACATTGACCAATTTTGCATCTCTACATACACCAGTTCATCTCCCAGCTCCCATTTCATTAGTGTATTGCATGCTGAGAACAAATTATCATTGTTTAAGATTAAAGGCCCTCACAGGTTCTCCCTGATCTGCTGAATATTTAAGGTATTGTCTGTTTAAATTCCTTCATCATTGCTCAGTCAAAATCACAAAACTCTACTCATCAGTTCTATGGAAACAACCTTCAATCCAGTAGTTCAGCAGGTTAGAGGCCATTGAAAGTCATGGGTAATGGCCAGGCTCTTTCTTGGAGGTGGCCATTTTTGAGAACTCGAGGCTGAAAGTTGCTGAAATTCCTGATGAATGTGACAAACCCCAGAGTTTTCACTGATTTTGAGAGATATTACATTTGGAAGAAGGTTATCTGTTTCTAGATGGCTAAAGATCACTACAACTGATCAATTGTTAATTCTTATGTCACCAATGACAATTTATCACTACCTTTGCCATCATCAAGGCATCTGGACTGACGTGATATCTATTTTGACAAATTATGTTGTGTTTGTATTGTATATAGATATGTTGTATATAGATATGTTTTTGGGAGGTAAATTGGGGCAGGTTTTTTTAGTGTAGGTCACATACAAACACTTTAAAACAGATCTTATTTAAAATACTAGAGCTCTACTCATGCTAGATAGGCCAGTGCCAAGAGCCTTGGCAAAAACTTTGGAGAGTACCCAAGTGACTTCACTAATGGATTGTTGTTTACAAAAAGGCAAGAGATGAAAGAACTCATTGGAGCCACAGGTTGTCTGGAGTGGAACCTGCTGTTCTAAGAGGGTCATGTGGTTTTGCAAGCAGAGAGAGTAAAACAGACTTTCTCTTTGAGTGAGAGAGAGAGAGAGAGAGAGAGAGAGAGAGAGAGAGAGAGAGAAAGAGAGTTCTGCAGTTTTACAGTCAGCAGCAGCAGCTGGGACTAGAACTGGACAAGCTGGCAAGCATGGAAAACCCCATTTGGAAGACAGGTTGTGACTGCTTAGTTCAGCCTAGTCAAAGCCCTTGTGGTTTATGCAAGAGGAGAGGATTAGCTGTCTAACGTTTCACTTGAAATAAGATAAACAAAAAGGAACTCTGAGGTGACCTGAAAGAAAGAGATTATCATCTGGAGGACCCTGAGGGAGAAAATTTCTTTGGCAAGACACTGAAGTGGCTGGTAACAAGGAATCAGTTGTGGGTATTCAGCGAACAACATATCTCTCTCTGAAAACCGACAACAACCTTCCTGAGTGATAACTGTGTACCTTTCAAGCACCAAAGCCTGGTGAACTTCATAAATGTTAAATTCTGTCCACTGTATAAGAATTGCCTACAACCAGTGAACCTGGAGGAATGAGAAGTGAGATTGGACAGTGAATCAAAGAACTTTTCTGAACTTACATACACATTACATATGCATGCACTTAGAATTAGAAGGCAATTATGTTAGGTTAGTTAATAGTGATAAGTTAAAGTTTGATACTGTTTTCAGGTTAATAGATAAATAGTAACCATTTGTCTTCCTGTGACATGCAGCATGCCTCAAGGATTGGTGCTAGGTCCTCTGTTGTTCATAATTTATATTAATGATTTGGATGATGGGGTGGTTAACTGGGTAAGTAAATACGCAAATGATATGAAAATAGGGGGAGTGGTGGATAGCGAGGAAGTTTTTCAGGGATTTGGTTTGTCTGGAAAATTGGGCTGAAAGATAGCAGATTGAATTTAATGTAGAGAAGTGCGAAGTGATTCATTTCTGAAATAATAATTAAAATAGGACATATGTAATAAAGGGGAGGACATTGGGGAATGCACAAGAACAAAGAGATCTTGGAGTTATGGTGCAGCATTCCTTGAAGGTGGATTCCCATGCTTAAGAAGGCATTTGGTATGTTAGCCTTCATAAATCATAGCATAGAGCATAGGTGCTGGGAAGTGATGCTGCGACTGTTTAAGGCATTGGTGAGGCCAGGTTTGGAGTATTATGTTCAGTTGTGGTCTCAAATTATAGGAAGAATATAGATAAGGTGGAGAGGGTGTAGAGAAGATTTACAAGGATGTTACCTGGCTTTAAATACCTAGAGTACAGAGAAAGATTGAAAAGGTTAGGAGTTTATTCATTGGAATGTAGATGGATGAGAAGGGATTTGATAGAGGTCTTTAAAATTATGAAGGGAATAAATGGACTAGATGCAAGTAGACTCTTCCCCCTGAGAGCAGGGGAGGTTGAAACAAGAGGACACAAGTTGAGGGTAAGGGGGAAAAATTTTAGGAGAAACATTAGAGGATGCTTCTTCACTCAGAGAGTGGTGGCTGAATGGAATAATCTTCCAGAGGAAATAGTTGAGGCAGAGTCAATTCATTCATTTAAGAGGAGGCTGGATATATACATGGATAAGAGGGGGTTGGAGGGTTGGAGGGATATGGGTGAAGAATAGGTGGGGGGGATCTAGCGGAGTTGTTTGAGTGAACTGGTGTGGACCTGAAGGGCTGAGATGGCCTGTTTCCATGCCATAAACTGTTATATAGTTATAATATCCATTGCTGCTGGGTTTTGGAGTTCTCTGAGCTTGTAACATTATCCCTTACTTGAAGAACAATGCTGCAAATGCTTATATGCAACCTTTGTATTCATCAGAAACAGGAATAATTTATTATTTGTAATTTTCTTAATGCTACTTGTTCAGAGATGATGCTGCCATTAATCAATTATATAAATAAATGATTTCTTCCAGGTTTCTATAGGTATATTAGAAGTAAAAGATTAGTGAAGGATAAAATTGGACTCCTTGTAGATAGGGAGGGTAGCTATGTGAAAAGTCAGAGGAGATGGGGGAAATTTTAAATGATTCCTTTTCCTCGGTATTCACTAGGGAAAAAAAAATATTGTGCCAGTTGAAGTAAAGGAAAATAGTGGGGAGGTCATGAATCATATAAGGATAACTGAGGAGGTAGTGATGGCAGTGTTAAAAAAGATAAAGGTGGATAAATCTCCGGGTCCAAAGTATTCCCAAGGACACTCAGGTAGACTAGTATACAGATAGTGGGGCCATTAACGGAGATATTTAGGATATCACTGGTCATGGGGATAGTGCCAGAGGATTGGAGGGTGGCTCATGTTGTTCCGCTGTTTAAGAAAGGGTCCAAATGTAAGCCAGGAAATTATAGACCTGTGAGTCTGACGTCTGTGGTGGGTAAGTTGATGGAAAGTGTTCTGAGGGATGGTGTTTACAAATATTTGGAAGAACAGGGATTGATAGGTAGTAGTCAGCATGGTTTTGTCATGATTAACAAACCTTCTAGAGTTTTTCGAGGGGGTTACAAAAAAGATTGATGAAGGGAAGGCTGTGGATGTTGTCTATTTAGACTTTAGTAAAGCTTTTGACAAAGTTCCCCACAGGAGGTTAGGAAAAAAGGTGGATGCATTAGGTATAAATAAAGAGGTAGTGAAATGGATTCAGCAGTGGTTGGATGGGAGGTGTCAGAGAGTAGTGGTAGAAAATTATTTGTCAAATTGGAGGCCGGTGACAAGTGGAGTTCCTCAGGGATCGGTCCTGGGTCCTCTATTGTTCGTTATATATATTAACGATCTGGAAGAAGGGGTGGTAAATTGGATAAGTAAGTTTGCAGATGATATTGTGGTATTGTGGATAGTGATGAAGATTACCGTAGCTTAAAAAGAGATATAGGAAAGCTAGAGGAGTGGGCTGAGAAATGGCTGATGGAATTTAACACGGATAAGTGTGAAGTGTTGCATTTGTAAAGGCAAATCTAAATAGGTCATATACATTGAATGGTAGACAATTGAGGAGTGCAGAGCAACAAAGAGATTTAGGAGTTATGGTAAATAGTACCCTCAAAGTTGATACTCAGGTAGATAGAGTGGTGAAGAAGGCATTTGGAATGTTGGCCTTCATAAATCGGAGTATTGAATTCAAGAGTACGGAGGTTATGGTGAAATTGTACAAGGCATTGGTGAGGCCAAGTTTGGAATACTGTGTGCCATTTTGGTCACCAAATTATAGGAAGGATATAAACAAAATAGAGAGAGTGCAGAGAAGGTTCACGAGAATGTTGACAGGATGTCAGGGTTTGAGTTACAGAGAAAGGTTGAGAAGCCTGGGGCTTTTTTCGCTGGAGCGTAGAAGATTGAGGGGGGATTTGATGGAGATGTTCAAGATTTTAAAAGGGACAGAGGCTTTTTCAATTAAGAGTGGGGGTTATTCAAAC
Source organism: Narcine bancroftii (assembly GCF_036971445.1). Classification (NCBI taxonomy): domain Eukaryota; kingdom Metazoa; phylum Chordata; class Chondrichthyes; order Torpediniformes; family Narcinidae; genus Narcine; species Narcine bancroftii. The sequence goes on along the minus strand of NC_091471.1, from coordinate 95,398,293 downwards.
CAGAGGCCATGGTTTGAGATTGCAGGGGGAAAATTATAAGGGGAACATGAGGGGAAATTTCTTCACGCAAAGGGTGGTTGGCAGAGGTGGTTGAAGCAAGGACGTTATTTAGATTTAAGGAAAGACTGGATAATTACATGGAGGGGAGAGGATTGGAGGGGAGAGGATTGGAGGGGTATGGACCAGGTGCTGGTCAGTGGGACTAGGAGTATGGGGATTTGTTCCGGCATGGACTAGTAGGGCCAAACTGGCCCGTTCTGTGCTGTATATGGTTATATAGTTATTGTAGCTGAATGATTATTGCCTTGTGATTTGAATATAAGAACAAAAGTTTCGCATTTATTCTATCTATAAAGTCGGAATTCTTCCAAAATGCTTTGTATATAAAGAGCCTTGATATTAAGTAGATGTAGCAGCCATGCAGCGTACAGCAAAATCATGCTAAGCAGGAAAAACACAAGAGATCAATTTTAGTGGTCCAGATTTTATTGATTGAACATGACTTGAATTACGGAATACTTTGTTCACTTGCAAATTGTGTATTAAAAACATTTTTCCTGTTTTTAAAGTGCCCATTTGGAGAAAAGAGGTTTAATTTTTTAAGTCAGCCTTCCATACTACTTATTTTAATTAAAGAGTAACAGACATTCCATTACAACGTCATGAATTATGAGCTTCATAAGTATTCTCAGTAAGGCAAGGACTATATCATATCGGCAATAATGACGACTGTTTAACTTGAAGGGACTATTATGGTTTTTACGCAGCCACTGTGTAATGGGAAATATTCGCAAAATTCCTGCAACGCAGGCTGTGTAAAAAGTTTGGAATGGAAATTGGTAACTCTGTCCCATTCCAAAATATTTCCTGTGACAGTTCTAGACATTTTTGCAGTATCTCTGCTGTATAAACTGAACTGTAAGTGGTCAGCAACAATGGTCTAATAAATTCGACGCAGTGATGAAACATGATGGCACACTCAGCTCATGGCATTGCAATGTGAGAGATTTAATGTGAATCAATCTGACATTTACTTACCAGCTTCAGTCAGCCACTCTGTTGAATCATTGGATTGATGCTGGCATTAACAGGATCTGTGGTCTAGAGTGATTTTGCTCTTCTGTCTTGGGGCTTTTTTGGATGCAGGGGAATGACGTCACTGACAACCTCGACGTACTGATGCCATGTGTCGCACGTATGTCATACGTCACGGGTGATGTTGACTCACGTAAGCCTACGTAAGTACTGCACCTATGGTACTTTGCCTATACACTCAACAATATTCATACACAGGTTGTTCTGTGTGAACAGCCGCTCCAGAAGGTAAGAGTGAAAACTGACCAAGCAAAAAATTATGTTATTTTCTGTAAAAACCATAATTGAGATATCATCATCTGCTTCCTTTGTGAATTTTATGATATTAAAAGAATTGCCACCATCAACTGGAGTGCAACTGCAGTTCCTGTTCATGGTGCACCTTATCTCACACCCACCCTCCAACCACCAAGCTTGTTGTTTTACTTGCTCCTCAGCTAATTGTGATACTACCCCTCCCCAGAGTGACTGGGCTATTAAATAAATAAGGGTCTCATTAATCATTAAAGTCCTTACTATTCTATTTTATTGACCTTGTATTCTATGCTCCCCCATTCAAGTTCCAGCTATCTTGTTCACTTTTTCAAAAACCCCTCACACACTGACCATATCCCCCCTGCTTCATGACAGAGAGGTCCCATCACAGGGTGGCATGGTTGGTGTAGCAGTTAGCGCAACATCTTTGCAGTGCCAGCGATCTGGACCGGGGTTTGAATCCTGCACTTTCTATAAGTAGTTTGTATGATCTCCCCATGTCTGTGAGTTTTCCCCGGGGACTCCGGTTTCCTACCACTGTTAGAAATGCACCGGGGATGTATGTTAATTAGGTGTAATTAGGTGGCACTGACTGAAATGGTCTGTAACTGTGTTGTATGTCTAAATTAAAAATTAAAATGTTGCCCACCTATGGTCTAAATCACTACTGCATATTGCTGTTAATGAATTGCATTGAATATTACTGGCACATGCAGCAAGAAGTATTGACAAGTTTGGTTTTCATGTTATCCAGGCAGTTGTGAGCCCTCTCATAGCAGTAGTCATCAAATGATTAGTCAAGTTTTAACATGTCTTAAAGTGATAAACTGTGATTTCTTAAAGGAAGAATGTTGTTATTCTGTGATACATATGACTTCCACTATTTGGGATACCAAAAGCACTAAACTCTATTTCTTGGCATTTCTGGCAATTTAGCACTGTCTATGTTAATTATCTGTAATAGAGCTCTTAGAGCTGAATCTACGCGGTTCGGTGATTTGGTGTTTGATTCATCGCTTTGCACTCAAATACGTGTCAATGTCCCTGTATCTAATGTAAAAGAGTGGCGGCTGATGTTTTCACTTCCTTATAATAAACTGACTTACTTCTGTCCACAGTGCTATACCTCCATTATCCATGGATTATCAGTTCTTTTAAGACCAATGTTTCAGAGTAGGAACATTTTTAGTCATTTGGAACACATGACTGTAAACATTAAAGTAATAGCCGTATATTTTGGTGTATAATCGAGTCTTGAAACCCTCAAATATATCATAAAAATGCAGGTTGACTTATACACTGGATATACTTTTGAGACGTTAAATTCAGCTTAAAAAAAAAACACGATGCCAATTTGGCATATGAAAACCTTTGAAAACCAATTCTATGTATAGGTCGACCCTTGACAAACCTAAAAAAGAACTTGTCTATAACAAATTTTCATTGAAAATTTTATCAAATGAAATTTTTATTGAACAAAAACACATTTATAACCCATCTGAATGAATCCCTATCACTATCTTCATCTGCGGCAAAGATCGCAGAAAGCACATCCATAATCTTACCGTTTACGGGACCCAGTCTATATCTGATGAGGTGGCTTCAGCATTGTCACAGTGACCCACAATAAATCATCTTCTATACCATCAATTGCATGAGATGCTACACTTTTTGAACGATTTCATCACAGTCTCTAGTTTCACTTTGTCCCAAGCTTTGAAGTTACACAGTCCATCAAGTGATGCAGAACGCATTGCCTCACCCTTTGTAAATGACTTTTCTGCTCTCGACATCCAAGAATTCCATTCCTTGCGCACATAGTCTTTGAATGGCTTTTTCAAGCAGACATCGAGAGGTTGCAATATAGACCCAGGATAACTGCCATCTAAGTGTTGTTTTGTGCTAATCTACTTTTAGTGTTCTCAGTTAAGTGGCTACAAAACATATCCCAGACCAGCAAACTCCGTTCCTTGCGTAAACCACTAGCCATCTTTCAACACATAGTTTTACACCACTTTCATTTATCCATATTTTTTTCAATTTTCAATGATAAAAAGCTTAATTTTGAATTTGAAGATTACCATGGGTCTTAATTTCGTCCCGTCGACCAATCGTGATAACATCACGGCAAACACTGGTCCTTTCATCGCCTGTACTTCTGGTTTGCACAGTTTTCACACCTTTACATTCCTCATTCTATTGCCCATCATGTCGAAATTCATGGGAACTTCGTTCACGTTTCCAATATTTGCCGATGCAAACTGGTGTTCCTGCCAGTTACGTATAGTAAACTGGTGAAAACTCATAACTTTATGATCCAGTTCTTTTGGTAGTTTCTGAGTAATTTTTGTATTTTGGTGTAATACTAGATGTTTTTCCTGTTCTTGATGTTGCACCAGCCTACAGTAGCTTCAAAATCTTTACTGAGGTCTGGGAATGACTTTGCCCACCTAAGTGCAAATGTTCTCATTTTATTTCATGTAGCAATCTTGCCACTGTTGATGTACCCATTCTGCAATGTGATTTTCCAACTCATTTCAACTCATCAAACATTGCCTTTTTGGTATTTTTCTTAAAGTCTCTTCTTTCTTCCTCCAATCTCTTACCAACTTATCATATACATCAAAATTGTTGGTTTTCTTGGCCATTTCTATTACTCCTACTTCAAAACTCACTTCATACTTTCATTGTCTTGATGGAGCCTCCATGATAACAATCACCTCCAGCCAAACCCCAGCAGATCAATCATCACAATTTTTGGAGGTCAACTTATACACTGACAAATGCCCAACATCTCAGCCATCGCGATTATTTGGGGTAAACTTATATGTCCCATATATGACAGAACTCTTACAATGAGACTGGAAAAGGGGGTCAACTTATCTGCCAGTTGACTTATATGCTGAAATATATGGTATTTTTGATGAGGCTTGTCTTCAAGATCAGCAGTATTCCCAAAGAAATGGCGTAAAAAAAATTTAATCATTAGAATTCCCAGGAAAGTTTATCCCATTACCGTGGTCAGGATTAGAATCAGAGTTTATTGTCATGAAATTCATTGTTACAGGTGTAAATATTACTATAAATTATTATTTTTTTTAAATTAGTGCAAAAGGAGAAAGTGAGGAAGTGTCTGTGGTTCATTGTATATTCAGAAATCTGATGGCAGAGGGAAAGGAACTGTTCTTGTGCTACTAGGGTGTTCATCTTCAGACTCCTGTGCCTCCTTCCTAATGGTAGCAGGCATGGCCTGGGTGGTGAGGGTGTTTGAGGATATAGGCTGCTTGTTTCAGATACCACATCTTGTAAATGTCCTCGAAGGGGTAAAGACTGATGCCCATGATGGCAGTCGCCAAGTTAATAACTCTCTATCATCTTTTTCTTGTCCTGTTCATTGGCACCTCCAAACCAGACAGTGATGTCATCAATCACCATGCTCTTCAAAGTACACCTGTAGAGAGTCTTTAGTGACAGACCAAATCGCTTCAAACTCCTCATGAAGTATAGCCACCAGCAAGCCTTCTTCAGATTGCATTGACATGGAGGTATCAGGACAGAACTCCAGAAATGGTGACACCCAGGAATTTGAAGTTCTTAACCCTTTCCATTACTAACTTCTCGATGAGAAATGGTTTGTGTTCTCCTGATTTTCCCCTCCTGAAGTTCATAATCATTCCTTAGTTTTGTTAATGAGTGCAGGTTGTTGTGGTGACTCCACTCAACTAACTGATCTATTTCCCTCCTGTGCGCTTTCTCATTGCCATCTGTGATTCTGCCTACAACTATGGTATCCTCGGCATATTAATTGAATTGTGTCTAGCCAAAGAGTAGAGCAATGGTCTAAGCACACATCCTTGAGATGCGCCTGTGTTGATTGTTAGTGATGAGGAGATATGGTTGCCGATTTGTGCTGACTGTGGTCTTTGGATAAGGAAGTCAAGGGTCCAGTTACAGAGCAGGCTGCAGAGGCCCAGGTTTTGGAGCTTTTTGACCAGTACTGAGGACATGACGGTGTTTAAAGCTGAACTGTAGTCAATAAAGAGTAGCCTGATATATATATATATATATATATATATATATATATATTAATTATATATATATAATCGTTAGAATTCCCAGGAAAGTTTATCCCATTACCGTGGTCAGGATTAGAATCAGAGTTTATTGTCATGAAATTCATTGTTACAGGTGTAAATATTACTATAAATTATTTTTTTTTTTAAATTAGTGCAAAAGGAGAAAGTGAGGAAGTGTCTGTGGTTCATTGTCAGCCTGAAGAAAACTGAGGTCCTCCATCAGCCAGCTCCCCACCATGACTACCAGCCCCCCCACATCTCCATCGGGCTCACAAAACTCAAAACGGTCAACCAGTTTACCTATCTCGGCTGCACCATTTCATCAGATGCAAGGATCGACAATGAGATAGACAACAGACTCGCCAAGGCAAATAGCGCCTTTGGAAGACTACACAAAAGAGTCTGGAAAAACAACCAACTGAAAAACCTCACAAAGATAAGCGTATACAGAGCCGTTGTCATACCCACACTCCTGTTCGGCTCCGAATCATGGGTCCTCTACCGGCACCACCTACGGCTCCTAGAACGCTTCCACCAGCATTGTCTCCGCTCCATCCTCAACATCCATTGGAGCGCTTTCATCCCTAACGTCGAAGTACTCGAGATGGCAGAGGTCGACCGCATTGAGTGCACGCTGCTGAAGATCCAGCTGCGCTGGATGGGTCACGTCTCCAGAATGGAGGACCATCGCCTTCCCAAGATCGTGTTATATGGCGAGCTCTCCACTGGCCACCGTGACAGAGGTGCACCAAAGGAAAGGTACAAGGACTGCCTAAAGAAATCTCTTGGTGCCTGCCACATTGACCACCGCCAGTGGGCTGATAACGCCTCAAACCGTGCATCTTGGCGCCTCACAGTTTGGCGGGCAGCAACCTCCTTTGAAGAAGACCGCAGAGCCCACCTCACTGACAAAAGGCAAAGGAGGAAAAACCCAACACCCAACCCCAACCAACCAATTTTCCCCTGCAACCGCTGCAATCGTGTCTGCCTGTCCCGCATCGGACTTGTCAGCCACAAACGAGCCTGCAGCTGACCTGGACTTTTTACCCCCTCCATAAATCTTCGTCTGCGAAGCCAAGCCAAAGAAAAAAAAAATATATATATATATATATATATATATATATGTTCTTGTTGTTGTCTAGATGATCCAGAGATAAGTGGAGAGCTAGTGAGATTGCAACTGCTGTGGAGCAATGGTGATTATGGGCAAATTGTAGTGGATCCAGATCCTTACTTACGTATGAGTTAATTTTGGCCATGACCCAACCTCTGAAAGCATTTGTAGATGGGAGTACCACTGAGTGATAGCTCACTCTGCTGTTCTTGTGGTCTGGCATAATTGATGCCCTTTCGAAACAGGTAGGAAACTCTGACTGTGGCATTGAGAGATCAAAAATATCGGTGAATACTCCAGCTATTTGGTTGGCACAGATTTTCACAGGACCTGACACTTTCCGAGGATTCACCTTCTTGAAGATGTCCAGATGTTGGCCTCAGAGGCAGAAATAATATCGTCAGCTTCTGCAGAGATTCTCATTGGTACAGTTGAGTTCTCCTTTTCAAAGTGGCTAGTGAAGCATCACAGCAATTTATGATGTTTGGCCTCGCCTCGTAGGTTGCAATGGCCTGCAATCTCTGCAATAGCTGGCAAGTATTAGAATCTGTCTTGTTTGCCTTGGAATTGCCTCTTTGCAGCTGAGATAACCTTCCGTAGGTTGTACCTGGACTAAAGCTCTGGATCACTAGTCTTAAATGCCCTGGATCTTGTCTCAGCAGGTTATGAATCTTTTGATTTATCCATGGCTTCTGGTTGGGGCACATATGGTATGCGGGTGTTGGCACACTGTTATCCATCCAAATCTTGATGAAGTCGGTGACAGCTGTGCATATTCATTCAAGATTGAGAACGAGTCCTTGAATATAGTCCAGTCCACTGATTCAAAGCAATCCTGCAGGAGCTCCTCAACCATACTTTTTGCATACTGGTGCTGCAGTTCTCAGTCTCTGTTTATATGCAGGGATTAGAAGTACAGCCAGGTGATCAGACTTGACAAAGTGAAGTTGTGGGATGACTCAGTAGGCATTCTTAATGATGGTGTAGCAGTGGTCAAGTGCAATGGCTCCTCTGGTTTCACAGGCAATGTGTTGGAGATAGTACAACGTTGGAGAAATTATAGAGGGCATTGATCTGAAACATATCCCCAGAAATCATTGACCTGATGCAGGCATGGCCATGGCCATTCTTTATTTTTTTCCACTTGCAGTTAAGTTAATAGATAATCCCTTCCCAGATCAGTGAATCCACCTCATGTCTTCAGTTTTCCTATATTTTAATCAACTCTGGCTTTTGGTAACAGAGGCAAGCATTTCTGACCTCATTGCAATGAAAGCAAGTATTCTGACAGCATGTCAATCTGCTCTCTATTTCGAACGCTGTTGGGTATTGTTTTCCCTTTGCCGTGACTGGCCTTGTTAGAACTGTTACTAATTGTGGTGGCCCTCTCCTATTCACTGAGAACAGTTATTCTGATCAGGCAGTTTGATATTGACAGTTTTCCTTTCCTGTAAGCTTTCCTGATAATGTCTTTCTCCCATGTTATACATCATTTCCACACATAATGAGTAGACAGGAATTTAAGAATTAAACCCGAAATGGTAATCAAAATACCTCATCCACATATCACATTCTTTCTAAATATGAGTACAGGCAGGTTAATATATACACACATCTATGCATACTAAAAACACATGTTGCATGCCAAGGGATGGTTTTGTGCTTGAAAACCATGGCTGAAAGGGACTATTTTTGTAATGCATTGATTTGTGTGTGTGAAACATGAGCTTTTTGTGCAACAACAGAAAGGGGGGGGGGGGAAATCAAATCCTTGGCTAGAATATTCATTTTGTAACTCTCTTAAATGCATTGCTATGTTCTGATTCTTAGCCGGAATGATTGAACTCTTACAATCAATAAATAGGAGGCAGTCTCAAGCTTGTAATATAAACTTGTATGGCAATTTCAATTGGAAGTCTTCTTTAATATCCTCTCAGAGAATTATAGAATCTTGCATCACAGAAGAAAGTAATTCAATGCAGCCTTCCTGTTGGAATATTTCCTTATAATTTTGATCAAATCATTGCCATTGGCCTTATATTTTATTTCCTCGATTATGTATAAAACAAGCTCATAAAGGTAGTTGCTGTGAACAAGATGGTGATGATCTTCTGGAGACAGAGAAATGTGCTGACACATGCAAACAAAATTTGGCAGAGAAAATGTTAAGTGATGACTTTGAAAGGAGGCATGAGTAAAAGTAGACTCAGCAAAAGTCTAAACAAAATGTTGCAATTTTAAAAGGAATGCAGGAATGGAGAGACATTGTGAAGTTGCAAGCACAAATCTTAGAAAGTGGAAAGACAAACAGATGTCTAAAAAAGCACTTGAAATCAAATTGACTTGAGGATGCAGTAAGAAAGAAAGATCATCACTACTCAGGTCTTAACTGAAGGCACCAATGCACAAATGCATGAAGTAACTGAGAAGGAGTAGGGGGAAAATCACTTGTTTGTAATCTTAATTAATCGGGACACAAAGTTCCTACTTTGAAGCTATTTGTAATTGCAATGTAAATTGCACCTAAAATTACATTTGTTTTGAGAAATATATTTTCTATAAGGTTTAAATTTATAATTTAAACCTAATTGTCGTGAACCATCGCCTTCCCAAGATCGTGTTATATGGCGAGCTCTCCATTGGCCACCGTGACAGAGGTGCACCAAAGAAAAGGTACAAGGACTGCCTAAAGAAATCTCTTGGTGCCTGCCACATTGACCACCGCCAGTGGGCTGATATCGCCTCAAACCGTGCATCTTGGCGCCTCACAGTTCGGCGGGCAGCAACCTCCTTTGAAGAAGACCGCAGAGCCCACCTCACTGACAAAAGACAAAGGAGGAAAAACCGAACACCCAGCCCCAACCCACCAATTTTCCCTTGCAACCGCTGCAACCGTGTCTGCCTGTCCCGCATCGGACTTGTCAGCCACAAACGAGCCTGCAGCTGACGTGGACATTACCCCTCCATAAATCTTCATCCACGAAGCCAAGCCAAAGAGAGAAGATAATAACCACAAGTAGACTTGAAGTGAGTGATTAATGGTTCTAATAACTTGAAACATCAGGCACATCTTTACAAGCTGCTGGCCCAGATCCAAAGCTAGTATAGAGGGAGGAGACTGAAGTAATCAGTCGTTATTGGGAATCTTACGGGGAGGAGTTACAGAGTTGGAGGCAGGCCAGCCTATACAGTGTAGTGAGTTCTCTTGCTGCACTATTGTGATCCCCCATGTTCACCCCTTTTTTTAGATAAAGTCTAACAGGGTGAAGTGGGACAGTGTCCATTGTAAATGGTTGTGCAGTCTTTCATAGTTCACAGATTCATCCAGTCCAGTGGCTTTATCAGCCATGGTGGTTACCACAGCACTGGTTGTGTCTTTGTCAGCTCCTGTGGGACAGTGATCTGTATAGTTGGATGAATGTCCAAGGGTTGAACTGTTTTGGTCCAAACTAATTCCGGGTGTTTGGGGCTGCTGGTGGTTCAGTTCATAGTTGTAGGGGTGGTGGGAGGGGGGGAGGCATGAGGGGTAATGGTTGTGGGTTCAAGTAGTCATTTGTATGGACAATACATGGGACTGGCTGGTCACTGACAAGGGTTTCGGGGTGCTCAAGCGAAGTCCCAGATGGACACCATGTCTTCTGGTCCATCTGGGTGCTGTACGTGGGCATATTGGGGGTTCACATACAGGAGGTGCACTTCCTTGACCAGTGGATCTGTCTTAAAGGTCTGCAGAGTAGCACCAGTCCTGGAGTCATCAGCCAGACTGGCAGTGTGTTTCCCGATGCCAACCTCGTAGGGAAGGAGAACAGGTTCTCATGTGGGGTGGCCTTCATAGCAGCAGAGTAGGGACCTGGTGGTGTGTAGTGACTCTAGAAGGAACTCTTGCTGCTGGAAGACAGACATCTCTTTTGACTTGAGGGCCAAAAGGATTGCCCCTTCCAGTTTGTGCTGTTCTCCCTTTCCACCTGTCCATTCCTGTGGGGGTTTTAGCTCTTGGAAAGGAAATATTGGTGAAATTCCTCACTCATGAATGAGTATTTGGTCTGGCCACAGTAGTTGCACCTCGTGTGCTCAGCAGCGGCAGTCAGGATCCCCAAGTGCCAAGATGGCAGCAATCATTCTTACCACCTGGGATGCATGACTTGCAGAGTAAGCCTCAGTGTTCTCCTGCTGCATGACTTCCTGTAGGGTCCAATTATCCTTCTCCAGGAGTCACACACAGATGTGGTTCGAACTGAAGCCAGCCACTAACCCATCATGGATGAGCTCCTCTTGATAGACCACCATGGTCACATCTATGCACCCACAGGCTCGCCACAGCTCCCTTATGGTCCTCGCATAGTCATCGAAGGACTCACCAGGGGCCTGGCATCGGGTGACCAGCAGGTAACATGAATACAGAGTTCATGGGAGCACCGCACTGCTGCCACAGCAGGGCCATCATGTCACCATACTTTTTGCAGTGCTATATTATTTGGTAAGCTCAGTGGCCCACTGACAAAAAGAGCATATCGTACTTGCCTGCATCTGCAGAGATCTTGTGGCATCTCATGTAGCCCTTTAAATAGTGCAGCCACATATCAAGCTTAACAGAGGCCTCTGGATCCCTAGGGGTCGGCCTCCAGCTTCTCCATTTGGAATACCTTGTCCATGACAAGTAATCAGGTTATTAAATTGTAGTGCGATCGATAACAAGCAGACTCAAAGAGAGAGATTAAAGGCTTTAATAACCTGAAATATCAGGCACATCTGAACATTCTGCTGGCTTGGATCCAAGGCTGGTATGGAAAGGGAAGATGAGAGCTATGAGCCTTTATTGGGAATCTTAAGGGGAGTAGTTAGGGAGGAGTTACAGGGTCAGAGACAGGCCAGCCTATACAGTGTAGTGAGGTCACCTCCTTCACTACAGTATTCCACCACAGCTATTTTAATATAAAAACATTTTTAAATTGTTCTAAAATATTTTATGATATCATTTTAAAATGGTAAAGTCTGATCATTAAAGATGGGAAATTGCTTATAACAAAAGGTAAGCTTTTAGAGTCACACTGGCAAGCCAGCAACTTAAGTATCCTGATTTAAAAACATAAATCATATCAAGGTTCATTCAAACAAAACTTTTCACAAGGTGCTAAAGACCAAAAATGTCAACTTAACTTTTACAGCTTCTCAATGGCCTGCCAAAGACGCCTTAGTGATTTATTAAGCCGTAAAGGATAGGATTGGATGAGGTGAGGTGGGAGGGGCGAAGGGTGGGTAGGAACTGGTTTCAGCTCAGGTTTCTTAAATAATGTGGAATTTGAGAAATGACAAAAATAATTGGTGTTTTTTTAAAAAAAAGCATTTACTTTAGTATGGAAGGGATATTTATGGTAGGAAAAAATAGCATAATTGAGCAGAAATGTAGATATAATAAATGTGTTTATTGAGACCTAAAAAAATCAAAATTACTAAAGATAATCTACCACATACCTATAGTTTACTGGTAATGCTCCAGGGCCAGGATACAGCAAGAGGCTAATTTTTATTGATCTTTCAGTATTGAAGATTAATTAATTAAAAAGAAAACATTGCCCTCCTGTATGCACTGTTTGATTTATGGGCTTCTTTTGGTCAGCACCAAAAACATTTCCATAGATGACCAAATTTTGTGACAGAAAATGCACATCTATACAAATAAGGGGGAAAAAAAAAGCTTCAGTTAAAAATAAACTGATTTTAATTTCCTTTTTCTCTTCAGATTGAACCATTTGCACTAAAAAAAATAATGTAAAAGTAAATTAATTCTTGTAAAAGCATATAGTGAAGTGCAAAGAATTAAAAATAAAACAGTGCACATGAAAGGAATCAGAAATAAATACAATGTTACAAACAATGCAGTAGATCAGTCAATATTACAGGAGAGATGACAATTGTTCTTCAGGCTTAAAAAGAAACTGGAAAAGAAAATTAATACCGTAATGTCAGAATAATCATTGAAATTAATTAATTTGATTACCATCAATCATCTCCCTAATCTTTCCCATGATCTGCTTACCATGATCTTTGTGTTACCTCCTGACTAATCTATTTTCCAATCTTCCCCAAACCATCTCAATCTTTTCTCTGGTTCCCTGGAGTGACTACTAGGGTCTCCAGACTGTTCCGTGCTCATGGATCATCTCTCTCACACTTCCCTCACACAATCCCAGATTCTTGGACCCTCATTGTCTCACCATCTAATATCATGACCCAAATCAATCATACACTCTGATCCTACAATCTTCCCCTTAATTAATATACATTTCCTAGAATCTTCCTTGATTTTTCCCAACATACAATTTCCTGATCACTCCACCTTCCGCCCCCAACATCCTCCCCTCCCTCAACTGTGACCCCGAAATATCAAACCTGTGCAGCCTTGCATAAAAGTGGCACAGGTCTTCTGTGCAATTTCTGAAGATCCATCCCCTGAGACTGAATTAACAAAAAAAATAAGGGTGTTCATTAGCATAAATTAGTTAGTAATAAAATAAACAAAATCCTATATTGGATTACATTTAGAATATCGAATGGATTTTGGATAAATAAAGTATGATAGATAAATTAATACATTTTGATATAATCATTTCTTCTTCCTCCTATCCATAACTGAGCCTGATGTTGATGTTCATTTTGAGGAGGTAAATAATATCAGATGCCAATAAATTATAATGTGCTGTGGCAGTGTGAGTAGTGAGAGAGACACAACCCACACTGAGGGTCATTAACGACAGTTTTATTTGAATTCGGCATGTACCCCTTTCAGGGCAACGCTGGCTCAGTCACCCGGTGTGTGATAACATCACAGACACTGCCTGGGGCGCATGCACACGGGAGATTCAACTGGGGAAGAAACCCTCGACAGTGCCATCTTCCCAGGGCTGCCCTGCCACGTGGCATTACAAGCGGGGCCGGTTCACCCTGAGTGAGTGCGCTGCCACAGTGCCTCAATATCACCATATTTCATGTCATATGATTGGATCACATATGTTTGTTACCCATTGTTGTTTGCCAAGTAGCAAGTCATGTAAACAGCATGTAAAACTGATAATAATCTGAGGAGTGTGGTAGAACTGGGGGGGGGGGGAGGAAAAAAATAAATCAGGAATACAAAGGCACAAATCTCTAAAAGTGGCCTCAGTTAGATAGGGATGTAAAGGGAGCTTTTGAGATATTGGCCTTTATAAATTATCGTATTGAGTACAGGAGTTTGGATGTTATGATAAGGTTTATAAGACATTGTTGAGATCAAATTTGGAGCATTGTGTGCTATTTTGGTCACCTAACCACAAAAAAGAGATCAATAAAACTGAAACAATGCAGATAAAATTTTGTAGGATGTTGCTGGGACTTGAGGAATTGAGTTATAGGGAAAGATTAAACTTTATTACCCGGAGCATAGAAGCATATAAAATTATGATGGGTATAGATAGAGTGAATGTGAGTAGGCTTTTCCCACTGATGTTAGGAAAGATACAAAGCAGTGGACAAGAGTCAAGAATGAAAGGAGAGACATTTACAGGGAATATTAGGGTGAATTTCTTCACAGAGAGTGATGCGAATATGGAATAAGCTGTCAGCTGAAGTGGTAAATTTAGTCTCATTTTTAACATAGGAAAAAATTTGGACAGGTACATGGATGGAAGAGATATGGAGGGATATGGACTGAGTGCAGGACAATGGGACTAGGCAGAAAAATAGTTCAGCACAGACTGGAAAGTCCAAAGGGCTTCTTTTCTGTCCTGTAATCTTCAATGGTTCTATACTTTAGGTATAAAAAGAGAAGCATGAGCAAGATGTTTGAGAATGAATCTGGCTAAAAAATAAAGGGAACAAGGAAGAATTAAACATAATTCTGTATTTTTAATGGTAGAAGATGCTTTGTACAAAAGAGCTAAAATTAAATCCATCAACATCAATAAAGAATTAGTGTTAGGCAAACAAATGGTTTAAAAGCTGAGAGGCCCTCAGATGAGATGGTTTTTAATCATAGGATCTTAATAACCACATTCATAAAAATGGGAGGCAAAAAAACAAATTACTTACCAGCAATGTCATCACACCATTGACAACTGGAATCATGTAAGAAACTATTTAGAAGTTAACAGCTAAATATTTGAAACTCTAATCTGGTCAAACCCAGTCAGCTTGTATATGCAAATAGAATGCTACGTCTGCCTCATTTATTAGAGGAAGTATAGAAGGGAGCCTGTAGATATTTTTTCCTGAATTTTTCAATTTTACAAAGGCATCTTTGAATGAATGAATAAATAAGTGACAAAAAATATGAATAGTTTATTATACAAGTAAAATGTAAGATAAAATCAAAACCTCGGTGCAATTTCCCAGGTACATAAAATGCACAGCACATAACACACAAGAAAGATGAGATAATGCAAAAGAAAAAGGAAATAACTAAATATTTAAAGTTGGTATTTGACAAGGTACCATACAAATATTACTCTCTCCTGAATGAATTCTAAACCTTGCAGAAGGTTTGCACTAAAACCATTACATCAGGAATAATTTGTTAATCTTGATTCAAAAGGTTCCTAGGCTAGAAACTAGAACATTTTTAGAGACTGAAAATATTTCAGATCTGGTTGAAGTGATACCAGTATTATTCTTGGAACCAATACAACCTGCTGGGGTCCCCAGTTAAATATCCAAGGTGGAGGATAATTAAATAGTATGTGTAATCATTCATGCCTCTGGCTTATTCAATGATTTAAAAAAAATTTGACCAGAAAGAAATTCCATTGTTACAAGAGGGATATCTGGAGACCTGAAAAAATGGCCACAATAGCTGGAAAATATTTTGAAATATTCCTTTTTGGTTTAGCTTCTAATTGCATCTTTGATGACAATTTGTCCCTCACCATGTATTTGGACAGAGCAGAACTGAGGAAGGGATTTGCCCAATACATCATCACATGTCAGTAGTAGCTGACTAACAATGGTGTAATGCTTCCTGACAGAGAGTTGTCTCTGTATATGGAGTTATAGATTTCAACTCAAGCCCCAGTAGGAGACTCTGTTTTTGTCAGATATATTATTGTTAATTGTTCTTCTCGGACTGTGTTTTATCCATACGGACTAAAATGATCTTTAACTATTCACATGCTTTTAAAATGCATGGATTAAATATTTTATTTCTCTGATAAAAAGAAAAAGGTTCAAATTTATTTAAAACTTTTATCTTCCATGATAGTAAGTCAATACTTCTACTTTTTGTGGTGGAGGTATAGTGGCATCCAATTTTGGCAACGCAAGCTTCCAAGAAATGAAACAAAGTGATACTGACCCCAATGCATTTTGGAAATGTCGATGGAGACCAGGTTATTGTGGTCTTTGAAATAATCCCATGGAGATTTTTTTTCACATTTACCTGAGAGAGCAAGAAAGATTTTGCTTTAATATTTCTTCTGGATAACAGAAAATTATACGGAGGAAATGGATTCAGACTGGTTAGAGATTGGGCATTCCATTCAGCTCCCTAAGAGCCAGGCAATAGTAAAAGTTGCTACAGATGAACATTTTCCCTAGTATTTTGTTCTGGATTCTCTTTTAGAATCATGGAGTATTTTGCACTTTATGAGTCTATCCCTCTAAATTAATTTTAGTCAACTAAATCTATGCCAACCAATTGATATTTATCCTCCACTAATCCTATGTTAAACTCTCTATATTCCCATCAACTCCCACTTGTTCTACACTCATTTGCTGAAGAGGGGAAATGTACAATGAATCCACATGTCTCTATGCAGACAGCATGAATCAAACCTAAATCACAGGAGCTGTGAGGCAGCTGTTCCATCAGCTACACTATTCTATTGTCTAAATTCATAGAATTGTTTAAAATATTTTACAATAGTTGTGCACAATTGAGAGCTAACATTTTCCCTTTTTTTAAAAAAAAGAATAATTCATTGTATTTCCTCACCACTAATCTCTGCTCAAGCTTTATAATTTTCTGTAATTGAGTTGGTAAATGGGGTCAAATGTAAATGCTCTCATTATTTATTAATCTGTTTGAAATTAATAACAGTTGGCCTACTTGACTAATTAGCTGTAAAACCACTGTGAACAAGTAATATGATATGATTAGTATCTGACATAATTTTGCCATAGATTCCAAGAATTTAAACATGTTATTTGGTGATGTGCTGGAACCTATTCTGATCAGATATTTTCCTGTAGATGTACATGTATCTGAAGAAACAAAAACAGAACAATTAGTTTATTGAGAGTGTCTCAATCTCCAAAAATCTCCCTCAACTTGCTTTTGTATGAGGCTGAATCAAGTGAAGATCAAAATGCTTTACCCAAGAAATAAAGAACTGCAAATACACAAGAGTTAAAGGCTTCAGAATGATTGCATTGTCTACATAAATTTTCCAATTAAATTGATTTGCAATTGATTGAAAATTATTGCAAGAAAATATTGAGGATTACTGAATGCATATATAATTCCAAACAAGCTACCAACATTAAAATGTATTCTAGACAACTCTTACAAGTTGCAAGAATTTCAAACAAATGAAAAGATAAAATCATTGATCTATTTATCATTTATCACAGTCCAGAAACTAATATGTTCAAATGGTGGAAAGTTATAGTGGTAAAGTGGATGAGGATATTCACGAGTTAAATGAGCAGAAACAGGCATTAGGCCATTGAGTCTGTTCCATAACTCTACACTAAGCTGAATTATGCTTACACCTAGTTCCAATTTCCAGCCTTTTCCCCATATCCCTTAATACCCTTACTAATGATATAGTATGGAAACATCTTAAGTCATCCATTTCACCAGTATAAATAGTCGGGCACTTTTTCAATGCTCAGAAAAAAATGCATTTAATTTTACAAAAAATAACTGAAAGTTAAATGCAGGTACATCAGGGAATTATAAAGGCAAGTTGTGTCCCAGCTTTCACTGCAGAAGAATTTGAGAACAAGAGTGAAAGTATTTTACTCCAATTCTCTACCCTAGTCTGGAAAACTACAGATATTTTGTCTTTTGGAGCAAGAGTAAAATGCAGGTTCATCATTGGGAAGAGATGAAATAGTATAATCTTTGGAGTTTAGAAGAATTTGAAGAATGGGTTTTCATTACAACATTAAAAAGTTTTATGGGACTTGATATGGTAGATACGGGTTACTTCTATAACTGTTCCATCTGATCACTGTCACTTTACTCAGTTAATGGTTCCACCAATCTCCATTTTCACATTTCCTTCCTAGATTTATTTGACCTCACATCTTTTCCCCCCTTCTCTGGGTCCACTTTTATCATTGTCTCCCATTTCTAAACTACTTGGCTCTCTCTGTCTGGCAACCTTCAACCCTCTTGGATCACTTATCACTCATTGAAACTCCCCTGTCATTCTTCTCCTTTGTCAATGCTAAAGCAGAGTTTCAACCTGAAACATTGTCTATCCATTTTCCTCCATGGATCCTTCCTGAACTGCTGAATTCTTCCAACAATTTACTTTGTTTTAAACCCAGTTTGTTACATCTTCAACAAATATTCAATTTCAGACCCTATTTTTGCTATGAATCAGATACAGATTCAGAAGATGAATATTACAGGAAGGGTAGAAAAAAATAGCTTCCTTATTCAGTTAAGAAGCAGCCTTGCACAGCATGAAGAAAAAATGACAAAAATTGGGTCCAACAGGCTCCAGGGAAACAAATATATTTTTTTGTTGTTGCCAGTTTCAAGATACAGAAATGCTCTAAAAAAAACTTGCAGGTGAGACACCATCATCACCACTCCACATCCTTACCAGACCAGTTCCTCAGCTTGGAATCGAAGGCTCAAAATAATTTAGCTAATGACTTAGCCATCACCAAAAAGTCTGGAATATGATTCATCACTGAGCATTCCCTTTAACACTTACTCTAAAAATGAATAAGCTTACGCTAAACTACAGAGAGAACTAGAAAACACCTTGACCTTGGTCAGTAAACATCAAGCAGCAGTTTTCCAGCCTGGTAATAATCATTCGAGGTAAGAAGCCCATCTATCCAATTGGTCTTTACAGCAACCCAAGGACTGGATGCAAAGCTGGAATATTGCTGACAAACAGGTCCATGATATTAAGCCCTTCTGCTTCCCCTCCCCTGACTCCCAGTTGTACACTCAAAGAATTTGCTAACATGCACTAGGATCAAGTAAAGCTTGCAAGGCATTATTTTTCCCTCACCTGAATGAGGACCATCACTTTCATGAACCTTGACTGTGTTTGTTATAAAGTTGTGTGCTCAACCACAGTTGGATCTAGTGCCAAGGTGTACAAAGTAGGAATATCAACACAAAAAATGCCTTCAGATCAAACAATTCATGATCTCCAAGGAGAGTCCGACCTCTATATCCTCATTTTGAAGGATAAAAGAGGTTTCAGTCACTGTCCTTCAATAAAGTTCAAAAATTTTTTTCCAGTGTTTTCCTGTTCTCAGTCTCCCTGAATTTTTATTTATCCTTTCAATGATAAATGATTTCAGTGATGCAATTTATGTGTCAATGAATATATGTTGCTGCATTACAAAAACAAATCGGGGTAAGTCAAAATTTTCAGCAATTTTTCTAAGGGGGAGAGGAGATAAACATTCCAATCTAAACTATCCTGAGCTCTCTGTAACATACTGGTCAAGATGATTGCAGGTGAACAGTGTTTCAGAATGATGGACAGATGCAGGGGCAGTATTTCATTAGTGTGATGAAATGCAGTACTGCAGGCATGACCTCGCTGAACTGGGCAGGATGGCCCGCCTTCCGTAAATGCAACTCCTCCCTCAAGATCCCTAATAAACGACGAGAGCCTTAGTCTCCTCCCTCATACCTGCCTTGCACATGACCCAGCAGCATGTAGAGGCATGTCTGGGTCTTCTGATCAATGAAGCCTTTGACTACTTGCTTTGTGTCTGTGGATGGTCATTGATCATGCCAAAGTTAGGACTGCTTATGTTCCAGTATTCTAATGAAATCTCTCCTTGCACATGGAATTTCTTCTCCTTTCACCAAAAAAATGAAGCTATGTCATGCTGGAGGTTTTGGCTTCATGGAGAGAATTATTTCAGGTTTGTGCAAAATAATTTATTTTCACAAATTTATCCTCATTCTCTTTTTTCCTTAAATATCCTGTTTTCTTCCCATTATTCATATTTCTTGTCATTGGTGGAAGGGAATACCTGTAGTGGAAGTGACTTTATCAGGTCTTATTCCTGTAAAAGGCAAAATAGTTCAAATTGTAGGTATATAAATGTTACAAAGGTGTTTATGAATATCTTTAACAGCTAACACCTGTTCTAACTTTTAATACATGGTTATACCAACCACTGCTCTTAGGTTAACATAGTTTTCTTCAATAAAGAATGTTCCGCTGATCTACCTTTGTTTTATAAAGTGCTAACAATGAGTCTATCAACATTATAATACACATTGGTATCTCTAGCAAGCCTAATTTTAACATGATTCTGGATAATCTGATTTGTTTACACAGATACAAGCACTAAAATCTTTCATGAAAATAAAGGAATTCATTTTGTTAAATTTGAACAGATGTCAGAAAATGTAAAGATTGGGTTGATAAATACTTTATTGAAAAATGATACAAATCCATAGTCACTTAATGTTTCTGCCATTTGAATATTAATTTGTTAAATGCTTGATAAATTTGCTTCATCAATTGCCTCACACAAGAGTACAAATCTTAATAAACCAACTTAGATATATGCTCGAAATAAAACAACTGGTAAAGATAACCCAAAGTTTTGTTGGATTGGTTCTGATGTGCATTTTTGTGCTTCACTGAACAAAACACAACATGATTATTCAATAAAACCTGAAAAAATTGCAACTCAGTATAAATGACATTTTGTCCACTTTGCTGTTGCACACAATGCACCACTAAGGATTTTCTTTTGTTTGTACAGTAAGCTCAGCTCAAGGCTTGTACTGATCTCCATGCAACATACGCAACTGTGAGTGGCCATGCATATGAGTTACCATTTTTAAAACTTCATTGTCAGACCATTTCAACATTTGATTCACTCAGTTCCTTCAAGTTAATGAAGCATTTCTTCCAGCCCATGTTGTGATTTTATGATTCATTTTCAATTTCCAACTATGATGTTCAAAAATTAGAACTGTAATCTTCTCCATTCTGATCCTTTCTATTTTTTCCCCTGCCTTTTATCAAATGAAGTTCATTTCTTACCACTTTCCAGTGCTACTTTGGCAGCACAGTCCACATGATTGAAAATTTAAATTCAGTATCATCTAATTTGTACGAAATGAACTAACCTGCAGATGCTAATTTGGCATCATGACCCAACTCTCCAAGGAAATTCCATCCAGTTCCAATGTGGCCTGTACACAGGAAGGCTTTGGAGGGTTGGAGGAGAAGCAGAGGTGGGGGAAAATTAGTGCTAAACTCTCATAAAACTGAAGCTATTAACATTGTTAACTTTGAAAAACACCACAAATCCATATTCCCTTAATATTTCTGGCACTTGAATAACAAAGTTGAACTCATCCTTGATTCTTTTGCTTTATCATTTGCCTCACATGAGAGTACAATTCTTGGTAAACCAGCTTCAAATATATACTCTAAAAGAACTGGGGAAGATAACTCAAAGTTTTGTTCAATAGTTTCTGACATCCTTTTTTTTGCTTCACTGCTGAGGATTATTTTTTGTGTAATATTAAGAGGCATACCCTGTTGGGTACACAGTAGGATTTCTGACGTTTTTTTTTAAAGTATTCTCACAGCCAAAAACAATGGAGTATGTAGGGTACAAAGTGCAAGTTGTAAACAAATTTTGACCAACCTGTTATTTGATTCAGACCAACCTATTATTTATATTGTGATACCTACAATGGACAGTGCAGAAGGTTTATCTATGAACTGGGAAGGTGGACCAAGGAATGGCAGATGGAATTTAACTCAGACAAGCACAAGATATTCTACTTTAGCATACTAAATCACGGCAGGATTTATGCTGTTAATGGAAGCAGCCTGGAGAGAGGGTGTACAGATACACAGTTCCATTAAAGTGACAACACAGGTAGACTTAATCAGTCAGGGCATTGAGCACAAGAACATGGAGGCCATGGTAGAAGAAACTGATGAGTCTGCACTTGGAATATTGTGTGCGGTTCTGGTCACTCAGTTATGTAAGAAAGAGATTATTAAGTAGGAAAGGGTGCAGAAAAGATTGTGACAGGGACTGGTAGGCTTGAATTACAAAAAGAGGCTGGATAGGTTGGAACATTTTCCCCTGGACCATAGGAGACAGAGAAAACTATGACTGTTCCTTATTAATACCCCTCATGATTATATAAGCCTCTATAAAATCATAAGGCTCATAGATAAGGCAAATAGTCACAGCATTTTTTTCCCCCCAGGGTAGAAGAATCTAAAACTAGATTTGATAGGGGAAAGATTTAAAAAGGACCTGAGATAAACCTTCACACGTAGGGTGGTGGGCTTATGTAGCATCCTGGCTGAGGACATGGTCGAGACGGTCAATTATAAAGTTTAAACATCATTTTGATGGCTACATGGAGAAGAAAGGCTAAGAGGGATATAGCCAAATGCAGGCAAATGGGACCAATTTGATCAGCTGATGTAATGGAAGATTCTAACCTGTTTTTTTTTAAACTTGCAGCTCTGGGTTCTGCAAGGCTGAGAACCTGCTTGTGTTTTAGAATCAGCAGGCATAAACTAAATTCCACCAAGGGGCCAGAGATGCTGCTATCTGACCAAAGGACATCTGTGTACCAACATTTAATCTTCCTGCTTGTTTTGGTCACAGACTGTCAGAGGCCTAGCCTTGATGCAAAATAAACCATTGTATTCAAAGTGATAAGCTGAAAATTATGTTATTCGTTAGAAGCCTAGCATGCTAGCTTGCTTGCTCATCTTTCTTGCTGCGCTGGGAATAGGTGCTTGGGTAAGCAGTTTTTGGGTAATATAAGCCATGGTCCCACTGCTGAAGTTTGAGACTTTCAGAGAGGTGGCAACATCTCTCAGCAAGAAGAACTTCTGGAGTCCAGCCAACGTCCCGGTCAGGGGAGGTGGAGAAGTTGCTACCGGCGCCCTGACAACCAACTACAAGTGTGCAGTCGTTGCCTCACTTCGGCAGTTGGGACCAGTCCAAACGTTGATAAGTATAGTTGGGAAGGGCTTGCATATTGTAGTGTGGAATCAGCTTTTGAATTTGTAATAAACATTTGTATAAACTGAACTGCTCTCGGTGTGTGTCTCTATTTTCTTTCGGTAGCTCAAACACTGTGACCAATCTAAAACAAACAAAATGAGAGGTATAAGTTTACCCAAGACAGCTGAACAGCCTGTTTCTCTATAGTAGAACTATGACTATATCTGTAGATATTCTGTATATATGCATAATGCACTTGAAGGCAAGACTCAACATATAACATTTGCACTTCCAATAAGGGAAGTTGACTTGAAAATTAAGCATAATGTTGAATTACTCCTCTTGATAATTTTGAAACATCTAAACTTTGAATTGACTTGATGTCTTTCAATTGCACACAATACACATCAAGTAGAAAGTTATCTCTATTGTCAATGACAGTTAGCCGGAAGAAAAATGGAACTTATTTTTAAATACAAAATCTTTCAGAAGCTTCTGTTTGACAGAGCAAGTGGCAGTTAGCTACAAGTATGCAGGAACATGCAAAAGCTATTTTGTGCATGACAGGATCTCGTCAATAGCTAAAGTATCAGGTCAATGATCTTTCGTCAGAAGCAGGAAATATTAGAAAAGCAGCATATTTTAAGCTGCAGAGAAGGAAGAGAGGTAAAGGGAACAAGTGTCTGTGATAGGTGCAAAAGAGGAGAAAATGGGGGTGATGGACAGAAACAGGCTGCTTCAGTGCTGAACAATTTTGTTTGCCTCATCCCATTGACCTGCACCCAGTCCATAGCCTTCCACAACCGTCTCATCCATGTGTCTGCCCAAATTCTCCTTAAATGGTAAAATTATTCCCACATTTACAACTTCAATTGACAGCTCATTCCAAACTCCCACCACTCTCAGCGTGAAGAGGTTCCCCCTCATGTTGCTCCTACAAATTTTCCCTTTCACTTTTAACCCATGTTCTTTTATTTGTATCTTACCTAGCCTCAATGAAAAAAAGCCGATCTATATTTACTCCATCTACCCTCCTCAATTTTAAATAATTCTATAGAAAGGTTGAACAGGTTAGGACTGAGTTACAGCAAAAGGTTGAACAGGTTAGGACTTTATTCCCTGAAGCGTAGAAGAGTAAGGAAGTCCTAACCTGTTCAACCTTTCGCTGTAACTCAGTTCCTGAAGTCCAGGCAACATCTTCATAAATCTTCTCTGCACTCTTTCTATCTTTCCTGTAGTTAGGAGACCAAAACTGCTCACAATACTCCAAATTTGGCCTCAACAATGTCTAATAAAATTTTACCATAACCTCCCAACTCCTTAACTCAATACTTTGATTTATGAAGGCCAAATCTCACCCTTGAAGCTCCTCCACTTACCTTGAACATCTTTGCCCAGAAACAACTTCTCCTAATCCACATATTCTAGATCCTTCCTCATTTCCTCAAAAATTGGCCTTTCTCCACTTTAAAATCTCAACACATGGCCCAGATCTATCCTTCTCCAAAAATGTTCCCCTACACATACTTCTGTCATCTGTCCGGTCTCATTCCCCAAGAGGAGATCCAGTATTGCACTCTCTCTAGTTGGTACCTCTATACATTGATTTAGAAAACATTCATGACCACACACATTTAACAAACTACAAGTCATCTAGCCCTTTTACAGTATGGGAGATAGTCAATATGTGGAATGTTAAAATCTCCTATTATTACAACCATATGTTTCCTGCAGCTGTCTGCTATCGCTCTACAGATTTGCTCCTCCAACTCTCATTGACTATTGCGCAGTCTATAAACATACCCCATGAGTGCAGTCATACATTTCCCATTCCTCAGCTCCACCAGCAGTGGCACAGTTGGCATAGCAGTTAGCGCAACATCTTCACAGTGCCAGCACGGGACCGGGTTCGAATACCACACTGTCTCCAAGGAGTTGTGCCTGCGTGGGATTTCCCTGGGGGCTCTGGTTTCCTCCCACCATTCAGTGTACTGGGATGTAATTTAATTTGATGCAAATTTGGCAGCACAGACTCAAGATTTGAAATGGCCTGTTTTATGTCTAAATTTACATTTGAATTTAAATTTATAGTAAAGCCCTCTGGTTTGCCTTGCTTGAATATGCAAGGCCACATCAACCCCTTTAATCTCACTCCTCCCACTCCTGTTCTAAAGCAACAGAAGCCCAGAACATTGAACTGCTAGTCTTGCCTTTCCTACAAACAAGTTTCACTAATGGCCATAATGTCTCAAATCCACATGCCAATTCATGCTCTAAGTTCATCTGCCTTTCCTAAAACTCTCCTTCTATTGAAATTGATGCACCTGAGAATATTTCCATCACATTCCACCTGTTAACTTCTAAGAATGCATGCAATTTTAACATAATCTTTTCCTTCCTCCACTCCTTCATTTGTTCTGGCACTCTAGTTCCCATCCCCCTGCAAATCTACTTTAAACCTAGCAAATGTTCCCACAAGGATATTAGTCCTCTTCCCATTCAGATGCAAACTGTCCCATCATAACATAACACACTTTGCTTTGAGGGGAAGCTAATGATCCAGAAACCTGAAGCCATCCCTCCATCATCCTCACTAGCACTAGCACATGGCACAGGTAGCAATCCTGAGATCACAACCCTGGAGGATCAGTCCTTCAACCTAACATCTAACTCCCTGAACTCTCCACGCAGGATCTCCTCACCCTTCCTACACACATCATTGGTCCCTACATGGACCATCTGGCTGCTCACCCTCCCTTTTGAGAATTCACAAACTCAATCTGAAATATCTCAGACCCTGGCACCAATGAGGCTACATACCATTCATGATACTTGATCTCTTCCACAGAACCTCTTTGCTGTTCCCCTTACTTTTAAATCCCCTATCACTACAGCTCCCTTTCCTTCTCAGCCACAGGACCAGACTCCTTGCCAGAGACCTTATTGTCATGGCTTGTCATTGGTAGGTCCCCCCCTCCAACAGTATACCTGTTATTGAAGAAATGGCCACAAGGGTGCCCTGCACAACTTGCCACTTCCCTTTCCCCCTCCTGAATGTCACCCATCAACCCTGCTCCTGATTATCAACCCCTCTGCCTCCTGAATGATCCATAGTTCATCCAATTCCATCTCCTTAACTGGGCTTGTCAGGAGCTGCATTTGGATATACCTCTCACAGATGAGGTAATCAGGGATACTGCTGGCTTCCCTAACAACCCACATTCTGCAAGAGGAGCATTCTCCTGCCTTGGCTCCCATTCCCACTGTTTATAACTAGAGGAAAAAATATGATATCTAAAGCCCACCCTTACCTGTGCCTACCTGCTGAATCTGATTTTGTTCCTTGAATAGTGTGGCCATTTCTTATTTCCACTCCTGCATCACCATCTCAGCCCCTTTTCACTAAAGTCTTTCCATTCTGACTCAACTCAGTCCAACTTTGGCCACTATACAACAGAGTCCCTCACTTTTATAGTGATGTTTGGGTCACCTGACATCAATTATCCAATCAAATGTTACCTGCTGAGTCTTGCCTTTTCAGTGAGGGCTAATTGAGTAATGATGATCTAACTGCAAGAAATGTAAATAGAGAGATAAATGAAGAGATTAAAAACAACTGACTGTAAGATACTCTGCTCTACAGCTGCTGAGAATCTGAAATAAAAGAAAATGCTGAAAATACCCTGCTGGTGAGGCTGCAAGGAAAAGAAAAGAAAACTTCATGTTAAAAGTACTTTTCTTTAGAACTAGTCAATTCTTATTCCAATTTGAAAAGTTGGTTCCCTGAAATTGTTGAGTTCAATGTTGAATTTCCTTTTCTCTTCTGACTTCTTTCAGTTCCTTCCATTCACTTCTACTCCAGAAAGATCATCTACTGTTTCAAAAGCTGACACTAACACCATTTTGTATCACAGTTTATCTTGGTCTGCATTCTCTCACAGACATTTACTTTGTTCTCTCCATCCTCTCCCTTCTCCTCCACTTGAAGTATGTTTGTTTTCTAACATTACCTACTTCTGATGAAAGGCCACTGTAAGAGCCAGAAGCTCGCTTCTTACCTGTTGTGGCTGCAGACATCAGTGGCGGAGGTAGGCTTCTTCCCATTGGCTGCATGTACGAAGGCCAACACCCTATACGCAGCCAAAAGAGTACGGTGGAGCATATGTGGTTGGCTCGGCCCCAGCAGTGGCTGTTTCAGCCAGGTCCGGCGTGTCCACTAATACACAGGCACCATGGACTGAGTTGACGGCTACACGCTCGGCTTGGTGCTGGCAGTGAGTGGTTGGAGCCGGAGCCAGCACATTCTTTGAAGAGCATGTGCTGGGTTTGCGTGTGTTTAAAGGCAGGTTTGTTAGCCCATGTCATCAGTTGGGTGACCCAAGGAGGGTTATTTAGGCGTTGATAATTTCTGTCGGCCATCACGTTACCCATTACATTACATGAATGTTAGAAGGTTATGTGTTATGATTAACACTAGAATGTTACTTTATTGATATTGAACATTACTACAAACATTAGCCCTTTTGTATTTGTTTAATAAAGAGAAAATTCATTTGTTACAAATTCATTCAAGGAACTCGTCGTAGACATACGCCTAACTTAACCTCCAAGTGACTATTTCATGTGGATTAAAGCTGTTAAATTAAATCGACAGAAACTACTCTTTTTGTTAACAAAATTTGGAGTACTGGAAAGGGAAAGTGAATTGTATTAAAAGGAATATGGCAGCCATCTTTGAAATTTGGAGTTGCTTTACAGTTTGTAATCCACATCCACCGGCCTGAGTCGTGGCCAGAAAAAGAGTTTAAAACTTCTAATCTGTGAAAAAGGGATTTTGTTGACAGGTTGGTAAAGCCATTTCATGAAAACATTTGAACTGCTGTAAGGGAAAATTGAATTGTATTAAAACAATAAGGTGACCATCTTAGAAACATGGAGATGCTTTGTAGTTTGTTATCCATATTCATCAGCCTGAGTAATGGGCAGAAAAAGAGTTTGAAATGTCTAATCCTAAGAGGATTTTTTTGACACATTGGTAGAACCATTTCTTGAAAATCATTGACATTATAAACAGATGCTGCAGTGAAAACTCACTTGTTAACAGCAGCACATTACATCCATCATTCATCTGTGTATTTGTGGTAAGTTTTGAATACAGTTTGGATTTGCTACCGCTAGTCCATTCGGGTCTGTTGAATTAGCTTGTGTTGTGCAT
This sequence comes from Narcine bancroftii, assembly GCF_036971445.1. Taxonomy (NCBI): domain Eukaryota; kingdom Metazoa; phylum Chordata; class Chondrichthyes; order Torpediniformes; family Narcinidae; genus Narcine; species Narcine bancroftii. Next base: position 95,370,350 of record NC_091471.1, on the reverse strand, counting down.
GCTCCACTCGAGCTCGTTGGATGGTGGAACAAGATGAGAGCAATGACCGCAGCTCCCACCAGTATTGCTGTTGAGGAGCAATGTATTGAAGACATGAAGAAGGCAGATCTTAAGAAAGAACTGTGCCAACGGGGGCTGGATACAACAGGTGACAAACATAATCTTTTGCAAATCTGAAGTTGGTAGTTAAAGAAGAAGAAAAGGCAGCAACGGTTGATGAGAGAAAGCACTGCTGATGACGTCAGCTAATTCTAGAGTCAATGGCGACAGATGTGTCACAAAATGTCACAAAAGGGAACAGGATGTAGAATTCAAATTTGAAAGGGAGTCAGATTTCTGGGCAACAACTGACATACCAGAAGAAAATCCAGAAGACAGTGTGTCAGATGCTGGAAGCAGAAGTGCTTAATTTCAATATATGCCTTGGAGGAGCAGGTAAGGATGCCACAAATAAAACAGCGAATGGAACAGGAGGAGCAGCTAAGGAAGCAACAATTAGAGCTAAGGAGAGAAAGGGAACAGATGGATCTGATATCATAACTTGTTGTAAGAGGGCTGAAGTGAAGGTTCTGACATGTTTAAAAGGATCTGTTGTTTGAAGTGAACTATCAAAGAGGTCTGATGGTAGATAAGAAGTCATCACATGAAAATGAGAGCCTTTGATGCTAAGGCAGAACCTTTTGTACCATGGTCACAAGGCATGAACATACATGGACAAATCCTCCCTGAGCATGGTGTTGCAGGGGCTCAAACTCCAATAATCACCCCTTTGGACAGAGATATGTGTGGGTTTCAATCTAACCAGCCTGAAATATGTTCACCACTGTCAAGTAATAAAATTCAGGGTGAACAAGGACATATACCGGCTTTAAGCCACGGTGAACAAGACAGTGTATTGTCAATCATGGCAAAACAAAATGAAATTACTGCTTTAATGGTGCAGCAACAAGGTCTCTATTCCTTACCTAAGAAGGAGATTCAAGCTTTTGACAGAGATCCACATCAATATCAAACATTCATGAAATATTTTCAACATAATATTGAAAGTAAGAATAAAAATGCCAGAGATCATCTTTATTACCTATCTGGAACAGAACACTGGAGGACAGCCAAAGGAACTTGTGAGGAGTTGCCTGCATAGGGATCCAGAAAGGGGATTCATAAGGCGAAGACATTAATGTAAGATCATTTTGGTAATAAGCATAAAATTGCAATGGCTTGTATGGATAAGTTTCTTTCATATTCTTCTATAAAATCAAAGGATACAAAGGCTTTACAAGCATACACTCTTTTTAAGAGGATGTGATAATGCCATGGAAGATATCGACTGCATACATTAGCTTAACTTACTTTCTATTATGTTAATCATCACAAATCAATTGTCTTATAAGCTGATGGATTCGTGGAGAACAAGAGTTTATTCAAACAAATTATAAAAAGGTTGCTACCTTTGAGGATATTGTGGAGTTCCTTGAATGGCCCATGCAGATCGCAACTGTACCAACGTTTGGAAATATCAAAAGAATCCAACAGTGAGCAAAGAAGTAAAAAAAGTCCAAGTTTCAGTTTAGTCCAAAATTAAAAAGGAGTACCTTTTCCACTACTGTATCAGTTGTAAATAAGGAAAAGGATAAATTCACTAAAGAAAAGGAGAGTTTGCCCATTGAGAAGAGATGTTTGTTCTGTGAAGGTGGACGTGCTTTGGGAATATGTAGAAGGAGCATAATGAGAAGATTGCTTTCTTAAAGGAAAATGGAGTGTGTTTTGGCTGTGCATGTAAATGACACATCAGTAAAAATTGAAAGGAGTGACTTTGTTGTAACATATGCAATTTGAAACATCCTAGAATACTGCATATTCACCAAAGGAACAAGGAACTGAAAAATGAGCAAACAGAAACAAAGGAAGCAGCAAAATCAGTGTTGTAGCCTTGGATCAGACGAGTGGTCTTACTGCAGCTGTTAAGGATAACTGTAAGCTCTCAATAGTGCCTGTACAAGTCAAAGCCAAGAATGGTACGTGCACATGCATTTCTTGATGCAGGAAGCACTGAATCATTTTGCATGGTGGGACTAATAACAAACTTAATCTTGAATGAAAAAAAGACAAAGATTCTATTGAAAACCATGGGACAAGAACAGGTAATTGAAACTAACATAATTTCAGGGTTCGAGGTTGCTGGACAAATTTTGTGATTTAACAGGCATATATATGCAGATGACTATGCCTGTGCATTGAAGAAACATCCCACATCAAGATGATGTGGATCCGTGGTCATATCTGAGGAAGGTTTAAAATTGGAAGGCAGCTCTGAGATAGATGTACCAAAGGCTCAGGAACCAATATCAACTGTGAGAAATAAACCTTGTGCGATTAAAACTGTGGACAATCAATGGATCATTAGAAAGAAAGAATGATATTATTTAGTCAACAATAACTGTCAATATGATATCTGTTGTGAAACTCAATGAACCATTGAAACAAACATTCAAGACAGACTTTGCTGAACCCCTCGATAACTATCAAAAACATTTGAAGGAATACAAACGGTCCTTGGAAAATCTTGCTGACAAAAATAAATAAGGAGCATCTCAACCAATATTGAAGGAATTATTTTCATCAACAATGAATGAGAATGAAGCATTAGAAGATGTTGCAAATACAGCTGGTGATTATTCCTTTGCAATTGAATGTGAGGCAGGGCTAAAACAAATAACCACAAAACTGGAGCAACTGCCTTCAGAGAACATAATGATGAAAGGGGAAATATTGGATAATCATTAAAATAGTGAGCAGAAAGATTGAATTGGAGATAAAATTTGCAAAGCCAGAAAATGGAAGGAAAGAATAATTGCTTTAAAGGAAGAGATTCAGCTTCATCAAGATGCAATAGTTTGGAGAGGGAGATTCAGCTTTTGAAAGAAAACAAGGGTTATGAATTAAAAATAATTGTTATGAACTAACAAAGGAAGAAAAATGGAAAATTCACCAATGGTAAATTCAAAACAATAGCTTTTATTGAACTATAACTTATATAACATTTCCAACTTAATTCTAAACCTAACTCTTATTTAATTCCCACTATACGTTCATGTAGACGTGTGTGTTAAAATCCAAACCATTACATTGAGCTTGTCTGAAAAGTCCATTTTAAACTTCAGCATCAAACATCTTGAATTGCTTGAAGATTTTTAAATTACAGTTCAGAAGTAAATATGAAGCACTTTTAAACATCATGCCTCCAGATCTCTTTAAACCCACAAATCTTTTGATGAGTTATCTTTCAGAGAGATATTATACATATGAGAATTTTTACAACTTTCCCCTTAGCTTGTTAAAGTTATGGAACTGTGATGTTCATGATGATTTCTTTCTTAATCAAGAGCAAAGTGGTCTTAGTTACTTTAGAGCCATTTATTCTCTGTTCCACTTTTTGCCAGGAGAAACATACAACAGTACCTTTCCTAGTTATTGTATCTCAATGCTAGCTTACTCACAGGATGGTCAATCTCTTTAGTCTGGCCTCAAAATGTCTCTCTGGCTTCAGTTGTTTCTCTGGAATCATGTGACATGACATCACCACTGTTTCAGTTTAATTTTTCCAAAACACACACTTTCCTTCAAATTATTACTTCACATCCATAAAAAAACATCTGACCTCATCTCTGTCCAAGAGGTTTAAGTGGTTATGTTTCTGGAAAGTCTGATCACATGTCACTCCAGGAAGAACTTAATTGAAGAGCTGCCATCAGAAGCTATGCATACATGCCCATTGTCCTGAAATCAATTAAGACCCACTTCAGTTCCATTATGCTCTTGTTTTTCCAGACTCTGTGACTCTGAAATGTACTCTCTCTACATGCAATGATGTAACTGTTCACCTGTTTGTGAACCTGTTCACCCATAACTAACTTTACTAAGATATTCTCTCTCTCTCTCTCTCTCTCTCTCTCTCTCTCTCTCATATATATATTTTTCTGTTACCCAAGTCATTGGTGAATAACACAAGACAGCTGACAACAGAAAACAATCGAGAATGCATCTAACAATGATGCAGAAAGAAAGAGATATTGCATTTCAGCCACGTAAGAAACAAAATGCTGAAGAAAGGAAGAAAGCCAAATGACGTGCTTCATGTTAAGCTCGAAAGAAAAGCTGTTGTTATTCTGTCTGAGGACGATCTGAGGTTTACTGGAAGACAGAAGAACTTTGATAAGTACAAACTGACTTTTTTTGTTATGTGTTTTTTACTTTTCTCACAAATCACCTCTTGTCTTGTATAACCTACTTGAAATGGTAGGCTAACATTTTTGAAGGACGGCACTGTGGTATAGTAAGAGAATGTTAATTTATATATGTACTGAACTCTTAGTGCAGTGCTTAACAATCATTTGATGCGGAGCTGAGAGCTCTTCTTTTGAACCAAGTTGACATTTTTCGTGGTTGTGTATTTGTGTGTTAGCAGAATATCACAGCAAACTCAAGTGTAGTTTGCTTCTTTATGGATTCATTTTCTTGGTATCAAGATAAAATATTTCCAGACCACACAAGAAACAAAACCATATCAATTTGATTAGTAACAAAAATACTTACTTCAATGTAGGTAGATAACAAAATCTGTAATCCAAACAGTTCCCACAGAAGAAATAAATAATTGTGGTATTCAAACCTACTTTGTCTTTGCAGATGTGCTAATTATAACTTGAATAATCAATTAAACCAAACTGATACACTAAAGGCACCTTCTTATTTCAAGCAGAATGAAAGTAAACACAATTGCTTTTAATCAAAATTTCTGTCAAGAGGTGAATTATTTCCTTGGCAATACAAAAAAGAAATGAAGGAAAAGGTATTAATATTTAGATGCTAGATACTTGTGAATTCTGAAATGTTGTATTGTTGTCTTGAGGTCTCAACTGTATTTTATGGCTCTTAATGGTCTAAAGGGGTGTGATCTCATGTAAATGCAAACATTGCTCTTGTGATGAAGAAACTATGTTCTGATCTAATTTGACTCAGGATGTGCTACCAGATGCATGGAAAATCAATAAGTGCCTATGCAAATGTTCCCTCTAGAGGAATAAGCTATCCATTAACTGGAAATATGGTATCAGCTGTCTAAGCAGATCTAAAACCTGCAAACATACACCACTGAGCTCTTCCAGGCCAAATGAAAATGAGTTATTTGGTGTTGCAGTGGATATAATAGAAAAACAGTGGTGTTACTGTGAACAAACTATTATATTCTGGATCTTGACATATCTGTGCTTGCCCCCCCCACCCCACCCCACCCCATCTCAGGTTTCACTCCTTTCTCTTGTCTTCTTTTTAATATCAAATTTTGCATGTCAATGCTCCTGAGAAGTATATTGGAATGTTTTATTTTATTGAGGGCACTATGTAAATTAAAACAGTGATGTTGAAAGCATGAATTTAAAAAAAAAAAATTCTATGGACAATTATTCCATATACTTCTTCCCAGATTATTATTGTCCAGGTGTAAAACATCTTGAATCGAAGGCTGAACAAGACCTCACAAGATCACAAGATACAGGAGCAGAAGTTGGTCCATCGGCCCATTGAGTCTGCTCCACCATTCTATCATGAGCTGATCCACCCTGCCCTTCAGCTCAACTCCCTGGACTTCTTCCCATAACCCTTGATGCTCTGACTAATCAAATTCCTGAGGATCTCTGCCTTAAATAGACTCAATTCCCTCACTTCCACAGCCTTCTGTGTCAGCAAGTTCCCCAGAGTCGCAACCCTCTGACTAAAGGAATTTTTCTGCATCTCGGGGTTAAATTGATGCCCTTTTTTATCTTGAAGTTGTGCCCTCTTGTCCTAAACTCCCGTAACATGTGAAACATCCTTGTAGAGTGACGATTATTGACTGAGAGAATAGATATTGCTGTGTGCTCTGAAATATATTTTTGCTAGTAGAAAAAAAGATAGACATAAGAGAAAGCATTGTTGGAAAAGTGATTCAGAAAATGTGTGGCTGGTATTTTTGATCAAGTCAGTAAAGATTGGGTTTCATGTTTTATTTGAATATTGAGGTTACAGATCTGTAATGAATTCTAATGATTTCCTTACCAGGAAAATAAATATATTTTACTATTGCACAATTACAAGGTTGTAAAAATAAACTATAATCCAAGAGGACTGGAGAGTGGGAAAATAGCATTGTTAGATCTAGACTAGACCATTGAAGCCATGGCTGATGTAATGGTGAGGGTGGGGGTTATTCAATAAAAATCAAAGGGTAGATGAGGAGAAGAAATGTAAAATTCTACAGAAAAAATGATGCACTTTTATTCTTCTTTTCCCCTTTATTGGTTTTAATTTTCAATCAACATAAAGTTAAAAACAAACAAAGGAACATTACGGATAAATACGATAAATACAATAAAATACGATAAAATACCAAACCTGAACTACAGGTTGAGATACAAAGAAAGAAGAATCAGTACATTATCACAATTATCAAATTCTGCACCATTGTTTATAAATACAAAATGCTTTTAAAAAAAAAAATAGGGAACAGAAAAAAGGCGAAGCGAAAGACTTCCCTACCCCAAAGGAAAAGGAATAAAAAAAATGGTAGTTCTCCCACATATTGTGAGAAAATAATTTATTTCCCAAACTATTAATTACATGCAGATGAGACATTATGTGATTCACCCAGAGCTTACTTCCTCCCTTAAAGGATAAATGTCTGGTCATAGACATCACTAGGGGTACTGGAGATGGTGGTTTTGGAGACTGGAGGGGGGAATCATCAAAGGGTAACCCCCGTGTATATTAAATACGGGTTTTATATTCTTAAAAACATGTTGTGACAATTTCTGAGATTGTAAGTAACCTTCTCCAGGGGAACATAACTATGCATTTCTGACTTCCAGTGGGTCAGACTCAGTTGGGAGTCAGATTTCCAAGTAAGGGCTATACATTTCCAGGCCACTTCTGCAGCAAGTTTAACAAATTTCAACTGATATTTCGACAGCCTCATTTTAAGTCTTGTATCTGCTTATTTTCCCCACTGAAAACAATTCTGACACCTGAAGGTATCGAATTCCAGTAATTTGTTCCAGGAGATTCACCAAATCTTCTCAGTAGGATCTCACCCTAGGGCATGGTCAGGTTGAATGCAAAAAGGTCCCTCTATCTTGACCGTATCAAAAACATAAATTGGATAATTCAGATATCAATTTATTTAACTTTTGCAGAGTAAGGTACAGTTGATGCAAAAAATCATATTGCACCAGCCTAGACCCTACATTAATTGTATTGCTCATATTGTCCTGACATAGGTCAGACCAGAAAAAATAGATCAATTTCTATACCAAAATCTGATTCCCATCTCTCTCTTGACTTATCCAGCCCTTGTTGAGGGGAGTCTGCCTGAAGTAAGAAATACCTTTTTGAGATAAATTTCTTTGTGATCCTCTTTCAAACCAGAGTCTCAATTTCAGTACATGTGGTAATGCTAGTGCTGGACCTAATTTATCCCTTAAACAAGATCTTAACTGAAGATAGCACAAAAAGGATGTATTTAAAACTCCAAATGTATTCCTGATTTGTCCAAATGTCATAAATTGTCTTTGCTCAAAACAATCTTTGATAGATTTGATCCTACTCTGAGGGCATACATACACACTGAAATGTCACACTTCTTTTTCAGGATAGATGATTCTAGAATTTAAAGGTATGGGTTTAAACTGAGCTCAGAGAGTTTCAAATATGACCTTACAGGCATTTTTTTTTCACTCAGAAGGTTATCTGTATTTGGAATGAGCAAGTAAAGGAAGCTAGAGAAGTGGATACAATTAAAATATTCAAAGGACCCTTGAATTGATATATGTATATGAATAGTTTGGAAGGACATGGGCCAAATGCAGGCAAATGGAACTAGCAATTAAAAAAAAACTTACTGTTAAAAATCTGAGAGAGGAGTGAGTTAAATAACGTGCTGATGGAACTGGTTAAGGAAAGAAGGCAGGAGGCTCCAGTGGAATATAAACACAGGCATACACTAAATGATCTGTTTCTTTGGTATTTATTCTATGTAATTCAATGTATTCACATAAACAGCATGGTATGGACTTTACATGATAATTGGCCCTGAGGAAATTGGCACCCAGTCACAGTTGATGTACGGCTGCCACTGTGAACTTCCAAGTGAATTGTCTTTCCTCAAAGCGAAGGGAGATTGTATAGGTGCCAAATGTCCAAATGTTGGAGTTGTTTGCTGCTCAAAGTTCTCGTCCCACCTTCCTGCTGCTGGCCTTGAGGCTGGACAGGGGAAGGACACTGCACTGTGCTCTAGTGTCCACCATGGAATGTTGGCCTGACAGGGAGCTTGATGAGAAGCAGGCTATGCAGTTAGCTAGTTCTCTAGAACATGCAGGGGGAGTGGCATCGACAGGCCTCAGATCCTCATCATTGATGATAGAAACAGTGCTGCTCATCGGTGGGGTTCATCGCTTGGGTGTTCGGTTGGTCGGTCAGTCGGCAGGCTTCCTCGCTGGGCTTTGCTGAAGAGGTGTTGTCACCTGTTCAAGCATAGTGCAAGCATCTGTCTTCACCACCCATAGCGTGTCTGCATGGGCAGCCACCTTCCTGTGGTTATCGAAGACTTCTTCTGTGAAGAACAGCCAGATCTCTTCAGGCATCTGCTCCAGGAAGATCTGCTGGAACAGCGGGCAAGAGGTGTGGCCATCACTGAGAGCGAGCATGTCGCTCATGAGGGTGGAAGGGGCCCTGTCCCCCAAACCATCTATGTGCAGCAGAAGGACCGTGCGCTTATGCTTTGAACCCGTAAGTGTGGGTTAATAGCTCCTTGATGGCTACATACTTTCCTTGTTGTGGGGGCTGCTGGAGGAAGTTGATAATGCAAGCTGAGGTGTCCTGATTGAGGGCACTGACTACGTGGTAGTTGTGTATTTCATCGGTGGAGATCCGGCGAATGGCAAACTGCGCCTCAGGCTGCTGGAACCACATGCATGATTGCGTCATCCAGAAGCACGGCAGTTTCAACAATACTGCGTTGATTGTAGGTTGATCTTCCATCGTTATGTCCAAAGCATTGTTTGGATCAATCAGGGTCACCACTGTAGCAGGGTCGCTACAGTTAGCTTGAGGTATGGTGTGGTTATACCTCGAGGTTATAAAGAGAAAGAAGACTCTCACATGAAGGGAGTGCAATCAACTCTGAGTTTATTGAGATGCAGCTCTTCCTTTTATAGGCAGCCAGCCGAGTCACTACCGGGCCATGTCTTGAGTGAAGCTGGCTGCCTCGGATCCGCAGACCCCGATTGGACCCCCTGTGTTCCGCTGATTGTGGTTGGTTGATTTGGCCACTATTACTGTGGCCTATGGTAGCGGGTCTCCTATCCTGCGTGCTGCTTCTTCGATCATCGCGTTCGATGGCCATTTCCTGTGTTGGCCACAGAGTGGGCCACAGGCCATTAAAATGGGAATATTGTTTTGAGAATTTTCATTTGCTATTGTTAAATTTACAGTCATGTTTTATATATTACTTGTTTATTATTTCAGCAATATTTGTTTTTGTCACATCACTGAAAACCACTGTAACAAACTCATGAATCACAAATAGTCTACAGACCACAGGTGGAAAAATGCTGGTGTCATATGTCATCTCAAGGTGTCCTGATAATTTTTCTGTGTCATTTAGTTAAAAATTAAATTTCAAGTTAAAAGTACCATTAGGTTAATCACTGAAAAAAACAAGTAGAATCCTTTATTCCTGAATATACACAGTTAAAAATGCATAATATTGGTGAGAAAATAATAAAGGTTTTGGTTCTGAGTGCTAGCTCATTATGCAAAGCTACAAAAAAATAAAGCATAACATCATCTGGAATGCTTGCCATGACACCAGATTGAGGATTGTTAAAGAAAGAAGTATTTAAATTTACATTTACAGACATCTAGAATGTAACAGCCCATTTTAGTCCATGAGTCTGTGCCGCCCAATTAAGCCCAATTAACCTACAACTCCCGGTACATTTTGAAGGGTGGGAGGAAACTGGAACTCCCAGGAAAACCCACAGAGACACAGGGAGCTCATATAAGGTCCTTATAGACAGCTCAGGATTCAAACCCTGGTCCCGATCGTTGGTGCTGTAACAGCATTGTGCTAACCGCTACACCACCCCAATGACATTTAAATAAAATATAGCAATTTAATTGAACAGTATTAGAGAATTGGGATCTGAGGTAAAAAGAGCAACAGCTGAGAGGTAATAAAAATATAACGTGGTTATATCTTTACAGTTCAAGATTTTGACTATACCCAACTAAATTTAGAAAAAAGATAGCAAGAAATAATGTCAGTCTATTTCAATTAGATTCAAAAAAATCTTGGAATAACTTCAGTTCATCCTTCTGCAATAGTAGTATCCAGTTCAGGATGTTTTGCAGTTTTAGAACTTTTCAACACAAGTCTATGACCTGCTCCTTATACTGTATCAGCTATCCAATATCTGCCATGTCCGTCCAATCCCCTGCTACGCAAGGCCATCACTTACAATTTTCTTTTGTGATAAAATTGCATACTAAAATGAAAGTTACCAGACAAATGATTACGTCCATATGCTGCCAGATACTTGACTAGATTTGCAGGTAACACTCCATTAAACCAGAGGAAATACTTATAAGGCTCTGCATTCAATTGATTCTTGCAGCAAGAGCTGGCAATATATGTTGGATGTGATAGTTAGTGATCCTTTGAACCACAAGGGACTGTGAAAGGTTTCTTGCATAGACATTATTCTGAATGACAAACTGTATATTGACAAGCTAATAAAAGACAGGGGCTTGAATTCTCTGAACACTAATGCATTTTTGGGAGTATTCTGTTCATAACAGCATCATTTTCATCTACATAGTATGTGAAACAATTAATCTAAGTGGGACTGTACCAATTTGAGGGCAATATATTACTGGCTTTCAAAAAACATGAAATTCTATGTTGATGGCTTACAAACCCATTTAGGACTTGAAAAGTAATAACATCTTCAGGTGTGTATACCCAAAATATAAAATAGAATATGGTAAATGCTGGAAATTTAAAATAAGAATCAAAATTGCTGAAAATTCTGAGAAAACAAAGGAAAGTACTTTCAGCTGAAAATTGGGCTCTCACCCCAGTTTAATTAAAGACAGCTGACAAAAATATTCCAATTTATCTTTTCCTCTCATTGTTGCTGACTGGGCTACTGACTTCTTTCAGAATTTTCCATTCTACTTGTTAGATCCATGCATTCCTATTTATATTTCCATCAAAACTACCAGTCTTGCTGAGAAATTGAGAATGTTGAAGATAATTATTTTAATCCTGAATCGGGGCAGTGTGCCAGGAGCACATATTGCTAAATTGTGCATTTCTGGAATTTGATTTCCTGTCCATTAAAATTAATAGGTGGAAAATTACAGTGTGGATTTGCATCATTTTGCAAAGTGCCAATCCTATGCACAGAGGTGGAAAATTGACCAGCTAATACCAGTCATTGCTCTTAAAACAACAGATTGAGATTAAGTATGAATAAAAAGATACATGTATATTTTAATTTTTGTATCAAATGAATTACAGTGCAGTAGGAAAAATAGTTAAACAAGGAAAGATTGAGCTATTAAGAATATTCCCTCTGCTACTGTGCTCGTGCATTCATTTCTCAATCAAAGATGAACACTTCATAATCTCATTTGGGGAAGCTTCAGCGTGGTCTTTGGCTGTACAGAGGTATGGTTATTATGTTTTTTTTAAATCAGCTTTCTACATATAGGTGGTGAATATCTACAGCCTGTTTGCTTTGCTCAAATTAAAAAAAAAACACCATCTCCTTCCCTCTGCAGTAATCTAATAGGTCTCGTACAAGAGTAGAAATGCAGCCCATCTTAAATGTCAAGTTGAATGTGATAGCTTCTGCTGGTGTCAGTAATGTATGATGCATTAACATCTGCCAACAACAGGAACCCTGTGACCCTGTTCAGTGCAAGGCTTAGCAGTAAGCTCTGAATAGACTGGGGAATTAGTGGTTTGACACTAGTTAAGATCCTGAAATGACTGATTGTTTCAATCTCCTTGAGTTTTTTTTTTGTCAGTGCTGTATCACACCCCACAGCCAAGCAGGTACAACTATATGTGAAGGGAAGGATTCCCTCTCGATTCCTTTTCCTCTAATATATTGCAACCTTGAACACCTGACAAACTACTTGAAGAAAGATGACCATAATGCTGGATAGGGTGTCTTCAATGCAGTAAAGCTCCTCACAAAGAGAACTATATTAAATAACATCAATTCTTCTTTTGTATTTTTGCAAAGTGAAATTAAAATTCAGTGATATATCCAAGTAGTGATAAGCAGAAAATGATCACATTTAGTGGCAGCTGTGTTCAGCAGAGAAAAGGAGTTCTTAAAATGGGGAACATGTTACTGTTAACTCTTGAAATATTATTGTAGCCAGATATAGATCAAAGAGAAATTATTTTTGATTCTCTTTTCTTACTTAATACTTAAATTTCTTAATTCTAATTTTTCTGTGTGTTGAACCACTGTTTCATGAATTTGTCTGGTCAGGCACACTCATTTTCTGGCTGTACTTGAGGCCCCTCCCACAGGTTCCTGCATAAAGATGACTGTTCCATAGCCTCCTCCTCAGTGCAGTAGAGTTGAGCAGTTTGGATGTGCATTTGTTCTGTAGTGAATAAAAGCCTATTGGTTTCTCAACTTCAATCTTTGAGTAATTGATGGTGCTTCACTGCAGACTACAAAGTCAAATGGATCTCAGGTGTCAGTGGAACAGATTCTGAAGCCAGAAAAGCTAGAAATTGACCATTAATCACCTGGGGCATCTACCATCTTTGAACTCTAGTTACGCTGTTTTGAAAAAGTCTGGGAAGCATGTTCAGCCATCATGTGGTCAGAGACTGGTAAATTGCAGGTACTGCACTCCTGGGTTGGCACCCTGGTGATCAGGGATGCCACAACGTACCAGGAGGCCATAGATATTTTTAAAGGCCAGTATCTGTGGAAGATCAACGCTGTATATGCTAGGTACCTTCTAGTAAACTGCAAATGAATGCTGAGTACCTTCAGGCCCTACGAGCCCTCAGAAAGGCCTGTGAATATAAGGCCGTGAATCCTGCTGAGCACACTGAGGACCTGATCAGGGATGCTTATGTCGCCAGGATCAGGTTGAACTACATCCACCAGAGACTTTTGGAATAAGTGGAGCCCAGTTTGTGGAGAACAGTTGAGCTGACAGGGTACGCTGGAAATGGCCCTCCAGAATATGAAGGCCTACTTGACAGATAATGTGGCTGCCTCATGGTTACCCTGGGTACCATCATCTTGGGTCATGTCACCACCCCTTCCCTCCACTAACGTGTCAATCATGGCAGCGGTGTTCCGCAAACGCCTCCCACCACTTTCGCCTGGTTCCTCGTTGACCTGATTACAGCCATGGTGCTCTGGGAGCACCAGAGGTACTACTTCTGTGGCCTGAGCAAGCACCAGAGGTAATGCTGCCCAGTGAAGGATGTGACCTGGCCAGCTGTGGGAAGGGACACCACACCAAAGTGTGTAAGTCTAAACCTCATCCTGGCAGAGACACGTGCAGATTATGGGGGCCGCCATCCTGGACACCACCATTGCCAAGATCCAAGAGTGCCATGTGTGAAACGTAGGGGCTGCCTTCTTGGGTGCCATCTTCAGGGGGGATGTGGGGTCCACCATCTTGGACAACACTGTCTTCCCAAACAGCAACAAGTAGCACCTAACACTGAGCTCCATCACTCTCGACCAGGAGAGCCCAGGTCAATGATGGACAATTAGGGTAAACAGTCACTTGACAAATTGCCTATTAAACAGTGGGAGTACATCCAGACATGGTGCAGCACTTTTCTCTTGCAGTAATGCCAGTGAATCAGGTTTCAGCCTCCAGATTGCATACAGCGGATGTCTGGGGCTACTGCATAGTGACCCTAACCATGAGGAGTACAGACTATAAAGATTTTAAACTTTTGCTAATGTCACAGCTCCGTGCTGCCATGCTATTGAGCTTGATTTTCAATGTCACCTTAAAAGCGCAGTGATGGAGTTCGATGGGTCCTATCTACCCCTCACTGTCTCTAACCAGCAATTTTCAAACCAAGCGCTGCAATCCACCCCCCCCCCCCCCAAACTCAGCCATCGTACATGGGCAACAACAACCCATTCACCCAACATGCACAACCTACGGGCCCTCCACACTTAAAATCATCCCTCCACCATTGTTCACAAAGCTCACCCTCAACTGTAAACCCATTGCCACTAAAAGTAGAGGGCACAGTGCTGGGACAGGGCCTTCATTTGGGCAGAGGTACAGTGTTTCCTTAAGGAGGGGGTCATTGAAGCCAGCAGTAGCCCTTGGAAAGCACAGGTGAGCAATGGGGAAAAGAGCAGGATGGTCATTAACTACAGTCAGACCATCAACAGGTATACACGATTAGATGTGTACCCCCTCCCCAGCATAGCCGAAATGGACCAGTATGAGCTGCGGGCCACTTTCCCGCACCTTGAGAATGTCACCATCTGCGGCCACGACCTGGAGGACCATGAAGCCAACCTCCAGAAATTCCTCCAAACTGCCAAGCTCCTCAACCTCACATGTAATAAAGCCAAGTGTGTATTTTACACAACCCACCTTGCCATCCTCGATCATCATTGCGAATGGAGTCATCGGCCCAGACCCTGACAGCATGCGGCTGTTCATGGAACTTCCACTCCCCACAGCCTTAAGGCCCTGAAAAGATGCCTTGGGTTCTTCTCTTATTATGCCCAATAGATCCCTAGTTATGTAGACAAGGCCCACCTCCTTATCAAATCCACATCATTCTCTCTGACGCTGGATGCTCATGCAGCTTTCAAAAGCATCAAGGCAGACATTGCCAAGACCACATTGCACACTGTGAATGAATCCATCCCCATTTCATGTAGAAAGTGATGGGTCAGACTTCACACTGGCTACCACCCATAACCAGGAAGGCAGATCCATTGCTTTCTTTTCCTTTATCCTCCATGGCCCCAAAATTCGACATTCCTCGGTCAAGAAAGAGGCCCAAGCCATTGTTGAGGCAATGCAGCACTGGCACCTTCCCCTGGGTGGTAAATTATTTACCCTGCTAACTGACCAGGGTGCAGTTGTGTTCATGTTTAACAACCAGCAGTGGGGAAAAATTAAAAATGACAAGATACTGAAGTGGAGAATTAAACTGTCCACCTACAATTATGCTAGCTTGTACCAGCTGGGGAAACTTAATGAACGACTGGATGCCCTGTCCTGTAGGACCTGTGCCCATGTGCAGATTGACCCTTACAAACCCTCCATAATGATCTTTCCCACCCCGGAGTTTCCAGGTTTTTGCACTTCATCAAAGCCACAACCTGCCATACTCCATCGAAGAGATCAGGTCCATGATCAAGAACTGCCAGGTCTGCCTTGAGTGCAAACCACACTTCCACCGGCCAGTCAGGGCACAGTTAATAAAAGCCACCTGTCCCTTTGAGTGCCTCAGTGTTGACTTTAAATGACCCCTGCCCTCCACAGTCTGTAATGTATATTTCCTTAAATCAGTGACGAATACTCCCATTTCCCGTTTGTCATCCCCTGTTCTGACCTGACATCTGCCACACTCATCAATCTTCACTCTATTCGGCTTCCCCAGATATATCCATAGTGACCAGGGATCCTCTTATATGAGTGACGAGCTGCACCAGTATCTGTTGGCCAGGGGCATTGCCAAGAGCAGGACCACTGGCTACAAACCCCGGAGGAACGGGCAAGTGGAAAGGGAGAATGCCACAGTCTAGAAGACCATCCTCTTGGCCTTGCAATCTAGGGGCCTTCCAGTATCCAGCTGGCAAGAGATTCTCCTAGAGGCACTCCACTCTTTCTTTGTACTGTGATGAATGCCACTCCGAATGAATGTATGTTTTCCTTTCCTAGGGAATGTGAGACAGGGACTGCGCTGCTGGCATGGCTGACATCCACAGGGCCTGTCCTATTCTGGAAGCATGTGAGGAGCTATAAGTCTGACCCACTGGTCAAAAGGGTCCATGTCCTCCATGCCAACCCTCAACATGGTGTATCCTAACAGATATGAGGACACGGTCTCTATTAGGGATCTGCTTTCACTAATCACCCCACACTCCCCTCACCCTGACCACACAAGATGCACTTGAATCATGGTTCCCTAACTTCCCCAATAGAGGATACACCAGACTCATCATCGCTTACCCACCAGCATAGAACTGATGAACACATTCAGGTGCCCAAAACCATCCAGGACCTCGTCACTGCACCACGGTCGCAACTGGTACTATGATGGTCCCAACGAATGAGCTGACCGCCTGAAAGACTTAATTTGTGACTTTGTAACTATCACTTCAGCCCGCTGGACTCTTTTTAAAAATGAGGGGTGAATGTGGTAAACCACTGTTGCATGTATTTGTCTAGTCAGTCACATCCATTGGCCGGCTATACCTGTGACCCCTTTCACAGGCTCCTCTATAAAGGTGACTTACTGTTCCACAGCCCCCTCCTCAGTGCAGGGCAATCAAGCAGCCTGGATGTGGCTTTGTTCTTCAGTGAAATAAACCCTATTGGTTTCTCAACTCAGTCTTTGAGTAATTGATGGTGCATCACTGCAGACTACAAAATCAAATGGAGCTCAAGTGACAGTGGGTTTGCATTAGAATGTGAGGCTAAGATGTGACTGAGGTTTTGTTAGAATGACAGAATAAATTAAAGGCTGCGAATGGTGAAGACAGGAAAGATAGACCAACTGGTCTTTGGGTATATTTGTGTTTATTTTCCACCATGCAGAAACAACGCAAAACACATACAAAAGTGTCATTTTTGCATTGCTGAATTAACCAACAAATGCGAAAGACTGAGCTGTGAGAGTACAACATTGCTTAGGTGACAGGGAGCATATTTTTGAAATTTTGCAATGCTTTGTACCACATACTATCTGGTATCTGTTATTAGTCACAACTGACCCATTTCCAGGAATCCAAGTCCATAGCTCCTTGAAAGTGGCCTTGCAAGAAAATGTGGTGGTATAATTACTTTCATCGGTCAGGGTGTTAAGTATAAGATTAAGGAAATCTTGTTGCAATATAAAACTTTCTTAGGCTGCTCTTGAAGTATTACCTGCAATTCTGGTCACCCCATAACAGGAAATATGTGAAGGCTTCAGAAAAAGGTACAGAAGAGATTTATTCAGACGCTGAAGAGAAGCACAGGAATGCTGATACTGGAATCTTGAGCAAACAATGAGTTGCTGGAGGGACTCTGCATCTATGGGTAGAAATGGACAGTGAACATCTCAGGTCGGGTCCCTTTTTCAAGAGTGAAAACATTGGCTGACCACTTCTACCCTTTGATACTGCGTGACCTGCTGAGACCTCTAGCAGCTCATTGTTTACGAGGATATGACCTACAAGGAGACATTGGACAAAGTTGAATTGTTTTCACTGGAGGATATGAAACTGAGTGGAGACCTGATAGGTTAATATGATTATAAGAGGCATAGATAGGGTAGGCAGTCAGAATTATTTTCCCAGTATAAAAGCGTCAAAAAGTTTAATGTGTGAGCAGGAGGAGGAGTTAAAGGAGCTATAGAGATTTGTATGGAAAGGTTTTTACACACAGTGTTCGGTGCTGGTATGGGCTATCATATGCAATGACAGAAGTGGATGTGATAGTTGCCTTTTAAGATAGATACACAAATACGTAGGGATTAATGGGATATGAATCATGTACAGGCAGAAGACAGGACATATAAGATTACAGCACAGTATAGGCCCTTCAGCCTGCAATATTCTGTTGACCTATGTAAACCTATTCAATAACAATCTCATCCTTCCTTAACTTCAACCCACAATCGTCTGTTCTTTTATTTAATTTATTTTGGTATCATGGTCAACAGAGACATTGTGGGTTGAAACTCCTTTTCATGTGCCATATTTCTATGTTCTGTATCCTATAGTGGAAGATTCAGTGACTATAACAAAAAAAAATCCCACAGAAAGTCAAGTTTAGGCTATCTCTCCTCAATGATAGATCAAAATAAGGGTTGAATCAAAGAGGCTAGAATCTAAACTCTCAAATGAAGAAGTTGGTGACCTGTATCTCCAAGAATGCTACTGTTAAGTTTATACATTCAAATATTAAGATTTAGCCTGTTGTCAATTTTTTCTTTGTTACACTTCCAAAAACAGCAATGAAATAGATTTTATTTCTATTTAATATTCTTTTATCACAAAAATAAATCATCCTTGGTTGAGCAAATTGAAAGTTACATAACTAATTAGTTAATGTTCCTATTTTTTTGATGTCAAAAATATTAATAACATTTTGCACCCTGCTCAAGTTCTATTTATCTGAGATCACCCATATAATGTTAAGATTTTTATGGTATGTTCTTGGGTAAATAGAATACAGCAGGGGTGTATAGCAGCAACATTGTTATGTTCGCATTTGACAATTCCAATATTCCCCTTGCCACATTGTTTGACATTCAAACCCATAATAAACTTGAACTTGGACTAGATCAGGCAGAATCTTTTAAAAAGAAGTAATTGTGCCATTGGCCATAGAGAACTGTTGCATGGACAACTGTTCACTAGCTGCAGTACATCGATGGGCTTCTCCTAATTACTGTGCCTCTACATTGCAGCTTGAAACTCAAGGACACATTAGAGCTCTGCTCCCAGTATATCTGACTTCCTGGTCCATTGTTGGACTCAGGACTGGGTCCAAGAGTGAGCTCAGAAATATTGAACTGAACAAACAGATGCAGCTTGCCTCAGTTTTATACCAAACATGGCTGGATTCTGGAATGAATGGGGAAGCTTGCCTGGAATGAAATGCAAAGCACATAGGTTTCTTTTTTCTTATATTTAAATCAATATTCATTAAAAAAAATATTTTCTAAACATTGATAAAATATTTTTAAATTATTTTAAATATGCTTTTTTTAAAATAAAATGTCAGTTTCAATGGATCTTGAATGTCTGCTTTTTGGAAACCTTTCAGAAATGTTTAAGAAAAAACATTTAACCATAAGACCATAATAATAGCAGCAGGTTTTTAGGGCAATAGGGTGATCCGGGCAGTCCACAGGCAAAGCCTTCTGATTGGAGTGGCAGGCACTGGAATGTGGTGCAGAACTTAACTTGGTCTGTGGAGTTGCAAAGCTTTCTTAAGTCCAGTTAATTGTCATCTGATTGTACCAAGGTACAAAAACATGCAGACACACATTACACATATACAAGCAAACAATACATATTCATAGATACAAATAATAAATAAATAAATATTGCTTCATGAATACGAGAGTCTTAGATAGTTAATGTTAGCAGTGCCTTTGGTCATTCAACATTCTCATTGCCCGGGGGAAGAAGCTGTTCCTCAGCTTGATGGTGCTGGCTTTGATACGCCTGTAATCTCTTTCCCGATGGGAACAGCTGAAAGATGCTGTGTGGGGGTTTGAAGGGGTTCTCAATGATTTTGCATGCTCTCTTCAGACTATGATCCTGGTAGATTGTGTCAATGGGGGTAGGGGGGAGGTGTGAATGGAGACTCCACTGATCCTCCCTGCCACTCTGATGGTCCTATGGATCAATCCATTCCATTTCCAATTATGTGGTAATATCAAATACCCCATATTTAATAAAAAGTGTTTTTAAGTTAAAAAACTAAAATATACAGGTATAACATTTTAAAAATAATTTAATACCTCTAAATTAAAGAGAATACAAAATTTTTGCTTATCTTACTCAGCAGCTGATTTCTCCCTTTGTTTCAATCAGATTTTGTACTTGTGCCCATGTTAAACTGGCACAAGCTCAGTGGGCAAATGTCCCAGCCTGAGACGAGGAGTCTGCAGTAGTTGGCCCAGCACCATTGGATTCCATGAGAAACCCACCAGTGGAGGGCAGGAGAAGCCAGCAGCAGGGTGGGAAAACCATGAGTGTCACTAGTCCAAACTAGTGCTGCACTTCAGGGCTTCCACAGAGAGACATTGGTCGGTGTAGGTGTAAGCAATGGAATCAGGACAGGTCATTTACATTGCTTGGTGTGAAACCTTGTTGGATGTTACTCCTGCAAAACATCTCAGATTGGTTGGCAACATTCATAGTACATTGTAAATACAAGTTGCTGATGGTGTCATGTCAATGTATGATGAGGCCAGTGAATCAAGACTACTTAATAAGGATATTGTGGTGGCTTGCCCACACAACAGATGAACCAGCTCTCACAGTCACAGGCAAGTCTGTGAGAGTTCCGGGAGCAGGGCAAGCCCACAGCCTAGTGGCTGATGTCATAAAGGTCCCAGGAATCACAACCATCATTGTTGGGTTCCGAGAGATTTTATCGTGTGCGAGAGTTCTATTAAAGTCAGTTGGTTCAATGATTCTGCATGATTGTTTAGGTCGCTGCATGCCTAGTGCGACTACATGGGTGACCCAAATGGTCCAAATGGTAATTGGATCCAATGATGGCCAATCCAACCACACAGAATGCAGTTTCACTGAAATTGTTGATTTTCTGGACCTTGCAGCTGCAGGTCTGGTTTGAAAAGGCTGAAGCCCAATTCCAGGTCAGGCAAATCATCTCAGACGCCACAAAGTGCCACTATGTGGTCAGTTCATTCAATCAGGAAACAGCAGGCCACATCATCGACTTCTTACACCAGGCACCGATTATAGATGGCTATGAAACAATCAAGGCAATTCTGA